>NC_140407.1:14827500-16027500 GCF_056956725.1 Heliconius melpomene rosina | reverse complement strand
CTACAGAACTTAATTAAAGTTTATTAAATTTCAGTATGAAGGCATGTTATCATCAATGCGTGAAGAAACTAAAACAATAATACAACAACATGTTGCCGAAGTTGCCAATTTGAAAGCTAAAATAGGGTATGAGATACAAGAGAGGGAAAAGGAGAGAGTGGACCATGCAGCTATGCTTAAGTAAGAACTTTTTAAATATGTTTTTTATTGCACACTTTCATTCTCTGTAATTTTTATTGTGTATATGTGGAAGATATGAGAGAATCATTGTTATTGGGGGTGTTTAATAATGTATCATGGCCCAAAACAATGACTTATAAATTTGTCTATCATCTGTCTATCTTGTCTATCATTTGTCTGCACTAATTTCAGAAACGGCTTAATTGATTTAAATGCAATATGCACTTTTTATTTTGGAATACTTCCCTTAATATTGTGTTTGAATGATTTAAGTTCATAAGTAAAAAAGATCATTTGTACATAATGAAGAACATTTATTAATGTCTGCCTTATATATTATTTGATATTACCAGTTAACTTTAAAGCATATTTGAAATACTTCTTTAATTTAAATTTTTATGAAAATGCAATTTTTGTACATAATTTATATTATTAATATTCAAAACCAATATGGCTGTCATTATAAAATGACAAGTTACATGTACTTCAGTGAAGAAATGGAAATATAAATTTATATAAATATTTCATTTACTCATGTGGGGATCAAACCCACAACCAGTTGGTTTTACAGTCACACTTTGTGCCCCTGCGCCGCAGCACTGGCCCCATGTTACATATACATATTTATCAAATGAAAGAAACTTCTGGTACACAGCTGATATGTACTAATAATGATGGTGATGTTTTTTGTTACATAAACATAAACGTACACAGACACATAGATGCCCATGTTTTGATCACATGCTCAAAGCAATGATTGGGGATTGAACCCACAACAGCATTAGGACTGCTTTCCGGGTCAACATATTTATAAAATTATTTTATTCTCTCTTGTCTCAGACAGTGAGACAGCTTAGTCTTAACAATAGGGTCCTACAGGGTTTTACTCTTTGAGTACCGAACCAAAAAAAAAAAACATTGACTTAATTAGTTAATTTTTTATTTTACAGAGAATTACATGTCAAGTTGAATAGTGAAAGGAAGACAAAGGAGAAATTGGAAGATAAAGTTGTTAATAGTACTGAAGCACAAGGTGAGGTGTTGTGATCATAGTTTGTATTTATCCACATATATAAAAATGTAAGAAAGAAAGTTACAGATAAATTTTATTATTTCTTATAAATTAGCTGGGCTATTATAGTTCATCATCACATTCCAGATATCCATATCCAGATATTTATTTTTTAAACATATGTTAATAAAAAATGTCTAACACATTGAATCCACTAAAGAGACATTTCGTTATTTCTTATGGTTTAGCTGCCCTTACATCTACAATGACTCACACCAATGTTTTTTGTGATTTAGTCATGAAAGTAGTAGATCGTCTCTTGTCACGAATATTATGTCAAAATAATACATTTTGTGTTCATCATGTGTAGCATCCAAAAGTGCTTAAAAAGTAATAGACTTTGGAAAGCCTGGCCCGATTTCGATGAAACTAACTATTATTATTTGTACAAATATGTGTATGCAGTAACTTTTATAGTAAAAAGTAGATGAGCCAATTTGACTCATTGTTACTTCATAACCTATGAATATGATTATTGCAATTTGACGATTTAGAATCAGGACAATCGTGAAGCTGAAAAATAAAATAATTATGTTTATTTAATAAAATAATTGTAAATAAAATAATTAAATTTATTTTCTTTTTTTCATTTTCAGCATCACAAGCGGAATTAGAAAAGCGTGTTCGTGATCTGAATCTGTCTCTAGAAGCTTCTCAAAGGCAGTTGCAACGTGTTTCAATGCGCAGTGTGGAGACGCCCGCGTTGTTGTTGCGATTACAACACAAGCTTGCTTTGTTGGAGCAGTCGCACTCTGTTGCTATACGCGAGGTATGTTGTGATAGCGATAGTGTATGATGGTGTTGGTTGCTACGAGTCATAGTGTGATAGTGCGAACTATAACTTAATATTTGTATTGTTATAATGTGATAGAATGATAGTGTAGTGTACTTGTTTGCTAGAAATAAGTAAAAGTATTTTAAAATAAGTTGCAATTTTTTATATGTGATATGAATTTAAAGTATTTGTAAAAAAATTCTAACAAGTAAAGCTTATTACACTGTACAAGAATATTTAGAGGATAAACATGTATGGAATGAATGTCATGCAGGATGGTTGCCAACTAATGTAATAGTAAAATATACCATTGACTCTGAAAAGAGCAGCTGTTGAGTTTCTTGCCGGCTCTTCTCAGCAGAATTGTCTTCCGAACCGGTGGTAGCTTTTTGTTTATATGTTCATTCGATGATTCAAAAGTGCTTGTAATAGTCTACTTGAATAAAGAATATTTTGAACAAGGTTGTGGTGGTGAGAATCTTATCACCAAAATGAGGAAATGAAAATAGTTCACTCTCACTAGTGAGAATGAGAATGCGATATATATATAGAGAGATAATGAGCCGTCGCGTTCAGATGGTGTACCGCGACAACAACCTCAATATATAAAATTGTTGAACTCTGAAATGTGATATCAATTAAATTGTTATTAAATTGTTTTATTATTTCTTAAAGGAACAAATAAAAGCCAAGAGAGCAGAAGAAAGTGCTAGAAAGATCTGCGCGCGTCAAGAAGATAGAGTCGCCCTCCTGGAAGGGAAGCTAGCGGAGTTGTCACAAACTATAGGAGAATATGATGTCAGGAGGCGGAAAGATCAACAGATTATACAACAGCTGAGGGATAGTTTAAATGGCGGCATTTTGGACAAGATGGCGGTTAACGGAAATGGTAAGTGGTTAGAAATTTACTTTGTTTTATTTGATTTGCTGTGTTACTATGTATTTTACTGTATGTGAAATCTTGCAAGATTTATAGTCGACTTCCCATTGTCCGATTTGGCTGAAGTTGGGATTACGACATTAGTTCTGATGACAATGAAATTACGACACCACATACCACCTAATATGGTATGATATGAAAGGCTTGATTTGTAAAATATGACAAAAAATCTAGAAAACTTGTTTTTCAAAAGGGTTTTTTAAAAAATATTTTATTAGTAGTTGTGTGAGGCCAGTCGTGGCGCAGGGACTTCCATCCCTACTCGAGGGAATGAATTTCTTCGCTCTGGGTTCGAGGCAAAGAGCGGAGCTGAGTTTCGCCACTTCCAATTCGACGGAAATTAAACATTAAATGAGAATCGATCCCACAGTCGCGTATGCAGTCATACTCTTGTGCCACCGGGCCAAGATAGAGTCATAATAATTATCACTAAAAATAAATAATTGAATATTTTTGATTTGCAGAAGAAATACAACAAATAAGTGAAACAGATAATGAAAAACTGGCCGACAGCGAATACTTACAAACGTTAATAGACAAAATCCACATTTTGAAAAAAGAACTAATTTCGGAAAACGAGAAATTAGGAAATCCCATAGATGTTGCAGAAATTTTTAAATTCCACGGTTACGAAAACAGTCATAAGAAATGTATGGCGGAATTCGAAAATTTGAAAATGGAATTCGAACTATTTAAAAATAGTACGAAGTCGAAGGAAAACGGGGAAAGTGTAGAAAATTTGAAAAGAGAATTGGAAATTGTAACGGAGAGAATGGAAAATTTTAAATTGTTGTTGGACGAGGAGAGACAGGATAAAGTCGATTCGTTGAAATTGTGTGAAGAGGTATTTTATTTTTTAACTTAACGCTGTATCCCTTATATATCAGGGTAAGCAGAAGAAACCTGGAAACCTAGTGTTAAGACATTGCTTTCTTATTAAGATACTTCCTTTCCTCACTCTCCGCTGAATTTCTGAGGAATTGCGTGTTGAGTAGCGGAATAGGTCAATGTGTTGCTTCGAATTGTTACCAGAGCTTGGGAATGATATTTACTTGAGTGGGAAGTGAGTGTATTACCGATTTGTTTGCCATTCGTGGTATAGATTTTGTTCAACTCTTCATATTCTCGTTTGGCGAGAAGTCTCATTATTTAATTTACGTAGTCAAAATTCAATACATAATATCTTGTTCTGTTAAATAACATTAATAAGCACTACATTATTTACAGAAACTAAAATCCGAAAAGGAATACAATAAAGAAATAATATCAGACCTAAAAACCAGGATACAAATATTAGAGAAACAGATACAAACGCAAAGGGACAGATATTCCATGCTGTTAGAGGAAACTGACAATTATATTAGAAATAGGAACGATAGATCGAGGAAAGTGAGCATTGAAGATGGCGGTTGGAAGGAAAATGGTGTTTTGAATGTTTGTATTTTTTTAAATTTTATGGCTTCACACTGTATCCCTCACATAAGGGTAGGCAGGAGGAACCTGGGACCCTAGTGTTAAAACACTCCATTCCCCATTAAAATACTTCCTTTCCCCTCTTTCGGCTGAATTCAAATTCTTTATTTAAATAGACTAGCGCGTTATAAGCACTTTTGAATCGTCGAGTGAACAGAAGTGAGAAAAGAAGTTATCACCTGCTGAGAAGAGGCGGGAAGAAACTCAATAGTGGCTCTTTTCAATGTCAATAGTATAATTTAATTATTACGTAAATTGTACCGCTGTACTTCATGATATTTTATAAATATTTTCTATTATAAATTAATTCCATTCCATCCTTTTTTTGGCGTGTTTATGTATTATTAAATTCAAAAACTAAAGTACTAAGTTTAAATTTGCAAAATATACCATTTGAAAATCTTTGAATATACAAAATGTTGTTTAAATTTATTATTATGTCCTATTGTTGAAATTTAGGTAATATTTTCTAGGATAATTCTGCTCCACCTCACATGCTTCACTACGCCCACGAATTGGCGAGGAAAGATCTGGATATAACGCAATTGAGACGAGAAAAACACATATTGGAAGGACAGTTTAGGTAAATATATGATATTAAAGGTCCTCTGACTGTAATAGAGATGGCTGTGGGTTTGATTCCCACATGTATGAGGATCTCTTTGTCAATTTGAAACGCTACATAAATCTAATTTAGATATTTTTTACGTTTTTTTAAATATTATTTTTATTTACAGAGACTGTCAACGTGAAGCGACAATCGATAAGGAACGCTTCAAGGAAGTTATCAGAACTTTGAAAGAGGAAATTGATAGGTATGACTTTTTTATTATTAAAAAAAAGAACCGGCTTACACACAAGTTTTTATTCCATACTAATTTTCATTCTAGATTACGCAGAACACAGTCCCGAGAAGGTGCCAACTTGGAATATTTAAAGAATGTTGTTATTTCATTCATCACGTACCAGGACTACGCGAGTAAGAGACACATGCTGAACGCGATAGCCGCCGTGTTGCATTTCACAGATAATGAGAGGAAAATTGTGTTAAGTAATCTGTGAGAATTATTATTATTGTTTTTAAAGGGGAATCCTACTGTGCATAGAGATCAGTCGTGGCGCAGGGACAGGTGTAACGCACCTGGGACTGCAAACGCGACAGGTTGTGGCTTAGATTTTCAATTGAAAGAAATATTTAATTATTTCATTTTCAACGAGGGAAAGCGTGACGTTCAGTTCCGCCACTCAACACACATTGCCCGGAGAATTCTTCGGGAAGTGGGGAACGAAAGAGAATGGAGTGTTTTAAAACTAGGTTCCCAGGTCCCTTTTGCCTGTCCTGTTATGTATGGGATACAGCGTGAAGCAAAAAAATATCTCATTGCTCTTGTAGATAAAGTGCGTTGTTGAGTTACCCCAATAAACAAGTGAAAAAGCGATGTCCTAAATCTTTAAGGCGGTCAGTTTTCAATTGAAATAAAGGTTATATTAAAATTATTTTCATTTGCATACAAAAATGAAGAGTAAATTTTATTTAATAATCTTTCAATATTACATTTTCCAACTTTAATCTAATACCTTAGGTATACCTTTTTTAAATGTTTTATTATTATATAAAACTACGTTTTTTATACTGGTTATTACAAAAAAATACTTGAGAGTGTGGATTGAACCCACAACTTGAACGTTTACTGTCAAGCGCTGTACTGTCCCCCTACGCCATGACGGTCTTCTATATAGTTGTATTGATAATACTGTTATATTAATAACTTATTTTTTTTTAATTATACATTCTTATTAAAGAATGTATAATTTAAAAAAAAATAAAAAAATAATGTTAAAATAAATAACAAAATTCTATTTAAATAGCTGTGCATAGTATTTTATATACTTTGCACAACAAGGTTGCAAGGTTGTCTTTTTTAAAGGAATTAGTGCAAAAATAGTATTATTATGTTTATTATATAAGAAACTACTACAATATAAATTTACTGGAATAAGGTCTAAAAATGTTATAAAAAACATATTTTCAATAAAACATGTTTATAACGACTTTCATTTATTTTTAAAGGTAATAACTGTATGTTGCATGCTCCCACCGATTCCATATCTCCTGTCAGCCCTGATCCTTCGGCAGCATAATAGCGAGTGTTTTTTCTATTTTATTAGCACTTCGCCGTCGTGGGGCAGTTGTGGGTTCGATTCCCACTCGAGAGAAAGAAATATTAATTAATTTCATTTAGTCATTCTCGTAACGAGGAACATATATGTTTATGTTAAAGTTTATTACTCCCGGACGGACTCCCTATTCTTACGACCATGTTTACGTAGACGAAGAGGTTTCCGCTTAGAGGGCAGTATGGATGGACAAATTTTACATATTAAAAAGTTTATGTAATATACTTATTATGTAATATACTATTTAATTTATGTAATATACTATTTTGGAGCTCTAAATTAGCCCATTAATCACTACAATTATCACATTAGATTTATTTTATTGATTAAAAATGTCGCTGTTCTGTCTTATGTGAGTCTTTCAGATCAACGAAAAATACCTTATAGGTCTCGATTACGCAGTGAATATCATAGAAAAAGTGGCAATAGCAGTGCATAAATATTCGTATTTCTTAATTGCGTTGATTTAAAAACTTTTTTGCTCCACACGATCTTGATCTTGAGAATTATGGTATTGTCAATGTGACAAACGGATAACAATGATAATTTTATACGTAGGTACGAACCCTTAAAATATAACATGCTTGCTCATATCCCTCTAAGCTATAAATAATATATAAAAAAAAACAAATACGTTGTTATCGCATCGTTGTATCATCGATCGCGCTCAGGTGGAACGTAAAATTTTTACGAGTTTGCGTTATGACGCGCCGGTAAGATGTTACCTTACATTGACGGGTAATGACTATTGGATATAATAGATGGATATATCGTAAGGTAGGTACTTCATTTTAAATGTACTAAATTAAAATGCCCCTGAGTTCTGCCTCTCAATACGTAATGTCTCGAAAATTGAACGGAGTCTCTTAACACTAGGCAACGTCTGCCTACCATTTGCAGGAAAATACTCCTTTTAAATTATTATCATATTATTCATATTCAAAATCTATTTTTTGTTTTAAATTAA
Source organism: Heliconius melpomene rosina (assembly GCF_056956725.1). Classification (NCBI taxonomy): domain Eukaryota; kingdom Metazoa; phylum Arthropoda; class Insecta; order Lepidoptera; family Nymphalidae; genus Heliconius; species Heliconius melpomene. Next base: position 16,019,915 of record NC_140407.1, on the reverse strand, counting down.
TAAGCAAAATCTTAAATTTTTATTCTTTTATGAAATATATAATCTTACAACCAAGTACAATTTTTTACTTTCGTCTAGAAAAATAAGCTGTAAACCAAAAAGGGTTAAATAGTGATTTGTTTTTTATTTTTACTTTCCTTTTTTTGGATTTTCCTTATTTTTTAGGGTAAGCACTTAAGCAGTAAGTAAGTACGCACAGTAAACGGCAGTATTTAGGGATGTATTACAGCGTCACACATGGCCTGTGTGGTTATGCGCCAAGACTGGCGTGACGCAGGGGCCAAACACCATGTGGCTGTAAACGTGAAAGGTTTCCGCTCGAAGAAATGAAATATTTCATATTAGCATTTACCTCTATCTGGTGTCAAAAGCAAAGAGCGGCGTTGAGTTATTCCAATCAACGTGCAGTGTTTCCAGAATTCGACGAAATTTGAGAAACGAAGTGTCTTAACAGTCATAGAGGGAACATTCCCTCTGCATACCCTGCTGTGTTCAGGTTCCGCTGCGCCACGACGGCCTAAATAAAAGATCTGCCTTCATAATGAAGTAAGAAGATCTAACGACATTAATCAAGTACTCCATTAACACAACAAAGAGTTGAGACAATCAATATGGTCGCGTACCGCGAAATGCTTTAGCAGACTTGAGTAGAGTGACCATACGTTAATAAGAAATGCAATAACATTTTATTATATTTTCTTTTTTTTTTCCCATTTCATTTTTACGGATTTTATAAAATATTACGTTATTTGACAACTCAATGGGGGTTTGATGCCAGCTTTAAACTACTTTTATTTGACTGCTTTGGTAAAACAGAGTAGGTACGCGGACATATGGACTTAATTTTTTTTTAAATTTAGCGGAGCGTGAAAAATAGTCTGGCTTAAAACTAGGTTCTCGCTACTCTCCCTACTACTCGTTTTCCCTACCCTTATACATATATAACGAAGCAAAGCCAAAAGAAATTGCAAGAACAGATAGAACTTGATATACTCATATTAAGGTAGCGGAGTGCATTTATGAGTTCAAATAAGTTTTTCTTATAGAACGCTGAGCATAAAGCTTAAGATTCACATAAATTTAATGGACCAGAGCCGGAAAACATTGTAACAACATACTACATAATTCGCGGCTTCTATTTTTTTATTATTGCTAAATGATTTTTTAGGCCCGATTTACGCGATATTATATTTTAAGGTTAAGTGGAAGAACGAAGCGGCTTAACACTAGCTTCCCTCTGTTACCCTGCTATATGCAGAATACGTAGTAATAATAGTAACAAAGTCTTTAACTTAATTTATTAACATCCTCACTAAAACAGGGTGCCCCTACAAAAAACGTCATCTTCCAAGCATTGATAGATGAGACTTCGTGTCTCAGCCACGGTCGGGACGCCAGTATCAATGGCAAACTTAAATTTAATACACCTATTTACTGAGACACTGTGACAGCGACGTCACTTTGTAAGTCGTTAGAAGTTCGTAAGTTGTAATCGGTTTGACGTAATCTCATACGTGATATGTCTATAGGTGATATTTGAAAGCTGAAGAGTTTGTTTGATTAAACGAGGAGAAATCAGGATTTATTTTTGTGTTGGAAAGTCCATTCATGAAGGAAGGGTTCAGGTTAAATACGTTATTTGTTGTAGGTTATGACGTTACGTCGTCATCATCATTTTCAGCCTTCATTTTTTGTTACTCAAAATCCATTGATTAATGGGCACCAAATTATAAGATGGGGACAATTCTGGCTCGCTCTACAAATCAAACTCTTACGCCCATGTAAGGAATATCTTGACATCAGTCTCTCTCTACTTACTCTTGTATAGTTCGTGTTCTACTGTACTGTTACATTTAATAAATTAATTGTACAAATATTACCGTCTACCCATCTATAAATAAACTTGTCGTGACCAAACAAACGATACTTTTAATAGAATTTAATTCCATATAAACGCGGCGAGAGCGAACGTATTCTTTTGTCTAGCGCCAGCAGTTAGGTACCTGTCACCTGCAGGTGTTTCCTACTTGTGAACGCTTGTTGAAAATACGGAACTCTAATAAATAAATGCTACTTCTATTCTATACTCTTCTATTTGTGATGTTAGTCTAGGGATTTGTATATATATTTTTGATAGATTTTATTCGTGGTTTTGCTCTGGTAATTCAATAGAAATATTTTTTGGGACAGGTCGTGGCGCAGGGAGCGCACAAGCCTGCTGTAAAGCTTCAGGTTGTGGGCTCAATTCCCAGTCGAAAAAATGAAATTACAATTCATTTCCTCACTTTAGTAACGAATCAAATCGTGGCGATGATTTCTGCCACTCAACAGGAAATGCCTCCAGAATTCGGCGGTAATTGGGTAACGGAAGTGTACTAGGTACCCAGGTTCCATCTATCTCCCTTGCTATGTGCGGAATACTGCGTAAAGCTAAAAAAGATTCATTCCTCGGGGTGGGAATCGAACCCACAACCGTCACCGTGTAAAGCACATTAATCTCTGATGTAACGGTTATCAATCAATCAATCAATCAAATTAGCCTACCCGAGTCCACTGCTGGACATTGGCCTCTCCCAGGGTGTGCCAGAGCTCCTGGTCCTCCGCTTTCTCGCATCCAGTCGAAGCCAGCAACCTTCTTCAGGTCGTCGGTCCATCGAACTCCGGTTAATCCATACGCAACTCTTACACACGTCCATTTTTCCAATTAACTATGTAAGCGAAGTCACAAGTAAAACATAGCCAACATGAACAAACACTTATATCTATTATTTGGCAAGGAACACTGAAAAATTCCAAACAATCACTCACAAGTAAAACTCCAGAGCAAACCGTTACACTAGACGGCTTATAACGCACCATTTTTCACGAACCCGCTACCGACGACAGTACATTCATCTAACCATTGTCCCGGCGTGTTCTGGCACGAGCGTGGAATATAAAATTTGGATAATGCAAGGTATTCGCGTTATTACAGTGAGAGACGCTATCTGTATTTACGTTGTAGAGTGGTTAATGGTTGTGTTTTTTTTGTTAGATAGTGACAAATCATTTCGTTTCTCCTCTTTCAATTCTAATAAAGAATAATTATTTTTGAGTGGTTATTACCACAGTGTGTAAACTGTAAACGCGACAGTTGTAGATTTACGCCCAATGTTAATAACCAATCCTAATCCAAAAATTGCTACCATAGATCGAAATAGACAGAGATGGAGGTAGGCATGCAGGTTAGTGATTGGATAGATATGTCGGACAGTACGAGATAGACGTTAACTGGAGATAGGAGATACATTATTAATATTGGGCGTTAATCGCTTTCATTTTCTCGCTGTTATAACAAGACAAAGCGTGGCGTTGAATTCCGAAATTAATATTAAATTAAATTATTTTAATAAATTAATATTAAATTATCAATATTTTTAAAAATAAAGCGGAAAGTGATGAACGGAGTGTCTTAACACTAAATTGCTTCTGCCTACAAACAAGCTAAAAAAATATAACAGAATCCGTGAATTCCTCCCAATTAGAGCGACAATTTGATACGTTTTTTCGAGTAGCAGCCAGTATTACATAGTAGTATCGTGCCAAAACTGCCACAGGATGTTTGTGGTACGTAGGGGACCGTAATTAAATCGCCGCTTGCCAAGTCTACACATGTTGCTAGTATAGAGTCAGCGTTGTAAAAAAATATAATAAAATTATATATTTCTCTCTTTTTCAGACTGGTTTCGTAATTGACAGAGTATAGAGGCCATATTGCACAATGACACAGAGAGTGGTCGATCCCCATTACGGGGTATGACTTACATTCATTTTACGTAAAAATTGTGCAGAGAGATGAGAACAGAGTGTTTCAATACCACATATGTTCTCACCTATGGGGATCCTCCCCCCCATATGAATATGTAAAAAAGTAACCATTTACATTTCACATGCAATGCTACTTTCAATACTATATATACTATACGATATTTAAAGGAACCAAGACCACTTTGGATGCAAAACGCTCCAGCATCTTAATATGAGACGGCTGACTGTATGGCACGTATATATCGTTGGTTTAAATTTTTATTTAGCTAAGCTTACCCATGCTGCTATTTATCGTCGAGTCAATATCGATTTTTCAACAATTTTTCTCAAGCTTTTAGCCATTCGACTTTATTATTATAGTTTTCATCGATTAAACCTTTATATTTTTCAGGGCACGATTGTTGCAAACATAGTCATTGCGGCTTGAGGTCTAAATCAGCCTCATACAGGAGCAGTCTGAAAAAGTAGTTATAAAACACATACTTGCCAACCTCACAATGTACGATAGATTATGAAAAATAAAAATATAACTATTTTTTAAGAAATCATTTCCGTTGTCCCTTTTTCCGTTCTCTCTGAAACAAAAGAAACACAAAAAAGGCAATTATTTGTTTCATAGTTACAAACTCAGAAGTATAAAAAAGGTATATTTCTTATATATTTTACTTTAGCTAGTTCAACTTACAAAGCTAATAGTAAAATATTTGTGAAAACAAGACGTCGTTATAACTAATGATGATCCCTTAAACGTCAGTAAGGTAGAACAGCTTTGCAGCAACTTAATTTACTTGTTCCAAGATTATGTTATATTGTTTCTTGGGACTAGAGAAAATATAGTGGTAATTCTAAAGGTGTTGAGTCAACGCCGTAACTCAACGCCGCGGTTTGTCTTACTGTAGCGGGTTAATATAAATAAACGGGGATGCCCGTTTGAGGCTTTGCTTACAGTCTGACGTTATACCACTTTGTAATAGGTAATGATCTCTCTCTTTGTACGGAGATGCAATTTATGCATTATTAAACAAAGGGAGATTTAAAAAAAACTAGTTATCTATTAAATAAGTAAACAAATAAAACGATAAATGTGAGTGTGTGTAAAGTATATTCATAAGTGTTGCGTTGATTTAACATGACGTTGCCGCCATTAGCTACATACCGACGCTAGTTAGTGTTTGTTTACGTTATTTTTTTACAAATAATAGCAAATAGCAAAAGAGATTGATGACAGGAGACGAGGTGAAAGAGGTTAAAAACGTAGCGTTTGGAGCTCCGTTCCCTCTATTTACCCCGCTAGGGATAAAGCGTGAAACTAAGTTATAATATGCTATGCTATAATTAAGAATTACTTTTGTTACTAATCTTAAGCATACTAGATAAATAACAGATCAACCTACATTAATAAATGCCAAACCCAAACACAGGGCCATCTTTAACAAGTAACAAGGTGACTAACATAACAGTTATAAATCGCGTGCGGTCTCAAAGTCCCTGTAGAGGCAACGTTGTCAATCCACTACATTCGGTCGCGTTAATTCCGAAACCTACAGGACAGGAACTGAACGCCGCTCGATGAAATCTAACCAACTATTTATATACTATAGAGGCAAAGAGGGTGTAACTTAGAGACTTGATGTTTAAGAAATTGGTTTAGTATTAAAACCCTATTAGTTTTTAGTATTGAGTAAAAGAACGTAGTGTTACGTGTTATAAGTAGTGTTTTGTCTACTAGAGCCGAATAGTAAAATATATTTAAATATAATCATTTAATCATTTTATAACCTTGAGTGGAATTCGAACCCCAATCTTCGCTATTGAAGGCATACAACTTTACTACGACATTGTTATTAATTAAGAGTAGAATTATTAGTAATAAAACAATAATTCAAATAATTATTGTTTTATTACTAATAATATACATATTCTTTAATTTGATAAACATTTCAATATTTAGTAGCTATTAGATTATCTAGCGACGAGTCCCCTCTTCTATAGGTTTTTTTTGGTTATTCTTTTTTAGCTTTTTTAGCTTTTTTAGTTTTTATTATATTTATTGCGTTCAGAGGGGTGAAAATTCTTTTTCTGTCTTTATTTTGTCTAACTAAACAGATTTTTTTTTATAATATGTAACTGGATTGAACCATAACCGTCGTAAAAAATGACACGTTTCCTATCTTATCTTGAAAATTAATTCTTTGTTAATTTTAATACTTATACCACTTTGTATCCACATCCTAATATCGATATATCGAGAGGTATCGATAGTAGCGGGATACGCTGATTAGCTCATTTAATCATCCAGTGATTTATCACCTAATGTTCTAGTTCGTGTAATGTTTTGTTTATTTCGAGGATTTGATTTTCTTTTATGTTTTGTTTTGCTTTTTAAGCTTTTTTCAGCTCCACGTTGTATTCCGTATATAGCAAAGGCAAAGGGCCCCTAGTGTTAAAACACTCCGTTTACTATATTCCGCACATTTTTTGTGACATTGTGTAATATTTTAAAATAAATTGTATAATTGATACATTTCCTAGGGTAGTGATCAGTGAGGCATTTAGTTCAGTAGCAATCCAAATGCATCCTAATGACATTGTCTTAATTACTTCTTATAGTAATAAAAAACATCAACTTTCAAAAGAAAAAGTAAACTTATTAGCTTTCATTGTAAAAGGAATAGCTTCTCTACTAGAATGCTAGATTGAAGAATTTTCCTTTGAACTAAAGTTAAAAGTATTAAATCATTCTGTCCGCAATCAATCAAGGCGGCAAAACCTTAAACGACTCTTTCATCGTGCCGCGAGAGATGAAGGAAAAATAAAACAGTTTGTAAAGAACGAGCTTGTATTGCGAATTGGTTCAGTTGTGTTTTCCCCGTACAGCGGGGTGGGGGGATAAAACCTACCTAGCATGTTAAGACACTTCGGTCTCCCATTATCACCAGAATTCGATACTTGTTGTGTTGATTGACGGAATTAAATTCCGCACATTGTCTACCAGAGCGGATAAATGAAATTAATCTATTCCTTCAAATAGAACGGCGCGAAGCTAATTAAAATAAATTTTTCATATTCAACTTACAACCCTTGAGTAAAGTGAGTTAGTAAAAAAGAAACTAAAAAGGCAACATTAAATCCACCAACGAACCCAAAAACCGTTGAAAACTTTTGGAAGATCGCCACACGGACAATATGACGATTTACAACCACTCCGTGACCGGCGCGGTGAGATTTAAATGTTAAATACATGACACGCTATCTCTATATGATATATTGTGGTTACTTGGAAACGATTGTAACGTGATGGTATTTTTGTGGGGTAGCCTGGAGAAATAGTCAGTCAAGACATTTCGTTGTCCTCTGTATATATGCAAGTCAGCGTCAAGATTTGTGGACAAGTTAGTCCACAGATTTCTAGGAACTAACTAATTTTTAATAGAGATAATTTTTGGTAGAGACATGGCTACCTACGTATTCCTGGTGGTGCCATAATTATAATAAACATACTTAGCTTATTGACAGATATTTTAAATCAGTATTTTTTGTATTATTCATTATTTTTGGCGGTTTTGGGACAGTCGTCGCGTCGTCTCGCAGTGGCACAAGCGTGTGAGTGCATGCTACGATTGTGAGATAGTTTCTTGTCACAAACTTCCACCTACCCCACAAAATACGTAAAAACACAATAAATAACACAGCTTACTTAACGTTCATAATTTAAGAGAGAGCATTTAATAATACTGATTCTCATTCAGGGGCAGTCCGCTATCTGGCAACCCCATAAAAATGCAAAAGCCGACGGCGCGGTTATAAATATTTTTAATAGCTATATTTAATTAAAGTTGGCCGGTAGATCGCGTTCCGCGATAGTTATGGCGGAGGAAGAATAAATTTGAAAGAGTAACCCGTTTACTTGAGACGTTTTATGAAATTTTATCATTTTTTATGAGGCGAGTCGTGGAGCATAGGCGTGTGTCTTGTAGTGAGTTCGATTCCCACTTGAGGACATTAAATATTTTCATTTCCTCGCTCTAGTAAAAAAAATATAATTTATACATATAGTGGTAATGATGATTACTGTCGCCAGATGAAGCGCAATGTTAGTATACGCATAATGACTCGAAATTGGGATAACATCAACAAACATCGTGCCTTCTAGTAGACCTAGCTACTATATGCAATCGTGCAAATCTTTGCCGTATGCGTAAGGCTAAACACTTTTTTCTTACTTCACGCTGTATCCCGTATACAGTTGTAGGCAGAGGGATCTCAATTCGACGATGAGTTGTCTTGTTACCACAGAAAAGAAATGAAAATAACTTATTTCCTCGAATGGGAATCAAGCCTATAGCCATCGCGTTTACAGTTGAAAAACTCATTACTATAAAGAAAGTAGTAAACATATAATGAAAACCAAAATCTAACATTATATCAATGAACTTAAGTTCCTGAAATATTTCATATTTTCTGCTTCAAATATTTCATATTTCTTTCATATTTAATATATCTTAATAGGAACGGAGTGTAACTATGTTTCCAGGTTCCCTCTGCCTACCCTGCCATGTGCGGAAAACAGAGTAAAGCGAAAAAACTATTTGATTCCACGTTAAATACCTTTAAACAGAATAAAGAAAAGTTTCTTTACGTACAACGTTCTGCTGTAACGTACTCGTATATACATTACGATCCCACTTGGGACAGTTTAAGAAATCGTGCCAAGAGGTGAATTGCGATGCTTTCAGGTGCCCGGCGATTATTTTTGGCTCGAAACTTATAAGCGTTTCCTTTAAATATATTAGCTTTTTGGGAAATTACAATGGAGCTCTTTTTAACAGCGTCATTCTGATCTCGATTTCTTTAATTTGGTTAGACAGAATGTGGCGTTAAGTTACGTAAATTAACATAGCGTGTGTAGTGTCTTTGGACTATTTTATATATTTGTGGATGTACGTAAGACAATGTATGTAAGACAATGGAGATTGAAGAAGATTGGAATTCGGGGGAAAGAGGGGAACGGAAGTGACTTAATGGCAACGGAGTGACTTAAAAATAAATTCTCAGGTTTCCACTGCCGAAAAAAAGTAAAATATATAATATTCGCGATTACGTTGTCAACTTGTCAATTGAAAGTTGGTTAGAAGGAAGTGACGCTTTCGAGCCGTAATCTTTAAGTGCTTGAGATATTACATATAGAGTTACTTGCTACGGATATGTGTTACATATTTTCTTAATATATTTTCATAATATATACTTTACAAATTTTATTAAAATTTTTGATGTTTAGCTTCGCGCTTTATAACTCATACAGCCAACACAACAGAGGAAGCAGAGGGAACATAGGGCACACTCCGTTTCACACGCACCGCCATATTTATAAAACATTGCATTTTGAGTAACGGAACTGAACGCCATGTTAGTAACGAGACAAAACGCGGTGTCGAGTCCCGCCTGCCAACACGTAATACCTCCAGAATTAGTGGAAAGTTTGGAACGTGAGTATCATAATGAGAAGGGACTGTCTTTACACCAGGTTCCCAGGTTCCCTCTGCCTACGTTACTCTGTATATAACCCACCAATAAAAGGCATATTTGGTGAAATTGCTACCTACATATACATATATATAGAAACCATGACACTATATACGTGTGCGTTCGAACATAAAAACATTTTACTAGCAAAGTTATTAAACCAGATATTGGCCGTAAAGTTCTAGCTACAATGCTTATTTTACAGCTTATATACTCACGGATTAAATCGTATTAAAATCTGGAGGCAGGAGGAGGATTATATAGGAGATCAAAGTAGTACATTTTAAATTTAGGGTTGTTTTTTTTTTAGTTGTGTGTTTAGTTTCAAGATATCTCTGGCATATAGGAGAGGAAACAAAGGAAACCAGACCGATAAAATCCGCCGACCGTTGCGCCATGACGACCTCGCTGTAAAAAAAATAAAAATCAATTAATTATACATGCCCTCTCCAAATTGCGCATATCTTAAAAAGTACTGAACTGATTTTGATTATACTTAGAATTCTATACATTGAAATATTCTTGATTTAAATCATAAATTATAATCCCAATATAACTTTTATCTTCCGAGGTTAACTTATTTGTGATGTAAACTATAAAAAACAGGAATGAATGGCTTAGTGGTCAGCGTGCTGACACCCAAAAGGCGCGGGTTCGAGTCTCGTTACGATATCATTTTGGTAGTATAACACTTTAAAATATTTTAAAAACAAACATAATTTCACATATATGAGTTCTAACCCAAATTCGCTACTTCACCGGCTAACATACTTAGTTGCACTGAAAACGAAAACTTTAATAAGTTATATGGAAAGTTTGACAAAATACTACCAGAATGTATGTATGGTAGGTACATAATATATCGTAAAGTATAAGATAAATTGTAGAAATGGTTTATGGGTCATAATCAGAAAAAGTGTACATTTTGTGTCTTTTCTTGTCCCGATACTTTGAATGCGTTTTAAAAATACAATTTTAAAGATAATTTAAATATTTTGCCATTTAAGATAAATTTACTTATTAAATTAAAGATTTTTGTAATATTTAAAATGTATTATGGCTAATAATAGTATTTTTTATTAGTTGCAAAAAACTTTTCAAAATGCTTCCATACAATTTTTCGTGTCCCATTCACCACTTTACTTTTTAAAAATTAATTTGTTACGAATGTTTATGGTTTTATTTGATTTCAGATATGTTTATATTACTTTACTTTATGCATAATATTAAATAAAAGTACTTTTATTGATACATTATTTAATAAATAATATATATGAATTAAGTAAATTTGTCCCAAAAAATTGTCTTTTTTGTTACTCAGGGCTAGTAACGTACAATTAAATTATGAATGCAATTATTTTGGATGGTGTTTATTATTAGTTTTTATTGTGGCACCATAATTCTAAAAGTCAATGCTGTCGTAGCTACAATAAGTAGTGTTCTCGCAGCAGTTGAGGGGTTCAAATGTTTTAGAGGGAATGCGTGAAATTACATCTCAGGGATATAAACGGCTTTTATTTTGGTAAGTATTCTATAATTTCGTTTTCTTGTTTATGTTATTTGCTTCTTTTTACAAAATCTCAAAAAAGAACTTCAGTGCTTGCACATGCAACACGTGGCTTATGAGCAAATATTTAAAAAGGTTAGAATTTCTCAGACTTTATTCTCAATTGCGTTATATTTCGTTACGTAACGAAACTGAGAAAATATGAAGCCTAGTTCATAATTACGTTACCATCGGAAGATATGTATATAAAAAAAATTGCTGGCATATGAAAAAAATAATTGGTGACTTTTGATAACGTAAAGTAACCAAAAATAATGATTTTTAAGTTTTTTGCCTTTTTGCTTGTTTGTCTAATGTTGTTAGTTAAAAACATTTTTTTATTCTTCCTGAAATTAGTTGTGATTTTGTAATTACTATTTTTTTCTCTGGAGATAGTGAATTAATAAATATGTAGTTCAAGTGGGTGAAGCTTTTATTTAAAAACAAATACGTTCTGTACTAGCGTTGTTGAAGATCTAAACAATAAACATAAAATATTATTAAATATCTATTGATACATATTTTTGTATTTTCAGTAAGCGTCATGGCTCCTATGTCAAATGCTGAAACACATAAAAGATATAGAGAACGTCTTAAAAAGACCAATCCTATTAAATATGAAGTTATGCGAAATAAACACTTACAAAGAATTAACTTAATTCCCGTGATAACGACTCAAATTTTGATATATTTCAAAGTGGATTTAATTTTATCATTAACTTTGTTATATCTAACTAGAAATATAAGTTTATTACGTTACGAACTAGCATTATTATATTGTTAATATTGTCACTTTGTTATGTTTTCTTACATTTATAATCTGTTAATTCAACGATTGAATCTTTAAAATTTTAATTTGTGTCTCATTAAATAAAAACAACAGTAGTTTTATTCGTATAATATCCTTACTTTGTTGTGTATAATGCCTTATATCATCAGTTTCGTAACAAACATTATCAGTGTTGTTACTTATCAGTTACGTTACGAATTCGAAAATGTCCACCTTTCTGATTATGACCCTTATATAGTATTTTGCTTCAACTGTAAAATACTTGTATGTTTTATAGCGTAGTAAAGCGCCCTCTTACAATGTATGTTTATTTAACTTCAAATTCATAATATTATTTATTCAAATAGACTTCTAATTTTGAATAAACTATTTTCATTTCTTTCGAGGCCGTCGTGGCTCAATGACGAAAGGGTGTAGCCGGTTGTGGGGTTCGAGTGGGGATTCGGGAAATAAATTATAATTTATTAATATTGACATTTCCTCGCTCTGGCTCTGAGGCAAGAGCTCGACGCTGAGTTCAGCCGCCCAACACGCAATATCTCATTCACTATGTTTTCTCTGTCTAACCTGCTATGTGCGGGATAATTCGATTTTTATTTTCACTGGTTTATTCTGTTATGAAGACGAGGCCTCACGTTGAGTTTCGCCACTCAATGCCCTACTTTCCTAACATCTATTACTCTATAAGCGGAATACGTTTTATTTTTAATTCACGCTGTATCCAGCAGTCGGTTCTCTATTTTCTGGTGTATTCTCGAAGCTTTGCTTTTTGAGTGGTGGAAATCAACGTCAGAGTGGGAATGAAATTTATAGTAATTAGTGAACGAGTAGATACAAAATTTATGCAAACGGCTGCAAACTTAAGTTTATCAACTCTTATAAATTATACAACGAATCCTACTCACACTTGACTCATTTATTTTTCTAATTAAAATAGTTTCCCCGACCTGTATTCGAGCCTAAAACCAATGCAAGCGCAACAGTTACACGCGTTTCCACTGCGCCATAACGGCGATACAAGTTTTACAGCGTAATAAAAACGTTGTCTCTCAATGTATTCTTATGTCAGCTGTAAACGCGTTACGAATGTTATTTGGTGGATTACTTACATTTGTTACGTGTCTTAGGTACATATACATCTATGAGGCCGTCTGCATATAGACGTGACGGTTTTGAATTCGATTCCCATTCGGGGTAATGAGTTATTTTCGTTTCCTTGATCTTGTATCAAAAAAGCCAAAACGCTGCGTTGAGTGTAGCTAAATTCACGCGATGTCTCGAAAATTGCGATGGAATGTGGGGAATGGAGTGTTTCAACTGTAGGTTCCCACTTGCTTACTCTTGTGCTGTGCTTACTCTTCTATATTCTAAGTACAGTGTTAAGTTAGAGTTACGAATGCGATTGTTAACGCGACGGTTGTGGGTTCGATTCTCACTCGGGGAATGAAATATTTAAAATCCTCATTCCAGTAAAGAGGGAAAGCGTGGCGGTGAGTTCAGTCAAGCGTTTTACCACTATGCCACAACCACTTAACCTTGTTTTTTAAAAACACAAGTTTTAAAGTTAAGTAAGTGAGTACTATCACTTAATACGAAATGTCTCGTAAATTGGAGATTTGAGAAAAGTAGTGTTTTAACACTAGGTTCTCTTTGCATAACAGACAGGCGGGATAAAACGTAAAAAAAGCTACAAATAAATAAAAAAAGTACTCAACCTCCTTACATTCCTTATCCCTTCAAATACAGAATTGGTAATCCCATGGAGTGCGCTATAAACAACAATATAATACGTGTTCCGTACATTTTTATTCGCGACCCCATATGTCATAATAGCATTGAACAGTTAAATATTTCATAGTAAGCCAACTTGTCAGCTTACCGAGATTTTGTTTAAGGGATAAACTTTTGTTTATTGAGCTTTCGAGTCCTGTAGTGGTGCAGGGGCACATGCGTGCGACAGTAAACGTGATAGGTTGTGGGTTCGACTCCCATTCGAGGAAATAAAATATTTAATATTTGTATTTCCTCGTTCTGGTAACTAGAGAAAGCGTGACGTTGGGTTCCGCCACTTAATAAACAATGCATCCAAAATTTGGCGGAAAATGGGGAACGGAAGTATCTTAATAGGGAAAGGAGTGTTTTAAAACTAGGTTCCTTCGGCATACCCGGCTATGTATGGGATATAGCGAGAAGCTAACAAAAATATGAACCTTTTTTAAATAACTGAGAATTGTATATGAGACATCTCAAGTGCTCAAGGTAAGTCTGATGGCAAGTAGAGGGTCACGTCGAAACATTTACCGTGATTTAATATAGCCTATATATATATAACCTTCCTTGAGAAATGGCCTAACCCTGCAATAAATTCAATTTTCGCGATCTCAAAAAACCAAACAGGATGCATATTCGCAAATACCAGATAGATATCCGTCGTGGCATAGCGCATCAGGGTCTGACGGTAAACTTGAAGTTTGTCGGTTCGATTATTACTCTGGAGAATGAATGTTATCTCTGATAAATACTTCAGCATTGAGTTCCTACACGCAACATGTAATGTCTTAAAAATTTGTCGGAGCATGGGGGAAAGAAATGTCTCAAGTCCCAACATTAGGTTTCTCGTGCCGTGTACTAATGAATAAGTGAATAGTAAGACGAATCGGCCTTCAGTAAATTAGCGTTACCATAATGGAAGCAAATCCGTTTACAGCTCGCGTGTACATTGAACCATTGTGGAAATCTAGATATTATTCAAAGCCTAGCTGAGCTGTCACAACAACAAAACGTTCGGAGTTGGCAAACGCCCGCTTAAACAATTACTCTGTGTAAATAAACATGGCCGGTTAAACATTGCGTGACTTTGACTACGGGCTACTTAGAAATTAGCCTTTTCAAATATAGTATAATGTTATTTTGCTTAAGTGATGGTTGTGGGTTCGATCCACATTCAGAGGAGTTGAGTATTTCATTACCCTGTCATATGGCACTGCGGGTACGGTGTGTAAATAAAAACTTTGCTAAATCATATTATTATGATAGTTCAACTACCGCAAACTTTCCAACGTAAACTTTAAATCTAAACTTTCTAAACATTTCTAAATTAATTCGAAAAGAAGCTCTAAGAATTCGAAAGCAACAATCGTCGAAACGGAATCTAACCAATTTTGGCAAGTTGTTACATTCAAAACGACGGCAAAGGCAATTTAATAGAATGTATTTAAGTTGGCCCATTCAAAGTACCAGAAAATCTGAAAGGAAACGCCGCTCATAAGTTGATCGGGAGCCAAAAATAATAATCTCTACCTGAAAGCTTCACAATTCACCTCTTTTGGCACGGACTCTTGGAAGTTGCCATCGTCCTGTTAAATACTGACTGTGGCCTGGGTGATGTGGAAATCTTATTTTTATTCATACATTTGGGAATTTTTTAAAAATATGGACTGAAACAAAACTGAGACGATGTTTATAATGCATTTAAGATGGACTTTCTTAGGAATTAAATAGCTAGTTATGATTTTGTCTAGTTCGAAGCTTAGTTTATGTAATAAATACTCAAGGATCAAAGAAAATTTTTTTTTTTAGATTTCCTGGTCTATTAAAATAAAACATCGTGTTGAGTTACCGTACAACACGCATTATTTTAATAAAAATCGGCTGTCGAGTGTCACTAGAATTTCCTTGTCCTGTTGCATAGAGTAAAAAGGTTAAAAAGAAAAAGAAGAAGAAAACTGATATAAAGGAGCCAGGGTGGCGCAGCGATGTCTTGATTATCGACAAAAATTGAAAAAAAAAGGAGTTTCCTAACACTACGTTCCCTCTGCCTGCTCTGCCACATGCGGCGCACTTAGGTACATCGTGTAGCACGTGTATAAAAACGGAAACAATTCTAGGCCTGTATTCAATATTAGTATTTATCCTCACTGAAATATATCGTTCAATGGTCCAATTATGATATACAGGGCGGCCCCAAATGAAAATTTATACCAGTTTACATTGTTGTTTATAGCGCACTCGTCGCGATTACAGATCCGCACGATCTAAACGTAACGTGGTATGCGTATCAAATTATTTAGTTCGGATATGTTTGAAATGAAATTGTAAAAAAAAATCATTTTAATGGAGCTTTTATTTTTAAATCTTAAATATATTAAGGCCTACATGCCGTCTTACGAGACAAAACGCAGCGTTGAGTTCTGTCACTCAATACGTACATACGTCCCAACATTACTTAATCTCTGTCTTTTTTTTAGCTTTCTTCTTTTTTAGAAGTACCAGAAGGCAGATTGAATATAGTTCCGCCCAATGTTCAAGACATTTTAATGGCAATAAATAAAGAAATGTTTTTATGAATATTTAAAGATAGATTATAAGCTGAATATTAATAGATAATTAAAGCTTAGGTAGTTGGAGTTTACGGTGTTATTAACGAGAGCGTACGGATTCTATTTTGTTGTAATCGTAATGACCTTTTTTTTAGCTTTACGCTGTATCTTACTCACAGTAAGCAGAGGTAGCCTAGCGTTAATTACGTTCCTCATTTTCCGTCAAATTCTCGACACCAGAGCGAAAAAATGAAAATATTATATATTTAATTTCCTCGAGTGAGAATTGAACCATAACTTGTTACGTTTACAGTCACACGCTTGTACCCCACGCGTGCGGCACAACTGGTCTTAAATGATATTAAATATATTGTAATGTACTTTTAAAATCTATATTTTACATTCAAGATTATTTACAAATTAATAATTATTTTTTTGGAAACGCACGAGTAGATCATTCATTATGTTTTAATGAGGCCGGTAATCTGATAGTCATTAAGGTTTCTCTTGATAATTCTGTTTCGAGTAAGTAAATATAATGTTAATTGTACATTCGTTATTATTTATTTTAATAATATTATCATTATTTAAATGCTACAGTAGCTTGTGATAGAGAACATGTAGACATATACGTAGAACTACAAATGCTTAATGTTTTAATGACTGAGGCCGTCGTGATAGTTAAATTTTCACTCGGGAGAACTTAAATTTCTTCGTTCTGGTGACAAGACAAATGACAACTCTCAATTAATATTTTCCGTGAGGACCAGAGTGTTTCAACATTAGATATTTGAAGTTACCCGAAAAGGAAAAAGTTATAGACGTATTCTAAAATATAAGAAAAGATTTCGTTCGTAATAAATTCTATGTCCATAAATTTATTTACCTTCCAGTCAAGTTTTCTGTATAAATAAGTATTTATTTAGAAGAGAGACACTAATGAGCTTTTACGTTAGTTTAAGACTTTTAAGTAAGCTGTGGACTAAATAATGAACTTTTTATGTAAAATTATTAAAATAGTTATTTAAATACATTGATATATGATTGTTTTGCTTTAAGCTCTATCCTGCACATATCAAGGTAAGCAGGTAGGAAGGGTGGAGAGAACCTGGGAACGTAGTGTTAAGGCACTCCGTTGCCATTCAGACATCTTTGTTCCTCTGTTTCCGTCGATTCAAGAGACACTTCGTGTTAATTGGCAAAACGCAACGTCGCGTCGCCGCAATAAAAAATAACATCCCCCGAGCTACAATCGAACTCATAACCCTCGAGTTTACAGTCAACCTCTGTCCCACTCTCCATATACATATGCAATTATATCTAAACTAAAAAAATACCACATTTTCATATGCCTTCACAAAATTAAAATACAGGAGCTTAATCTTTTCACGAAACGTGTTTTGTCACGGCGCGGCGCCCGGAAAATTTTGGCAGACCGGATAACGGCCAATCTCGCGATACTATTACGCTGCGCGATCTACATGAGGCAAACTGAATTAAACGACTGTTGTGGATGTACGAGTACGTTTGTGTGTCGGGTACACAAAGTGTGTTGTTTACACAACTTTTGTGCTAACATATTACTGGGTGCATGTTTTGAATGTGAATGTGCTGGGTGTGTGGGTGTTTTTCAGTTTTTCACGGTTTTTCATCTATAGCTGGGTAAGTAGAGATAGTAAGAGCTAGTGTTGAGACACTCCGTTTCTCATTTCTTGTTCGAATTTTCGAAATATTGCGGAACGCAACAACGCGCTTCGTTATAGAAAGCTGCGACTGGTCAGGAGTTCTGTTGAGAAGATCTATTGTAAAAAAATTAACTATATTTACTGAAGAAAAGAAATAATGCCTAATCATCAATTACCAAATTTTCATGAGCGATCACCTCTTGAGTATATCCTATATAATAAAAAAAATATTAAAATTAAACTATTCATTCAGTGTAAAAAGTCAAGTTTAACAACAAAACAAAAAATTCGCGTGGAATTGAAAAAAAGAGTTAATAAAAACGAATGTTATCTACATTACTACTAGTATAACAATAAAAGAATTTTTATTATCACCAAAAGCAATTGATAAGAAAGAGGCAGGCATTCCACTGAATCGTCGACTTGTCATAATGCCACGTTTTCGAGTAAAAAGTGCCACTTTACAGCAATTCCGCTAATAGCAGTTTAAACTTCGACAAAGAGTTCGTTGCATTAGGTTTTGTGGTAGTCTATTTTGTAAGCGTTTGATAATGTAATTATCTTTTATAGTTTTACGCTGTATCCCGCATATATCGGAGTAAGTAAGGGGAGCCTGGGAACCTAGACTGCTAGACAGTTCCTTCCCATTATCACACTTGCGCTCCACACTTGTCGTGTCTACAATCGCACGATTGTGCCCCGAGCACGGTTTTCCGCCACGTTCCTCAAATTTACTTAATTTTAGGTCTGCGTCTTTGATTTAATAGTTGATAGTAAGATGTATTTTTTAAATACATATATTTTGTATATTTTTGAATTATACTTTTTTTTGTATTTTCTCAAAATAAAATCAAATATTTATGCATTAAATATAAAAATATGGCATGGCACGTATAAAAAGGTTGATGATAGTGACAGACGAGGCGAAAGAGGCAGACCGTAGCGTTTGGCGCTCCGTTCTCTCTAGCTACCCCAACATTGATATAACGTGAAGCCAAAGCTTTACGTAAGTAAAATATATATATCGAGTAACTCCATAATAGTATTCCCCTTTCGGAATGCTTGCCTCACAAAAGTTACGTACTAAGTTTTTGTGACAAGCTAACTCGGTAACAGCGAGCTCCGGCGACAGAGCCGACACTTGTAACGCGTTCGAATGCAGCCACGTTTATTATTAACAGAAGTTTGGGGGTTTACGCCCGCTAACACTTTAAATATACTTGCAAGTTTAAATTAATGTTAATATCAACTTAATGAGACCAGACGAGGCGGTGCATGTGTCTGCCTCTCTCTCTCTCTCTAGCGAAGCGTGAAGCTGAAAAAAGAAACTTTCTCTTTACGTTGAATCCCACGCATAAAAAAGCAGTGGGAACCCGGGAACCTAATATTAAGACTCTCAGACCGCTTTTCACGGAATTCTGAAGTTAAGTATGTAAATCTATGTATAATTTTTACTAAGTGTAGAAGTCACTCATTTATTCAAGAGCGTGAAACATCGATAAAGCGTAGCGCAATTTGAATATCTAAATTGGTCACCCGAAGTTCGATCGTTACTGGCTCTTACCTGTTAATTTTTTCTTCGTAATACTTTGTTATTTATCGACGATGCGTGACTCGACGCTTGAGATGTGCAAGTAACG
Source organism: Heliconius melpomene rosina (assembly GCF_056956725.1). NCBI lineage: Eukaryota > Metazoa > Arthropoda > Insecta > Lepidoptera > Nymphalidae > Heliconius > Heliconius melpomene. The sequence goes on along the minus strand of NC_140407.1, from coordinate 16,000,605 downwards.
TGTAAACTAGCTAACCTTTAAGTTTTTTTTTGCGATATAGATCCAGGAAAATATTCCACGCTTCACGGTGTATCCCGCATATTGCGGGGTAGGCATAGAACTGCCAATATTTCAGACATTGTATAATAAGTCGAGAAAATAAAAATAATTAATTCCCCCGATTGGAAGTTGAACCCAAAGTCTCCCTCTGTTTGCAATCAGTTGCTGTGCCGCTCTTATACAGTGTTTTATTATATGTCATATAATTTTATATAAAACTATTTATATAAAGCTTCTCTACAATATAAAGCAAGAATTCAAGTACGAAAACAGGTACTTTGTGATTTATCGACCCGTGAGATCCTCTAAGCCGCGTTAGGTGCAAAGCTATTAAGGCTCTTAAGGGAATTCCTTGTATGTGGACTTTGTTGCAGGTTCAAATATTTGTTTGTATATATTTGCGACACAGACATATTTATGACAGGATGGAGGTCGTCGTGGCGCAGCGGTACTGTTTTTGACTGTGAACGAGACTGTCATGGTTTCCATTCCATTCCAGAGTATAAATCGTTTACATTTCGAGTTCCGCTACTCAAGACGCAACAGCGTGCTTTATCTTGTTACCAGAGCAAAGAAATGAAGATTTTAAATAATTTATATCCCCTGTAATCCAACCTAAAACTCTTTTTTTACTACATGACTGATAGCAACACACAACTGGAACTGCACGGGGTAGAATGCTAAAATTTAGTACTAATATAGAATTTCTCTAAATTCGTACAGAATTGAAAGATTGGAAAAAGAACAAAGTTTTACATTTTAGGGTCATGAACTCCGGACACTCCACTCCAGCACCAAGTTACGGCCACTAGTTTCTCATAAGAAAGTGACTCTATCAAACCGATATAAGTCCTAAACACAAATTATGCAATTAATAGGGCACGGAAACGGTGTAATTTTACAGCTGGCTGTTACGCCAGATTTTATTCGCGTTTTACGACTGCGCCGCTGAACGACTTCATTCTAGTACTCATAATGGCTATTTGCATTCATGTTTCAATGTTTAGGGTCGTCTGAGAAATGTTATTTTGTGTAATGATATTGATATGACTGCAAGGTAGGTTGTGGATTCGATTTCGAGGTGGTGAATATTTTTTTAGCTTCACATCGTATTCGATATATAGCAGTGTAGGCTTGAGAAATATATTGTTAAAACACTCCGTTCTCTACTTTCCGCTTCAATTTTTAACTTGCTTGTTGAGTGACGTGAGTAGTGTTTTTAGATTAAGTTCACCTTGCCTACCCTGCTAAATTCAATTTCAGCATACAGCTATAATTTATATTTTATGAATTTAACTAAGCTGTTCGTATACAAAGATAGATTTAGTAGAGTTTCATATAGAGCCAGCCAACTTAGTTTCATATAAGTCATGAAACCGAAACAGTGTTACGTAATATTAATTAGCTAGAATCACAAAGACACGCTCATGTTTACAATCTACGTTGGCAAATATGGTTCTACATGAATACTGTAATCAACTGTAAATTCACCTGAAATACTTGAAAATACTATTATAATGGCCTGTGCCCAGAAATGGACATAGGCTGATGATGATGATGGTGATGGTGATGGTAATGATTGTAATTGCAGTACGTCAAATTGTATAAAATAGTTGTACTTACATAGTTTGGATTACATTCAAAACATTTTGAACTTTTAAACAAATCGAAATAGCAAAAATAGTTTTGTATGATAAAGATATTCTAAGTATCCTAGGTAACTCTGATCGAGGTTCATCGAAACAATTAACATAATGTAATAATTTAATAGCCTTCCTCGATTAATGTATTATTTAATACAAATATATTTTTACATCTTTTTCGGATCAGTAGTTCTTAAGATTAAAATTCCATATTTGCAGTATAAATATCAAAATAAACAAATTACTATACAAGAACCGAAGTTTCCCATAAAATTACTTTGTATAAGCAATATTACAATCTTCTTTACGTTAGCGCAGTGTAGCTTGTGCGTGATTCAAGTAATACAAAGTAAGCTGAACGATAACTTCCAAAGGAAATGCCTATCGATTATATCTATCCATAGATTATTACAATAAATATAACACGTTTAGTTACAAATTGTTGTATTTTGTAAGGTTTTATCACTGATAGGAGTTGTCGCAACTGGTACGGCTGAGGTATTTTTGGCTTAGTATTGGCCTGAATAACTAGTCATTACCCTCCACTTTGTTTGCAAGGACTTAAGACGTAAATTGGTAAAATTTATTTTTTTTCCGTTTTGAGTATCCCTTCTTAGCGTTCCCCTGCACTTCCTAACCTAGTTACGTGTCAAATATCAACTTTCTAAGTCAGCTGTTTCGTCTGTGCGTTGTCTGTTAGTCTGTCTCTTTAAATATTTACCTGATTCATCTAGATCTTTAGCCTCATAAAGGGGTCGAAATATCTTCTTTCGGTCGTGTTCAAAAAACAATTATAAAACCACAAAAAAAAGTTCACGTAATTTATCCATTAAGTATAGTTTTAAAATTATATATTAAAAAGACATTACGGCATATCAAATGCCTTTTGGCTAATGTGGTACCTACTTCCTGGGGCCGGCGTCACAAAATTTGGCAATGGAACATGATTTACTTTGGCTTATAAACGTATTCCAACTACAGTCACCGACTAATGGATTTTGAGTTCAACATTAACAAAAACGTGGATTTTATTTCTATTTTGTGTCATTTTAAATAATTATGTTGAATTACTTAAGTAACTTTCTTAATGAGCTGTCTTTGACTGTACACGAGAGGTCTTGGCCTCGAGCAAATGATTACATTTATATTGTGTTTATTTTATCGGGCTGGTAAAATAAATATTGGATTTTAGATCATAGCGCTTCTGTCAGGTCAAACACACAATTACTTTTTTGTTGTTACTGTTGATGTTCTTTGATTATGGCGTTGCGAACGTGCTGTAAATATTTCCTCACGCTGTAGCCCGCTTATATCAAAGTAGGCAAAAGGAACCTAGCAGTGTCACTCAGTTCAAACGCAGTGGTGCTTTATAGGGTTTTAATATATAAATAAAATATTAAATAAATTCAAAAGGGTTAAAAATAGCTTAAATTTGTTATAAACATAGCTGCTCCGTAGTCTGTTTCCTTTTATTTGGGGCTTGAACTTGGCTTGCTTTGCTACCGCGTGTCTAAATTTCAGAACTTATAAAGTTTTAATAAGGTATCATACATATATCTACATATACATACATATATATATAATATGAAAATTTTGGTACTGACAGATCTTATGAATCTCGAACGTCATGAGATTGCGGTGATAAAATAAAATTTTGAATTTAATAAAATGCAAATAGCGTGTCTTGCTTACTGTATGGTGGAAGAATTTCGTCTCTATGATGTACTACAACGTGACGTCGTTTTCAAATTTAATACTCAAAGTACGTTCAAAATATAAATATGATAATATAATTTATATGAAAAGTTTAAAAAAAATGTTATAAATTGGTAATTGATATGTAAAGTGCTAATAATTATAATTAACATTATAAAGATTTTAAATACATGTGATATATGAAGGTGATTATTATATTTTAATTGTTAATTGAAGTTCGCATTTTCATTTTTTTGCCGTATAGTAATAGGTGTTAGATATACAGAAAGACGAAGAAAAAGGGTTTTATACAATTTTCGAATAGTGGAACTCAACACGAGATAGTTCCGTGGAAAACTGAGAATAACAACAAAAGTGTCTTAATGGGAACGTAGTATTTTAACACTAGGTTTCCAGGCTTCCATTGCCAACCCTTTTATGTGAAAGATACAGCTTGAATCTAAAAAAATAACAGTCCCAAGGACGCCGCCCTTTTACACAAGGGTGTAGAATTGATAATAATTCAATTATAACCATTCCTAAGAGGTAAGTTCAAACCAACAACCGTCGTGCTAACTGTCAGACGTTGCAATGCTCCACCACGATAGCCTCGAAGAACTGAGCTGAGCTGCAAAAATATCAAAGAAACTATTGGTATTAACTAATGCTACAGGTATGTATATGTTGAAGTTTTTTCTTTTAAATTACATTACAATAAGAGCATTTTTTAAAAAATTCTATACACGTAAATAAACTGTATCCATTAAGTTTATAATGATTTGTTTTAATTCTACCATTAAATGCTACGTACATTAAGAGATTCGTAGCAATTCAGTAGCTACGGAATCGTAGCTTCAGGCTACGAAACAGCTGCAGCAAATATTTTTAAGATATTTAGATATTATTTTTACTATTCATTTATTCTTAGCTTCAGGCATTGCCCGTTGCTAAAATTAATATACTCTGTTCTGTACTTCTAAATACATAGAATGGCGGAACTTAACGCCGCATGCTACAGAAAACAGCAGGATAATAAATCTAAGACCCAAATTCTAATATTATTATAGGCCGGTGTTGTTCAAAAAGTTTTTGGACAAAATATTACTATGACTAATAATAGTAATATATTTTAGGCATGACGAAAACATTCGTGAGTCACAGCACGATGTACGGCGAATCGTTGGCATCTCTCCATTACTTCTGCGAACTTTAATATTTATTCCTATTATGATGCGAAATTGTCTAAACTGTTTGTAACTTCTGATGATTTTGTATAAAGTATAGACTAAAATATTTATCTTTATATGGGAAATAGGCGCAGTGGAACAGCGTCAGCGGGGAATCCCACAACATGTCGCACTTACTGATAAGACTACAGATTCCCTGATTTGAACCGGCACCTCTCAGAAACCGTTTAAGTGCAATGACTACTAGGCCATACGTTCTCATCAAGCAACGTCAAAACTTTTATACGCTTTTAACAACTTATTTACATCGTTAGTATCTCTGTCATGCAGGAACAAATTTACAAATTTTCACTAACAAAATATAAGAAAGAACTGCTAATAAATATTATAAAACTTAAATAAACCTCACATACATATACCTATTGTAAAATTTGAAAAATTTCAATGAGAAAAAGTTTTCAAACATTGTTCGGTTCAAAGAAAGGCAATAACTCATCTACTTTAAACCGTATACATCTGTTCGCGGGGCAATAGAGTATGCATTTGTCATAGCGAGGCGTCCAATCGATATATTTGAAAATAGTGGTAAAGTAGCCATTTTATCTTATTTTCTGTAAGTTTTATGGTTTTGAGGCCGTCGTGGAGCAAGAGCAAAACTGTGGAAATGAAATATTTAATATTTTAATTTCCTCGCTTTGGTAACTAGGCAAAGCACGGTGTTGAGTTATGGCACTCAACACGCAATGTCTCGAGAGTTTGTCAAATGGGAGTGTCTTAATGAGAACGGAGTTTATTAATATTAGCTTTCCAGGTTCCCATTGCTTACCCTGCTATGTGCAGGATGTTGTACAGATCGATGATGTGTGTCATTCAGGACGTGAAGCTATCAATCCTGTTATTTCCATATTCATAAATGTTTAAGTGGTTGATTTCATAACAAATATCTTTCATTTTCTTACACACTTCTGTTTTATTTAAGTCAATAAATTGTGGGGTGATGCGTAACCCCTGTTGTTTTTTTTGTATGTAAAGAAAGTGTTGCCTGCCGAAGATTATAGCAGTGGAAGCAACACAGTGTGTAAGTTGACTTCCACCGCTCATTAATTAAATAAAATCGGGTGGTATGTAGTGAATTGAGTGCCTTCACACTATTTTCCCTCAGTTACACTGCAGGATACTCGCGTGATGCAGCATGAAGCTGCTTTTTTATAAACATATATAAGTGTATAATAGTGCTAAAATAATAAATTATAAAGATAAATTAAAACGCTCTTCAGTTAAAACGATTATTAGCGGCAGTCGCGTGCAGAAACAATACTGGGTTGGAGTTTCCCGCAATATCGGTCACGCTGTCGATTTCATGTTTTAGGGATCATTGATTACTACAATTTACTATATTTTAGTACAATTTAAATATTACCATGTAGTGGTAAGTAGGTCAAACTTAGTGTATAGTTGCCTGTGTATCCAACGGAATGTCTATAATAGTCCGATGAATACCTACGTAGGCATCAATACTGGATTAGAACGAAGTAGTAAACGGAAACCATGCGGAAAAATGGACACTGAGCATTATTATAATTTAATTTTTGTTTAATAATGGTTGTTCAATTTGTACACAGGGAAAACTTTAATTTATTTTTACTTTTCCGCTTTGGTGGACTACACAGTGTTGAGTTACGTTACTCTACATATAGAACGCTACAGACCTGCAGGCAGGAATCTTCCGTAACCCCGGCATCCCTCTACTATAGCAGCAAAATAATTCCCCATAATCATATTATATTAAATATAAAATATATAATAATAAAAAGAACCCTTATAGTAAAGAACAGTTCTAGCGGAAGCTACTTTTATATACACCGTACAAGTTAATTAAGGTCCTCTGTCTCTATCAAGTAATGCTAATTAACGCATTGTAATATATTAAAACCGCGCTCTCGTCCTGTGGAAAGTATATTTCATAATATTATAATTTTTTACCTTAAAAAAAGACAATTTTGTATTTAGAGTATAAGGAGATAACGTAATGGAAAGTAAAATTATCCACCTTCCCAGGACAGAGCGCGGCGTTGAGATCCGCCTCTCAAGATTTTTTAGCTTCACACTGAATCCCACATATAGCAAGGTAGGCAGAGGTAACATGGGAACCTAGTGTTAAGACATTCCGTTCCCCACTTTCCACCAAATTATGTAGGTATTGTGTGTTAAGTAGCAGAACTCAACGCTTCGCTTTTGCTTCGTTACTAGAGCGAAGACAGTGAATATATGAAATATTTCACTTCCTCGAGTGGAATCAAACCCACAAAGCTATTCAATGTATTTTCAGTGGAACTTTCCGCGCAGAATGGAGTATCTTTCTTGCTATATGCTAGAATATGAAGTTTAAGAAAATAATATTTTTATTTTCACCATGTAACCGAGCATAATAACTTTATAATATGCGTAAAAGCTGTGCCAACCATATTATTAGAAGGTACCAACATTCAAAAGTTTTATAAAAATCGTCTTTATAATTGCTCGGAGACTAAAAAGATGTGCCAGATCGTTACTTATTCAAATGCAATTTTTTAAACTTTAATTAAAATGCCAACTTTCATATTTTAACTTTGAAAGTACCGCATCCCTCGACTCTCATACTTAAGGGATCTATGTATAAAAGATTAGAAGCATATTTTTAAGTTTTTTAATTAAAGTGTTAAATATATAATTGAGTTTAAGGTTTAAAGTTAAAGTTCATTTTAATTAGTTAGTTTGTTATATAGCTTTAACCTGCGATTTCGAATCCGTGGACAAATGGAGATAACTGAGAATTGTATAACACGTGAAATATTTAGACTCTCGTGGTGCAGTGGCACAGAGTCTGACTGTGAAGGGAATGATTGTGGGTCCCCACTCTGGGAAATAATTATTTATATTTGTATTATTTTTATTTTCCTTCTCTAATAAAAAGACGTCGAGTCTAAAACTCAACACGCAATATCTCGAAAATTGGTGCATGGGGAACGAAATATCTTAACACTAGGTTCCCTCTGCGAACTTTCGATATTTTCTTAAATTTCCGTTTTTTTTTTAATTTTAATACATTTCAGTCACTTAATGGCGCTCACGCTATCTTCCACGTTTTCCGGAATCCGTTGAACCGCGAGTAATTCTATAACTAATGCTGATCACTAAGCAAGTCTATTAAGCCCAATAAATTCATACCTAATTTCACTTTCCATTATAACCTAATGCGACCATTAAAAGCGAATCCGATAATGATTTCCTCTATAATAGGATTATTTTAGATAGAAAGTAGCTTAGTTAGGATTTTGTGATTTATTATGAGTTCACAAACAAATGTTTCATTTAATATTTGTAGTATTTATTTTCATCGTTTAGTTTTTTAAGCTTGTGCCGTATCCCACACATGTATTAATATAGGTAAATGAAACCTGGGAACCTGAATACAGTCAGTTCAAATAAAGTCACTTCCATTTCCCAATTTTCTTATTATAATTCCGCCCAATTCTGGAGATATTGGACTAAAGCGTGGCGAAACTCAATGCCACGCTTTAGTCCAAACCTTAAGTATCTAAAAACAATTATATATATCTTACGTAACCTTCTCATCTCTTAAGAAGACCTACGCATACACAATTGTACACTGAAGTTCAGACAGATGAAGAAGATGTTACTGAAATTATTATATTATCTTTAAAATATTCTATTAAAAATTTCGCGCATCTTCTACATACAATATAAAAGAGGAAACAGACCGTCCGTCGTGGCGACACGGAAAATCAGGGGACACATACCACAGTTGTTGTTTCGATCTCCGTTTCGGGAAAATTAATCATTTTCATTTAATAGCTCTGAAGGGCCACAATTAGATAAAGCGCGGCGGTGAATTCCGCAAATCATCAGTCATCACACAATATCTCAAAAATGAGATGAACGGTATCGGAGTGTCTTCACACTAGGCTCCCTCTGCCTACTCTGGTTATGCAACACAAATGTAGAATAAACAAGAAGCTCTTAATTTTTCTTTCTCAGTGCTCTCAAGACCATTCATGGCAACGTCTGTGGGTTGTCTGTCAGTCAGTAACTGTAGAATTCTATATATGTATGTAGGTATCTATATAGGTAAATATATAGTGTATGTATTAAGCATTTCAGGTCGCGGGAAGCCAACGCCGGAACAATCTTGAGCCAAGTTTTGATGTTAACTAATTACTAATTTCATCCAACATGCAGTGTTTGAAGAACTGATGGTTGTAGTTAGTTCCATTAACTATGAAGTTTTGTATGATGTATTTTCTTGGTACTTTTCTATTTATTACATTTTTTATAATGTTACAGTTAGTTAAATTTCAGGTGCTGCTCTGGCACAGGGACTTGACGGGAAATTCGACGATTGTGGGCTCGATTCCCATTCATGGGAATGATTTATTTTCTTTGTCCTTGTAGCAACAGAAAGCGCGGCGTTGAAATTTAATATACTTGATACAGCGTTAAGCTGAAAAAAAAACTTTTGTTATATCTCTGATTATAAAATATATTTTAAAAAAAAAGTGAAATTGTAGGTACAATAAGCAGGGGCACAAGCGTGCGACTGTAGACGCCACGGTTGTGGGATCGATGTCCAGCCGGGAGTATGAAATATTTAATATTTTCATTATCTTGATTTGGTATCTTGATACAATGCAAAACTCCTGAAAATTCATCAGAAAGCTTAATGGGAACGTAGTGTTTAATAATAAGTTCCTTGGTGTCCTCTGTCTATTGAAAATAAAAAGAACTTATTAAACGTATTTTACGGTCTCGTGTGGCAAAACTATAGAATAGGAAACGTTCAGTCCTAGAAAGCTAAAATTAGAGCAAAAAAATTCCAAGCAGGTATAAGAAAAGTAAAATATTGTGATATTGACGCATATAACTGCCAACATTTACATAAATTTTCGTTCTGTTTCCTTTTTTTGGATTTTTTGTGATTTTATTACAATAGAGTATAATTATTAAGATTTTATCAAACTACTGTAACATATTTCTTGGGTCGATAAATAAAGTAAGTACACATGATATAAAAGTATCTGGCTTTGTCATAGAAGTCAGTCGTTGCGTAAGGACGCAAGCGTGCGAATATAAACGTGCCAGTGTGGTGGTTCGATTCTCAGTTTAAGAAATTAAATGTTTAATATTTTCATTTCCTCGCTCTGGTAACGCAGCGGTGAGTTCGCTACGCATCATACGAGTACAATGCTTCGAAATTCCAGCGGAACGTAGGAACAGAACAGTGTATGCACTAACACTAGTTTCCTAGGTTCCCTCTAGTTAGTTATCACTATAACTAAAACTAACGTAAAACTATAGCTTACTAAAAGTTACTTATTTATTTTTTAACACCTAACCTTCAAATAAAACAGCAGCCTATAAGTCTCTAGTCTACACGTGTTGGCACTGCTTTGCTTAAACTATTTACATTTTACATCTTTTAACCTTGCATTAAAAATTGTAGAAATTAAAATCTCATATACTCGTATATAGAAGTCTAGTATACTATATGTCTTTTTAAATAAATCTAAATTTAGCCTAATCTACCTTCAAGCTGTATCCTTAGCGGTGTAGTCAGAGACAACGGAGTGCCAAAGACATACATCTTTCGCCTCGTCCACTGTCATCTACCTATTCATTCATACCCTCCGGAGGTCCTTGTGCTTTTTACATGACCTGCCTCCATCCAGTATGTTTGATGCTGTGCGTTCGAAGGTCAACCGAGGTCTCCCCAATTCTATTCAATAGGGATTGAAAAGAATTTTTCAAATCGAAGCTGTAGTTCTTGAGATTACTATGTTTACCCAAACATCGTAATCATTCGTCATCTTCTTTTTCTATTAATATTAGGTCGGGGGAAAAGTATTTTCGTATTGTTTATACAAAGGAACTCTCTGTGGAACGTAGTGTTGAGAAACTTCGTTCCCCAGTTTTTGATGAATTTTTAGGGCGTCTTGAGTAGCTTGATGAAATATTTCAGTACCCCCAGTGAAGATCAAACCCACAACCGTCGCAGTTACCCCACATATATTCACATGACTAAATTTAAATTAAACTAGTACTACTAGATATCAATACCGTCGCGTTCCGGCAGAGTGCAGCCTCGCCGGCAGTTATTGGGGGAGCTTGCCAAGAAGTCGGCCTAAACGCTATCTCGGGACACCTCTACAGGAATTATTCAAACCGGATTACGTATTGAAATAGATTTTATCTAGTCACATGTGTTTAAGTCAACTGAAATGTTTTTTATTTGTTAAAAGAATGTTATCAGTTTTGTAAGCATGTACCTACATTTGAAATTACTGACATTAGCTAATAGAGTATGGTTATCTATTTAGGCTTCAAAATAAGTAAAATAATTGTTTGTCTACAAATAGGAAATTAAATAGATGAATTATTGAATCAAACACCACAAACTTCAATAGAATATGTAACCTTGTACACATTTTAGGATTCATTTATGATTGATGATGATTGAAAGCTATGTACGGGATTCAGCGTGAAGTCAAAAATGAGATTTATGAACTACATAGATTTTTGTCAACAGAGTTTATAAGTAAGTAAGTTTGACAAATCCATCCTAGTTTAAGGAAACAACTACGATATTAGATTAGACAACCATCCAGATCGATATATTTTATGTAGGCAAGTAAAGAATGGAGATATGAGTGGATTGTCTCTGGAGAATTTATCTCAAATATACACGAGAGAGAGACATTAGTTAAAAAAAATATAACACACCATCATCAAAGTGATGTATCTATAAAATAAAAAGTATAAAAAGAAATAAGCATCATATTGAAAATGCATTGTTTCACCAAGCAGAAACTCCACAGATGAATTTCCAAATGCGAATTTGCAATAAATGAGCGTCTCGGGGCACTCCGCTTAATCTCGGTGGAATTATTCATGGCCGCCATGGCCGTAGCGGGTGACACTCTAATGGCTTCGTCTAGGATACTTCACGCGTTCGAGCTGAGTGCTGGTTTTGGTTGCAATCGATCATTGAATCCTGGGTTTGGTTATGATGAATTGAGAAGAAGGTGGAGAACGGACTGTTTTAACTGTAGGTTTCCACCAGCTCATTATTGTTTATGTAGGAAACGGGGTGAAATTAAACAAGAATATACAATCTGTTATTTTTTCTTTTCAATACGTTTCAGCGTATCTGAAGAAACATAAAAAATATTTAGAATATTACAAAAAAATATACGAAACTTTAAATGTATGCTAAAGCATTTTAGGTAGAATCGATCTACATTTCAATTCAACTACTAGAATCACGTAAACTCCATTCGTCTGTAACCCAAAAAACGTATGTATCACACATGTGGCGTGGCTCCTAGAAATATAAATTGATAAAATTCAAGCAAAATACCTCAGATGGAAGACCTAGCAACAATGTAAGCTAGCTTATAAATAAAACTGTGACCTATTTATCATATCAGCAAGGAAAATTTTATAACAGAAAGAAAACTTGTTGAGGCCGTCGGGGCGTAAGGGCACAGGCGTGTGGCTGTAAACCCGACGGTTGTGGGTTCGATCCCCACTCGGGGGAGTCAAATATTTAATATTTTTGTCTCTTCGCTCTGGTGAGGTAAGATGCGGTTGAGTTCTGCCAATGAAAACGCAATGTCTCAAGAGGAGGAGGAGTGCATAACGAAATGTCTTAAGACTAGGTTTCCAGGTTGCTCTTGCCGTCTGTCGAGCGACACAGGGTCTAACCGAAAACGTGATAGTTGCGGTATCGGGTACCACGCGGGGGAATTAAAATTGGGCAGAAATTGCCGAAGTTACAGCGTGAAGCTATAGAATAAATGTTATCGTATACAAGTAAGGACATATAACGTAAGTAGTAAAAAGTATTTCGCTTTGTTTAAATTCTACCAGTGTCTATCAGATAAACAGCAGCCAGTAAATTAAATTCCGAAATCAAGCTGGACTTAAACCACGATCCGTAAGTTGTAGCCACTCTTACGACATTGTTTCGCTAGGATCTCTTATGGTTTATGTAGACTTGAGATTTTTTGTTAAATATATTTTTTATTTACCGATTCCCCGAATACGGGATCGACGGATGAAAGTGTAGCTACTATTTATATACGGGGTTAGGTTGTTAACGGGAACGGGAGTGAACGGGAATCTCCTGTGTAGGTAAAAATAGGATTAATTTTTCGTCCGTCTGTCCTTCTGTTAAGACTATCACTATTTTTCCCGAGATCGCGTGAAGGTGTATCATTTTACACACTATGTCTCAAAAGTTGAGAGGAAACGGGGAAATGAAGTGTCTCAACACTAGGTTTTCTTTCTTTGCCTATACGTGGGATGTTGCTAAAAAAAGTAAAACAAATAATTATACATTTTAAACTGATGTCTGCAGTAAGCGTTATTGGGTGCCTTTGCCAAAATTTCTGCCTAGCTATCTAGGCGGGCCACTCGCCGCGATTTATAACCAAACTTACAAGCCTACCTGAATTCAACCAGCACATATTGTATTACCTTATATCGTGTTTATGTAAAATAAAAAAGTATTTTAAGCGCATTTCGTAACAGCCAATTGATTTTTTTTCGCTAATTTGTGAAATTAAACTTTTTCTAAAATGAAAATCAGCTTCGCGTTTTTATCAACAGAGTAGGTGGTGTCAAGAAGATTTTTTGAGACATTGGGTGTTGATTGGAGGAACTAGAAGCCGCTTTGTTTACGATAGCGAGAAATAAGAATAATTTCACAATATTCATTTTCTCCAATGGAGATCGAACCAATATTAATTGTGTCAACACACAAAGGCTGATCTACTGCGTCACTACGGCTTCATACTTAATATTCTTCTTTCACTGGGAAGTCCTTTAATGGGAACGGATTATCGTAACTTCTATTTTCCCAGGTTCCCTCTGCCTATCCTGCTTAGGGCGGTACACAGTGTGAAGTCAAAAAAATTAAGTTTTAGGTACTTAGTTCTCTCCCCGCTCGGGTAACATGACAAAGTGCGGCGTTAAGTTGTATTTATCAACACGACAACAGTCGAACGCTTGTGCCCGTGCACCACGAATGGCTTCAAAAAGAAATACGCTAGTTATATGAAATCTACATACAAACACATTTAGGCCTAACTATCGGAACGAACTTACGGATAGTATGTGTCTAGCGAACTCAATAAAGTTGAGTCAGTTTCCAACGTTCACGTGTCAAAGGAATTTCCAACTTTGCAAGTTTGGCAAAATGGCCCCAAAATATACCTATCCATTTGTGCCTTCATGGCAGAATTCGAATTAGAATAGTGACTTCGTTTTTCTATCTATTCTATTACATAATACATGTGTCCCTTCTTACTGATACTATCATCATATAGTTTGGAAGAGTAATTTTTTTATTGTTAACATATACCTATATATTTTTATGATTACTTTGTATACAGTATAAGACATCTAAGATATATAAAATAGTTTAACTGTCAGTGCTCTCGTTTATTTTTCAGAATTATTAATAAAACAATATTTTATTTAACTTACAGCGGCGTTCAGTTCCGCCACTCGACACTCAATGTCAGAATTCCGCGGAAAGTGAGGAATGGAATTGTATTAATGGTTGATGAAGTGTTACACTTTATTTCCAGATTCCTTCTGCGTACCTAGCTATGCTATATAAGCTATGTGGGATATAATCTGTAATTGTTGTTTGATCACATTGAGAAAATAACAGCAAAATGATAATACAAGAAAAGGTGACAAAATAGAAGAATTTCGATTGCCTTTTGAAAACAGTATGTACGATACTAAAAGAGGGTCACGAAAATTATTATGACCTTGGCTATAAAAAAAATAAAGTTTAGATTTCAATAAATGACCTGAAGTTCTCTGTCTCAAATAAAGCCAGGGTATACAAGTAGTGTACATATAATATAAAGGTATGTCAGTAACCGTCGTACATAAACAGCCGGCGCCGTCTTTACGAGATGCGTGGCGCCGACGGGTATTTAATAATTGGATTTGTTTAATTGCTTACTCTAATGTTTGAACACGACACGCCTTGCCAAGATCTTTCATTTCAATAAATTTTAACATGTTATTGTGAGGCCTGGGCTAGTTATGAGGTCAAAGTTCTAATCTAATATAATCGGATACTATGAAACTTACGACTTTATTTCATGGAACTTGCTAATCTCAAGAAATACTCGTTCGAATTGAAAAAAACCGCTGTGTAGAAGATAGTCCAGAATATAGTCCTTCGAGGTAGGCTAGGCAGGTAGGAGCAGGATATTATATTAGGCTAATAGAGTGGTGACCGAGTCCGCAACCATTATGTTACAAACGCCACCATACTGCACTTTCATAGCCTTTGTGAAAATATTAGTTTTATTTAATAAATCAATTTCCGAAGTTTCAAACTAAAAACACAACAACCGTCCCTTTTCAGAGTAACTTCTAAACCAAAAGCAAGAGTAAAGTTTCATGGGAGGGTTGACTGACAGTTTTTGTAATATGTTATGAATAAATAACGTTGTAAGGCAGTTGAAATTAGTTTGGCTGACACTGCTGTCTTGTGCGATTACTCTGAGGTAGTTTTTTTTAGCTTTACGCTGTATCCTGCAAATAGCAGGGTTGCCAGAGGGATCCTGGGAACCTAGGGTTAAGACACTTCGTTCGTATAAGGCATTGCGTGTTAAGTGACAGAACTCAACGTCGCATTTTGCCTCTATTAAATAACTATTTTTAAGTATTTCCTTGAGTGTGAATCATATCCAGACTATGCCTGCCGCGGTTACATTTGCACAGTAGTCCCCGTTGTACTACGACAATATAAGGGAATATTAATAGGAGTATAGAGAATTTTTTTCGTGTATTTCCCCCGAATTCGAAAAATTGTGTTTTAAGGGTTGAAAGTCTTGCTCAACCTACTGCACTTAGCACAGTCTTTAATATTCTCGGTGGTTAGTCCATTGGCTCGCAGGTCCTGCGTCACTACATCCAACCAGCGCTTCCTTGGGCGCCCGGGCGTCTCTCTTCAGGGACGGACATAGCAAGGCACTTCCATTCGACATAGTTCCTAGACCGGCGTGTAACGGTGACGGCACACGGCGTGAGTATATTATCTCAGGCGACGTTGGGGACCCCAAGACTGCCATGAATGAAGCTCCTGAGTGTGCCGAGATTATGTTAGCTAAAATTCGCTGCCGTATAAAAGAACCGTTCGGATGATGCTCTTGTATATCAGCCCTCAGAGGTTGGGATGTATTCTACCATCTCAGACCACACCAGTGACCTCTTGCCATTTGGCCCAGGCAGCACTTATCCGAACTTGGACGTCATGATCGATGCCTCTCGACTCGTACATGGCGAATCCAATGCCCCTAAACTTTTTGACTTTTGTTTTTTTATTTTTTTCTTTTATAATTAGAAAATGATACGATCTCCATTTTTATCCTAATTTTAAAAACACTGCGCGTTGGGCTGTGGAACTCAACCCCGCGCAACCAGTCAAAGCAGGAAAACGGTACTATTTTTTTTAAATATAAATATCTCCCGAGTAAGAATTGAATCTCGAACGTTGCGTATACAGATAGGCACTTTGCATGCTAATGTCGCGTCAATCGGACTCCTTCGTTGCATTATCGGACTTCTATTTACAATCTTGCTCGAGTACGTGCTACGCTGTTACAGTTTACTGTATATACTATGATTGTCCAAGTTATGAGCGTCATAATGAAAGGCAATTTAGATATTTATAATAGACTAGCTTTGGGCATTTCGATTTACTTTGTCGTCAGCATACCATAAAATATTGATTCTCTTTCCACATGCATGCCTTCAATGTGTGACATGAAAGAACTTGCAGAGATTGGAAGCGAAGAGCGAAACATGATGTTACAAGTAATTGAAGCTAGATCAAACTAATGAGAGTAGATAACATCGGCCTTCTGCGACCTGAAGCACATACAAAACTTAGATCATCAAAAGCAGTGAGCATCAACACATTGATGTCTTTAAATGTGGTGCAGGAGTGGTGCTGGCCACAAACTTAGTCCATACTTAAAGAGCTGAAAATTAAGATTAATCTCTCGATGATAATCCGACCAAGTAGAATAAGACTAGAATGGATCAGTATAGATAGTAAAGATAAAGTAAAATTTATAAAAATCGCTTATATCTTACACCACTGTATTGCATCTATCGCGGAGATTGGCCGGGGACGTATTCAATTTTGCACCGTGCCCTATCTGCCGGCTCTATTAGCCAAGCATTTTTCGTTCATACCAATCGTGTTAGATTTGCCCTTTTCGTGTTATTGTAGATATCTGATGGAAAGTAAATACTGTGTAGTATGTGTAAGTAGTACGTACTCCGTACTCGTATGTCCTTAATTGAATTGCGTCTGAGCTTTTGGTGTTCGTGTTTTTAATTTGAACTTTATAGATATTATAGAAAGATTTAGAAAATCTACAGAACTGATATTTGTTACTAAATAAGTTATTTTTTCACTCAATTTCTCATGTAACAGAAATCCATGATAATTTATTCCATTATTTTACACGTAATGATATTGTAAGCTAAGAATAAGAAAAGAAATTGTTAAATAATGGGGACAAAAACCATATATTTAAAATATAAATATTTAAAAATACAACTATTTGCTTGGTTTAAGATAAAATAAGTACTTATATGTTACATAAAGAAATAAATAATAAAATTTCACTCTCAGAACACCTTTTAATATAAAAGACAATGTGCCAAATAGAAATTTGTTGTTTTTTTAGCTTCACGCTGTATCGTCACATAAAGCAGAGTAGGCAGAGGGGACATAGTGTTTGGTCACTCTGTTCCCCACTTTTAATATTGATTGGTGTAAGCAGAGCGAGGAAATATAGATAATTCATTTCCTCGGGTGGAAATCGAATCAGAATCATCGCGGTTACAGCAAGGTATTGCGGTCGGTATTAAAAAACTTTAACATAGGTATTACCGTTACATAAAATAGCCTGAAAGAGCTCCATAGCTAGCCAACTGTACGTAATTCTTTTATCGTTCCCCCCTCCGATACTCCAAACTCTCTGGTCTTTTGCAAAACAAAACTTGTGTAAAACTTCCCCGGGTGGCTTATGCCTCATTTGGCACAGGATGAGTTTCCAAGTCTATTTAAATTTAGAGCATGTCTGTACATAATTCTTATTTATTGGTCGGAGGCAAGTTAAAGTTAAATTTCTTATGTAACCAAAGTTATCCGCACTTTTTGTCAATGTAGCAATAAAGGCTTAAATCGTTTTTTACCTAAACTTTTTGTGAAAGCTCCAGTTTTTTCTGGGTTCTTCATAATTTTTGATATTACAGTATTTTTTCATTAAGCGGTAAGTAATTATTCTTGTTGGGATTTTTCAACCTTGTATTTCACCCTTCCATTAAGTAAGGATATTAGAAGAAGTCGTTTACAGACCTCTTACCTTTTAACTGAACCGCATTTCTTTGTAGCTTTATAACTTAGCCTAACTCACAAATACTCTTGACTGGCGGAACTGAACGCCGCACTGATATATGAGTTCTCTATAATCATACGGAAATTAGAAACAGTACATAAATTTTATAGTCCACACAAACCGAAATAGCGGGCTACAGCTAGTTTCATATAAATCTTAGAAGCAACTGTCGGCCCGGCCTTATAATTAATTCGCACTTTATTATACGTCACGCCACTGATTTGTGTCTTCCACGCCTAGTTAGGTAGCGCTTTGTTATAGGTATACTATAGTCTGATTACATGTAAGTCATATAGCAAATTAATGATCTCCTCGATAACTAGGTACTTAGAAGACTTGGGTAGCACGGCGTTCAGTTACGCGACGATTGTGAGTTCAATCATTATTTGGTGGGATTTGTATATATAGAATTGTTTTCGTTATTTTTCATATGAAGAATGGTGTGTTACAGTAGGTTGTCTACTACTTCTTATATCCGACAGAAGAGAAAATATAAAAAGAAATACATATTAGTAATTTCCCTCATCAAAACAGAATGTAATCAGTACTACGTATACTCGTACACACTAGTCCCTTATTCCAGCGCGTAATGCCGCTTGAATAATTCATCTCGCACCAAAAGATAACTTCCCAATCAAGGGAAATCGTTCTGGATATTATCGTAATAACAGGTTTAAGTCAGGTCTCAGACCTTCGCCCTTCGTGGCTGTAATGTGTAGAGAAAGTTTGTTTGTTTGTCAGTTTTATTGTATTTTGTCATATATACTAATGTTATGATGTTGAAGAGTTCGTTAGGTACTTAGTATTCATACTAGGTTTCCTCTGGCGAAGCTGCAGCTACATCTGCTGCTGCAAGATACATCAAGGAACCGCTAAAAAATCATTTAGTAAAAAAGTTGGATTAACCAAACAAATTCTTCTGTTGGCTCCTTCCTTTTTCTAAAATATGATACCTACTGATGTACATAAAATAATTCATATTTCTTGTATCTTTGATAAAAAAGAAAAATAAGTAATATATTTTTTCTTTTATAATTAGAAAAATGAACCGATCTCCATTTTTATCCTAATTTTAAAAACACATTTTAAAAGCAATCATCCAAACGCAGGAAAAATATACAAATCAACTTGTACATTCTGTTACGGTGTAAACCCTATCAATTACGGAGCAGCTCGATAAATCGTGGCTTTGTGTGGTAACAAACCACTGCCTCTATCGTTAGTTGGTCAGTCGTGATCTATAGTTAGGGAGACCACAGTGACGGTCTTCTGAGGAATGGGAGAAGGTTAGATTTTTTAATTTTAACACATAGATAGATAAATTGCAAACGTGGTACCAGAGTGAGTCCTAAAATAATTTAAAAAAATCAGCTTTAAGCTTTTTCCCTCATAGCAGGTTAGTCAAAAGAAACCTGGAAACTCCGTTTCCCACTTTACACCTAATATTCGAGACATGCCTGTAAGTGGTGGTACTCAACGCCTGTTTGGTGGTGGTGGTGCTACAAACGCCTTTTGTCTTTATTAGAGCGAGGAAATGAAAACTTTTAATTTCCTCAAGGGGTAATCGAACCTACATCCATCGTTTTTACGCGTACGGAAGAATAGTTCCCATGACACTACAATGACAGTATTCTAATTTTAGTAAAATAATAATTCCAATATATTACTAACACGGTGGCCACCCCACGAACTGATATCTCACAGTATTGTCCATCTGTCTGAGCGGCCGTTATCGGTATCGAGTTCGGCTTGCTTCGGATTTACCTAATACGTTATTATTTGTATATTTTCCGTAGATTTATGATGGGCATGTTCTGAATCATGCGATATTAGAACATAAATTATGGACGTTTTCAGTAGCTTTTGGATGAAATGGTTATGAAATATAATCGTATATTTCTAAGTTAACTGTTATGTATTGAGTGAATCGATGACGTATATAGATTGTAGGAGATATGATTTAGTTTCATTTCCTCGCTCTAGCAAATATGCTGCGTTCAGCTCCACCACTCAATACACTGTCTTGATTTTGGGTAGAAAGTGGGGAACGGAGACGGAGGAACGCTAGATTCTCTCTGCCGACCTATCTATCTATCTGAGGCATAGAAACTGAAGATGTAAAAATACGTAATGTAATGTAGCTTCCAGGAACAGGTAAGATAAATTGCTTTGATTTATTTATATCCAACCACCATTTCATTCTATTTGTATATTTCCTTAACATTTTTAACACATATAATTTTGTAGCTTATGTAAAATCTAAGTAAGTGAATCTGTATACTTGCGCAGGTGCTACTTTTATGCAATAACAATATCACTTTCCGCAGAATTCTGGACGCATTGCGAATTAAGTGGCAGAACTCGCGAGGAAATCAAAATATTAAATATTTAATTTTCTCCAGTGGGAATCGAACCCACCACCTGTCTCGTTTACAGTAGCTCCTGAACCTGCGCCACCACTAGCCTTTCTAATAACTATCATAACACAAAATCTACTTAACTTTCATAATAACTTCATATCGCCCAATTTTCGCCTTTAGACCAAATCACGAATTGTTTGCGACTCGATCATCTCGACTATAATAATATATAATATCGGATGCCTTTCCTTTCTCTTTGAGAATATTCCGTCGCTAATGAAAAATACGCACGCCTTGGAATTCCTTCGCCGCTGACGCATCTTCGACGTTACGTGACTTTATGGACGTCTGTCACACCGTTATCTGATATATTTTTCTTTAGATTCACGCTGTATCCCGCATATAGTAAAATAGGCAGAGAGTGTTAATACACTTCGTTCCCCATGAATCGCTCAATTTTCAAGACATTGCGTGTTTAATGGCGAAAATCAACGCCGCGCTTTGTCTTGTTAGCGTGAAAATGAGAATGTTTAGTTTCCCCGAGTGGAATCGAGCCCAAAACTGTGCCATTTTCACAAATCTAATATAATTGTTGTGATAATCGGCAATCAGTGTATTATATTTATAATCGTTGTCAGGTAGACTGACCGTAAAATGGAAGACAATCAGTTCTCCGCTTTTCATCTGAATTCATGAAATGCGCACTTTCGAGATTCTAATAAAAGTATTCTATGTTTGAAAATATCATGCGTAAAAATAAGGTTTACGGATGCTTTAATAATTTCATAGAAAAATAAACTGGTTGTCTGTAAGACTTTACAGGTTTACGTAACATAACCTCATAAAGAAAACATTGATAAAAATTTAATTTCCTATTTCGGCAGACAAGGCGTGAAGCTTAACACCAAAATTGTACTCAAGCCGCAATATTTCGAAAAACGATGACCACTCGATTCCATTTGTGTACCACGCTACGCGAGAAAAAGCGTGAAGCTGCTATATTTCTGTACGTAAATCCTACTATTACAAGGGGGTGTAAAATATGCCCTACTTAAGCTTAGCATGCCGCTGGCGGCGCGGAATATTGGAACAATTTATGTGGAGACCTTTGTAATTTAGAGGATATCTCAAATTGTAGGTATAGTTGACACCTCGCCCTCGTTCACTGAATTTTGATGATCCAAGTACGCCCCAAGGAATCTATCTACCATTCCAAATGGCGGTGAGAAAAAAATATTAAAATTCTTTGGGAATTTCATATCATTATCCTGTCAGATTAACGTCGTTTTATTGTATGATATTATTAAAGTGTTTGAAACTTGAATTGAAAAATTATATTTTTAAATAATATTCTACATTGTGATATATACGGAAAATGCAAAAATACTATTGTGTATTCCAAAACCGGTGAAAAATGGGAAACGGAATTGTCTAAATGGGAACTGAGGGTCTTAAGGTTCTCTCTTCCTCTCAACGCACCTAAAAACTACATACTACGAATAATTTTACAGAACATGAACCACCACTCAACCCACAATGCTTCAGAAAATGTGAAACGATGTAGTTTATCACTAAAACCACTAATAAAAATAAACACTAAAACCCTGCCCTAAAATGCTTTTAATGTTTTTTTCTCATTTCACTTTTCAATCTGAAAAATAACCACAAAATTTGTACATCAGTAGATAATTTTAATGTTTAAATATACCTTTGTGGCTCCATAGAGGTCAAAGCCGCGGAAACCGATTATTCTTGGTCTTTATTAAAAAGTTTCTGCCTTTGCCTACCTTTGAATACATTTCGCTTCTGAATTGGCTACGTTTTTCAATTCGAATTTCGCGTCTTATAAAGAAAACTTCGGGGTATTTTTCATTTAATATTTTTCTACGTAATACTTCTTAAGTATTTAAGTAATTAATCGTGTTTAGATCGTGTCTATTTTATGGAAATACGGGTACTAATTTTTAAACGTTATTTTATCTAAGTGAGAGAAATGAAAAACTTAAAAATTCTAAACACTAATTCATACGTCTTAACAAAACAGTATCTAAAAGGTTTATTATATTCAACAATATGTGTTTCTTCTTTCCCAAGGTAAAAAACAATTTAACTACGATCTGATTACATCAAATATCGTTATAAATGTTCAAGAAAATTGTAAATCGAAAATTGAACATTTACACAAACACAAAATTTTATAGCATAGTTATGAATTCAATCCTTGCTACTTATGAACATAAGGTTCTCCTTCTAGAAGCCGCTGAGCTACGATAGATGTATAAAACAAACAAACAAACAAGATCAAAGAAAATCTTTAGTATTTCTACAATGATATTATAAAAATATAAATTGAGGGTATTTTTCAATAACACAGCAATTGTGACTTTATTTAGAATTTAGCTCCACCCTATTACGGGAACAATAAATAAATGTAAGACAAAGGTCCCGGATATTTCAGACGAGTCGCTTTTACAACTGCATTCAATCATTTCGAGTCCAATTTCGTTTTTAGTCGCAAGCAAGTTATGAGAGAACGCGATTTTATATTGATTAAGTGAAAATATTCATAATCAAAGCAATTGATTTTTTTTTAAATTAAGCCTTCTGAAAATTTTACTATAAAATAAAACTTTAAAGCCGTCATGGCACAGTGTCACAAGCGATTGAGTGTAACGCGACGGTTGCGAGTTCAAGTTCAAGGGAAAATTATTTATTTAATCTTTTCATTTCCTCGCTCAGGTGAAGTGCGCCGTTGAGTGCCGCCTCGTACGCAATTTATCTAAAACAGAGTTAAGCTCCGCTCCTTTACTTTCCCCTGATTAGTGTACGCAGAGTATTACTGACCTTTCACGAGCTCCCATCAAAGCTCAGGGGCGAGCTACTTTCGCCCTTCCCCGCCCGGTGACGCTATAAAGACCATCCCAGGCCAACAGCAATATAGCTCTTTCGAAAAAAAATAAAATAAACCTGCTCCTTCCCTTTTGCTTCTTTCTCTAAAATGGATGAATAAAGGATTGTAAACATAAGTTAACCTTTCCCTAATCAGTTCAATAATTAAAAATGTATGAGTAAAGAAAAAAAGACCAGAAATCATTAACAATAATCAAAGAACTCTAAAACTTGCAAGTTGGACAGTAGACGAAGCAAGCGTTCGTCTCCCAAAGGAGTCCTATCACAGGCTACCGGGTGGCTTAATCTAACGAATGTTACACTAACACTACTTCAGAAATGGAATTCGATTCTCGATTTAACTAAGTACTTTTATAGAAAATGATTTTCCATTTCCACATAAAGGATGAGCTGTTAGTACTATTACTGCTACTTGTCTACTTCAGAGCGCTGGAGCACTGTCTTATTACCGGTTTCATATAAAATACGAGCATGTCTGTGATAATGTGGAGGGCGTCGTGGCGCAGCGACACAACGTTTGACTGTAAAGGTGATGATTGTGGGTTTGGTTTTGGGAGGATATGTATTGCATAATTGTATTCAAAATTTAATTATTAAAAAATTGAATTTTTGGGTGAATAATAACAGATGTCGCGTTTTGTCTTGTTATTAGAGCAAGAACAAGAAGATAATGCATTCCTCCTAGGGGGAATCGAATCCATAAGGTTCCGTTCCATCGCAACAGATAAGATCGTCGATTCGTCTCACTCATCTTGAGTGAGACGAATAAATTTCTCTATAATAACCAATAATTGAATTAAAGTTTACAATCATTAGACAGAATAACAATAGGTACACCAGTAATACATGATATTCTCAGTATAATGTTCGTCTATGGCCTATGCCTTTATAAGATTTGACCTTTAGAATTGAGCTTAGACGCCAAAGGGTAAATGTCAGCTATTATAATGTTTCAGTATATATTCATATAATTATAGTACTTTGTCTTTGTTGTGTAGTGAAGCTGTCTGAGTCAATGTGATGTAGCTTCACGCATTATCCCGCGTAGAGTGATAGACGGAGATAATCTAGTATAAAAACACTGCGTTCTCCTCTCTCCGCCTAAGTTCGAGAACTTACTTGTTGAGTGGGAATGTGAAATAATTTATTTCTCAAAACGGGGATCTGAACCACAACCACTACGTATACTGTTAGAAGCTGTCCTACTGCGCCACGATGATCTCCTACAGTTAATATTTCTTATATTTAGCTTCATGCTGTATCCTGCCCATAGCCCTGCTGTGTCAGAGACACGGGAAATCTGGGAACCTAACGTTAAGACACTCTATTTCCATTAAGACGTTTTCGTACCCCACATTCCGCTGAATTCTGGAGGCATTGCGTATTGAGTAGCGGATCTCAACGCAGCGCTTTGCCACGTTATCAGAGCGAAGAAAAGAAAATATTAAATATAGATAGAGATTTAAAGAAAGATTATTAAATAGTAAATAAATTATATTCTTCCTCAAGGGGAAATCGAACTCACAACCATTCGAATATTTAGGCGTCGCAGATAAAAACCAAATCACTTAATACCCACAGCGTCTGCTATAGGAATCAGCTTAAACCCTCGTCATGACAAAGATAATGTCAAATTAGATATAATCGATGGATTTTGGCGCTGAGACCGAGTACAGCAAAATACTATATAAATTTGACCTATATTTGTGGTTTTTTTTTATAAAAATGAAATTAAATGAAATGAAAATTTACTGTCAAAAATCTATGAGTACAGTTACCAGATACAATAAATCATTCCTATTTATTATAGCATTCAGTTAAATAATATATTTATAAAAAAGCAATTTTATTCTTCTTCTTATAATCCTCACTAACTGTCAAATTTTCGAGATATTCCATGTTGAGTGGAGTGTTAATTTTTATAAGTTGTTTTTAAATACTTTTCCTTTTGAGTGTAGATTCATATTATATCTTTTTTTAAGGTTCCGTACTTTATAAGGTAAAACGAAACTCTTATATATTCAGGATAACTTGTCCGTTGTCCGTCTGTTCGTCTGTCTGTCAAGAACACTTATCTCGAGATCACGTGGAGGAGGAGTTTTTTAACTTACATAATGTCCGTATCTCACATACAGCAAATAAAGCAGAGGGTAGGTACTAAGCGTTAAGACACATCTTCCCTAACTTTCCGCCTAATATTTCAAGACATTGCGTCTTAAGTGGCGGAATTCCAGGGTGAACATTGTCACTGGTGCCAGAGAAAGGAAATGGACACTGCCATCGCTTCAACATACAACTCAAACATATTTAATACTAAAAGCCAAAACTTACAAGCAAATCCATTCTAAAATTGAATGCACTAAATTCTAATACAAAAACAATGGGCATTAGCATCACACACTCAGTTAGACACTTGGCAAGCGTGAACATCTCACAATTTGTAAGTTCCGCGTACCACTTGTTTTGCAAGTTGCAAGTTGCTAAACGACGGACCATTACTTACACAAACACATACGATTTGGTTAACCGATGACTTGTGGGAGTTACGTTAGTTGTTCTTATAATTGTGCTAATAGATTACTCTTTGGCTAGATCAAGCGCGACGTTAAGCTCCACTACTCAACAAGCATGCCTCGAATTCGGTTGGAGAATGTAGTGTCATGACATGTTCTCCGCTTTCTACAGTTGGAAAATGGGCGTGATATGGTTTTGAACGTCATTGTTATGTGGACAGCGTGTGATTGTGAAACGCGATGGTTCTGGGTTCGATATCTACTGAGTGATTATTTTTTAACTCGCATTTATTAGGTCGAATTGAAATTGTAACTACAAAATAAAATAGAGGAGTGATTATACCTTGTGAGATGTGTCCTTTATGAGATGCATGAAACTAAAAATAATACTTTAAAATAAACATAGGACATTTTTTTATTTTTAATATTTGTTTTTGTTGAACAAAAATAGTTTGTGAATTTAAAAAGAAGCAATCTTTGTGGTTTATTGTTTGTACAGAGGGGTATTAGGAAAAGAATTTCTCGAAATTCAATTAAAGTCCAAGGTAAGCAAAGTTGCGGGCAAGGCCGAGACATACGTACGAGTATATCGACATTAAATGAAACCACAGTTTTAACGATTCTATAAAAGCCTTATATATAATTCAGAAAAAAACTAATTCCCAAAAATGAAAAAGTTATTTTTTCAAACAAAATAATCGTTTTAAAATAAAACGCCATTTGTAAAGTATAATACTCGTATAATCAAACACACACTTACCTGTCGGCGCGGCAACGTCGCACACGCTTCATTCAAGAAATCGAGTCGCAGCAACTAGCGTAGGTATGTACTATGTAGGCGACGGCGGCGAGCCGATGTTAAATCAACGCAACACTTAGGAATACACTTTACAAACACTTTTATTGAATTATTTCTATTAGGTTTTCAAATTTTCGAAATGTCCCCCTTGTGTATTAATACATAAATTGCATCTGCGTAGCAAATTATGTCTTACTTTACTCAGTAGATTACCTTTACCCCCTACGCGGCTTAGTCTTTAATATTATCAAAAGCACTCATAATTCTTTGCCGGAGCTCGTCTTCTGTATGGACTTCTGACGCATAAACTTCATTTTTTACTTGCCCCCACAAAAAAAAAATCAAGTGGCGTGAGGTCCCGGGAACGGGCAGGCCACCGCCGAGGTCCATACCTTCCGATCCATTGTTCTCCAAATATGCTCGCGAGCGTGTTTCTAGCAAGCATTCCAGAGTGTGTGGGTGCTCCATCTAACTGAAACCACATCTTACGATATACGTCTAGGGGGATCTGGTCGACATATTCTGTTACGGGGCCGCGTATGAGTTCTAAAAATTTCTGAGTATTTAAGTTGCCGTCAATAAAAACTGGCCCTATTATTACATTTCTGTGAATTCCAGCCCATACATTGACAGCAAATCTGTATTGATGATTATCTTCTCGACTTAGATGTAAATTTTGTTCACTCCAATATCTAAATTTTTGCGGGTTCCAAATGCCATTGCGAGTGAAAGTGCTCTCGTCAGTCCATAAAATGTTAAATACAAAATCGGAGTCGATGATGACATTGTCTAGCAGCCATTGGCAATATGCTACTCTGATAGGCCTGTCTCTTGGTAATAAAGCCTGAACTTTTGTATATTTGAAAAGACGACGTTTGTTTCGTTTTAAAATTTTGTGTACCGTAAAGTGGCTAACTTGGATTTGATTGGCTGTTCTGCGTAAACGGGTCGTAGGATTTCTATGGATATAATTTAAAATTTCCATTTCTCACAATATTGGTAATTCCTGTGATGAAACACGCTCTTGGTGTGGCACTAATGGTTGGTTTTCTCGGCCCCTTTGTACAGCTTTTACAATTGTACGATAATCTGATGGACATCTACGACTATCACCATACCTTTCTCGGTATGTTTGTACTGCGAGAGATCCATTTTGTCCACATTCTTCATAAATTAAAATCATATCATATACTCCGTAGCAGTAAAAGGAGAATACGCCATTTTAAAATAAAAAACACTAACTAAAAGTTAAAAAAAAGAATTGTCCAAATTAATAAAGTAAATATCACAAAACACAAATAATGATAATACAAATAGTAATAAAAACACAATATACACAAGAAAAAAACGAAATCACGTATATAGGTACTTTAGCTTAGGGAAGCCCCGATGATCATCGGTGTTAACAGTTTAAATAAGGATGTTACATTAAATAAAACATAACATCGATGTCAGCAGGGAAACATAATCGATATTTAGTCACCTACACAAGCTTTCAAAATTATTATTTTTACAGTCGATTGATAAAAAGTATTGGGACATTTAATGTGTTTTAACGCCTGAATTTTATTTTTATTTTAATTAAAATGTCGTGTGATATTTTAGTTGTTAGTGTTCCGTACCTTTAGGAACCCTTATTAGATCACTTTCTCTCTGTCTGTCGTCTGTCAAGAGTTATATTTCAATGTTTACTTAAAAAGAGGTATGGCCGGTTATATCGCAAAAATGCATATTTCAACACTATAAAATGGATCAAAACTAATAAGATACTTTTGGTTAACCTAGAATTATGAAATTTGACAGCTAGCATCTACAGGTAATACTTGTTTAGGAAAAAAATTAAAAACTATAAATAACTTGTAGTTAAACTCTAAAAAATAATAGACTTAAAAGGGGGGCAAGATTTGGTATTAAAGCCGCTAGTTCAAGTGAGGCTTCGGCTAAGCTAGGCTTGAATTTCAGAAAAAGCTCGAGACCTCCAATCTTTGTATGTAACCCAACTGTAGTTACAAAGCATAACACGTAGACACGAAAAAAGTATCGATACTTTGTGGTATCGAGTACATTGCCTTTCGAAACCGATAAATTTGTATTCGATACTTGTACTAATCAAATATTTTTAATAGGCATCGTATCGATTAAATTACCCTACTAACTTGGCCTTTCGGCTCATACTTATGATAGCAACATCTCACAGACACGCAATCTTCCTTTGGAGTCCTCTGTATGCGAGGATCGTAAATCGTAATTACAGAATATTTGTAACATTATTAATTATTCTCGAATTACTATTTAATAATTATTATAATAGTAATGAGTACATAAATTAATTACACTACTACTAATACCGACTCTGAAAAAAATCCCGAAAGAGCCTATCACCGAAACGGCTTGAATGTTTTTTTATTATTAAACGATTATAAGAAGCATTCCTCCTTCTTTTTTTATATTTTTTTTATTTTTGTTACTTACTTACTTACTGACTTTTTCTAACGCATGCGCATTAGTTCTTAAGAAAAATACTCGATACTTCAAAACATCGATACTTTTGTGTTGATAGTTTAATGATTTGTGAGAGTCGGTACTACTCATGAGTACAGAATCGATACTTTCTATTCAATACCGTGTCCCTAAAACCACGAAATTACAAGTACCACTTACTGAAACAGTCAATTTCTTAATATGTTATAAAATTTTCATTACTATTTCCGCTAAATATGTAAATGCTTAGATATATCAATTACTATTTGATTAAATCAAAAATCAATTCTGATTTTTTTTTAAATATTTTACCTCAAAATCTGAATACTAGTTTTCATTTAAGATTTATGTTTTAATAATTATGTTTATAGTAATAATTAATAAAAGAAAAAAGACATAACATTAACATTATAAGACTCGTTTCTATTTAATTTTTATACGATTTTCTATCAAAATAATTAAACAAATATAAATAATAATGAAAATCTTAATAAAAAAATTAAAAGAATGTTCGAGAAGTATTTTAGTTAATGGCAACTATTACTATGTTTTTAATTATCTGCGTAAGAACAGAACTTAGCCGCGGTACGGCTAAGTTCTGTTGTATTTACAGTATTTTGTTCGACTTTCGACATTGAATAATTATTAAGTGTTTTAAATTATTTGGATGTTGTTTAATATTAATTTTATCATTAATCGGATTTCTAAAATCGTGGTGAATGTTTCGTGATCGTGATGATGTGATTATTGAGTATTTTTCTCAAATGTGAAACTATTGTGTGTCAGTATTTGAGTGTACTATCAAAACATACATTCTTTTAAGACATTTCAAACAAATGTTGAGTTTTTAATATTACTTGTGATGTAAATATTAGTGGTAGTGAAAGGAGAATGCGACAACGACGATGTGAAACTAATGTTAAATGTAAGTACCTATCTATTGTAGTTGAATATCATTTTGTGTGTTAAACATTTTGAATATAATTTTGTAGGTGGTTCAATAACCATGCAGTATTTCTAAATAATTTCATAATAAAGGAGATGTAATAAATTGCCTTAAAGTAGGATTTTATTAAAAAAATTTAATAAGAGCTTTGAACGTTGTTTAGATTTATTATAATAAATAGGTAATTGCGTGAAAAAGAACGCGAGATCAATCAATCGTTCTTTCTCGTTCGGTTATGTTTTGACGAATGAAAAGTAGAAGTTTGGCAACGCGTCACACGAAATACAGGTATGGAGAAAAATCGTGAAATGAAAAAAAAATCCTACGTCCAAACTGTTGAGGCATCTTGATTAATTTTTTTAGCTCCGGGTTTGAAATATTTTACCCTATATGCAGTTTCAGTAAAAGAAGCGCTGCCTTTTCCATCCTATATAAGTTGACTAACATACGGCCACAAATCAAATTAGACTAACTCAAAATCAATACTGCAATTACCATCACACGCTCAGTAAGTTGGCAACCGTCAGATAAGTCTTGAAACTTGGTAGTTTCGAGCTCAGTTGTGTCGAAAGTTTCCTTTGGTCATCGCTTGTGCTTTCTTACTGTACTATACATACGTAGAAATATAAGATTTATTTATCTATATTGAGATCGACGTGGTGTAAGGATGTGACTGTGAGCACGATGGCTGTTGGTTCGATTCCCACTTGGGGAAATGAAAATAATTAAATCAACTACAGGGATCAAACCTATAACTATCCCGTTTAGAAAAAGAGGCTGTCCTAGTGGGACACAATATCTATAAATTATAAACAAATATTATCAATACAATTATAAACAAATAATAAGAAAATATATATACGTATGGGTGTCATTGTCATTACAGTGAGTATATACAGAATATTTGTAATTTCAATCTTCACTCAAAAAATGTATAATATTATTTTTTTCTTATTTGACAACTTTGGTACGATAGAAAGGCGTAGGGTGTATTTAACACATATGTCTAAAATTGCGTAAGTACGTACGTACTATCGTAGATTAACAAATAATAAAATAAAACATCAAACAAAGTAAATAATATAAGAAACTAATAAGGCAGGAATGTATCTGATCGTTTATAGCGTCGCTCCAAAACCACAGACAGCGTACGGTATTGGCTACTGAGTACTGATGCGAATAGATGGAAGGGCCGGCGGTAAAAAACGATCAGTTAATTTTATTGTGTTACGTGTTTTATTACTTTTGGTTGACATTGGAGGGTTGAATATATATTTTTATTTTCACCAATTCAGCAAAGGAAGCTATGTTCTTTGTGTGGTAATACGATCAAAGAAAGAAAAGTTTTTATTGTACCTTGATATGATTATTATGTCTCATTGCCAAAGTCATTTATGCAGACCAGTCATTGTCAAGCATAAATAGTGCCATGCATAGTGTAAACCAATGAAACGATTTTTTTAGACAATAAGTTATATTTCATACAATATTGCTAAAAGTATTTTAAAGTAGTTTAGTTTAGTTATCGATGCCGAAAATACAATACCCCGGGCGGGTATCGAACTCAGAACTATCGTGCTCACAGTCACACGCTTGAACCAATGCGCCATGAGCGCATCAAATTAAACTATGTAAGTAACTTAAAATATAAAATACATATATGTAAAAATCAAACATATTATTATTTTACAAATATTAGAATAAAATAAATATAAAATCCTAATAAGTTTAATAATATATACGCCCCCCAACAACAGACCCCCGGCCTACAATCACGACATTAATAATTCAAGCTCCGTACCTTCGACAAATAGCACTTCTGAATATTCATACCGGTTTTATTTCCCCACCTAATTACAAGACTTGGACGTTTTCCATTTTTCTCCGCAAACCTTTGATTCGGTATCGAAATATGGATTCCGGATTTAATTAAGTTTGGTTGACTGTCGAGCGTTGAATAAAATTGCCTTTAAAATTTCAACTTTTGCGTATGTAGAGTTTTTTTATTGGCGGTTTGTTCATTTTATGGTAGATATATTGTTCTGATTCGTAACTGTGACTGTGGACGTGAAAAGTTTATTGAAATTGATACTTTTTTTGTATGTTTTTGGGATATATTTCGAAAGATTTCATTCGAATTAAATAAAGTTTATTTACAGTTGAACTTTTTTAAAGGTTCATTTTACATATGTTGGAAATTTATTATTTTTATATATATTTGTATTTTGATGTTATCTTATTTGATTTGAAAGGATAGAGATTACAGCTCGGAAAGTGAAGATGAGGATTAATGAGCATTTCACGTTGTCCTAGGTCAAGTGTCACAAGTCTCAGGCACTGCAAGGCGATGGGCACTAGAAATTTCATATACAAATTGAAAACCCTAATGTTTTTAAAAACTTAGCTGGATGTTATAGATCATAATTTTACGAGCAAAATGAAGAATGTTTATTAACACATTCTTGCTTTGTATTTTATTATTTTTCTTTAATTTTTGATGGAAGTAAACTTGCGTCAAGTAAAAAATTATAAATGAAAGCAGAATTTCACTTTTCCGAACGTGGTTATAACACATAGCGGAGAAACCCTCGCTATATTACTTCACGCCTAAAAGACGAAGTGCTAAATTGCATAATTGGATCTTTCGCGTTGGAAAATTTTAATTATGACCGAAAATTCAAATTATATTACAAGCGCCAAGTCAGCGAGCAAGTTGAGGGAAGAGATGGCCGATATTGTAATATGTAGATTGTGGATACGTTTAATACGTTTTTTCGCTAAGTTTACTTTGCAAGTTTTGTCTGTTTTGTTCTGAAATTTTGCTTGAGTTGTGGCTTATAAATTTTTCTTGCTCCGTCTTGCATATAAGGAAGGAAGTTGAACAAAAAAATGGGTGACGACTAGTGCCGTATAATTTATTTTTATTTATTTATTTGCCTCACACTGTCTCCTTCAATAGAAAGGTACGCAGAGTGAACATGGGAATCTAGTTTTAGGACACTTGGTTACCATTATGTTACTTCCGTATCGCACTTTTAGCTAAATTCTGAAGGAATTGCGTGTTGAGTGGCGGAACTTAACCGCGCTTTGCCTCGTTACTAGAACGAAGAAATGAAAGTATTATATATTTCATAAATTCGAGTGAGAAACGAACCTGTCACGCTTACAGTCGCACGCTTGTGCCCTGCGCCACGATTCACGATTGGCCTCGTTCACATATTTTGATATGAAATATTTTCTTATATATAAAAATATGAAACGAAATTGCCTGTTATAATATATAAATAATATCTATAAGACCACGTGACGGGTTTTCCCGTTAATTAATCTATAAATTAATTTTGTGAAGTGAACTAAAGTAATTGCCGCGCGGCGTCCACAGTAATGAAACTTTACATCCCGCAGTCGCCGCGAATTACACATGTTTTCGATGTTTTTGTGTGTATATCTACCTATCTCTATGGTATATTATATATTTAACTATATAATATTATATAGATAATTGTGGATATTTTATATACATTTTGTTCTCTCTTTTTGCTTCACGCTGTACTGCGGCAGGCAGATGGAATCTAGTATTAAGAAGCTCCATTCCCCTTTATGTTCAATTTTCAAGACAACTCTGCGCGTTGTCTTCTTACTAAAGCGCAGAAATTAAAATAGTCCCTTCCCTCGAGTGGGAATTGAATCCACAATAGCCACTTTTACAGTCAAGCAACTGTGTCGATACGCAACGCACGACTGGCTCAACATTTATTTTATAAAAGTAAATATTTATCGGAATCTAAATTGAAGACTGGTAAACTGAGTGTCTTAACTCTAGGTTCCCTCTGCTGACTCTGTAATATAATGATAAACTAAAAAAAATCACATATAAAATCCGTCTAAAAATATCCAGACAAACTTTGTCACTTTCTATTCCCTGTATAAAACGTCTTTTAGAATTTATACAAAAATATTCTTAGATATAAGGTAAGCTTCGTTTTAAAGTTCTCAGCGGCACCTCGTCGGTTCGTGTCGATCAATCAAAATTATATTACCAATAAATCTACGGAAACTCATGCTGTAGGCAAGTTGTTTAAACTTCGCGATATAATCGTGATAAATATATCCCATTTGTGCAAGTAATATGATATGAGTCAAATTAATAGTAAAATGAATCTTATGAAAACATAAATGTGATATTAGAGCCCAGTTCAATGTTAAATAATGCGTCGTGCTCGTCTTCATCAACATGAGAACAGGGATATAATGGCTGAACACGCTTGCGCCAGTCTAGATATGTTTAAGAAATGTATTTTTTGTGGTTTTAGTAAACTCTCTGAAATGCTAAACGTTACGACTAATTTTAAATAGTGCCATATGAGATATTATCTAGTTTTGCACATCTTCAGCGTATCCGATAGATTTAGATAAATATAGCAACGTATAGCAGCTTATTCGTACAAGACACTAGACACTCGCAACTTCGTTTGAGTTGACAAAACGTCGTCTGCCCTGTTTTTCCAATTATTCTAATAAGATAAGTGTAAAACTATTATTCTACTAAGAATTTTGGAAAATCATTTCTCAGTGAACCTAAATACGTTGTCTGTCACTTAGTATCAGAAAAAAATGATACGATAAAACCTATTAAAAAGATCGTAATCGTACCCGCCACGTGTAAATACCACCATATCGTATGGAAACTTTTGCCATACACTGATTGCTTCATAATAATTTATAGACTGTAATCTGCGTGCCATCGAGCGTGGTATATTACTCATCGTCGGCCGACTCGATTCACGGCTCATATCATAGCTATCGGGTATAATCTTGCTAATATTAAAAGGGATTGTCTTTTGCAATCGATGTAATTATGTTTTGGTGTTTTCATTTTATTCGGATTTTATGGATGATGGTGAAAAGTAAATTGGGTTGAAGTTTTTGAAAGGTAGACGGTCTGTTTTATTATTGAGCGACTGATAGATAATGTACCTATAGCTGAAACTAAGCAGCGTAGAACGCTGAAATTTAGTAAGTAGCTTCGGTAAGGAGGGTTACTTAAAATAGGGTCGGGGTCTAATAGAATTAAATTTATATTTAATGTGGTCAAAAGCACTTTATCATTTTCAGTAGCTAGTTTAGCAATTCTTAAAAAAAATCAAAGAAAAGAATAGAGGTTCCACCAAATTCTACTCTGCCTGCCTTGTAAAGTATAAAAGTGAAAGATAAAAATTCACCAAAATGAATAGAAAATATAGCTTATTTTTGACTTCAATACATCTATAAATTAAAGTATAAAAAAGATACTCTGTTCTCCACCTTTCTGTACCTTTACTTAACGCCACATTTATCTTATTTATAATATTATTGTAATACAGGTGTCGTTGACTTCTGACTTAACCAAAATATGTTGTTATAATATAATACTGGTTAAGCAATAAGTTAATTACACTCTAGCCTTTAATGAGCTTAAAGCATAATTAATTATTTAACATAAACATAAAGAATTTTACATAAATAATGAATCTCCTAATTGAAAGGTTTAATGAGCGTTTTGGTTAATATTCTGAATTATAATATGAAAATGTTACGTTATTTTTTGTTTCCGATGATTTGAACTATATTTACTTATATAAGAAATTAATAATAATATAAGTATTTTTTTACATTTGCTCCTGAAATTAAATTGAAAATTTGTTTATATTTATTATTATTTTTGGCAGAAATAAAGTTTTTCGACCATTTGTATCTATACTTATATTTACTGAATGTTCTTAGAAGCTACGCGACTTTTTCCGCGTAGCAGGTTAGGCAGTGGAAGTCTTTGTTAAGACACTCCTTCTAGTTTTCAAAATATTGCATGTTGTGTAGCTAAAATCAAAGCTGCCTTATTTCTTGTTCCCAGAACTCATGACGTCATGACGGCTATTTAAATCCTTTTCTTCAAATTTTGTTAAGCTTAGCGCTGAACTTCGCATGCATAGCGGGCACCTGAGAACATAGTGTTAAGATACTTCCGTTTCCCAATTTCCGCCAAATTCTGGTGGCGTGTTGAGTAACGGAGCTCAACGCTGCGCTTTGCCTCGTTACCGGAACGAAGACATTTTATTGAGCGGGAATCGAACACAATCTGTCGTATTAACATTCACACATTTGTGCCCCCGCGCCACTAACTGCCCTCAAACACACACATTTTATCTGAGAAGGAACTACTAAAAAGGCTTTTTAATAAGCTAACAGCATTTAAAATTTTAAACTCGCCTTGAAAACGTCGAGACATGATCTACGGCACAAAGGTGTATCGCAATCACAGTAAGTGCTACCAATCGGGCGATCGTTAAAATTTGCAGTTAAGTAATTAAGTAAATGCACTGCCCCAATGAATCCGTGGACAATTAATTTTGAAGCGGTTATCCAATTTATTTTGTAAAAAGTTCTGCTTCGATCTATACGTGGGTTGAAATTTGCTGAAATTTTCACTATAATATTTGGGTCGTCGTGGTTCAGTGGGGTAGATATGGTTGTTGATTTAATTTGCAACTTCACACTGAAGGCAATTAATTTTATTTTCACTGCGAATTGAGTTTAGGTACTTAACACGTCACAGTGTCTCGTACTCAGTACGGAGTGTGTTGATTAGATAGTGTCTCCTCTGTTATACGCGGGACATAGATAGATAGATATTCGTAAATTTTATAGTTTCTCCTTGGCATTAAACGCCACAAATTTTATACAGAAGTATCTGTATCTTTTATAAAATTTGTAGGTCTATGAAAGAACTAGTTCTATTTTGAATTTTGATGTTTAGTAAGTGTGTGCGTGAGTGTATCAGTGTTGAATCTGTAAATCTATCTAGAGGTTTTCAAACACGGGAACGAAAATACGCCAAAATAGTTATCCTGCACATAGCAGGGCAGGCAGAGGGAACTGAGTGTTAAGACACTCCGTTCCCTATTTCCCGCTGAATTCTGGACGCATTGCGTTTTATCTATATAATAAAGGCTAAGAAACTGAATTTAATTCACTCGTAATAATTGTATCTGAAACTGGGCAACTGCCCAGTTAGCTATGTATAGCTATACAAAGATTAGGTGGCAATACAATAAAATGTTATCAGAGAGCTGGCCTGATGATGGATCCAGGGCCAGGACCATGTTCATCAAGTGACAATCTATAGTTAATTTATTTTAAATAATTTTCTGAGATTAAAAAGCTTATCTTTAAGTTAGAACATGTTCATAATATACTTATAGAAGAAAATGCATCATTTGATATTCACGCGGCGAATGGCCAGAGGTTTAACGTGCGAATTAGAATTTTTACATTGTAATAGGCGTCGGGTGCAAAAAAGTCGGGATTAAAAACGAAAATTGAGCCGCGCTAAGCCTGCGCCGCGCCGGAGGAAAATATTATGAGTTTCTAGAACAAAGGCTAATATAATTATGAGGGTTGCCTATAGACGTTATATTGAAGTAACAGTATTATCGTCATTGTAGGTGCTCTTTTAGGAAAGATTTTTTTTTTATTGCTACGTTTTGTTAGTTTTTTTAGATATTTTTTTTACAATCATTACCGTTCAAAGATATTGTGACAAATTTGTGTATTAATACACGAAGTGATTTAATGATGGTTAAGCGCCAAGTAAATTTTGGATAAATATAATAGAGCATGTTTCACACTGTATCCTGCATCCCGCAAAACACTACTCGACTCGTGATTCATAGTTTTTTCATTTTTTTTCTATATAATTAGTTTTTATTGCATTATCTCCCAATTCTAATCTAAAACCAGTCTAAATTACAACTGTGGCTAATAATTCCAAACTTCAATGTAAAAGTGGACCACCAGATCGACCTATAGATTTTCCATTACAATCCCATGACAGCTTTGTATGTACGAATGAGTGTGTGTATGTATGTATGTATGAGGTATGTATGTGTGTAGTACATGTTATGTCGCAATGTATGGCGTTGGTGTGTCGACTCACATCGCGCTGTCAGTCGTGTTAATTAAACGTTTTTACAGAAGATACAGGTGTACTGGATGTGACTATAAGTGATATTTTTTATTTAAGTTTTGCTAAGTAGTGAACCAGTTCGTTCCACTAAGTTTTTTTTTCTACGAAAATTTTGTTTATGACTTGATTTTATAACTACATTAAGAAAAGAAAAGAAAAAGATAATAACATAGTAAAAATTGTCCCTATTAGAATGTTATATTGGTGAAATCCCAGTCCGCTCGACGGCCGCAAGCCCATTTACTTTCTTTTATGAAATGAAGACCTCTCATGGTCAAGGCAAGTGGATGTCTTAGTGCCAAATTGTACTATTGGATTCACCAGTGAATATATTATAATTATTTAAATATTATTTGAATTTTATAGTTGTAGTAGATTTGCCCACAGGTTAGAATCTGTAACCCAGTGTTCCTAACATTGTCACAATTGCCTTAAAATGGCTATGAAGTAAGTAAATATTTTAGTTATATTTTGTTGTTATAATGATTCTTAAATAATATTCTAGGAGAAAGATACATCTAGCTATTGTATATCCATATCCTCTCGTACATATCTACACAAGGGGACAATGCGTGGCTATATTTATGTTCAGTTTTTCCCATAATTGGTTTTCGATTTAAAGGCGGTCTATACAAATGAGAATAGCCGCTCCTTACTAGACCAGTAGTTTGACATTGATATAATGATGTTTTTTTAATATGTTGGCCTTTATATAACCAAGCACAGAATTGATGTAGTGTTAAGACACTACGTTCCTCTATTTTAGAAATATTGGGAGTTGGTTAATAGGAGCAAATATTCTTTTGTCTAAAGTTGTAATGTCTAAAGTTAAATGTTGTTTTGTCTAAAGAAACCAGAAAAAAAAGTACTACGGATGAAATCGAACTCACAATCATCGCGACGGTTACGATGGCGTCGAGATAC
The DNA here is from genome assembly GCF_056956725.1 of Heliconius melpomene rosina. NCBI lineage: Eukaryota > Metazoa > Arthropoda > Insecta > Lepidoptera > Nymphalidae > Heliconius > Heliconius melpomene. The sequence goes on along the minus strand of NC_140407.1, from coordinate 15,961,604 downwards.
TTAACAAAGAAAATGAAGTTTTTAAGATTTTAATATATTATTATTGTAACTTGTTATTAAGACCCCTATGCCTGTCTACGATTTCAAAAATCATACACGTTCATTTTCACGAGAATTTTATTTTTGTATGTCCTGAAAGAGAGAGATAAAGTAGGAAATTGACAAATGCTTTATTCACTGAGTTTATATTTTCTTAGGTATAAAACATTGTTTCAAACATACTTATTATAAATATTCATGAAATTAACTTTTAAAAACTTAAAGTAAGCTCAATAAAATGTATAAGATCAAATTATCAATAACTCTCAATCTATCAATATAACTCTATTTTTTATATAAAATCATAAATTTATTCGAGCAAAGTTTCAAATCCAGGACTATTTCTTTATGAGTCAAAAAACTAAAAGCTAACGTAACTAAAATTTGTTTCCATTCTAAAGTCAAATGCCATTAAAAGTTTTAATGAGGAGAGCATTCTTTTGGTAGTGTTCGAAGTAGTATTAATTAAAAAAGAGAGCCGGGGATCAAGCACTCGCTGGTTTCGAGAAAACCAACCGCCTTGTGGACACACTGTCTCATTCTTTTTGCTGATTATTTAAATATTTCTTTGATATTTTTAGGAAAATTCCTTTTATTTTGAATAATAATGTAGGCGGTCAGTCGTGGCATAAGCGTACAGGTTTTCTCACTCTACAGGTTTTCTAACTAAGTTACACTACTCTACAGGCAGTGCCTGCGGAATTCGTCGGAAAGTGGGGAATGGAGTGTCTTAACACTAGATTTTCTCTGCCTACTCCGCTATATGTGTGATACACCGTGAAACTAAAAAATCTTACAATATATGATTTGACGCTGAACTATATATTTCAATAATGATATCATTATGCATACTTTAATTTAATTTTAGCTCTCTCATTTTTAATTTTAGCCTGATACTCTGATTATCTAGGACTTGCACGTCGATGGTGCATAATCTCCATAAACTTCAATATACTTCTGGATCTAAATAAAATATGATAGAAGAATGTGAATACTTTTTAAGAAAACGAATAAACAATTGAACGTAGTAGGATTTTAACAAAAACATAATAGAATTTCAACGTAGTTTGCTGAAAACATATAGCTTAGTGATCAATTCTCAGAAGATGCAGATACAAATCCTGTTAGGCTAAAAAATTTTATATGCTTTCTGAAAAAATAGCAATATATTTTCTAAATGTGAAATAACACTTAAAATATAAAAAAAAACTATTAGAACATTGCAAAATCCGCAAAGAATACATATTTTTTCTTACAACATTCAAGATATTATATTTTAAGCGATGCAAACTACCGCTGCACTTTAACATTGATGTGTAAATAGATATAAATTAAATACAATTATTTTTCCGAGCCTAGATCGATCCACGACGCTACGAAGCCATCTTGGAAATATTTTATTCTTATTGATATATTCTGAATTTACAATTTTGTACTACATGACCGTGTGTCAGCTTCCCTTCGAGGTGTCTTTAGACGGGCTGAAAAAACTTATTTTAACTTAATTCTCTTTGAAGAGTGTTATTTAAGTAAATTTTATTACTACTTGAGTGATTATATTAAGTATATATAATTTCAAGTATTCCTAATAGCTTACACCCGACAGCTAAATTGAATATAAATATTTATAAGTATATATATTTTCTTTTTCTTTAGCTATGTTTTCGCCTTATATGTTCGATGATGGAAGATTCGTTTGCAAGCTACTAAGCATAGCTAAGTCGCTACTTATTAACAGAATCTATGTGTGGGGAAATGGAAACAATTAATAGTTTCGCCATTCAGCTTGAAGCTGATAGTAGTTCCGAGTGGAAATCACACCCACAACTATCGCGTTTACGTCAGACGCTACGCCGCTGCACCACTACGTACTTGTATTGTGATTTTTATTTTTATATAGAAGTTCCTCTCTATTTATAATACAAAAAAGACTACTGGTGCCCTTAGTTTCAATACTGTTATAGTTTTTTCTATACGAGTCTGTCTAACTCTGTTTTAACAAAGGACGTCATTCAGATCTCCCAGAATAGCGAAATATAAAAACAATACGTTGAAAAGTATTGAAACCAGCAATTTTATATAAAAATGTAAGTTTGGCTACATTTATGTATATTTTATTTATTTCTTTAGCCTTCCGCCGTGTCCCACACATAGCAGGTAAGGCAAGGGGAACCTGGGAACTTAGTGATCATTCTGTTTATAGTAAGACACTTTCCGCAAGATTCTCAAGCCATTCCGTTTTGAGTGGCGGAACTTAATTTTTTAGCTTGTTGTTTTGTGATCTACAATTTTCCATTCTTGTACAGTGATAGTGCCAACTTTCTCCTTCACTTTTAATAAATCGAACGCAAAAGTAAAAGAAATAAATATGTGACGCTCCTATTAGTACAAGGGGACACCTGTTACCGAACAGGCATACTCATATCAATTGTGAAAAAGGAGTACTATATAAGAAATAGCTAAGAATTGTGTATGACACATGACACATTAGCCGAAGTATCTTTGACACAGAGTCTCAGGAACATCAAAATTATTATGGACAATCCAACACAATTTTGTATGATTTAGTAATAATAGTATAGACAGTATAAACAAAGATTTATTATAATACGAAATTGTGAACATGACACAATTTACTAATTATGTAAATGACATAATTTAAATTGTTTATAAAATTCACCATTTTCATAATAATTTCAAAGAAAAATGGTTCCATAAACATTTATTTAATTAAGTTTCCTATATAATTAATTTGTGCAATAATTGTTCTATCTGACTTGGAAGGGAGGAAGTGTATTTGTTTAGGCCATCTTAAGAGGTAAGAGGGCTTAGCAAGATATATATTATTGTTGTTAATCCAAGATGCTTCAGGTGCTATGAATCTATATATATAAAATCGAAAGGTCACTCACTCATCACGAAATCTCGGAAACTACATGTGCTAGGAACCTCAAATTTTGCATAGGTGATATTTATAGGACGTAGGTGCTCGCTAAGACAGGAATTTACAATATTCGACTTCTAAGGGGTTGTTTTTGGGGTCGAAAGTTTGTATGAAACTTCATTACTACAAATGCTAGGAGTCTCAAATTTTGCATGGACGTCACTTATAGGACGTAGGTACTCATGGAGACAGAAATTAATAATAACGTAGTTCACGCAGGCGATGCCGCGAGCGGGCCGCTAGTATATACATATATGAAGAAACAGATCACAATTAGTAGCCGTTGTAGCGCAGCAGTACAGTGTGCGACTGTAAACGCGGCAGTTCTGTGTTTGATTCGTGAAGCTTTTCTTTTCATTTCCTTGCTCTGGTAACATAATAAAGCAAAAAGTTAAAAAATATAAAATAAATTAAATAAATTTGATTGGAACTTCTTTTTGAGCATGTGAATGTTATTGCCTGGATCATTGAACTCTGACATATTAAATGTCTGAAAACTTGAGCGAAAAGTGGGGAACGGAAAGTTTTAACTCTAGGTTCCCTTCGACATTCCTATGTGTATAAGGTATTAAGAAATCGATTTTTTATTAACGATATGTCTAGTTCTCTCTGCCTCCCCTACTAAGCGCGAAAAAGTTAAAAATTTAACAATTAAATCGTTTAAAAAAGTGTCAAAATACTCTAATATTTTTGTACGGGGCCAAATAAAAAGTAATTAAAGTCTCCGGCCTCGACGGATTTTGTCGACGGTCTGAACGGAAATGGAAGCGATTGCGAATTTATTCTGGAAAATTTTATACTTTTCGTCTTAATATTTCTTTGGAAATTTCAGTTTTTGAATCATTCGAATCAGTTTATGTGAAAATATGATTTTTCATTCATTACAGTAAGTGTTGGGCGGGGAAATGAAAATAATTTAAATATAATCGAACGGGGATCGAACCTACTACGACCTTACCTTTATAGTCACGTACATAGAAATAAAAAACAATGTACAAAATATATTTGAATATTCTTTTCCCTTAACGTTTTCAACGTTAGATACCATACAACAATCCGATTACGTTTGTTATATGAAAAATACAGATTAGTTCGTGTATTGTAGAAAAGGATAACAGTTACGGGGCCTATACGTTGTTAAAAAGGATTTTGGCTTGCTGACTTTGAGTTTTATATCAAACTAGTCATCGCCCTTGTTTGTGTGGATTTTAAGACGTAAATATAATAGATTTCTTTTCACATTACCGTAGAAGTATCGAGAAGTCGTCTTTGAATACTCGCATACACTCTCTAACCTAAATAAATGCCAAATTTCAACTTTTGTTTGTCAGTCACTCTGTAACTGAAAAATTTTATGTACTCGTATAGGCTTAGATGTAAGTTAAGAATGAGTGTGAGTTCCACTAATCTGACCCTGGCTTCAGATAACTGACAAGTTTTATGATTATACAAATTAAGATTCTTAGATTTTATAACATACTTGCATAGCTACTATTATTTTTTTAAATATAAACCAAAATTAAGTAATTCAGCATTTTTAATTAAAACAATGGAGCTCTCAGATTTCGTGTGGCGCAAAACAAAAAACAACATTTATCTACAGCTTAGGGTGGACGCTAAAAAGCAGATTTTGCGTAAGGTCGTCATAAAGGGGGCGCGATTTGCATATTTACGAATTAAACTACGTAATTGTAAAGGACGGGTTGTCAAGGTTGGCTTTTAAGTTAATTTTACTTTACTTATTCTAGTAGCAGTCGTGGCATGGGGCACAAGTGCGTGACTGTAAACACAACTGGTTGTGGGCTCGATCCCCACTCGAGAAAATTAAATATTTATTTAAATTTATATTTTAATTTCTTCTCTCTGGTGTCGAGGCAAAGCGCGGCGTTATGTTCTGCCTCTGAGTACCTATTCAATGCCTGTGGAATTCGGCGGCAAGTGTAGAATGGAGTGTCTTAACACTAGGTTCCCTCTGCCTACCCTGCTGTGTGAGTGGCACAGCGTGAAGCTTTGAATTTCATTTGTTTTAATTTTACATATTTTTACTGAAAAGGTAAAAGAACTACTCTTAACGTAGTGTTCCATCACTACACAAATTGTCTCATTTAGAATAGAATATTGTAATGTTCTATACTAGTCAACATCATGTCATAGAAGTTACAATTCCTATTAGCATAATAATTGCCCCATCACTGTCCTTGACTGGCTTATCTAATTAATTGTCATTTTGAATAATTAACTACTAACAATTGAAGCGTAGTATTAGTGTGTAGAATTTATAGAGAAATAATAATTTTACTGCCATAGTAGTACAGTTTGCAGGGATAGTAGATTCAAATCCCATTCGGCACGTAGTAAGTTGAACCAACAATCCTGAAATAGACTCGGTCTTAACCGATTGTTTTTCAACTCGAAAGTAAAATAGAGTAAATTACCATAAGTTTTAATTTCCACTTAAATATGAGGATACAGGTCCAAATCCATTTAAGTGATAAATTTTATAGAATCTTGTATAAATAAATTGATATTAGAATATTATTCACATTTTTGCCACTCAACACGCAATGCCTCCAGAATTCGGCAGGAAGTGGGGAACGGAGTGTTAACCCTAGGTTCCCTCTGCCTACCCTCCAGTGTGTAGGATACAGCGTGAAGCCGATTTTTATTCACATTTTTCATTTAACATTTCTAATTTAAACGAACACGCCAGTTCACTTGCCTAATGATTCGGTCTACTCTTTAACTTTAGAGAACTTAAAGTACCGGTGGTTTTTTAAGTCCTTTTTTCGGCTACGGCGCTTATGATGTACTACATATTATACGAAACTGTTAAATTGTAAATGTTCGCAAAAACTCGCACCTTTATTTACATGGCAAGTGTTGGTATAAATGTACAAAAATTATAAATGTGAAATTAAATTTTAATAGAAGTGTAGTCTCAACAAAACTTTATTTCCCCGAAATGCCTGGTGGTGGTTCCTGACGGTACTGGAATTTCTATGTAGCTTGACAACTAAAACTGTTTGTAATGGTCTAATCGAATAAACAATATTCTGATTCTAATTCAGAGAATCCTTTTTAGTACTTCTCTACATTCCTCCTAGTAACTACTAACATTCCAAATTTCAACTCATTTTGCAAGAATCTCGGGTATTTGTATCAACAGCATACATAAATTATGTGCATAAACTGATGAACGTATAACCTTCCCACCGCATAGTCGGATAAAAAATCATAAATTGCTAAAATAACTCGTTAGTTAGCATTGAATTTGATGCACACATCTCACGCTGAGAAGATCTACGTACTCGTATAAAATTAACAATTCTTATCACTGTCGCCCATCGTAAAAACCCAACTTGTGTGTAAGTCTGAACAGCTAGTTGTGGCTACCCTTGGAACTAGATAGAAACTCGATTTAATAAACTATCTAAAAGGGCAAAGTGGTAGGCAACGCTGGCAGAGAAAACCTGCGCTTTATCTTCTTACGAGAGCGAGGAAATGAAAATAATTAATTCTCCCTAGTGGAAAACGAACCTACAAACTTGGCATAGTCAGTTATAACGTTGTGCCTCAACAGCACATACTTGCATGTATATTTTAATGTATGAATAATTAATATACATTTCTTATTTTAACTAAACTTTAGTAAGAGATCGCAGTAAAATGTTATAGTCGCGTGACTTGTGAAAAAAGCACTTTGACAGCCGAGAAGTAGATATAAAAAAGTCATCCATCCAGCTTCCATCTACCAGTGGTGGATACATAAAGAGAGAAAACTGCATGATATGAAACTATCGTAGAGCAGTGGAATGACGTCGAGTGTGGCTTCGATTACCACTTGAAAGTCATCTTGATATTTTTTTTTACATTTTAAAGTGTTGTTCAATATTTAGAATAGAAAAATCGTTTTTAGGTGACGTAATAAACGAATTACTAAGCTTAGCAGAAAATAGAGTGTTTAAACACTAAATTCTTTTTATCTACTGAAAAAATGACTACACAATAAATACAAATATAATTAAACCCAGCATTCCACCGTTCAATATAGCCGAGCGGCTCTGACATATCTGAAGTGCCATAGTCTTCATGCCGATGCCTCTACACGGGAGCGTTCTAATCGATTGACCAGAGTGCTATGGCCGTTTAGCGTATATAGGTTAATTATTATGTAATTATCTGTTACGTGGATTTCATTACTAGCTTTAAGTTAAATGAGGCCAGTCGTGGCGCAGGGACACGTGCGAGACTGTAAACGCGATAGGGTGTGGGTTCTATTCCCTCTCGAGGAAATTAAATATTTACATTTAAAAAATAGCAAAAATCTTCATCAAAATGACAAAACAGCACTAGCCAAACGTGTACTTTACCGAGAAACCTGACATAAAGTTAAGATTTAATCAGCATTCGAGATGTAGAAATAAAGTGAGTAACTTTTGTCAAGGGGACAGGGACGGGCCAAAGTTTATAAGTCCTGACGCTTTTACGACTGGAACAAAATACGTCATTGTTAGCGAAATTACCTTCCCAAGTTTGCATTTAAACGACTCTACCATTGTTGAGCGTTGTCTAGAGCTTTAAGTCTATTTATAATACCTAATTAAGGAATATCATTATGGACGTTCAAATTTAAGCGGTAATCTTTTGTGATTTTTATTTACCTCATGTGTGTATCCTGTGTGTCACGGTAGAATTAAAGTATCAGAGGGAACCTAATGCTTACACACTCTGTTGACCAGATACTACTCAATTTTCAAGACGGAACTTCAAGCCGCGCTATGCGTCGGGAATTTAGGAGAAAGTATAGAACGAAAGTGTCTTAAACAGGGTGTTTTAGCACTACATTCGAAGGTTTCCTCTACGAACCATGCTGTGTTCGAGAACATACAGTACAGCCTTTGGTATTACCTAAAAATATATTTATGTGACTATAGTACAGACAAATTAATATTGACAATATCAACTTACTGAAATTATGTCTAGAAACCTATCAATAATTTGTTTCATATATTGGTACAATAGAACACTGATATAGATTTCAGTGCCCGGAAGAACTAACAAATATTTGTTTTACAGCAAATTGTGGATCAGTTTAGAAACTTTAGACACCTTGATCGTTGGAAAGTTTGGAAAACTGTGAGTTGTCATAACACAGGGTCGCGTGGAACAACTTTGCCACCGGTAATAGTCGACGGACGTATTCTATATTATATTGCTTATTATTAACAATATAGAATATATTTTATTTTTAAATTCAGTGATTACAATGAAATGAAACGGTTGTGGGTTCCATTCCCAATCGTAGATTAAATATTATTCCTTGTTCTGATTTCAATACAAAATGCGATGTGGAAATCACAATGACTGCAAAATTGGGCTGGAGAGTGGAGAACAGAGTGACTTAAAACTAGGTTCTCTCAGCTTATTTTACTATCTGCGGGATAGAGCGTTTTAACCCTATATAATAGTAATAGATAAAGCGCCGGCCAGCAAAAAGCCCGGATATTGGAGGCAAAACAATTGACACTTGTAACAAACTATTCTTCGGTATAGGAAGTAGAAATTTATGACTTTTGTTCCACAGATAGTTTAGCGTCTAGATTTATGCTGAAATCGATTAGTTTTCAGGTAAGTTATGTAGTTAAAGGTGGTAAATGTCCATTAAATTATTATTTTTACTATAAAATTGGTGACTGGCCTGTCTCAAGACTGGGAATCTCTTTGTCTGCCCTTTATCTTACATCAGTTGGTCATAGTAAATTGGCTAGATGGCTCTCTTTATCTTTTATGTTCTTTCAATATGGTGGATATGACATACCTACATTTTTTTTTAAGTTAATCAACATTAATTTGGAATATATACTTGTTTGTTTCAGGTTTTTGTTGTACTCGCACATAACAGTGTAGGCAGAGGAAACCTGGAAACCTAATGTTAAAAACCTCCGTTACCATTAAGGCACTTCTGTTCCCTACTTTTCCGCGGATTCCCGAAGGCATTTCGTGTTGAGTGGCGCGCTTTGCCTCGTTATCAAAGCGACGATATAAAAATATATTTGATATTTCAATTTTCTCGAGCGGGAATCGCACCCAACAACTTGTTCAAATCTTTTAATGCATTAAAGTAATCATTTAATATTTGCAAAGAGTAAATAAATTAGGAAATATTACTTGAACACTGATAAAGCAATCGAATCTAGATAGAAGTAGCATTGCGAAATTAAACGCCACGAGCAAGCATTGGGATAAAGTAAATGCAAATCTGTATGGAACAGACCACTTCTTCCATAGTGAATGAAAAAAGTTGAAAATTTATTCCACATTATGATTTAATTAAAGTTTTTATTTCGTATATTTATAATATGCTATTTTCTTGTATTTTATATTTTGAGGTGGTCGTGGCACGGTGACATAAGGGTATGATTGTAAACGCGACGGTTGTGGGTTCGATCCCCACTCGAGGAAGTGAAATATTTATTTACGTTTATATTTCCATTTCTTCGCTCCTGTGTCGAGGCAAAGCGCGGCGTTGAGTTCTAACACTCAACACGGAATGCCTCCAAAATTTCAGCAGAAAGTGGGGAACGGAGTGTCTTAACATTAGGTTCCCTGTGCCTACCCTGCTGTGTGCAGGATGCAGCATGAAGCTGATTTGATTTTAAATTTTTCTTAAAGAATTAAAATGTATTTCGAACGCGTCACGCTAGAACACTACCTATTCACACTCTTCACGGACCAACGTACCGCCAGAAACAGAACAAGACCATTTCTATGAAAATGAAAAGAATTTGCACGCCATTTTTAAGATTTCACTTGTTAAATTTTCGGCTTTTGCGAAAAATTTTCGAGGCGCGCGCGATGGAATAAAAAAGATTCGGTCTTCTTTTATTTCCTGGTAGAGTTTTAGGAAATGTTTGCAAATATTTTTTCAGTATATTTACAGTTTCTGTATCGCTCGTATTGAGATTGAAGTGATGGTGGTAGAATAAAATATATAAATGTATATTCACTGCTTGTATAAATAAAATACAAATATTTAGACAAAACGCAGCTTTGACTTCTGCACTTCAACTTAGGTTTCCTTTGTATATCTTGCCGGGAAAAAGTGAAGCTGGGGGTATATGGCCATACAGGATTGAATCTGTAATTGTAAAATTACAAATAGTATGTTGATATAATTTAAATATAACTACTTCCCATTCAGGGAATTAAACTTACAACCATTTTACATTTAGATGCGGTTCCACTGTGTCATCATCGCCTTCGATTTTCAAGTATATTATAATGTTTTGTCATATTGAAGGAATTTATTATTTCTTTTAAGAAAATACCTAAGGAAAAGACGACTTGAAATCCACATTAAAATAAGAAAAATATTTCGAACTATTTCGCTAGGGTTTGACTCCAGTTACGTAAAATTTTGTTAAATATTTATTATCCTTATTATGAAACACTTAGAGAATATTAAAACCATTTAAATCTTCTATACTTTATAAACACATATAGTATATACATATATATAAGTATACGTCATAAAGTGAGGTAGACTTACCGTACCGTACCGTACTTAGGGGCCGCAGCAGTAAATAGCCTTGAGTGTGGAAATTAAAACTACTGTTCATGATAGCCGATGCGTTACACATTGCGGGAAGGAGCGAAATTACTCGCAAGATATTGTAGGAAAATGGAAAGGAAAATCCAGAAACGTATGCTAAAAGAAAAGTTTTCAAAAACCTGTGCCAATTAGGCGCTATTTTAGAGACTGGTAATTTTTGTGTATTTGTTTGTGTGTTTTCTAGAAATACATGGAAAAAATTCTAAATTAAAAATATAAACAAAAATGTAAGGTCGTTTCAAAAGAACAGAAGAACTTTTCTGGTTTAATAGAAATTGTTCTACCGGCAATAAAATCTTACAATTGGGCAAAAAGTGTGGACCGGAGTGTCTTGACACTAGGTTCCCTCTGCCTACCCTACTATATACGGGAAAAATCGTAAAGCCAAAAAACAAAAAACAATACTTCAAAGCATAAAAAAGTCAAAAACTAAATTTCTATTAAACTTCCATAATAAAAATCTACACGAGCGAAATGAAAATGGTACACCACATTTAAAGTTGAATCTGTAAAACGCAAACACTGTGTAAAAAATGTTATCCGCTTTAATTTCCTCCTGCTATGTGTTACTGAGTTTTATTGAACGTGTATACTACGACTATAGTACGTGGCTAGGCTGTGTTATATTTTTGTTCAGCTATCACTTTTAGTTTCTGAAAATATTATATTTATAGACGTCTAGGATTGTAAGTGAAGAGTGTAAGTTCAAATAACTTGAGGGTGAGCACGTCTATGTATGTTGATAAAAATCTTTTCTAATCTAATCTCTGAGTGCCAGATAGACTACATACAGCCAAAATTACACGGCGTAGAACGCTAAGATTTGGTTTTGGTTTGGTTAGGTTCCTGAGGCAGTCTAGGAAGGATTTCCCGTTTTTTTGATTAGGTATTTTCATTTGACCTTGTTGGCAAAACCATTGGTAAAAGCCAGTAATATAATAAAACATTAAATTTTAATACATTAGCTTAATTCTATTTGAGAGTTTCGGTTAAGCATATCAATATTTATATATCATTCACTAAGGAATGTAAAATGTATGCGAAATAATATTCCGCATTCAGCAAAAGGATGCTTTTCAAATTCAAACTGTACGTCTAAACCACGTAATAAAATATATTGGAGTACCAAATCGTGTTGCATTTGCCTCTCGATATAGGTTTTCTAAATATGTAAGTGGAAACATGTTGCTTTCACAATTTTTGGTGATTTTTTGTTAAAATATGAATTTTTGATAAGGAATATTGAGAATATTTAGTTGAGAGATAAAAATAATAAAATGTTGTCGTCTTTTTAGGGTTGACTTCAAGACCCGAAAAACGGGTACCCGAAGAAATTTTGAGTAATCTCCTCTTAGTACTTCCCTACCCTCTCCAACGATCATAACGAATTTCAGCGTTTTACGCTGCGTAGTATCGGCTGAGGGTTGTGTATCACTCAATATCGGCAAACTTATATTTAACTTATAAAATAATACAATATAAGAAAAAACATTAAGAATCTCAGTAATAACGATCACATTTCACAACAAAATTCACAAAAATACGATCCAATTCACCATAAATAGTAAGTTGAACGTCTTAATAGTTATTTGGCAAGCATTGCTGCTCTGCCGACCAGGATGCGAATCTCAGCTTGGTAATCTGCAACATACTGTCCTCTAATTGTGGTCCTAATTGCCCCCTTCCCCCCTCGCCGTGTTATTGCGACATTTGGCGGTAACTACTGGCGAAGTAAGAAATATATTTTGGAGAAATTATTGCGTGTTTTATTTAGCTTAATGTTATGTTATAGCTTAGTTTCGAAATTTTGGTAGGAAATCGCAGAAATTTCAGACATGGCTTCACTTAGGTTTAATTGAGATATTAAAATTATTTGTTTAGTTTCGATTTCTACACGGGGTGTGTCATATTTTTATTTACTTACTCTGACAACAGCGTTAAGTTTCACCAATATACAGGAAATGTCTTGAAAGTGGTGTACGGTATGCCTCAGCATTAGGTTTTTTCTGCCTACCATGCTATACAAGAGAGTGAAGCCACTTTTTATTTGTACGATACTCGTTCGTGGTTCGCCTCGACACCAAAGCGAATAAAAGGAAATATAAACGTAAATAAATATTTACGTTTTGTGGGTTCGACGACGGTTGTGGGTTCGATCTGCACTTTCTCCAGTGGGAATCGAATCCACAACCATCGCGTTACAGCTTTGTGCCGGTGCGCCACGACGACCTCAGATATATATGTTTTTCTTCAATTAACATTTGGACCCGGAAATATTATTATCATCTGAATCATTTCCCAAATTATTTAACCCAATATCAAAAAAAGATTCAAATTCTAAAGAAAGCACTTAAAATTTACCTCAACCTTATAAATTTCTCTATCTCGTTATAACACTACTAAGAATAGAGATGTCTGTATGTGGTCAGTACGTGCCAACAGTTGGCTTCAGCTGCCAAGCACGATACATTCCCTTAATAGTGAGATTACAAATCGCGCAGCTTATTCCACCACTGGCATGTATACGGATTTAATTCAGGCTTTTGTCATTTTGTGACAGTGCTGGGTTGATAAATTTATTTGAGTATTTCTTGTTGGTATAAATACTGGTGAAGAGAAAGGTTTGAGGTCATCGTGGCCAGGTGGCACAACCGTGTGACTATGATCGAGACGTTTGTGGGTTCGATTTCCACTCGGGGAAATTAAATATTTCATATTTTCATTTCTTCGCTCTGGTTGGTTTATGTCTGAAATGATGAATGTGAAGTTTAAAATTGCGAAGTTAATGCGTAATATTGAGCGAAAAACTTATGTATCGAGGATGGCTATTGGTTATTATATTACATAACTAGCTGACCTGGCGAACTTCGTACCGCCTAACAGTCATTCTTTATTTTGTGTTTTTTAATACTTATAATAATAATAATAATAATAATAATACTTTATTGCACTAAAAACAAAGAAACAATACAGTAACAATATTTACAAAAGGACAATAAAAAAGTGCAATGGCGGGCCTTATCACTAAAAGCGCTTTCGCACATGCAACCGTTTGAAAGAAAAGAAGATAGCAGAAAGGTGTAAATAGTAATAATAAATATGATATTAATAGATATAAATAAGTTGTCTTATAAACATACATACACTGATAAAAACACAACATTCCCTAATTCTTTTTTTTCCAGAGAATCTTGCCAGAGCGCTATCTATTGTGCTAATAGTTAAACTGTCACCGTTCGATCATAGTTAAAACATACCGTTTTCTCAGTATAAGTAATCAAAAAACATATTTTACTACACTTTACAGACTATTTAATTTTATTTATATTTTTATCAACAGTCATGTAATTAAAACGTTTTCAAATTCTTTTCTTCCAGAGAATCTTGCCAGAGCGCCATCTATTGTGCTAATAGTTAAACTGTAATCGTTCGATCATAGTTAAAACATACCGTTTTCTCAGTATAAATAATCAAAAACTATATTTTGCTAAAGTTTCAAAATTAATAATATTTCGAAGTAATTCATGCTTAACAAATAATAACTTGTTGAGATGTTTTATTCGTTATCAAGATTCGTTAGTACTTACTATTTGTTGTCAATAGATCTCCAATATTAACTTCTTGAAAACGTTAAATACTTATATCTTTTTATAGACTGAAGCGATTACAATGAAATAAAAACTAAAACCTACTCTGATTTACTTGTAATTTTTATATGTAAACGTTGCTTAAATTTGTTGTGTACTTTTTACGTGATACGTGTTCACATAAACAGACAAACAGACAAACAGACAAACAGATAAACAGACAAACAGACAAACAGACAAAAATTCCAAAAATGCTGGAAATGGATTCTGTTAATTGTCCTTTAACACCCTAGCTATTTTTTTTTTAAATATTTTCAATGTACAGAAATGACTTTTCTACAGATTTATTATATTACATAACAATCCTCTTGGTTGAACGCCCTAATCTCAGGAACTGTACTTTGCCTCTTGTATCGTTTAGCTATTGACACGGATAAGAGTTGCTTTCTTTTATATATTGTTCAGTAAATATCTCGCGAAAATAAAATTGTACCTCAGAATAGCTGTGTAAATAATACTACAATATACGACGTCATATCGCAACCAGGTGCACACGCTAACGTAAATAAGCTTTACCCACAATTGGTTCCGATTGGACGACAAACAGTGTTCTATGCTGGTAACTTAATTGACTTGGACTTGCTGAAGGAAATATCGTAAATTCTTTTATATATTTTTTGTAGCTTTACCTACCCCTACTATATCCTGGATATAGCAGGGGTGGCTGTAGAAAGATCTTAAGGCACTCCATTGGAACGGAATCTGCACTAAATTGTGAACTATTCATACAATTTCAGTAGTATGGAAATTCATTATTCTATGTATTTTCTGAAAAAAAAACAAAAGATTTTTCTTTTCTAAGTGGACTAGGACAAAAAATCTGTAAAAGATATAAATATGCCTTATACCAGTAACGTCTGCAACTATCCATCAGGGTTGACGTTTCAAACCGAATCTCAAAGAAAGATTCCATTGAATCGTGGAATGGGCTGAAATTTTGAAGCATTCCGAGCGCGTGCCCGAACAAATCGGATAACGCCACGCCGAAACTTGCAGACTCAATATCGGGGACACGATTACTCGTGAACAAGGCTAGAATCTTTTAGTACCTGTTCGTGGAACTTGGGTGCGAGGTGTGGTTGTGTTCTCTTTTTTTGAAATAGATTTTTTTTATTGGAAAGTCATGATAGCAAAGCTTTGTTTTGTAAAAGTAATGAATGGCTGGTAATTAGAAGTTACTGTCAAGGTACACTGTTTTTTTAATTTTTTTGTGCTATAACGGCTTCATCTCATGTAATTTTACATTCAGTCGAATAAGAAAACAATAAACAGTATTGTATCCCGAAGTAACAAGAGTGTGCAATTGACGCATCGCACTGTGGCTTGGGCAAACGCCAAACAATGTGACATTCCGCTATTAGATTATTACTCATGCATTTTACATACACTTCCTACAGCTGAAGAATGCGGATAATAATTTAAATATGAAGCCTTGGAGTTGAAGTTTTTTATGGCTGTTCAAATATATATATGTTTATATGTTAAAATAATATTTTTGTTAAATATCGTTCTGATCTTCATTCATAATCCTTGATGATCCTTGATGATGATCGATTGACTGGATTTGCACTAGAGGTAATGAATTATTTTCATTTCCTTGCTCAGGCAAATCACGGCGTTGAGTTCCATTAATTAATATTTTAATATGCTATATATATCTTTACATTTCAAGTTTAGTTCAAAATTCAGTAGGTACATAAGCTATTAAGAACGTCGAGGGGTTGCCGCCGGTCATTTGTGAACGACGGTATTACATCTTGTATGACTTATTTATGGGGAACCTACTCGTAAACTACACATCCATAAATGTGAAATGTATAATTTTGTCATATTTACCCATTTTAAGGGTCAAATCAAAATACCCTTATGATTTAATATGTCGGGTTCAAATTTGTTGCAAACTTGATAAAATATATTTTTTAAGGTTTTTTGACAAAACGTCAATTATATGTAAAATTGACAAAACATACAATTTCAAATATTATAATAGTTGTCTTTAGCAGAATATGAGGACGATTATAATTGCGTTGTCTATTTCATTACATTCATTATAAGCTTACAAAAATTAAGTTATTTATCTATTAGTTATTATTTAAAGTTTTTTATAAATAATATTTTTTTTGCAATCTCTATATAAATAAATAAAAAAACAGTCTCCGCAAGTACGCTAGTTGGATATTTACCGCCCACATGCAAGCGTGTACGGCGTGAGGTAGACAATTGGGGCATATTGAGCGAGGCGTGGAACTACTGAATATTCAATCAATAGTGTGAAAGATGCCTAATACTATGTATGTAGGCTTATATATGCCACGTTAGTTAAATGAACTTTGTAAATTAATTTTATTATACACGATGTTGAGGGTGTAAGTTCGATTCTCACTCGAGGTTGTGAACTATTTTTGTTTTCCCATTTAGGCAAGATAAAACTTGGCGTTGAGTTAAGCTAAAGGTGTTAGAAAGATAATAACGGAGTATCATTGAACTAGTTTTTTCTTGCCCTTTCTGCTATATGTCCCATAGTTTTTTTTCTTCTGTCTTTACTACCCCTGCTGTGTGCACATATAAAATATACATATATTCTAATTTATCGGTTATATAAGTAGAAAGGCAATATTTACTCAATTAAAAGGTCCCAAATGTTTGAATCCGCAACCATCGTCGTTTATATATTCATTATGTATGTACAAGTACACATATCTATCACACGAAGCTCCTCCTTTTACGCCCAGGCTTAGAGACGCGAAACTCAACGCTGCACATTATCTTGTTATCAAGGCGATGAAATGAAAAGAGAAAAAATAAGTCATTTTCTTAAATGGAAATCGAATCTACAACTGTCGTATTTATAGCTAAAGAACTCTTCCTCTTACAACATCAAAACGATTTAAAATCCATTTTATGAAAAAAAAGTCATAATTATTGTAATTTTGTTTCCAATATAGCACAAAATAATTAATCCTGTAAATGAGTGGCTCGGAGAGAATCAAAATGCAAATGACACCTATCGGCCTCAGTCCTGTTACCGCGGCTATTGGTCCAACTTTCAGGCGATGAATAAAACATAACAGTGTCATTTGTAATTTTAAACAGGGCGACGTCTTGAGGTTTCAATATTACATGGTATAAGTTTTAATATTTAGAATGTTAGAGTGCAGCATATTGTTACGTACGTTAGGTAGTGGGTTCGATTAATATTTATTTTCAGTTTTTTTTTATTAATATACCAGCAGAAGATCGTGGACCACTTGATAAGACACTGACAAGTGGGTTTGATTACCACTCGGGGGCATTCTCTTGAAACTAAATAGGTAGTTAACTATTTTCATTTCCTCGCTTTGAGAACAAGGCATCGCGTCTCATTGAGTTTCGCCACTTAATGCAATGAATCGATTAACTTGAATTTGTATAACAGAGTGTTTTAGCTCTACTCTTCTTCCTCTCTCCCCTTTACATACTTTTCTATTCACCGGACACAGCGCGAAACTAATAATTTTATTTGAAAACTAAAATGGGCGAAATTTTAAAATGTTAAAAGTGCATCCAAGTTTCCCCAGTTGGCGACATTAAAGGAATATTAGAAAGAATGACCACTCTCCGAACATTGTAGATACATTGGGGATTTACTGAATATAGCAAGCAACAAATAAACTTACTTAGAACGTCCCCTTCTAAGTAAAACTTATTGAAATGTCAAAGATCTATAGCAAAATCGTCTAGTTTATCTATAAAATTTACAGTTAAAACTGCTATTAGTTTAGGCCATCGTGGCCCGGTGGCACAACAGAGAGATCTAGTTAATAGTTTTAGGTACTAATTTATATCTAATGTTTTTTTGCATGATGAAAAACTATAATGTATAACATTGTTTTATAAGTGAAATTATAAAGGATTTCTTTAACTTCACGCTTCTGCGTGAAGTTAGTTAAGTATTTAAGTGTCATATCCTCGTTTCATATATATCTTTCATATAATATCAAATGAAATAAAATATTTTTATATTTAATATATATGTATATAAGAAAATGTATTTCGTCGGCTATAAGTATAATTCACTTCTGTTTCTCTCACGAGGGCTCACAGCTGCTGCTGAGACGTTTTCTCTTTCACAAGCGCTAAAAAGCGCATAAACCGGTATAGCCGATTGTTAAAGTCAGTACAAGTTACAAGAGCATGATGGAAGAAAGGAAAAATATTAGATACGGTAAATAAAGCCTACCACGACGGCCTACGTAACTAACATAAATAAAAAATAAAAAAATATATGTATATATTTTTTCTTATACAGGTGTAAGGTTCCTAAACAGGTGTAAATATATAATTATTATTTTTTTATTATTTTAAGAAGTCATCCCTATTTAGAGAGAAGAATCAAAATCATCTTACTCAGTAAAAATAGTCAAGTTAAAACAAATAAAAAATATACATATCGAAATGAAAAAAAAATTACACATGTATTTTATTGCTCCGAGTGGAAATCGACCCCACAACCGTCGCGTTTACAGTCGCACGCTTGAGCGCCACTACGGCCTCAATAAATAAGATATTTTAATATTATGATATTGGCAATTATTTCATGTATTTGTTATACTTGTACCACACGCAAACTCGAGGACGGCGTAAGTGCTCTCCAGACAACCAGTGTATCGTAGATAGTTCACCAGATTTACGAGGTTCGATGCTCGGGCTACTCCATTTCGACTGATATTGTGTTATGCCCTTAATCCGTTGAGATTTCGGTTTTAGTACAGGGAGTGTTTCATCCATCTTATGTTATGTATATGTATGTATGGCTCCTAAGTCAAATGTATTTTTGTAAAACAAGTTGATATATACTTTTTATATATTCGTAAAAATATAAAAACGTATATATCCTGAATTAAATTTGTTGGCAGATTTAGAAAATATCAGACGAATTGTTTTCGTTTAATTTCCGCAAACATTTTTTTTAATTAATTTATACTTTTGTAAATATTCTTAAAAAATATTTTTAACAAAACTTATAAATACGTCTCCTAAATATAATAAAGTAGACTGAAAAAAAAACACCTTCAGCCTATATTCCGCCTAGAGCAGGATAGAAAGAAGAATCTTAATAATTCTGAGAAGAGATCGCACCTACAACCGTCACGTTAACTAACATACGCTGTCCCAATTCGCTACGACAGCCTCAGAAAGAACCAATTATTTTCTTCCGATGTGATTTTCCAGATTTATTCTTTTTAGAGAATTGTTAAAAACCATCCAACACAAAAAAATATTTAACAAAAACTGTTTGAAACTTAAAAACAATGCGGAATAAACACTCATTTATTTCTCGCGCCATTTAAAATTCGCCGAAGTCGGTCTCTTCCGCACGTTTGTTCTGTTCAAAGCTTTCCTTTCCATCTTGAATTAATTGCGAGTTCGATTGCGAAGGGAACTAAGATACGATATTATTTATGATGCAAATTGTAGGTGCTTGGCTTGGAACGTTGTTAAAAGTATTTTTTTACACAAAATTGTGTTATTTCTTAGGAATTTCACCTGAGGAATTTTAGTATCTAATTAATACAGATACATACAGATGTAGTAGGGTAGGCAGAGGGAACCTAGTGTTAAGACACTTCGTTCCCACAACCCCGCCCAATATTGGAAGTATTGTGTGTTGGAAGGCTTTCTCTTTTTACCAGAGCGAAGAAATGATAATCTTAAACGAATAAGTGATCAACATAAGCTAAACTAATGTAACGCTAACCAGTAACACTCACGCCATGAAGCCAGACATCATTCAAAATCGGTTCACTGGTTAATAGTCACAAGGGAACAAAGGGGCCGCCAAACATACATACATATGCGCTAAGAACATAACTATCCTATTTTTCTTCGCCGCAGTCGAGTAAAAATAAACATGAAACGTTAGACTTTATATTAAAAAAATCTCACGTTGTATCCCGCATACAGCAGAGTAGGCAGAAAAAAATTAGTGTTAAGACTCTCCATTTGCCACGTATTCGGTGGCGGAACTGAACGCAGTGCTTTGTTTTGCTACCAGAGCGAGAAAAAGAAAATAATTTATTCCACCCAAAAGGAACCGAACCCATATTCGCTACGTCTACAGTAGGACGCTGCGCCGCTGTGCTACGGACCGCCTTTATATAAAAATCTATCATTTCCATATCTTTTGTTCGGGCAAAAGCGGTAAATATTAAACTTTATATTTTAGGTGGAATATTGAAAAATCGTTTTGCTGCAAATAAGCCTGTCCCTCCCAGATCGTCATTTACGTGCAGAAAATTGGATATTTTGAACCATCAGCCTTTTCAGGTGTTTAAATTGAAGAAAAATTTTAAAATGCCACCTACGTACAGTTTTGTCCATGAAAAATATTGTTTGTTTTGGTTTTAATTGCAATTTTTATTATATATTATAGACGGAGTTATTCAAAACAGAAGAGAAGAAGATTAAACACCATATACCTTATGTACTCGTATATTATATGATGTGAGAGTCTTCACTCTTCTCTGTCTCTCGCTAAAAAACGCCACAATATGCGCTTTTATTGATCCTGAAAATTAAATATGTGCAGCTCCTGTAATGTTATATTGAATCATCAGTTATTTGCTGAACATCAAAGGATACTCCTTTGACACAAACATTGTGGATTTTTTCATTTTAAATGCTTATTGTTTAATATATAATTATGTATATACGATTATTAGTTTACTTTATAATTATATTATTAACGGTGTAGAAATATTATATGGATGTCTTACGAAAAAAAAAACTTAATTAATAATAATATTTTGGATTTCTCTGCTCTTTATTTGAAAAAAGTTGTGATATATCGTTTAAAAAATACACCCAATTTAAATATCATGCTATAAATAAATATATACGTAGGTACGTAACAGTGGCTAGTGTTGAAATTTACTAACCCTACAATTCTAACGGTCACCAGGCTTCAGGGATTTAGAATTGCACGCGTTGCCGGTCTATTTCAGATTTTTACACATCCTACCCTTTGATTAGTATTGAAAACCACTTTTACCAACCATGTTTTACCAATTTAGTATAGCATACACCGCGGGTTTTGTTTTTCTGCCCAAGTTTTCCCAGAACAGAAACCAGCAATGTATAATGAATATAGAAATTTTGTATAAAATCGTTTCATGTAGTGAATCCAGGGAATAAATGATCGTACAGGCCGACAGTAGCCAAAACGAATCTCACGTAAACCTCACGCATTCAATTACTCTTCGCGCGTTTTTCCGCTGGACATACTACTAGGTTACAGTAAGCAATTTGGCTACGAAAAACTGAGTAAACAACGCTATTTTGCTATTGCTAGTGCTATGCAGATTTTCCTAGTTTCATATACGTATAGGTATGTATTTAAGATTTTAAATATTTTTTGAGGTTTTGTGGTCTTATAGTAATTTAATAAACAATGCAGTAGAAATCAGTTTAACCGAACTAATTATTATGCTTGGCATTGAGATAAGCGAATATCGGGATAATATATTGTTGATTATGAAATAAGAAACATATTAAATAAGTACGTTTGTTTATTTTTTTCTTATTTTATATAACATCCGTCTACTTATACTAAAGACAAAGATATGTGAGTTTCATCAAAATTAGTTCAGTACTGTTCCTAACATTTACAATCATTTATTTTCCAATAAAGCGTAGAAGCGTAACCTAACGTCGCAATTTATCTAACCACAGCTACGTAAGAATTAAATTTAACAACTACTATAATTACTAAAAAATCTTTTCAATTACTATTTCATTTATAGCGTATAAATTATACATTTCTTTCAGTAACATCACACATGGTGATAGATTGGAAACTAAAGAACTAAAGAAATTAATGTAATAAAAATATTATATTCCGATTCCGTATTACATTCCGTGTAAAATACAAATATTTGAACATAAAATCTATGTACGTATGTATACCTTCACATAAGTCCATATAATAGAAACGTCTTGTACTATAACAACGTCTAAGATAAATTATACGAAACTCTCAAAGGATGTACTAAATTTTCGAATGTTACAAAATAGATAAAGGGCAACAATATCTGATAAAACAAGCAAACCTCTTCGTCTATCTACGAGTACGTCTATGTGATCAAATAAGTAAACTTATACATTTTAGACGTTACTACAATAATAACACAAATTCTACGGCGTTGTGTTCCACCACTCAAACACTCAACGCCTCCAGCAAGAATTCAGTGGAAAATGGGGAATGGAGTGTCTTAACACTAGGTTCCCTACCCTGTTGTGTACGGGATACAGCGATATATTTTTATTTTGATTTTAACTTAATATCTGGGGGACACATGTCTCCTTGACCATATTAAATAGAAATTGATGTTTTTTTCACCTAACACAATTTACTGTCACGACAACAACAACAACAAAAAGATGATCCACTACCAACCTTAAAAACTTCGCTTCGTAAAAACAATTTTATAAAACGTACAATTTAACCTAGTAGAGTAGGATATATATAGTATGAAAGTTTTAATATAGGCATTATCCAAGATAAACAGCGCGTATAAAAGTCACATGTAAAACTGGACGGGAAAGGGGGTTAGGAGGGAGGGGTGGGGGTTTCAGTTTTTTCCATGTGGGTAGTAAAAACGAGCGTTTTATTGTTTCCTCGGCAAGAGTTAAGAGATTATCGCGGAAGCCTATAACTGTGGCCATAAAAAGTGTCTCTCATATATATTTTCGCTTGGTTTTTTATACCAAAATTTTTACTTTTCCATTTGAAAAGATACAGTTTATTCATTTATTCGGGTACATCAGCCTGGCAGCCCGGCTGCTTTATGTGTTCCGTCCGCGTCCTGAACAAAAGGTTCAAATGCTTGTGTCGCGAATTACGACTGGATGTACTCGTAGCTTTAGTTTTGCATTTTTTTTTATTTTTGCCAAGAACTTTACGTTTTGGTGAGCTTTTTTGCCTCTTTTTGTTGTTTGGCTTGGACTTCGTTACCTCCACTATCTGAGGTTTTGTTTTTACGGTGATAAATGTGGTTTTAGGTCTTCTTTATAATTTCATATGATGAATGTTACACGAGATGTAAATTTTAGGCTTTCCAACTTTAAATAATATGTATTTTTTTAGATTCACGCTGTCTTCCGCACTTAGAAGGTTAGGTAGGGGGACACCGGGAACATAGTGTTAAGATTCTCTGTTTCTATTAACAGATTTCCGTTCCTCACTTTTCGCCGAATTCTAGAGTTAATACATAAAATACATGACCACCTTGTATCCAATAGAGTCACAGGCACACAACTGCGCCACAGTGTTTCTAATATATCTCACTATAAATTATATAAATATAGCTATAAAACATTCTTACATAAAATTATATATACATATACTTAATTAAGTTTAAAATTATACAGCTATATGAAAATTTTCATTGTTAAAAGTTTTCCATCTTCTCTCATTTCCAGCACAATTGGTCCAAGCAAAGGAGTTTCTCAAAGTAAAGCGTAACGACTGTATCATCCTGCCCGCAATGCAGGTAGACTGTAGAGTTAGCTGTCAGTAGTTGTAAACTTGTAATTACCGGGTAATAAAAGATTTATAATTTTATTACGATGGTAATATATATTTTTTTAGTTGCACGCTTTATCCCGCACAAAGCAGTGTAGGTAGAAGAAACCCAGTGTTAGGACACCGAACCTCATAATATTTTTTTAAATTCTTAATATCTGCAGTGTTGATGAAGATAATTAAAATTTTCAGTTTTCACGTTCCTCATTTTGATACGTAGCTTGTCAAATAATATAATATTATAATAAAAATAAATCGGATAAATTCAGATATAAAAGATATAAAAGAAATTCGTTCAAATCAATAAAAAGAGCTTTCTTCTGCATAGCACGCTAGTATGAAAATTTCAATTCATATTTTAAAGTAGTAATTTTAAATTATTTGAAATACAAGCGAGACTCGCTCTACTCGAACTCTGTGAAATTTATACAAACACAAATATACTATTTCTTTTGGAAATATTCGCTCTCGATTGGGCGTAACCAGACGGCATGTCAATTTAGAATATAGGTATCTATTTGATTCGACATTCGATGGAGATGCCATTTTAGAATTTGATATAAATACTGAATTTTGACAAACATTCACAAAATTTTTTGCCAAACATAATTCAACGCTGTATCTTGTCTTTTTACCAAAGCGAGGAACTGACAATCATAGACTTGTCTTAAGCAAGAATCAAATCCACAATTACCCTTAAGCAAGAATCAAATCCACAAACTTCGGATTTACAGTAACACGACCACGCCCCGAATGATATTTAATTAGTAACCATATAAACAAGTATTAGGCCATTGGAAACTTAATAACCTATTTATTTCCGCGAGCACTCGTATATACTCGTATCACACGTTCGGTGGACGCTGCGGTCGAGTTGTATTAATTATATATTTATATTGGCGTCGCGGTAATTGTAAATAAACAATAACAAGCGATGTGCGGTGTTATTGAAAAATTTGTATTATTAATTATGCTATAATTGAATTAGTAATTGAATGGATTTGGTAATTATAGTGATTGTTACGAGTATATTCTATTTCTTTTCTTTAGTCTGGGGCAGGTACTATAATGTAAAAGGATTTAAAAATGATTACTTCGCTAATATTTGTTTAGTTTAATGCTGTTTCCCGGACACAGTACCCATCGAGATACTTCGCAAGGCGAAGAAATGAATAATTAACCCTAAACTGCACGCTACGTGTTAAGTCGGAATTCACAGTTTCTTAACACTAGGTTCCGAGGTTCCCTCTGCCAACCTTGCTATGTATAGTGAAACAAAAACATATACCTATTGGTATTTCAATTCAAAACTTTACTATCAAATAAAGTCCAAACAACACTTAACACAATATGTTTTAATCGCTCTATATCTTTTGTGTTCCTTTTTAACTTTTGTGATTAATACGTTACGGTCACAGATATGTAGTAGTTCAAGTGTTTCTGTCTTTAGTTTCATTTAGTTTTGTATTGTTCTTCGCGATAAGGAGAGCAGAGTTTGGGAACATCATTTTCCTTGCGATGCTCTGAATGAGTCGAATTTTGTGATAGCATTGCTAGAATATTTTTTTTAGTTTCACCTTATATCGCGCAAATATTAGGGTAGGCAGAGGGAACTTGATTCCGTCTCCACTCAGAATTTGGAAAAATGGGCGGGACGTGGAAAACGAGTGTTGTAACGAAAGATTCTCTTTGCTTACCCTATTATGGGGAATATAATTATTTTAATTATTATTACTCATGTATCTAATTTCATAAAGTTGTTTATAATAATTTACAATAGTCCCTAAAAAGAGAGAACACTGTACCATGACGGCATCACAACCCTGATTATATGATAAATATGTTAATATATTATATGTAATATAAACGGGGTTTGTAGGTTATTCATAGCACGTGGCTGCGGCCAAGATGAAATTTATTGCGTGAAATTAGTAGCACTCACCTGACATACTTCGTGTTGAGTTACAGACAGTCCGAGCCTTGCATATCAAATGTTGCTTCGTGAATTTAATTATTAAAGAACGTATGCTGCATATAGCTACGGTAGGTAAAGTGAACTTAAAATTAGGAACCTCCTTTCCCCACTTTCCGCCCAAAATTTAGGATATTGTATGATTATACAGCGTGAAGGTAAAAAAAACTAACTATTAATAATTTCTCTGTCTGGAATAGAAGCATGTGACTTTCCATTGTTAATTTTTATTTTTTTTTTCATTTTTAATATATATTTAAAAAATATATATTTTTATGACTAGTAGAATCGCATACTTTGAGCTGTATCCTGCATATATCAGTGCAGTCAGAGGTAACCAAATGTTGACACACTCGATTCCACACTTTCAATCAACTTTTTGAGATATTGTTACGTTTTGTCTTGTTACCAAAACGAGGAAATAATAGAATAAGAAACGTATCAACAATCGTCAGATGCTGTTCTGCCGCGCCACGAGAGCCGCAAACACTTACTCTATGGTAGAGTAGAGTCAAAAATCAATATAATATACTATATTGTTTTATGAAAATTATTATGGCGTTTGAACTCATTATCCTATAAATAAATAATTGCTCTACAATAATATTGCTAACAAAGTAAACAACATATACTTAAAATGAAGATTAATCTATATTGTTAAACGAAACAGGCACCTTCACGTGCTTTACACGTTTAATTACAAGTTGAAATGAGTATAACATGTACTATGTGACAGCTTTATTTGATGTTTAAGAGGGTTTTCAATTCGATTTTAAATATTGTATAATATAATATAACAATGTAAATTGGAATATAAAGAATGTAGAAATTAAAACTTAGAACACAATAAATAGTGATTTTGTCTAGATTTCATAGGCTCACAGGCGTCAACTCTTATACGATAGAAACTGTTGTAGTACAGTCGGATAGCCTAACTGTAAAAGTATTGTTGTATCGCTGCTCTACAATCTTTTTAGTTAAATTATATTATATTTAAATAACTTACGTTTCCTCGCTCTGGTACACAAACCACGGCGTTAAATTCCACATGTCAACACACGGTGATCTCAAAAATTGGGCCTAAACTGGGACATAGATCTCAATATGAACCATGCCAACCTGCATTCATTACCTTTCACCTTTCCCTTACAAAGGTAGGCATTCTAGCGATTTACATATAAGTTATTTACAAGATACGTACGAGTACGTACCTACCTGAGATTATCTAACATAAACTATTTAGTAAGTGTGTCTGTGTGTCGCGACAGACAGACGTGAGGTAGTTTACTGCATGTAATAAATCTAAAGCTAGCTACGAATTAACCTTATTATATTATAAATAATAATAATTATATTATTATAGGGTATAGTATAATAATTTTATGTATGTCTACTAATATTTGTTTCCCCGCTATTAACGGGGTAGGTACACATAACAGGGAAGTCAGAGGGAGTCAGGGAACATAGTATAGTAAGTCTATTCCCATTAAGACTAAGACCATTTTCCTTTTTTTTTAACGAATTCTGGAGGCATCGCGTATAGAGTGGGGGAAC
This sequence comes from Heliconius melpomene rosina, assembly GCF_056956725.1. Taxonomy (NCBI): domain Eukaryota; kingdom Metazoa; phylum Arthropoda; class Insecta; order Lepidoptera; family Nymphalidae; genus Heliconius; species Heliconius melpomene. The sequence goes on along the minus strand of NC_140407.1, from coordinate 15,934,274 downwards.
TCAACGCCCCAATGAATATTATTTGGGCCAGGAAATTAATATTATATTAGAAATTTACATATTCTTTCGAGCAAGAATCAAACACAGAACCATCAAGCTTAACTACTTCACTACAGAACGTAAGTAAAAACTAATTTGGTAAATATTAAAGAATTTATCCCAATAACGTGTCTAATCCCAATCGACCGGATTTGCATACAATGAATATTTGTTCTAAACATTTTGGCACTAGCGATGGTCTGCAAAGGGAAAAACAAACAAGTTTAATTCTTATCCCGACAACATAAGGTCCATATTTAAAAAGAGACTAAACAGTATTATTCTGTTTCCCGCAAAGAGTATTTCACACGGAAATCGAAGTTTTGAAATGAATTGTTCCAATTTAAGTCATTGCGAGTTAGTTCTAGAGGTGCTTGATAATGGGAAATTGAAAGCCTTTTGATTTTGTTCAAGTGTTATTGATTTATTTCTTGGTTTACGCATATATCTCTTGGGAGTCTAGTGTTAAGATACTTTATTCCCATTTAGACACTACCATTCCCCACATTCTGGAGGCCATTGTGTGTGGCCAGTGGGAATTAAACCCACAATTTCCACGCTTTAGCACACAATGTGAGGTCGGCATAGAGTACCTAATACTATAGGGATTACAAAATTTAAAACAACGACTTATGTAATTTTTTTTCATTTTGGTAAAACAAAACGACGTTGAGTTCCACCAATCAACAAGAAATACCTTGAAAATGGGATTGATGAAGGACAGAGTGTATCAACACTACCCTACTAGAAACATCTTATAAGTATATATATATATAAAAAAAAAACAAAGAGAACACTCGTCCAGAAGGTTTCTGTTTTAAACCATTATATCCTATGTTCCACGTACCTGATACACGTTCACCAAATAACCCGCTCGTCCGTTCATTAACTTTGTTTATCGTGCTTTGAATTCTAATGCGCTTAATTTATACATTTTGTTTTATTTTCACGCATCTCTGGAAAATCTGGTGGTCGTGGCAGTATGGCTGTAGATGACAGTCGTGAATTCGATTCCGTATGTCACAAGACAAGGCTCGGCGTTGAGTTCCGCCTCTCAACACTATCAAAATGTTGGTGCAATGTCTCAGAAATTCGGTGGAGTGTGGGAAATAGAATGTCTTAACACTAGGTTATCTCTACCTACTCTGCTATAAGCGGTATACTGCGTGTAGCGAAAAAATACTTACTAAAGGATAGCTAATTGAATCGCTCTTGACGCGCTTATAAAGTAATAAATATTGTATTAACTAAAGTAAAGCTCATTTATTATACCACAGATGAGATATGCGATGGTTGTGAATTAAATTTTTATCTGTATTTTAAATTTATTTTATATTATTTCATATCTATACTTTATATTTGAAAAATATATGTGTCTTTTTGATATTTCTAACGCCATTCCATAAATATTATCTTTAAATCTGGTAGAAAGTGGAAAACTAGCACATTTAAGATTAAGTATTCTTGCCTATAGCTCTGATATAGGTGAGATATCTTAAAAAATAACAGAATAAAAGGACGAACGGCCATATTATAAAAGGAAGCTTATAAAAAAACATTTCGAAATAAAATAAAAATTTGCATAAAACACGGCTCATAAATTATGTTACAATCTAGATTTAAGTTCATGCCTTCCACGCTAATGACATGCATGCAGTGAAAAAAAAAATACAAAAGGTACCAGTATTAATAACGACCGCGATTATAAAATAATTAGCAAGAAGAAATTATAGGCAATCTTATCAAGAGGCCTTTGTGACATAGAGGCACAAACTGTAAACGCAATGGTCGTAGATTTGATGCCCAATTGGTGGAATGAAATATTTAACATTTTCATCTCCTCGCTCTGGTAACGAGGCAAATTTGGACATTGAGTCCCGCCACTCATAACGCAATGCATCCAGAATCCAGCAGAAAGTGGAGAACGGAACTGTCTTAATGGAAACAGAATCTGTTAGCACGAGGTTCCCAATTTCCCCCATCGAATTGATTGGCACATCGCGGTGCGGGTTACACCCGCAAGTCTATTTGTCTTCAATTTAATTGGGTTCAAATCTCGCTATTTAAATTTTTATACGTTTTCTAAATTAATAGATTCTATGTACCTCCTAAAAAGTTGAGACATAATTAATTCACTATAAAAAAAATCTACACAAAATATCAGTTCAAAATGACACAATGAAACTATTTCTATTCAGTAAAGCAATTTAATTTGCAAATGTGGCCCTCATCTTCTAAACATACAGTGTTTGTTTTCAATTTATCACAGTTCGGGATCATAGCAAACAAACTGCTGATTAACATGTACCGGCTAAGGTCTATATTGCCACCATAATTGAGGCTTTTGAGGCCGTCCTGGCGCAGTGGTACAGCGTGTGACTGTAAACGTAATGATTTTGGGTTCGAATCCCACTCGGTTGAATAAACTGTTTGATATTTTCATTACCTCGCTTTAGAATCAAGACAAGAAGATGGAGAACGGGGTATCTTAAAGATTCCTCTGCCTACTCTGTATGTGCAGGGTACAATGAAGCTAAAAAAAAATGTGGCAAAACAGAAGACCATTAAATTAAAAAAAAAACAATTAATAATTCTAGATTGTAACTTAGGTACAGATAGAATTTCCATTAAAGCTAACAAGCCGTGTTATTAGAAGCTGGGATGCGGTCGATACCCGAACAACATATGTTCAGGACTTTTTTATGGTGTTCGTTTGGACTAAGGCTTTGTTTGTACTATCAACTTGTTTTTGCTTTTCTTCATAGCAGGATAGGTAGAGATTATGTAGGAATAAAACACTACGTTTTACTTCAACAAATATTTTACCGTGAATCATTTCAAGTGAGCGATTGGTAATATACTGGTGGTGAGTTAGATTCCTAGTCGGGGGAGTAATTTTTTAACACGCACTAATCAATATGAATTAGGCGTAAAGTGTAGACCTGGTATTTAGGGCCTCCTGCAACTGCGGAAGATGCATGCTCATGCACAATCTCGGTATTGAGTATTGTAGCTCAACAAGTAATGTCTCAATAACTGGGCGCAAAATAAGGAACGGAGTGTCTTAACACTAGATTCTTTCTGGCTGCCCTGGTTGGTATATGTGGGATACAGCGTGAAGCTTTATACAAAAATTGAAAAACAGAGTATTATTTCCTACCATATAGCGAATCAAGCGCCCCTTCTGTATACAGCCTTTCAAACATGTGCTATTAATATCGGTGGAAAATTTCTGAACTTTTAATTCAACAGCACTTTTTGTTTTGTCGCCTCACTATTTATTGGCGATTGTTTTGATATTGTTCGTGTATTGTGTTTATTGTTCTTTTTGTACACGTTTTGCAATTTAGCTTTCATCGATAGAATGTTTATAGCAGTTTCACGCTATAGTAGTTTTTTCGAGCATTGTAAGATAGTTAAAGGGAACCTGTCAAGATATTCCGTTCCCCATATTCCATTCAATTTTCGAGATATTGCATGGGCAGAGGCGATTTTTAACGCTTTTACTATTAACTAGTGGTTGCCCGCAACTTCATTTGCGTGGACTTTATGGCTCTTGCCATGCTACTTTTATTTACTATCCGTTGTGATCAATCACATAAAATTCAAAACTTACGCGGTGCTTTGTGTTAAAAGAGCGGCGAAATAAAAAAAAAATAATTATAATTACTTCTATGAGTAGGTATCAATTCATAACCATCGCAATTACAGCCACTATTGTGCCTCTGCTCCCCAACTGGTCTCGATCTTTTATTATTTATAATAATAAAGTTGGGCTGTTGGGCTCAATTACCCACCACATAGTCCAGATCTTTATTTTTTAAAAATATCAATGGAAAATTACCAACACACGTGGACCATCTTTAACTCGCGTGACATTTCAATATTTCTTATAGATTGCTACAGCTCGCCTCGACACCTGAGCGAAGAAATGAAAACGTGAAATATTTTATTTCCTCAAGTAGAAATCGAACCCATAACGTGTCGTCTTTACAGTCACACTTTGTGCACCACGACTGGCCTCATAATATTACATACTCGTGCAAATAAGTAAATGTCAAATTAATAGTCTTCTTTTTTTTTATATCGCTTAAAGACATGAAAATAAACTTACATTTGTTTTAAAAACCAAATCATAATTTTTTTCTTACATAATATTCAAATATAGAAATAAACAAACACGTTAAATACGTATTCGCAATATCACAGATGGTAAGGAGCGGTAGTAAATAATTCACCCGACATCTGGGCGCGTCCCCTTCTGTGTCCTACGTTTGCGAGATACGGTCACACCCACTAACCTATAGAATTCCACCTATAGTAAAGAACAACGGAATGCAATTTATATAATAAAATATATTTTAAAATTTAAGATGAAAATACGGCTTTAAATTCGACCACGCACGCTAGTGTCTGGAAAATTGGGCGAAAAGTTGGGAATGGAGTGCTCCTTTCTAGCTATTCAATTATATGGGAAAAGGCGTGAAGCTGTTTATTACACGATACAAGAAATGATATTAGTATAACACGATTTTGAAAAATATGCATTTTGAATTTGAACTTTTTTTTCGTTCAATAAGCTGTTTCTACTTGTTTTATACTATGTAATTATTATTATTAGTCCTTGAATATATTTTATTGTTGTATTTTTAAATTTTTGTATTTCATCATAAAATTGAATTTAATTTATTTTTCTTAATAAAAACTTCAAGGTAACTTCCTTTTTCATTTATGTAGTATTTGGAACGAAATTTCAGCTATCATAAAATGTTACACCTTAAGATTTGGTTTCGATATAACACGGTACGCATTGCCTTTATTTGTATGATTTCAAAGTTTCGTATAACACGGTTTCGATATAACACAAGACAAGGTCTCGATACTACACGGTGTATAGTATGGTATACCTGGTTTCGTATAACACGGTTTCGATATAGCACGGTACGAATTAACCGTGTTATACGAGGGATGCCTGTATCTTGCAGGTAATAGGGTAGGCAGATTGAACCTAGTGTTAAGACCAGTCTCTCCACACTTTCCGCCGAATTCTGACCGCAGGGCGAGAAAAATGAAAATAGTATATATTAACTTTTTCTAAATAACTTTTTTTTACAGAAAAACGCAATAAATATTAATTCTATACATTCATATGCCGATAATTGGAAAGTAAAAGAGTAGTTTCGGAACTTCACGTTCTGCGCTTTCCGTCCGAAATTGAGATATTACGTTTTTATTAACAGAACTTAACGCCGCATTAATACTAATAATATTGCTACTAATATCTCTTAGAATAAATATATGTAGAGACAACTTTTACAAAACCTAGTGCAGCTGAAAATGCTGGTTCTCTGCAGAATATTCAGGTGTAGAAATTTCACGGTAAAGTGATGGAATAAATGCTCGCTTGAAACTCACGTGAGGAAGTGGGATTTGGCTAATTTTTACTTTCTTGGATATTTTATAGAATAGATGCGGTATGTTTTTTAAAATATAAAACTCCTTTTCTTTAGCTTCACATTTTATCACACACATAGCAGGAATCTGGGGACCTAGTATTAATGCACTCCGTTCCTCATTAAGACACTTCCGTTCCCCACTTTCTGCCAAATTCTTAAGGCATTGCGTATCGAGTGATGATATGGAAATATTAAATATGTCATTACTCCGTAGTGGGAATCGAACCTACAACCGTTACGTTTACAGTCGCACGCTTGTGCCACTGCGCCACACCGAACACAAATTTTCTACAGAATTCGTATACGTGATGTAATACTATCGCTGGGGTCTTGACCCCCATCGCTCCCAAGAGGATCCTTTGAGGCTACGCAACACGACCCAAAGATATACTGATACTAAACGCGAGATTGTACGAGTTCGCTGTATAAGCGATAAGAGCTATGAATTTTTGTATGTAATATGTTTGATGTATGAGTAAAAATATCTTAAACTTTGTATTTAAAAACTATTTTATTAAAATAAAATACAATTATTATTAAAACTAGTTCTTAACTATAAGAGTGCTGGTAGTGGAATTCGCCTTATCCCTAAGGTTGGTCGGCTTTAATACAAATTCGGGTGTCCCCACCCCTGTGGCTCTTCTCCCACGATGCTTTGTTTCTCATGGAGTTATTATATGAAATTCCCTGGAAGTCGGAAATCAGCGAGCCTATTGTCATCGACATTCAAATGTTCATGTGCCCCAACATGTGCGGCTGGGTTCTCGTAATGCTTTGAAAGGACTTTCTCTCGGAGTCATAAATCTACCAAGGGCCCACATGCCGTCGGGCTCTTGTTTTATATTTATTATCTTTTATTTAAACCATTTGTTACAACAATGCTAGACTAGGTTGACTGTCCCCCTCCAAATTCGAAGTACATGTTTCGAACGAAACCTGGATCTGAGAATTTAAGCATAAATTAGGCATATCAATATAGTAATAGTTATAATAGTTGTCAACCATATTATACTATGTCGTGATTTTCATAGTTAAATGTTGGAATTTCATTTATTCTCCATCTTCATCAGCTGTAATTCTTTTTTCTAAATATTTCCTTTGCATATTAATCTTTTAGTTCAGTATAATCTTCGACATCATATATTTCATTTCCATTGTGTGCTATAATTACCGTTCGCATTATAGGATAGGAACAGGGAAGGTTGTATTGGATAATAGGTACAATATTTCATATTTTCTATATACTACTTTACACAATTATCAATAAAAAATTAAATTAACAATACAATCTAGTATTTACTGAAACAATTTTATTTTAATATGTTCTAAAATAATTTTATTTTACATTTACATCTTTCTAATTTATATTTATTATGCGGTTCTATACTTAAGATTTTGTATGGACCCAGAAATCTTGATTTCGTTTTGTGCCTATCTACCATTGAATTTTTTAAATAAACCTTATCATCTATTTTAAATACTTTTGGCGGCTGAATTCGTTTATTCAATCTATCATTCCTATAATTATTTTGTGTCCTACATAATTCACAATTTAAAATATATTTCTTAATAATCTTTTGCATATTTTCAAAATAATATTTTTTTCGTAATTGCTTATAAACACTTTCAATACCTGCATGTCTATTATTTAATAAATGACATTCTTTAATCAAATCTAATTGTTCCTCTTTTTTATCTATCTCTATTAAAGACTTAGTATATCTTACTGGCTTAAACTTACTATGATCAAAATATTTCCTATATACTTCTGAAACTTTAAAATATAATTCTTCATTAGGAATTATAAACGCATATTTTTCTTTACTTAAATATTCTAACATAAAATTTTTAATAACTTTTTCCTCATTATTTGGTGGAATATAAAAATACCACATACTTTTTTCATATTTCGCGTTTTCGTTAGGTGCACTTTCAAACACTACACGTCTTAAACATTTCGGTGGATAATTGTTAATAATTGGTATGCCACTATCACTGTCTTTTTGGCATGAATCTATTGTATTACTTAATGTTTTATTATCTGAAGGCAGTGAATTGGACTCTGTATTTACAGGATTTTCTATTTTCATTTCACATGGTTTAATGTCTAACGACATTTCCTCACCACAATGGGCTTGTAATGAATCCGAACTTGTCTGGAATATTTCAATTATATTTAATGCATCTGCAACGTGATTCTCTTTATCTTTCACATGTTCTATACTATGTGATGTTTTATCGCGATCGGCAACTTCGTGAAAATTTAAATTAATATTATCAAAATTATTTTCATGCTGGAATACTTCCTCAGCTACAATACCTTTCCCTAAATTAACCTGACCAGGACGTAACGGAGGGGCTGATTGCATTGAAACATCCCCTATTTCGTGCGGGATCCTATTTGTCTTAGGATGATATTGATTTCTTTTAAAATAACTATTCTGCGGCCTAGTAAAAAAATTATTTGCATTCGGAGTCCATTGATTTTTATTATGGTTGTAATTATTATTATTATAAAAATTATTATTATAATTATGTCGCATCGGGAAATGATTCGATCGCGATGTAGACGGATTAATATGTCTCTGGTTATAATTAAAGTTCGATTTATATTGCAGTACATTCGATTTATTTTGATGTACATTACGCGGCGGCGGTAAAACGCTAGAAAATTTTTGTTTAAAGTTGTCATATCTCCCTTCTGCCTCTAATTGCAATATTCTAGTTGCCGTTTCATTAAAATTACAGTTAGATACATATATTTGGTCATGATACGGTAAACTTTTTCTTAAGGTATTCTGGGCGGTATTTATGTACGGCTCCATCACCTCATCTACTAAAAGTTTTTCACTATATTTATCTAATAATTTACTTCTAATAAAAAATAACTTTTGTTTTAATTCGAATATTAAATCTTTATATAAACCTTTTCTCTTAACATTTCCTAACTCTATTAATAACGTATTTAAATCTCTATTATCTCCGCATTCTCTTTTTAATGCTAATTCTATATTATTCCATTTAAAATCATGCTCAATCATAGATATTGATATAGCAGCTTTAGATTCTAATTTACTTAATAATAACATAATATTTTGCGGCGTATCTCCACCCGCTATCTGTAGCCATTGCTTAGCACAGTTAATATAATTATATAAAGTAAATGCATCGCCATTATACGAAGGGACGAACGAAAGTAAGGTTTTTGGATCCATTGTTTAATGTAAACACGGGACTCTAAAATGGTAGGACGACTGACTCGCGCTACTTTCACTACTCTCACTATCAGAAGGAGAGTGAATAACACTACTAGTATTCCTATAGCTATTATATACAAAAGTTGGGAGTTTCAGATGGGAAGGAATGGTGACAAAGATAATGCTACTTGGTACTTACAAAATGCTCACGACGGCAGCTTCCTTGATCATTTTCTTCCACTGATAACAGTATTTTTACGTATTTATATGGTTTCGTTGCCTAGCCATAGTCTTGAGAGACTTCGTGAAACTTTTGCTGAATTACTTATGATTGCGCGTTTTGTTCACTTAGCTAGGCCCCACCGATGGGCGCCAGTAAAAATATCTTAAACTTTGTGCCGGAAATCAGCGAGCCTATTGTCATCGACATTCAAATGTTCATGTGCCCCAACATGTGCGGCTGGGTTCTCGTAATGCTTTGAAAGGACTTTCTCTCGGAGTCATAAATCTACCAAGGGCCCACATGCCGTCGGGCTCTTGTTTTATATTTATTATCTTTTATTTAAACCATTTGTTACAACAATGCTAGACTAGGTTGACTTATGTATGATAATAAATTTGTATGTATTAATTTATATTTCGTTTCGTTTTTTTAGCTTTATTACGCATATAACTAGTTAGGCAGAAGGAATCTAGTATTAAGATTCTACGTTCTCCACTTTCCATTTAAATTTCGGATCATTGTTTTGTTACCAGATTGAGGAAATGAATACTTAAAATAATTCATTCAGCCGAGTGGGAATCGAATGCAAAAACCGCGTGGTTAAACATATAATATTAAAAGTTGTAATAATCAACGTGATCGAATTCAGGCTATGCTTCTCTTAAAAAAACCAGACAAGCATGAGTGAAATCCTCGGTGGGCTCGCCCACAAAGACAGGCAGATGGACAAAAAAGTGATCTTATTAGGGGTCCTATTTTCCCTTAAAAGGTACAGAACCCTAAAAATAATATTATTTATGTTTTTCAAATTGGACGAATGGTAAAAACTACTGCCCCAATTTGAACTCAGAAGAGTTTAGCGGGTTCAACCAAACAAATTCCTTTACACTGAACCAATAGGACCATTAGTCTACATTTATTACCAAGCATTAGACCACATGAATTTACACAAAAGTGTTTATGTTAAGGAGATGACTTCGCTATATTGGAATTGATTGTCGGAAAATTTGGATCGGATTGACTGAATGCTTATGGTGATATAGTGATAAGTGAAAAGAAAAAAATATGAGGCAGAAGAAGCGGTCGTGGCTTAGCGGCACAGAGTCTAACTGTAGCGACGGTTGTGAATTCAATTCCCATTCGGATAAATAAATAATTTTCATTTTCTTACTCTGTCAACCTGAAAAAGCACGACGTCGTACAATCAGACAAAGTCAACGGCAAATACTATCTAACATGTAATAATCAAAATAACAACCCCGACCTAAATACAGAAAGGGCTAAACTTCGTCCATCTATTCAAAGGTACCTTCCTGGCTTTTACAAATAAATCAATGCCTACACTCAAGTCGCCGATATTCACACATCAGTAGTTTTCTGTGGTCTTATCGTCTCAGCTAGATGTGGGGATCGTCTGAAAAACTTTATCTTAGCTCAGCCCTTGATTTGGAGATTAGGGAATGACTCAAATGATGCAAAGTGTATTTTTACGGTTGATGGTCTTGAATGAGGTAATTTGAGATTGTTTTATCAGGCTATACCCCTCATGTACTAGGATAGATAGAATCCCACTACGTTCAAATTCTTATGTTTTTTAAGAGTATGCATTAATTTTCACAGAATTTTTAGACGATAATAATTTCTTTATGTAGGAATGGAACCCATGAACATCACATAACCCTAAAATCGGACTCTACTTCACTGTACTACGACGGCCATATATAAATTTTGACAAGTTTGAAATTACTAATAAATATTTATACAAAACTATTTTTTATAGAATCGAACCCACTACCGACAGTATATAAAGTCACAAACTGAAATTGCCAGTCATTCCTTCTAAAATATAGTACAAAGCGTTATGCACAATGAACATTTATAATAGTGCACCTTTACGATGCCGCGATAACGTCATGCACGGTAAAAGCCAAACAAAATGCGCTTTTAGAACGGCCAGCGATTTAGAACACGATGTTTTATATGTAATTTTTCTTTGAAATTCACGCATATATCGCCGTTTTTGTGAGAAAATAGAGTTTGGACACTACGTTTTGATGTTTTAAGTGTTTGGATTGTTTTAAATGTTATATGAAAAAAGCTGCTACAATTTTTAAGATAGTGTGTATACACACTAGCGGTCGTGATGAGTACCGAAACTGTTTCCACCCATTAATAACAAGACAAAGCACGGCGTTAAGATACGTCACTTCACACGTTCGAAAATTGGGCGGAAAGTTGCTCTAAGTTTCCAGGTTCCCGTTGCCTACCCTTGCTACAAGGGGGATACAGGTACAAAAAATGTATATACATATATGAAGAAACGTTCCATCCCACTAGAAAAACCTACTGAGTCCCTTAAGGGTAACAAAGTAAGCTACGGTACTACTTTTTCCTCTCACAATGTGATTCTCTTCATGCATAGACTCAGGGGACTATTCGAACTTTTAAACTACTTAATTATTTAGTTTATCTAACTTTTTTGTTCCTTTCGTAACATCTTTATGTGGATCGAGTATTTTTGTTTCGTTCAAACTTAGAAGTTTATATGTTTACTAGCGATCCACTCGCGGCTTCGTCCGCTTAGACTTTTTATTTGTTGTTTGTTATTATAGCTAAATTTAAAAATCTTTTACGAATATTTCAGTTTATGTAGTATGCTGATATACAAGCTATATTAATGAAGAGGTTTATTATGAACGGTTCAGTAGTTTTTGTGTGAAATTGCATAAACATCTATCCTCACAAACTTTCCCATTTATAATTTTAGTAGGGCTAGTTGCCGCCCACAGTTTCGATTACAGGGACTCTATGACGTAAATTACCGCCTTTTCCCGTTATCGTAGGAATTTCGGGAAATCTCTTACTGCTCTCCAAGAAACTTATATGGTTTTGGATATCTGTGCTACTTGTTTCGGTTGTGCATTGTGTGTCAATCACTATCGAAAGTGTTTATATACAGATACAGATCATTTGCTTTTAACTTCAGATATTTGCAGCATATATCGCGACAGGCTGAGAGCCTTGTGTAAAAACAGTCCGATCTCCATTTGTGGATTTCAACCTGCGCTTGATCTTACCAGTATTACAAATAATGATAACTGACAAGTGCATTAGTCTTCACAACGGGAATCGAACCAACAACTACCATATTTACTATCAAAACCTATTCCACCACAATCTCACATAAAATACAAAGATATAAAAATAAAAAGTTGTGTCATATTTTCGTAAACCCGCTAATAAAACCTCAAACATCTTAGTTGCATTCCGAGTTCAGCAATAAACGATAAGGCCGACAATACTGAACCCTTGCCTCAGTTTTATTGCCCTCAAGAGGCAGTAACGTAGAGACGATGTTTAAGAGAATCCACTTTATAGCCTAACTATTTTATATCATATGTATCACTTTGTGATAAAAATGACAATTTTGTAATGTCGAATATAAGGAAGACGTGTGACGGTTTGATTCCTGCTTGCGGTAGTTACTTATTTTCATTTCTTCGGCCTGGTAACAAGTCAAAGTGCGGAGTTGAGTTCTGCTACTTAACTTGCAATGTCTAAAAAATCGAGGAGACTTCATGCTGTTGCGCTTACCCTATGATATGCCGGATAGGCGTAATGTAAAGCTACAAAATTCTGCCTATTTACAGAAAATTAATATATAATTTTTAACCGATTTGTAATAGAAAGAGATTTTCAATTTGACTGTTATAATTAAAATTAATGAATATTTTTTCTTATTTTTCAATGTTTTGTTATACAAAGTGGCGTTGAGTTATGCCACTCAAAAAACAATATCAGCAAACACAGTGTCTTAACACTAACTGCACTCTGCTTATCCTGCTATACAATATTTATATAAAATTTATTTTAATAAGAAAAAAACATTGTAAGTAATCAATTCCTTCTCATTCCTATCATATTAGAAAAGTCTTCAAGAGGTGACGACAAAGAAATTGCGGTACAAATGAAATATTCGTGTAAATGTTCGATCACAACGGTATCGCTGGGGGGATCTATTATGAGAAAACGACGCACCTATATAAATTGGCTTTTTGAAGGATTTTTTCTTTCATATTTACTTTTTTTTAATTTGAGAAAGCAGAGAGAGCAAAATAGTTTACAGACAAACTCTTCGGGTTTGTTTGCATGAATTTGCTTATTTTAATAACTACGGGTTCGAATTTAAAAAATATTTTTTGTGTTTTTGTTATTTATAATATTTGTCGAAGATGGCAAAATGCTAGTCGTAAATTCATATTTAAAAAATGTGTATATTCACATCAATGCAATATTTACCTAATAGTTCCTAAGGTTAGAAGTCGTAGTGGCGCAGGGGCACGTCGCGTCGTCGTTCAACTATAAACGCAACGGTTGTTAGTTAAATCTTCAATTCCTTTCCGGACCTTATTTTGATAAGAAGATAAATGGCGACTTTAAGGTCCACCACACACAATTTTATGGTAAGTGGGGAACAGAGTGTTTTGACACTAGGTTCTCTTTATCTACTATGCTGTATGCGGAATGCAGGATAACCTTTAAAAAATACATATAGAGCGAATGTCACACGTTTCCTGCACAAACAAACACGTCACGCATACACAATATACATACTCGTATATCATAATAAGCGTTACAAGCCTCATAAATTTAACGAAACACTCCAAATAAAACTGCTCAAATGCTGCGAAATGAACGAGAAAAAAAACAATATCATTCTATATTCATAGAAAATTTAGAATTATTATTATCTAATGAGTTTGTGAACATGCATAAAATATGAGAGACCCACTCTGCCTTTCTTTCGGCGGAAAAGTGCCCTCACGGTTCGTGTCAAGATGTTATTTCCACGGAATAATAAATTATGGTTATCTCTCTCGCCAACAATTATTTCGGGCTTGGCCCATCTTTAACAATTTGTTGAGGGTGCGACAAAAGAAATGCTATTCATTTTTTTTCTGGGCGTTAGTGTTGGTGTCATAAGGGAATTGTATCGTAATTTGATCTTGTTTATCTTAGTTTCACGCTTTCACCTTATCGGGGTAGCCAGAGAGAGAGCGGAGCGCTGAACCTCACGATCTTTGCAATCCTTTTCATCACCACTCCACCACTCATGGAACGGAGTGTCTTAACCCTAAGTTACCTTTGCTTGCCCTGCTATGTGAGAAAAATACGTGAAGCCAAATGAAATAGTATTGGATTGGGATTTGAATAATATCGTTTGGGCGAAATCATAGTTTGTCAAATCATTGATATCACATTTAGGTTGAAACTGACCACAAATGGTTTAGCTAATATTTCAATAATGTTAAATATCGAGGTTATCTCGGTTAATTAGTCCTAATTAAATTTAACTTTTGAATCCGTTTTGTCCCAGTTGTTTTATTATATTTCAGTTAGCGGTGGTTGTCGGCTTACTTATGGAAATTATATTGTTTGTTATGTGTGTGAGTGTTGAGTTTAATATATTGTGTTAAGCTATATCATGCACAAATCAGGGTAGGTGCAGGGAATCTAGTGTTAAGACACTTCGTTCTCATTAAGACACTTCCGTTCTCAAGTTTCCTCTATCGTCTCATTTATGGTTTATACAACAACAAACAAACATACATGATGGAACAAATATACATCCTCAAAATTAGTCACATTTAAAATATTTTTATGTATATGTATCTTTTTCAATAGAAAATATTTTTGCTAAAAACAACAAGTGATGTGCGAGGTACGCATAATCTAAAGGAAATCAATATTGTGAGTCCGAGTTGGGCGCCCTTCGTCGATTTTGGCAAACGCCTAAAACTGTAGAGACTTCAATATGTCATTTTATTTTTCATTTTCACACAAATAGCAGAATATGAAAATATATATCAAGAAACTAACCATTCCCCATTTTGTACTCGCCACTATCGCGTTTGTAAACGTGATGGTTGTGGGTTAAAATCTTACACAAGCGAAATCTTTTTTTATTTCTTCGCTCCGGTAACAAGACAAAACACTCCGTCCATTTTTGCTCCATTATGCAATGTCTCGAAAATTGGTTAGTGCGTGGGGAACGGAATGTTTCAGAACAAGGTTCCCTCGGCCTACCCTGCTATGCGTGATACAGCGCGAAGTTAAAAAAAATGGACGAATCAACTCCACACAATGTTCTACTCTTAAAATATTTTCGCTTTTAAATACAACAGGCGATCCGATAACGTAAGCTATGACAACAGAGCCGTACATACATACATATTATGTATTATAAACAAGCTTTTTATCATGATTGATGATATGTCATTATGAATTTTATGTTTCATTTTTATTTACGCATTTCCCGTTTTTTTATGTAGACGGAGAGAAAATAGAGTTAACACATTGTGTTTTTTACTTCTGTCTTATTTTAAAGACATTTTAAGCATAAATTTCAGTGGTCTCAGTTTTAATAAGGCAGTGTGTGGTGTTAAGTTCGGCTAATCGTCTAATTCCAGTGTCTTAAAATGAGTATGGTAAAAAGCTACTTGTTCTATCACTATACATACGTAACAAAGTAAAATTTTAGGGTTACATCCAAACACCCTACGGACAGTCACCCCATTTCGTTAGATTGAAGGTTATTCAACCGGAGGGAAGATTTTTAGGGTCAGAATATATTTTACTGCGGCATTGCTTGCTGTATGTGTTAATTTTGCGGTTGAAATTTTTGCACTTGGATTATGGACTTGGGTTTAATGGCCGTTTTTATGTTTGAGATTTTGATTACTGAAAGTAGATTGTTAATTTCTTTTGAGTGATATTTTAATTTGAGTTTGTATTAAAATATATTTTTTTATGGCTATATTATGTAGGTGATAGTGATGATTTATATATATCTTAATACTAGTTGTGCTTGCCTAAAAATGTGTTGATATCACGTTAAATATCACATATTAAAATTGACCGAGGTCATCGTGGTGTCGTGTTGTAAATTCAATTTTTATTTGGGAAACAAATTATTTCCATTTTGGCAAAATAAGAAACCACGCCTTTGAACTCCGCCACTGATCCACTATGCTTTAGAAATTGAATGGAAAACGGGGAACGGAGTGTCTTAACATCGCTTGTCTTGTCCTCTCATCTTATGCTTACCTTCGAAAAAAATAATATGATAGATTTCATTAGAACACATAATGAGATTAATGAGGGATTTGATTATTATTATAATTTAATAAATATACATTGTATACAATGTATTAAGATTCTCGTTTGATTGGATCTATATTTTTTCGTATTAATGTAAAATACAGCTAATACAGCTAATATAAATCTGCAAAAAACAATAAAATATAAAATACAATGCACAGTCGTAATTTATAAAAGCAATTACATAAAAGAAATAAAAATTACCGTTACAATAATGGTTTCCGTATGTACCTACGCGTAATTGAAGCTGAGCCGTTCTTGTTATGATTATTTCAAACGTTGGAAAAGGTCCAATCAAAGAATATATAAAATTTTAGATGGCTTCATTTATTTTAGAATTGTTACATAAATTAAAATTTAATTTGAAGATATTTGGAATTGGAAATTAACGATTAAGGAATAAAATCAAATAGTAGATGGATATGCTATGCTATACAAAATTAATTAGGATGTAGCTTTTTTCCAAAATTTTGTTACTGAATACACGATTTTCCTACACTGGTAATAATTCCAGAATGAAAAGATTTCTATTCATCATTTCGGGCCACTCCCGAGTTTAAGAGTTCACTCAATGAAGGAGAAATTATTCAGAAATTGTATTCCTTTTCAATTTTTTTTTGCTATCGCTACATTTCTCTATCGCCTCGTTCTTTGTCTTTAACCTTTTTTTTATGCCCTTCGTCATATTATTAGTGACTTAGTGACCTCCCTCCAGTATCATCAAAACTCTGCTCTCGAAGGTCAACTGAACTGATCTACTCCTATTTTTTTTATAACTGACTCTTACTACTTTCGACGTATCCAAACCACACAAAAACTTACGTAATATTTCTGATATCGATGAAAAAGATAAAGAAACAACTAATTCATTTGTAAATTTTGGAAATGCATAAATAAAACATAATATTCTCCGCTTGACATTATGTAAAGTTTCTAAATCAATATCAATACCCAACCAATATAACAATTCTTAGCCCAACAAATCCACAATCATAAATATCCAAAAAGAAATTTGGACGACAACGATCGCTGCAACTGGCCTGGACGTATGTAATTAGCATTTTTTATTGTCGCCCGTCACGAAGGGGTGACACTGCCCGTAATTGGGCCATTACTCGGAAATTCGGATACACGTGTTACTATTAACATAATTGTGGAAAACTTCGTGTCGACAGCGCGATCTTTCGTACGCTTTTTGGTTTCATAAGCTGCTTGTTGTTTTTTGTGATTGGGGAAAGGTTTGTGATTTATTGGAGCTTTTTTGGTATTTTTTTTTTTCGATTGTTTTCGGATAATTAGGAATGGGTACAATTTTTTAAGATTCTCTCTCTTCAAGGAGTAAATGCTAATCGAACGCTTACTTTGAGGGTTTTGTACCAATTTAATTAATTTATAGTTTAACGGTTTATTAAAGTATAAATTATAATATATGCGTCGTTTGATAATTAATACCCTTGCACTTGATTGGCTTCTTCATTTGTAAATAAAATGGTTGGCAATATGAGTGGAGATGAAGAGTTGATCTCACTTTAGTAGTAAGAAACTGATATTACCTACTGCTATATGTCTGAAATTTCCATTTTCAACCCATTTATAGTTAACGTGATCCTAATTTTACGAGAATTTATATTACCTAATTTTAACCTTAGGTCCAAGGCTTATCTAGGGTTAAATGTAAATATTGAAAAATAAATATGAACTGAAAGTCAACTTTTAAAATAAATATCCCAATTACGACCACGTTAAATATCAAAATTCTTCACCAGACTTGACAAAGTAAACGAAATATCCAAACTCTCCGTTCTCCACATTCTCTTAATTATTTGAATTATGGTATGTTACTAAATATGTATGTATAGTCATATCACTTCACAAAGCTATACAACTAAAACAATGTTTTGCTTTCTAACCAGAACAAGGCGTATTCCGAAATGGAAATTGAATCCACAATCACGTGTAGTTGGAAACATGCCACGATATCATCGCTTAGCTTTATAATATCCGTGTTAGAGAATAATATTATAAATTTTCAGATGGCTTAGAGACCGTAGTGGCGTAGGGGCATAAACGTATAGTAAGATAAAAAAATTGTAGATTAAATATTTCACTCTCCTAGTGGTAATCGAACCACGGAGAAGCATGGCGTTGAGTTCAGCCACTCAATATGCAATGTTTCGAGAATTTGACGGAAAGTGGGGGAACGGAGTGTCGTAACACTAGGCTCTTAGGTTCCCCCTATCTACTCTGCTATATACGGGCTACAGCGTGAAACTAAAAAAAAAACTTTAAAGCTGAAACGTCTATTCCAACTTAATTAAAAACTACTAGAGCAGCCAAGTCAACACAGCATCCAATACAAACTATGACAGAAAATAGGTAAACTTTTGAAATCAACCGGCTACGGCTATCTATTAGGCGATTCAATATAGACATCAGACCAACTTACCGGGAAGCTTCCAATCGAAATTTACCTGCCCACTGCTAAAGTTTTACATCGCCTACGTTTATAAACTTATCTACTGCACCGCAACCCAACTATGTTTTATTAAAACAAGTTTAAACGGATTCGTTTTATGTGTTATTCTTGTTTAATCTATACTAATGGTATATGTGTGATTGTAAATGTGACAGGTTATGAGTTCGATTCCCACTCGAGGAAATGAAATATTGAATATTTTCCCGTAATTTCTCTCCGTCACTGAACACGCAATGTCTCCAAAAGCGGAAAGCGAACTGTCATAACACCAGGTTTCCTCTGCCTACCCTACTATGTATGGGGAGCGTTATTTTAGCATGAAGCTGAAGAAAAGAATATAGTACTTGTGGTAAAAGTTCTAATAGGTTGAACGCGCTAATTTCAAAAACTGCTAGATTGAATTGGAAAACTCTTTATGTTCTCCAACATCCACTATATCGAGGTAAGTTACAGGTTATATTAATAATCGTTTTGACGCTGACGTGGTAAATTCCTAGAATGATCCGCGAGGCTATTACACAAAAATATAGTAATTTTAGAATTTTTGTATCACCTGGGATCGACTCTTAAAAACTTTGAAATCTCAAGCCGACATTAGAGCACGTAAAGCAATTAAAAAATCGTTGGTGGTTGTCTGATTTTCATACTGATGTCAACATACAGACGGATACTTCCTCAGTCTAGCACCAAGTGCGACCACCGCCGCCGCCGCCGCGCTTAGTCTTACAAAGCGCGGCATCAACCACCCAATGCCTCGAAATTGGGAGGGAAATAAAAAATGCGACTGTCTCCTTCAGACAGGTTCCTTCTGTCTACAACAAAAAAAATACTTGGGTATTTCCGATTACTAACACTGAATAAGACATTATTGTATTAGTCATGTATGTTTTTATGTGTTTTTATACTCTAAGGATGACTAATATACCTAAGCGATAGATCTAAAATAGGATAAATTACTGATGTTTTTCTACTTTATTGTCGTCTTTAGCTTCACACTGTATTCCGTAAGCAGGGCAGACAAAAGGAGCCAAATGTCAAGACACTCCGTTCCCCACGCACCGTGCAATTCTCAAAATATATTCAGAACTGAACGCCGCTTTTTTTTCTTGTTACTAGAGCAAGGGAACAAAAATATTCATTCGTCCGAATGGAAATCGAGCACACATATGTCGCATTTACAAGCACAATATCATTTTTTTGTTATTATACCTTGTTATACCCTTAAATAATTCTCCTCTTTTCTTATATTATACAAGTTTATCGCAAAATGAAGTCCAATATGGTTCATATCATAGTTAAAAATAATAGAGACTATATATAAAGAAATTAAAATTTGTTAAAATGTGTGAAAATAACCCTAGTGCCATATGAGATAGCGTTATGTGTTCATACTAATCGCAAATATTTACATATTAAGTATTTTTAGCTTCTATTTTACTAATTTAGAAAAGGATGTTTAGCATATTTACTTTTTTTACACTGTGTTTGTTTTAGTGAACTAATTTCTTTGTAACTTTAACGTAAATAGATAATAAATTATATATTTTTCTATTTAATTTAATCATTAGGTACTTAAATTAGAAAATTCAAATTATATGGGAACCTAGTGTTAAAATACCGTTCCCCACTTTCCACATTCCTCCATTTCCGGAAGTAATGCGTGTAAAGTGGTGTTCCAAAAGTTCCAAGTCCAGCAATGCCGCCAGAATTGGGTGGAAAACGGGGAATAGAAATGTCTTAATGGGACTGTAGTATTTTAACACTAGGTGCCCACTAGGTTCCCTATCTCTACTCTGTTATGTGCTAGATACCCTACAAATCCTACAAATAACACAAAGCTGGCGTCCGTCTACATCTTCGGGACTGCTAACTACCCACTTACATTATAACTCCCACCGTTGCGTAGCTGTGGGTCAGTCCTTAATGTAGCATGCTAATGTCACATTGTCTTTTATGTATGAATATGCTTATTTGTATGTCTTACTTCCTTCCTTTCTTTGCAATTTTCGTATTTTCATATTATGCTAATAGCATTTTTGTGAAGAATGTTATGGTTTGGCTTGAAAATATTAATGCTGTGAAGTTAAATGTATTAAATGGTTCCACAGAAAGAATCTAGTGTCAAGTTACTTTGTTCTGTACATTCCACCAGAACTATAAACATTGATTGAGAAAAAACACATATTGAAACAAGTATCGAAACAACAACTACGAGTATTTAACAGCAGCTTTAAATTAATGTGTTTTAAGTCTCACGCTTATTTATCTCAGCCTTACGCTGTATTCCGCATATAGCAGGGTAAGCAGAGGAAACTTAGAAACCTAACGTTAAGACATTCCTTTTTCCGCCAAATTCTCAAGGTATTGCGTGTTGAGTGGTGGAATTCAACAGGCAATTCCTGGAAAATTCAGTAAAAATAATATTAATTAATATAAAAAAAAATATCCTAAATTACTTAATCCAGAAAAACATGATCAGCATAAATAAACACCTAACTAACTAAACAAATTAAGACAATCTAATAACAAACCTCATTGCGATATATACGTTAGCAAGAAACCTTACACGTTGAAGTGCTCCGCTATCCTTCAGGGAGAAGTCAGTCACGGGGAAATACAAAGGAAAGATTTGTACCAGTGATGTTGCCATAATAGGTACTATTGGACGGTTGAGTACTATACAATAAGAGTTTTAGTGGGCAAAATTAAGCTCTATGCGTAGAGTGGTAGAGTTTATTTTGAGTTGAGCTTTTAAAGTTTTGTATGCGTGCCCCCATTATGTATCAGACACCACTATTCTCTATTTCCACCTTGGGTTACCATTTTTGGACTATTTATTTAAATAATGCGTATATATTATGTGCTTAGTAGATAGACTTGGAATTGTCAAAAGAGTTGAAACGTTTACTTTTAAATGAAAATATATTTTTCATCGTTACCTAAATATAAGCATTTTCCCAGTTTCTGGGCTTATCTCGCATTTAGTAGGAAAGGCGACAAGAACTTAGTATGTCTGAATTTAAGGTATTGCGTGTTAAGTGGCAAAGCTGAACGCCGTGCTTTATCTTAATAGAGCGAAGAAATGAAAATAACAAATTGCCCCAAGGTGTGTCCCCAACAGAACCCACAACCACCTATCTAGCTATTTGACTGCGCTACTTGTATTAAATAAAGAATTTAATAAAGATAATCGTACCCTAGAATTTTTTTATGACGACGTTATAGGCGTAGATGGGACGAGTATGTATGAACGCAATGGTTGTAGCTATAATGGTTGTATGTCAATTCGTGATGCAGAAGTAAACTGAAATAAAAATTTGCTTCACACTCTATTAATTATTTTTTTAGTGCCATGCTGTTTCTTGCACTCTGCAGAGGGAGCCTAGTGTTAGGACACTCCATTATCATTCTCCATTGAATTTTAAAATATTTAATTTCGTCGAATGGGAATCGAACCCACAACCACTTGCGTTTACAGTCACACTGGCCTCTTTTCAATAATTATCTGTATTTAGACTACATAAAAACATGTAAACTCATACTTACATACTGCTTCCATTCAAAAAGTTCCCAAACACATCCAAAGGCCATACAACTCGGGGACAAATATTAATATTTCGAAGAGGGATAGAGCAATAGCTTTGCCACACACTGTGCCCTCAGTTCACGCGAGCATAGCATTACCATACCCTAAAAATATTCTAAACGATATCCAACCATTCTATATAATATTCGGATGATAAAATTGTATATTTATATTGTATTTGTATTACTTGCTTATATTTTTCTTGTGGTTTGTTGCTTTGTGAAGCTTCTGGTGTTTTTGAAACATTTTTTGAATGTCTAATATTTTAAGTTGCATTGAAAATTAGTTATGAGTATAGTAAATTTTGGATTTTTAGAGTCTGTTTTATGTCTTAGATTATATTTGCTTACTGACAACAGATACACGGATTATCTTAACACTAGGTTCCGAGGTTCCCTTTGGATTATGTGCGGGATACAGCATGAAGTTCAAAATAAAAGGATCAAAAAAACGATAACATTTAAACGCAAAATCACCAAATCTATTGGTGCTGGATTATAATTTCTATAATTTTTTTTTCTAAACAGCCATTAAAGGCTGGAGTCATCTCAACTGAGTGGCAACTGGCAGGGGGAGGCCGCTACAGCCCCTGCGTAGCCCCATTCTATTTTCGGCACTTGAGTTATCGTCCGGCAAAACATTGAAGACCTTTTTACGAAAATTCGCGTTCCGTTTTACGACTACCTACTAAGCGCGCCCGGTAAATTATTCAATGAAAGTTTCTTGATATCACTGTGGGGGTCTTAGGATATTAATTTAGGTTTTTTTTTTACTTTTTTTCTAAATAAAATGTATTGTATGGAAAAGATTCAAATTCTAAAGGAAAATTTGTTATACATTTGAAACAACACGAAATATACGCTTGATCCAATAGTATTGCATTTATAAGATTGCCTTTAAAATATTACTTTAGTTAAATATTTTGAGTAAAGAAATGAATATTGAATATCAAATATAAATAGAATATTTTTAAATTATAGTAGGTACAGATTTTAAGAAAATGTCCCTTAAAACGCTACAATATCTTAATTTTCACTTAACGCATATCCCTTAACTTTTCCAACGCCTAAGCGAACGTAATATACCCTCTATAATACACTTCATCGAATTTTTTTTACGTATGCACCTACATACAAAATGATATTATCAAAATGAAAAACTCAAGAAAACCTGTACCAAAACAATTTCTTAGGAGAGATTCCTAATAATGAACCGTGTTGTATGAACGTAGTGTAGTTCACTTGCCGCTAAATATTAGCGAGGGTGAGTGAAAGGGAGGACTGTATCTTGATCCGAAGCTCCCCATAGCGTACTATGAAAGGACGGGAGGGAATTTTAGGTTAGTGGACATGTAGACATATAGACGGGAACACGGCAAAATTGTTGCCTAATTTATTTCGTGATTGTTTCTTTTGTGCGTCGAGTCATCGTTTGTCGTCGTCTTGTGGTTTTTCTAAGCTGTGTACATATAGCTAAGTGCTTAGTCGGTGTTACATTTATATTTAGTATAGCAGAGGTTTAAAAGTAAATATTAGGCGTTTTTTCGTGTTTGACCACCGGTTGTTAGTAAACAGTGCGGCGTGCGCCCAACGCAACGTAAACACAGCACGTTCACGTGAAAACTAGTTTGGCGGAATCCAACAAATTTGTGTTCAAATAGCAACCGGATGTTCATTTACTTTATAATTGATATAGCTCAATTTATCTGTGACTAAATCGTGCCAATATAGATAAGTGTAAATTTTTGAAAAAAAAAAATAAAAAAAAAATTGTCAAAAAAAAGGAATCTCAAATAAAAATATAAGTTGTTTATAGCGTAGCACGTGTGAAACATTGAGTGGGTGAAATACACGAGGTCCCTGAGTCTCTACTATAAGGATCGATAGCATTACGCATTACGCGAGCGAGACACAAACAGACAAAGTATTACGCACACTAACGCAGCACCCTCCGTGTATAAGCGTACCCAAAATAAACCCGCGAAAGCTTTAAAACTAAACCGAATTTATAGAATAAGTACAAGAAATATAGTACAAAAATAAACTGTGATCGATTTTCTTTAATAAATTAAGTATTTTCTGTGATAGCTATAGACATGTTGGTTGGCGCGAATCTGTGTAACCCTGTGTTGTTTCCGGGATTCGCGCAACCTGTGAAGATGGACGTGCAAAGCAGACAGCATTCGAATGCTAGTACCATGCCCTCAACGCCTGTACATTCCTCAGACAGAAGATCATCTCCTCTAACTCCTGCTGAGAAGACAGGAGCTCCACCAGGGGCTGGTAAGGATGCTGTGAAACTTTTCATCGGACAAATTCCAAGACATCTCGAGGAGAAGGACCTGAGGCCGATGTTTGAGGAGTTCGGAAAGATTTATGAACTAACCGTACTCAAGGACAAGCACACCGGCATGCACAAAGGTAATATTTCATAGGGTCAATAAAATTTTGCGGGTTAATGTAAGTTATGAATACGTACTCCGAGAGCGGTCAACTTTCGTGTAGCGCAAGAGTTAGAAACTTTTTGGTGTGTGCCCTATTTGAAGTTTATTTTAGATTTTAAATAATTATTTTTTTTAGAATATTTTGGTAGTGTTCATTTTTTTTTTCTTTAGGTGTGATGCTACAGGTGTTTTATCGGTTTTACTAATTCCCTACATGCAAGTTCTATGTTTAAACAGCAAAATTTCAAATAAACAAAAACATTTAGCTACTGAATTTTAAATAACTGTAAATGTGACTAGTTGTTGGTTCGATTCCCACTCGATCAAATTTAATATTTTCATTTTCTCACTCTGATAAGGCAATTCGAAGCAACAGTGGTCTGTGGAGAACAGAAGCATCTTAATGTTATATATAATAATTATTTCCATTTCTTCGCTCTGGTGTCGAGGCCACGCGCGGCGTTGAGTTCTGCCACTCAACACGCAATGCCTCCAGAATTCGACATAGAGTGGGGAATGGAGTGCCTTAACACTAGATTCCCTCTGCCTACCATGCTGTGTGCGGGATACAGCGTGAAGCTGACATAAATTTATATACAT
Organism: Heliconius melpomene rosina; assembly: GCF_056956725.1. Taxonomy (NCBI): domain Eukaryota; kingdom Metazoa; phylum Arthropoda; class Insecta; order Lepidoptera; family Nymphalidae; genus Heliconius; species Heliconius melpomene. The sequence goes on along the minus strand of NC_140407.1, from coordinate 15,909,093 downwards.
ATACCTACACCTCAAATTGAGATCACCTTGGATTTTTTTGTCAGTTACAAAAAAAATCCAAACCATATAATCTACATTTATTATCACGATATTACATATCAGCGTAAAATGAGAAGGTCTCGTGACCAAACAGTAAAATACTTAATTCATTTTGCTAGCGTGAATTGTCGTCACGTAGGCTACAATTTATAGTCAACTTGCATTAAAAAGAAATATGGATTTTAAGAAATGGCTTCGACGTGCTTTGTGGTTAATTTCTATATTATTTTGTTCTTCACGTAACCTGCACATAGCAGAGTAGGCAGAGGAAATCTAGTGATAGGACCATTTCACATGGACATTTCCATTAAGACACATCCGGTGCCCACTTTGCGCTAAATTTTCGAAGTATTGCGTGTTAATGAACTCAACGCCGCGCTTTGCCTCGTTACCAACGAGAAAATGAAAATAGTGGAAATCAAACTCACAACCATCACTTTTACACCTGTGTCCCTGCGCAACATGTGGCTTCATATATAAATAAATTGTATTAAAAATACTTATAATATATAATTTATTTATACTTAATATAATTATAAATAGTAATTAAATAATATTCTTTATTGTAACGCCCCCCATGGTATCGGTGTTTCGTATCGCGTGTCTGATAGTAGATGAATCTTTCGTTGCTAATTGACTTACAGGTAATGCAAGACCAACTTAGAAGATAAAAGGTACGAAAGTAGATTAGGGTATACAAGGAATCATTACAAGAAAATTTGAATTTCAGTATCAGGAATTTTGATAAAGAGAAAAAAAATGTCATTTTACCTAAAGTACTCAAAAAAATCTAAAATCCAACTAAATAAGAAAAAAATAGTACTTTAATACACATTTTTACACATAAGAAACATAGCGTGATAGTAAATAGTGGAATTATATGGAAAAAAGGGTATAATTAAATCCTACAATTTGCATTTCTCGAATGGTTCTCTTTGTGTTTCGGTTTTGAATTCTTTAGATACGAGATATTATAATGGCCTGTAATTGAACTGATTAAAAAAATACACTTTATAATTTATACGTAGGTATATATATTTCCAGGGCATTGACTTTTATGTGAAATTATTTCTATTAGATTTAGGCTTTATTCCATTCGTTATTCGCTTTCCACATAAAATTCAGATATTGCGTGTTAAATGGCGGAACTCAACGCCGCTTTGTCTTAGAAGAGCGAAGATATAAAATAATTCATTCTCGCTAGAGAAAAATCGAAGCTACAACCATCATCATTGCGTGTACGACCCACAGTCTTTTTACTCAATAAATCTTGAAAATTTTATTTAATAAATTATACAAGTAAGTTTATTAGTGAGTAGGTTTATATTGAGGCCAGTCGTGGCGCAGGGCCACAAGCGTCCGGCGACTGTAAACGCGACAGGTTGTGGGTTCGAATCCCACTTGAGAAAATAAAATATTTAATATTTTCATTTCTTCATAGTTCAGGACGGAGTTAAACATTAGAACGCACTAGGTTCTACATGTGGGATACAGAGTGAAGCTAAAAAAAGTTTATGCCAGTTTATTAGGTGTAATGAAATTATGATTTTCATAAGCGGAACGCGTTCAATGTTGTGTAAAATGTTTTCAGCTGATTGAATTTGTATGAAAATTTGAACACAAATAGATTATGATGAAGATAATATAATATTATAACCGAATATGTAGTTGACGCCATCATGGCGCAGTGATACAGCGTCTGACTTTAGAAGCGATGATTATGGATTGTATTCGCATTTGAGATAATTAACTATTTTCGTTGTTTCCCTCTAGTACCTACTTTGGCAAATCGCGGTTTTAAATTCCACTTCTCATAATGGCTTTTCGGAAATAGGACCTTTTTTTTGTGATTAGGAGATTTTGCCTGCCCTAATAAGCTATAAGCAAGCTATTGAAACAATAAAAAGAAAGAAAATATATAAAAATATGATAGGTATACAAAAATTTTATACAAACAAAAGGACTCGACAGCAATAAAGTGAAAACTCCCTTTCGAATTACAAAATGTTCTTGCGAGAGTGACAAATTAGATACCCATATTTTTTTATTTCTACGCACTTTGTTTAGAAAACTCAATTTACATAGCTGCCGTTGCTGTTTCACATAAATTGTAATAATGAGGCATTTTTTTAGGGTCGCGTAAGTATTTTGTGTATATATGTTTTCGAGACATAGCGTGGTAAGTGACGGAATTCATCTTCGTACTTTGTCTAACTATAAGAGCGAGAAATTAAAAAAATATCCCAAGTGGGAATCGAAGCCACAATCAACGCGTTTAATCTCAGACGCTGTGGTACTACGCCACGACAGTTTTATATATTTAAACAAAACACCTATGTGAGTAAATACCTAGTAGCCTATCCAAGCACTAAAACAAATTTAGATATATAATTAAAAACAAGACTAATTAATTCATCCATTGTTCTTTGTAATATACGAAATACTGATAATTCAGTAGTAATAATAATGTCTTCTGGAAAATAAAAATATTAATAATAAATTAATTACTTAAAACTACAGAGTAAGAATAGAACATACAACCATTAATTTTCACTGTGTATATTATTATATATTTCTCGAACATAACAATAACAAGTTATTAATTGTTTAATCAAAAATATCACCCTTTGATAAGGAAAAGGGTTGCAGGGGTTTGTTGATGATTTCATTTTAAAGGGTACCGACATAACAATTAGATAATACTGTATACATTATTGGCGTCGTACTTTGTCAATTCTTAATTTTTTATATTTATACATAATTATATATAATGAAATGTACCCGCAATTAATAATTGTAATTTATATTTACATTTCTTCGCTCTGGTGTCAAGGCAAAGAGCGGCGTAGAGTTCCGCTACTCAACACGCAATGCCCCCAGAATTCGGCGGAAAGTTCGGAACGGAGTATCTTAACACTAGCTTCCCTCTGTCTACCTTACCGTGTGCAGGATACAGCATAAAGCTGATTTAGTTAGTATTTTTTCAGCGTCACGCAACTATCAGACAGTCAGACAATATGCGCCACGATGACCATTATTCAAATTTAAACTTAAATATTGACGCTATTATTGTTTATATTATTTAAAAACAGTTATTAAAAAAAATATTATTCTGTAAAATTAATTAACAAACCACTTAACTACTTAAAAACGGAACGTTCATAAAAATAGCTATAATATTTCAAATGACTTTAAATTTCTTTTAGTTTTAATAACAAGAAACAACTGTTGGAAATTATAGATTAAATCATATTAAAATTTATGATAGAAAAGTAGTAAATAGAGGCTATTCGTGGTGCAGGGGCATTCGCGTGCGACTGTATATGCCACAGGTTGTGGGTTCGATTCCCACTCAGGGAAATAAAATATATAATATTTCCTGGTAATGAACCAAAACGCGACGTTAAGTTTCGCTACTCAACATTCAATACCCCCAAAATCCGATAGAAAATGAGGAATGAAAATGTCTTGAAAGGAACAGTATATTTTAACACTAACCTACCTGCATTGTGTGTGGGGAATAGTGTGAAGCTAAAAAATATATAGAAAAGTAATACTTATAATTGGTAATGTACATGTTTTCTAGAGTATGTTTATAACTTTGTTTTCTATGATTTATTATTTAAATATCGCTTACTTTGTTAAGACAAAGTGAGACATTGGGTTGTGTTATATAAAATGGAGGTATAGAAGTGAGACATTGCATGTTGAATGGCGAGATTAACGCTGCATTTTGCTTTGTCAAAGCTTGGAAATGAATATAATTGATTCTACGAAGTCGATTTAAATTTTGTAATATCGAATCAACGTTTATATAGTCAGTGTCTTTATATAGTGTCTGAGCTGTCCCTACGGCACAACTGTCATATAATTTACATATTAGCATTATCATAATACTTTAATTTTATTATAAAATGCTTTCAACTCACCTCTACGTATATAAAGCTGAATGTCCTATTAATACCTAATTCAAAGTAATTTTACTGGAAAGTAACGCAGCGGTGTGTCAACAAAACATGTAATAATTTCCAACAATCTCGTAATAGCGCCCCTCGAAATTCCATATCCGCGGTGCGAAAAACAAGAACACTAGAGGGTAGAGATTTTTCACTTGTTTTAAGTATTTGTGGCGCGTTTAAATTTTTTAATTAAGTCTGAATGGGACGATTATGTCATCGTGTGGATGATAACTGCAAAAAAAGGAGCTTCACGATTATATAGCACTGCAGACAGGGAACCTAGTATTAGGGCCTTCCGTTCTCCACTTGCAATTTTTTTTTATATATTTAATGTCTCGTCGAGTGGTGGAACTTAACGCCGCGCTTAGTCTACCAGATTCGGAATATGGAGAAACGTCGCGCCTTCTCTCACTGCGCCACTCCGACCGGCGCGCCGGTACCGACCTCAAAGCAAGGTATGATTCGAAATTGGGCTGCGAATTGAAATAGAATTTGCTTGGAGCTTTAAACCTGAATATGAGCGAATATGAACCTATGAGTTTAAACTCGAGTGGCTTACTTGTAACTTCTGAAGAGTTCTTCTAATCAGGTTCTGACTCAATCATCAGCCAGCTCGTTGACATCAAATACGAAATTCATGATAATACAAGAATTACAAGTGAATTAAATTTAGTTTTTTAGATTGTTATTACATAATAATAAAGTTACATATAAGTTACAAGCCGATCTAAAAAAATAGTGTTAAAAAATCTCACAATCTCTTGAATCGTATAATATGTAATATCAACAAAAAACATATGCGTGACGTCACTAGTACCTATTTCTCAACAAAATAATACGTTCGCCCGTATATAAGTGTCAATGAACGCATCTCACATTTACATAACGGTTAATCATTAAGATATTTTTTTTACTTTTTTATCGTCCACATATAAATAAGCAGAAGGAGCTGAGACTCTCCGTTCTCCACATTTTCACCAGCCTTAAAATATTGCGTATAGAAAGACAGATTAGAAAGACAGATTAAAGACAGATTAAAGACATTTTTTTAAGCAGTTCCATTTTCACGCTTGAACAAGACAAAGCACGGCGTTGAGCTCCGCCACTTTTACAACGAAGTGTCTTGATAATAAATATACAACTACCACGTATATAAAAACTCTTCCACTATAGTGCTACTATAGTGTAATTTTATAGTAAAACATATTTTGTTTGATTATGAATTACTACTTTCTCCATTACCTGCAAGCGGCTCGTTGGTCTAGGGGTATGATTCTCGCTTTGGGTGCGAGAGGTCCCGGGTTCAAATCCCGGACGAGCCCAATTTTATACTTTTTTTTGTTTTTTATTTTATAATTATAAAAATATATATTGTAATAATGTAATGTTGTTATAATAGAACATGTTTTCTCATTAGTATCATTGATAGCGATTATTGTTATCAGTCTTTGTCATATTGACATGGTCATAAAAGAATAAAGATATATTGTTATATTTTTTTAAAATTTAATGTACATTAAAATATTTAATATAGTTTATGTATACTGACATAATCTAAATAATATGCGTAGTGTATCTTTTCACCTAATTCTTCGCTGGCATGGTCAAATGGTAATAACTTACAGTATATAATATGACACAGAGGCTGTGTTGGCGCAAGAATACATGCGTGTGATTATAAACGTGATAGTTTTGGGCTCGATTTCCACTCGTAATGAACATTGCTCTGGTAAAGGAACAAAGCGCGGCGTTTAGTTCCGCCACCTAACACTCCATGCTTCGAGAATTCAGAAGAAGGTGACCCTTAACACTGGGAGCCCTCTTCCTACTCTGATTGAAATAATAATAAAAAAAGTATAGGTTTACAATAAATGAACTACTTAACTGTTCAATTTAGTGAAAAGTGAAGTACGAGTATAGTTAGTAACACTGCGTTCTCATGGAAATATAAAACAAAATGAAATAAAAATATTTTTACTACCGAAATAGCAATTGCACCTGAATGTAACTTTATATTTTAAAATGTAGGCGTTATTTTTGTTTCAAAATTTATATGTAGTATAATAATGTGTTTGATTTTCGCGATTATTACATTTTTTTAAAGGTTTAGCTGGATTAATAGCTTTAGCTGGAAAATATTTTTGGAAACCCAACGTTTCGAACACTATGCAATAGGTACGTGGTCACGGCTAGACTGATGGAGGAGGCATCCGTCTGTCAGACACAAGATGGAGGTAGAAAGTCAGCTAAGTGTGACATTGTTTGACAAGAAGTGGGGACCGGATACACATTCCATGATGATCATGATCTAAAATACAACATACAAACATAATTTAGAAACTGCTGTTATATTTTTCTAGGAGTAAAATTGCAAAATATGTGATATCACACAGTCACATTTATGTGACCAGTTAGTGAAATGGTCACACAAATGTGACCAGCTGTGACAAAGATGGGTGAGGGGTCAAAAAGTCATAAAATCCGTGTGACGTAATTGATGGATGCCCCTGGCTGAGTCTGTTTTATTTAAATAAGAGAGGACCTCGACGTTTGTTTTGGAAGTTGATTGTAGTTTTCAACCATTGTAGTGCTTTCTCATACAAGATAAATCTACTTGTTATTATTTGTGTCACGCTGTATTTCGCATATAGCAAGATAAGCAAACGGATTCTATTGTAAAGACAATTTTGATTGCACCCTCCTATATTATAATTATAAATATCATATACACAAAAGAAATATAAAACAAATAGCAAATACACAAAACACAAACATTTTACATCTAAAGATATTTGACTTAAAAAGAACCTAATTAGGACGAGACCTACACGTTTAATTATTTAACCTGTCACTTCGTGATGTAAAACCACTACTTTCACTAACTCAAAAGGAATATTTAAATAATATATGTACATACGTACCTCACATATAATGTGAGTGAATTATTTAGTGATTTTTTTTATGCTTCGGTTTCCCGCTTTATCCGTATAAAGAATAAATAACTTATTGTCAAGACACTCTGTTCTTTGCTTTCCGTCGAAAGAGATCTTGCGTGAAGAGTGACGAAATTCTCCGTCGCTTTTTGCCTACTGGTGTCGAGAATGGTAAAAAAATAATTCTCTCCAATGGATATCAAACCTACATTCAATGCACAATTTAAGCAAACTAATTTTATTTAAAAACACAAGCTTTAAATATTTAATTTAGGTAGAGTGAAGCAAAAAAAATCTATAAGAAAATACTTAGACAAAAAATGTGTAATTTGCATCACAATTCTTGTGTAAAAATCTCTTTATAAAGTTATTTTCATCGCAACGTTCTGTAATCATCTTTAAATTGAATTATGCACCTTCAAAGAACTTTACACCCTTAGGTATACGTATTATTCATTGTGTGAAACTAAAAAAATATAAACGAGTCATAAAAAGAGTATATCATCATAAAAACTTACCCAAATGTGGTGTAGTTGCACAAGCATATGTCTGTAAACGCGACAGGCTATAGGGTTCGATCTCAGTCGAGGGAATTAAACATTTGATATTTTAATTTCCTCGCTCTGGCGATGAGGCAAAGTGTGACGAGTTCTGCCAATCAACACACTGTGACCCCAGAACTCCAGAAGCGTGAACCTTATAAAAAATGTAAAATGGTTGAAAAAAAAGGTAAAATATTACTTTTTCCATACTCATCTCAAACACGGTCACGTGACATACGCCTTAGGCAAGTTCGCCTTTATTTTATTTGGCACGTTATAGAGTGAACTAGGCTACGATAGCTCTTGAAGGTCACATTACTTACGTAAACTTTTATTTATTTTACTTACTTTTATGTATAGGTAGGCCGTTGTGGCGCAACGGCCCAGTATTTGACTGTTAATGCCGCTGGGGAGAAAATCTTAGAAGGTTCCTAAGAAATATTAATGATTTATTTTAAGAAAAATTTTGATAATAAATATGAACGTTATGTTTGATTACGTTAATTGTTCAAATTACTTCATTAAGCAGAGCGAACTTCATGTTAAGTTTTTTTACTTATGTACGTACTCTTACCTAATTTTGAATCTTTGCATATTAAATGACGGAACCCAACCCCGCCTTTTGCCTCGTCTTCTATTACAACCATATAATATATGTACAGCTTCCAAGCTTCATATTTTGTGTTAACGAATGAATAGAGCGGTTCAAAGAACAAAATACCGTTTTACTTAAAGCGAAATAAAGCTTGAAAAAAAACAAATGCAGTTTTCTGCTCGACTGAACGAAAATGATGCCCGTGTGACCATTTTTACATAGGAATAGGCGATTTCAGTTTAATAACAGTTTATAAACTGAAGTACAAAAAATTTGAGACTTTTTCAATATTTGAGTATAAAAATTTAGTTTACAATTTTTACAAAATTATAAGCTTACTTTTTTAAATATAATTTATACGATAAAAAAGCAATCAGTATTTATCACCTAGTGTTAAAATAAAGTGTGTTCTGGTGTTTGTTATAGTTTTATTAATTTCATTTTTTTCCTTGGGATTTGGGAACCTAATATTAACACACATACACACACTCATTCGTTCCACACTCTACGTCCCTTTATTCATTTCATATAAAATTAATGCACCTGCAAGTTTATTTTCGTAAACTTCTATAAGTTGCATTTCCCTTTTAAGTACAATCGGAAATTGATAAGGATTTAATGGGCACGTCCAACTCACACTTGACCGGTTTCCTAACTACACTTTCAATTTTAAAAGTTAACCATTAGATTAAACCGTTCAGTTTTTTTTTTTTTTTTTTTTTTTTTTTTTTTTTTTTTTTTTTTATGGAAAAAGGACAAGGCAAACGAGCGTTCGGGTCACCTGATGATGATCACCGCCGCCCACGACCCCGTGCAGCACCAGAGGAGCTACAGGTGCGTTGCCGGCCTTTGAGGTGGAGATAGACGCGCTTTTTTCAGTTAAACTCAGGTTACATTATTCAATTGTCGAGATAGTCGTATTGGGTAGTCGAAGGATATAAATGATTATTACAGTTTAGTCTCAGAACACCTGAGCGTCTAAAAGCTTTTTTACAACAGAGCGATTAGAGCGCTCATTCAATATATTTTAGTTTGTAGAACGTGTAAGTACTTGTGAATACTTATGTTTGAATATTGTACGAAAATGTTTTTTTTTATATATATATACTTTATTGCACTTTGTTCTGTATCGTAAATCTGTAGTGAGTAATAAACCAGTCTGCGTTGAGCTGTCGTGTCTCATTGACGTGTCCCTAAATACAACAGTGGCGACGAGGATCATTTACTTACACGTGTTAGTTCGAAATTTATAACAATGCCTATTGGACGAGTTGAACCATATAATTTAGGAAATGGCAATTGGGACGCTTATGTTCGACGAGTGAATCAGTTTATTATGTTGAATAACATAGATAAGTCATTGGAAGTTGCCACGTTGGTAACTGTAGTGGGTGCGGAATGCTACGATTTAATGTGCGACTTGTGTGCTCCCAGCATACCTGAAACAAAGTCTTACGGCGATCTTGTAAAGTTAGTGAAGGAACATTTAGAACCGGAACGGTCCGAGATCGCGGAGAGGCACATTTTTCGCCAACGTGTGCAAAGACAAGGTGAAAGTATTCGTGAATACCTACAAGCATTAAAACATCTTGCGAAAACGTGCAACTTTGGTTCTTGTTTAGAAGTATGTTTGAGGGATCAATTTGTTTCGGGACTGTTCGATGAAGATATGCGATCAAGAATCTTCGCAGAGAGTAAGTTAGACTACAAGCGAGCGGTGGAATTGGCATTGGCGCTCGAGGCGGCGGAGCGGCACGCGGTTACGGCGAGAGCTTCAGGCAACTCGGCTAGCGCGCAATCCAGCGCACCTCCGCTCGATGACGACGGCTTGCACCGGATCGGCGCGGGCGCAGCCGGTCCGCGGGCACGTGGTGGCACCGGCGGCGGCGGCGGTGGCGGCGGCGCGAGCGCCAGCCGCTCGGCACGTGCATGCTCGCGGTGCGGTAAATTCGGTCATGCTGAAGGCAAGTGTCGTTTTAAGCATTACAACTGTGATGCGTGTGGTGAAAAAGGCCACTTAAAAATAGTGTGTAAAAATACTTCCGTTAGGAAGGGTTATAAAAATCAGTTTTTTTTAAATGAGTCCGATGCTGAGGATGATAATTGTAACTTTTATAATTTAGTTATTAATAATGACGGCGACGGACCGTTCTATATTAATTTGATGGTGGAAAATATTAAATGTAAATTCGAAATTGACACGGGATGTAAAATATCTATAATTTCTAAACATTATTATGATGAGAACTTCTCAAATATTCCAATTGAAAGTAAAATTCTTAATTTAAAATCATATACGGGTGACGTTATCGAGACTCTCGGGTACATTGTTGTTAATGTTTGTTGCGGTAATCATTACGCGAAGCTTAATTTATATATTATTAAAAATGGCGGGCCCCCTCTGATGGGACGCGCCTGGATTAAAGATTTAAAGTTAGCTGTAGTAGAATGCCATAGTTTATCGTATGAGGACTCGATGGCGACATCGTTACGTAATGAATTTCCGAATGTTTTCGCTAAGGGGCTAGGGACATTCAAATCTAAGTTTAGATTGTATTTAAAAGATATTACACCGGTATTTGTTAAAGCGCGGCCATTGCCTCTGGCTTTGCGGCAGCCTGTAGAAGAGGAGCTCAACCGGTTGCAAAGGGAAGGTGTAATTTTTAAAGTAGAACGGTCAGACTACGGTACCCCTATCGTACCGGTGGTTAAAAGTAATGGTAGTATTAGGTTGTGTGGTGATTATAAAATAACCATTAACCCATTATTGAAGGATTATCATTACCCTTTGCCACGGATTGAGGACCTATTTGCAGTTTTAGGGGGAGGTGAGCAGTATACTAAATTGGACCTGTCTAACGCCTTTCAACAATGTATTTTGCATGAGGACTCACAGCCGATGACGGCGATTACAACACATGTTGGCACTTTTGTTTATAAAAGGGTTCCATTTGGAATAAAATGTATTCCCGAAAATTTTCAAAAAATCATGGAGGAGACATTGAGTGGATTGCCGTCAACGGCAGTTTTTGCGGATGACATATGTATTACTGGTAAAAATAAGGAAGTGCATTTGTCCAATTTAAAAGCAGTACTACAAAGACTTAGTGAAAACGGCTTAAGAATTAACTTTTCTAAGTGTAAATTTTTCAGGGACAGTGTCACTTATTTAGGATATAAAATCGATAAGTTTGGTTTGCATACCGACAAAAAAAAAATTGAGGCAATTGTAGCTGCACCTCCTCCAATTAATATTACTCTACTTAAAAGTTTTATGGGACTTGTAAACTTTTATGCCAAATTTTGTATGAACATGAGCGATATTCTCAAACCACTCTATTGTCTTTTAAAAAAAAATATTAAATGGGAATGGTCAGATAAGTGTAAGGCAGCTTTTATAAAAATAAAAAATATTTTAAGTAGTGCTCCTGTCTTAGCTCATTATGATGCTAGCCTTCCACTTATATTATCGGTGGACAGCAGTTCTTATGGCGTGGGCTCTGTGCTTACACAGCGGTACGCAGATGGAACTGAAAGACCGGTGTGTTGCGCTTCGAGGACGCTCAATGTGGCTGAAGTGGGTTACTCTCAATTAGATAAAGAGGCTTTAGCAATAGCATTCGGGGTGAGTAAACACCACCAATATATTTATGGTAGACATTTTACTTTGCGCAGCGATCACCGTCCGTTAAGTTACATTTTCGGTAAAAAGAAGGGAATACCTGTGACCGCTGCCAGCCGTCTACAACGGTACGCAGTTAAGTTGGCTGCCTACGATTATGATATCGAGTTTGTAAATTCATCAAAAAACTGTTTCGCAGATGCTCTTTCCCGTCTTCCTCTCAGTTTGCCATGTAGGCAAACGAGTGGTAATGACCGAGAATGTAGTTATTTAAATTATGTACAAGGACACTTTCCGATTAGTTTTAAAGATATTAAAAGTGAAACGGTTAAAGATCCGGTATTAAGTAAAATTTATGGTTTTGTGATGTACGGATGGCCAGCTGAGAGGTTAACTGATAAAATTTTAAATATTTATTATAATCGAAAGGATAATTTACATGTAGATCAGGGTTGTTTAGTGTGGGGGTTTAGAATAGTGGTGCCTAAGTCCTTGAGGGAATTAGTTTTGAATGAAATACACGACGGTCACATGGGGATTGTGAAAATGAAACAAATCGCGCGTAATTACGTGTGGTGGGAAAATATAGACGCGGACATTGAGCGCGTGGCGCGGGAGTGTGCGTCGTGCCGCGCGGTGTCGGCCGCCCCGCCCGCTGCCCCGCTGCATTCGTGGCCCTGGCCTCCCGAGCCCTGGTCGCGACTGCACATTGATTTCCTAGGTCCGTTCAGTAATATGTATTTTCTCGTAGTTATTGACGCACATTCGAAATGGATAGAGGTGGAGAAAGTAACAACGACATCAGCTACAATTGTTATAGATAGTTTAAGACGGTTATTTGCACGTTTCGGTTTACCAAAACGTCTAGTGAGCGACAACGGTCCACCATTTTCATCGTCAGAGTTCGCGCAGTATTTGAAACGGAACGGTATAAAGCATACATTAATAGCCCCGTATAATCCGTCAAGCAACGGCGCCGCCGAGAATGCAGTTCGTTCGATTAAGCGTGTTTTAAGAAAGGCACAACTAGACAGAGAGGATTATAGTACGGCTTTAAACAGATTTCTATTTACATATAGAAATACGGAACAAAGTGCTACGGGCAGGGAACCAGCGGTAGCTCTTTTAGGTAGACGACTACGCGGACGTCTTGATCTGCTACGGCCCGACGTATCTGAACGCATTCGCAGCGATCAGTTACGCCGTGAGCAGAGCACGGGCCGTCCGCTACGAGTGTTGGCGCGCGACGAGCCGGTCATGTTACGTAATTATGGTAAGTCGGGTCGTAAATGGACTGAGGGGGTTGTCGCAAACCGAACAGGGCCAGTTTCTTATACTATTGAAACAAATAGTGGGCAAATCCATAAACGGCATATTAATCAATTACACAGTAATAAATCGCGCCATTCATTGAGTAGGACTATAGACGTATCCGATTCAGAAAACCAGGAAGATTTAATGGTTGAAGATGAGTCCTTCGCCAGTGAGGAGGTAAGAACTAGTGAGCCACAATCGCCCTTGCTAAACACGCCGCCCACGCCACCCGCCGATAATAACCGACGGGAACGAAAAGCTGCTTTACGGTGTAAAGAATTGTTAAGAGCATTAAAGAAATAAGTTTTTTTATATTATTAGATATTTATTTTTAAGATATAAGATATAAGATTTTATTAGATAAAATATTAGTATAATATAGATAAAAATATTAATATAAAATAATTCGTTTAATTTATAATTATATATATAATTAGTTTAAATATATAATTAGTTTAAATGTATAATTAGTTTAAATATATAATTAGTTTAATTTTTTTTTTTTAATTAAAGGAGGAAAAGTGTGAAAAGGAGAAAAATTAAGATAATTTTTTATGTTACTAAATTAAAGGAGGAAAAGTGTTCTGTATCGTAAATCTGTAGTGAGTAATAAACCAGTCTGCGTTGAGCTGTCGTGTCTCATTGACGTGTCCCTAAATACAACACACTTAAAAAATTACATATAAGTAAAACAAAATTGAAAAATTCGTTAACAATGGTGGGTTTATTTCTAAAAGAAATCTCTTCCAGCCAACCAAAGGAAGTGGATATGATTGTCCAACAGCGGGAAGAGATTACATTTTATTTACTATATTTCATTTTTTTTAGCCATTGCGTGATAATGCATTTGCGACACCCAACGCCGCGCTGTGTCTTGTTACCAGAGCAAGGAATTCAAAATAACTAATTACCCCATGTGGGATTTATTATATACTAACAACCCTCCCGTTTTCAGACGCTGTGTCGCTGCGTCAGGAGGGCAACTATTATACGTTATTTGATCATATATTGAGAGCATGTAATACTGACTTTCCGTTGCCCGCGTGCCTTTCAATTTTCCTATGAAATATTTTCTCGCGCTGAAAAGTAATCTACAAACTCTAAAAACGAATGTTGCGTTAGGGGTGGGATTTTTTGGAGACTACAAACGCTCTACAAAGAACCTATGTGCAAATTTACAAGATTTCAGGTTGAGCGGTCTGGGTTATGCGTTGATCACTATGTATGCTTGTCACCTCACAGTGTCATGTATTTAGAATATCTAGTCATCTTAAAAAGTTTATATAGTAGGTATAAAGTACCTTGTGAGAATTTGACGTTATGTTTCCGTGTGTCTTTAGATAGTGTGATGGGGGAACCCAACGTTATCATTAGTTTTATGAGCCTAAACAGACGTTACCGTCTCTACATAGAGTTATAAACACTTCCAGTATTGTGAATATACATAATGTATAACAAGACCAGGCATAACTATGTCTTATTAGTATTTTTCTTTCATGTCCAATGTTTTTCTATAACTTTGTTTCAACTTTTTTTCGTTTAAGCTTCTCGCTTATCCAATAATATAGCAGAGTAGGAAAGACACTCCGTCTTCACTTAAAATTTCAAAAGAACTCCAACATTATTGTCAATACTGAATTACACGTAAAAATAAAAACTTACCTTTTACATGTGACATTCGCAAAAAACGCTACCGCTTTATTGGGATGTAAAATGAGCCGTTAAGCCGCTCCATCGAGATTCTGAAAGCTTGCGAGTAAAAAAGTGTTAATGATGTGCTCCTTGAGCTCCACTGAAATGTCATGAGGATCGTTACATCGCTTATGTTCTCGCGACTATACGAGTATACGAGTATATTTGTGTTTCACTTCTGTGTACTCTACTTTTTTGTATAGAGTTCAAAAGTGACTTCCTTTAAATATTTTTTGGGAAATGTATGAAGATTTGAGCGAGACTCTAACCCACGCAATTTTTTTGTAAAACCATTGACGACGTTTGATAAGAACGTATGGCTTAGTGGCACCTTGATGGTTCTCAAAAGACACAGGTTCCAGTCCAGATACATTCAAATTTCCATTCCGTTCTCCGGAATTTGGGGGAGAATGGGGGGCGAGTCTCACTAGGTTCTCAGGTTCCCACCGCCTACACTTTTATGTGCGGGATACAGCATGAAGATAAAAAAGAATAGCTTGGAGTTCAACTTAACAGACAAAATATCTAAATGGCTAGAAAATGCCAAAAGTAAAAGTATTGTTTTATTGGCTAGTACGCTTGGCCTGAGTCCAATGGGCGTAGAATCGAATCCTACTTGTTTAAAATGTTATACATTACAATGAAATACTATGCCTATACTTATAGGCCAATCAGACCCACCTTTAATTTTTTTAAATATTGCTTGCTAGATTCACTTATCGATTGATAAATCTGTATTAATTTAAATTGTTATTTATTTTTATAATAAATTTATCAAATTTTTACATCATATATTATTTCTGTTCAAGTTCATGGTATACAACACGATACATATACGTAAGAACACAGTTCTACTTCTCATTTCTTACTTAATCTCAATTTTCGATGTATAATTAATTTTAAAGTACTAATCTATATATATAAAAGGACTTGTCCTCACTGACTGAGGTAAGACGCACGCACGACCGTAACCGCTGATGGTAGAAACGTTAAATTTGGACAAATGTTTACTTTTGTAATCTGGACATCCACTAAGAAGGGATTTTGAAAAATTTTAACCCTAAAGGGGAGAAATAGGGGTTGAAAGTTTGTATGGAAAAAAAATTAAATCGGCACCGATTTTTATAAAAATTGAAATTCAGACTCTTAAACGTATTTAATTGAATACGTGTTTCATCGTTTTCTAGAATTCCTCCTCTAAGGGTGCAAATAAGGGGTTGAAAGTTTGTATGGAAACATCTTTAAACCGCCAGCGATTATTATAAAATTTGAAACTTAGACTCATAAAAATATTTAATTGAAAATGTGTTTCATTGTTTTCTAGAATTCACCCCCTAAGGGTGCAAATAAGGGGTTGATAGTTTGTATGGAAAAATCTTTAAATCGCCACCGACTCTTTTAGACTCTTAAAAATACATTAATTGAACACATGTTTCGTGGTTTATTAGAATTCACCCCTAAATACGCAAGCGAAGCTGCGCGCGTCCGCTAGTACTAATATATAATCGAAACAAATTCTTTCTCTTGACGTGGGACTTGAACTAATTCTTACAATAAACCTTCATAACAATCATATTCTGGACCACAAGTACATTTTACCTAAAATAATTAATAATTAATTAATTAATAATTAATTAACAAATCTATTTAATATCTATAGATGCCTATATCAATTGAGGCATTTACGGAGCGTTAATAAAGTGCCTCTTGACTTAACTGTATGAGGCTTAATTGTCTCATACGGCTTGCGGTGGTAAACCACAACTTGCATAAGCATGTGTTATGTAATTATAGAGTGTTTCGCATATGTAGAGTTTTTAATATGCAAATTTATATTTCCTGTTTCTTTATATTGTCTGACTTAGTGAATCATTTAACTTTTTTTTCTTTTTTTCATTTCCAATAGATAATATTTAATTTACCTTTGATTACCTTAAGAAATATTGAACACTAAGAGATTTCCCAAAATTCCAAGTATGTCATAAGATTCTACGTAAACGGAGTTGCAAGTGGCCACTGGCTTCATATATTTGTGTTTTGTGTTAATTTCACGCTGTATCCCGCACGTAACAAGGTAGGCAGAGAAAAAATGGAAAATGGGAATCGAACCCACGCACTACGGCTGGCCTTTAAGCTTAAAACATTTATACCTAAAAAATATATAACAAAAATAGTGATTTGTGTTGTGTTATTTTGAGCAAAACTTTTATACTCATTCATAATAAATATCATTTAAGCGCTACGTCATTCAGAACGCTGTAGAAGGTGCGTAGCGTGTAGAGTTACGACCTGAAGAATTTACTTACTTATAATAGTATAAATTGGGTAATGAAAAGAGATAACAAAAAAATATAAATAAAGTAAAAAGTCCTTATTTTTTAAAAAAAATATTTAATAATAATAATAATTCTTCGAAAATAGTCAAAAATAAAAGAAAACCTAAATATATAACTTAATCCTAAATATATAAGGCCTACATCAAAGCCAATAAATTAAATTAAATGCTAGTAATCTATCCTATTTGCATAATATATTCTTCTTCTTTTTCTTCTCGCGTAACGTCTCATTTCGTGATGTACGAGTATGTTGAGTGAACCATGCGACATTTAGATCTTTACATTCCAAAAGCAACTCCCCGTGGGACTCAGTGCCATTATCATCGCAGGTAAAGTTGTTCGCCATATTTGGACTATTAATATGAATTATAACGATTCTCTATCAAACTATATAGAAAAGTTTTCACCATCTATCTCCGTAGATCCAGGTTGTAGCGGCAGAAAAATTCAATTAAGTCCACTATGCAGTGGACAAACAAGTTTGTATATCACTGCTTTATCTAACTCTGGGGAGTGTTACGGGGAATAATGTTTCACTCAGCTTTGTAACAACGATATCACGTTAACTAAACTAATAAAGAAACTTTTAACTTATCTTTATGAGTAAGCTTAGAGTCCGCCACTATAGTTTTGAGCTAATATGAAAAAGTAAAATTTAAAATAAAAGCTATTGCAACTTAGCTTATATAGCTAAAATCACATGGCTAACCGTAAAGCTTACAAAAGTTTAATCTTTTAAAGTGAATTTGGACCTAAGCTCTATATTTTCTTCCATTATATTCAAACTCCATACAAAATGCGGAGAAAACGGAGACTTAAAAAAAAACAAAGTGCACGCATGCGCGACACTTGTGACGTCACTTGGCCGTAGCACGCTGTCAGTCGTGCCTCAACCGGCCGCGCGCTAGCACTGTAACGCGCGCCGCCGCGTCCCCACCACATCACGTAAACAACAATATAAACACGCCACAATGTACACCCGCTCCTTATGATATACCGGCGTTGGATTTAAAAAAAAACGTGTATTTATTTCGTGTTTGGATGTATTCATTTCGGTAGTGTGTTTAAAAAAGTTTCGAAAACGTGTCTTTTTAGTGCCATTTTTTCTATAAATGTAGAGCTAGTTATAGATTCGATTACTCGCGAGTACAAATTTAAATATCCATTGCCTTCTTGCCTCTAAATAGTTTAGGCTTAAAGTTAGACGCGCTAGAGTTAGGTTTAAGTGTAATATTTAATACATTAGGTAAATACAAAACATTATCGATGTCGCTACTCTGCGGAGGTAAGTGTCCTCGTAAAATTTCAACTTGCCGTGTGAACCATGTCTAATACGATTTTCCCGCATTTTCTACAATAAATAAAGTTGGAAGCCGTTAACCTTAAAGTTTTAAGGTCATTAATGTTAAATATTAAATGTTAAGATATAAATGCCACGTTACTGAGGTTAAATTCACAGGACAAATGAAAAAAATAGTAATAGAACACTAAATACCACGCGATATCCAAAATATGTACAAAATATTTAATCAATGCCGAGATATAAAACAGCTACGAAGATATGAAAAGCCGGTACTTTCTCTATTAAATCTAGTGAATAAAACGAAGAAATTTAACTTATTTGCACGTAGGCATAAAATAAGAAAAGAGAGCCTTTACGTAGTCAAATATATTTGAATTGTTATTCATATACTACCATACCGTACCTAAACATATACGGGTACATGTGACAGATTAAATTATTTTATTTCATCCTTTATGAAAAAATCTTAGAAGTATTTTAGTATACTCGAAAAAAAATGGAAACTGACTTTTGTGTAAAATCTATTAATATAGTAATTGTGTACGTAAATTTTCCGACTAACAAATAAATATACTGACATATATAGAAGTTAGTCTATCAAAACTAAATAAATGGGGGAAGACTAAGAAACGACTTTTCGAAATTCTTACGGGATCGAAATCGAAAACTACATTTTGTAAACCTCGTTACATTGAATTTGCAATATAACTTTTCTAATTATAATTAATTCATTTTAAAAATTTAACCTTAAATTATGTTTTTATAATGCTACGAGTAATAAAAATTTTATAGCTTAAAATACAATAGTAATATAGTGTATTTGAATTGTTTTTTTTCCCCTCCCCTCGTTGCGCCCAATTTTTCAGACATACTTTTTTGGTTACCCGTCGATCATCGTCGTCGTTGGATCGAATAAAATGACAGTAGTTCATTTCGTCAGATGAATAATTAGAATTTTTCAAATATATTATCTTTAAGAAAAGCGCAAGCGAGAAAAACATATTTAAACCTAGTTATTAGACGAAAATTTTTCAGTGTAGGTTTAGGCAGTAGGCGCGATGATGGAGAGTTCAATCCCCAATCGGATAAATGAATAAAGAAAATGGTGTTTTAAGATTCGTAACTTTACAGGCGACGAATGAAAAACGAAATCTCTCGACAATAGGTTCCCTTTATCTACGCTGCTACGTGAACATAGATGAAAAATAAAAACTATTTAGGTAAACCTAAGGTAATTAATTATGTTTTATATTTTCGAAGACTATTAAAGTTTTTCTATAGATTATACGGAACACCTGGCGAGTGGCTACCAACGTTATAAATGCGCATTTATGTATCTCAACTGTGAAATTGCGTTTTTATTTGAAAAATATAATAAAAACATTAAAAAAAAATTTAGACACGTTATCCTTCAGTTTCCGCAACTAAAATGTCCGCTAGTAATATGACGCAATGGTTATAAGTTCGATGTTCACTCGGGGAAAGACGTACCAATACTTTTCTTCGGTGTGATATTGAAAATGCGGCGTTGAGTTCCGCAATTCAATACACTGTGCTAGGCGTGGTTATCTCTGTGAAAAAGTAGTTAATAATTTAATATTGTATTTTTTTATGATTCATAATTCATATCTATAATTTAAATATTCATATAAAGTAGACTTTTTGTCATTATAATCTACGAATTATTAATTATTCACAACGAGTAGCCTGTTCATTAAAAAAGGCTTATCTTGCTTACAATCATTTTAAATGGTTGTATACATTTATTTATTCAGGACTATTTATTTTTACAATAATACCTATTTTACTTTTTGTTTAGTTTTATAATTATTTTTATAATTTTTTAGCTTTTCGCCGTCTTTCGTACATAGCAAGATAGGTAGAGGGAATCTGGGCAAGCTAGTGTTAAGACACTTCGTTTCCCATTTTCCACTGAATTATTGGGGCTCTTGTTTCAGTCGTTTAATGTAAAATGTATCTCGGATCACTAAGAACATTTTCTATTTTCCACTTTTTAGAGATATTACACGGAGTGTATAATTTTATCACCCAATGACGCAACTTAACGCCGCGATTTATATTACACGACTGATAAAATATAATGAAATTAACTACGAATGCAATTTGAAACACAAGTTTAAAATTACATAAAATCAAATTAGTTCCATCTGCGCCCCGTTTTTCCATTGGAATTCGACGCAGCTATTTTTATTCACAAAATCTATTTCATCACGTCTATAACTGACCTAGACAACGCGAAACTGAAACTAAAATATGCAAGAATATCCATAAATTATGTAAAATAATTGATGTTGACATCTAAATAGTTTTCGAGCAGTATGTTATTCTAATATCACTCTTTGGTGCGTAATTCAATTTCATAACAGAAATTATAATAAGATTGAAGAAAAATATGCTTTTTTTAGATTATTTTTAGATGTCGTTACTCATCGACATCTATATTAATATGAAATTCTTTAAAATCAGTGAGTGAAAAAAATTGACAAGTAGGCAGCAAGGAGTTCCCGAACTTTCTGAAGCAACGGAAGCAACCAGATTTTTCATTTTAACTGGTTTTTTATAATATTTTTGCCATCTTTTTAATGGAATTCCCCAAAATACTTAGCTCTCTGCTTACTGCATATGTTAGAGATGTTTTTTGAAGCCACGACGTGTGTAGTCAAATCAATACCGTCATTATATTTCACATTTCTTTTAGTTTCATCATAGTAGGGTATATAGTAATCCAGACACTCCGTTCCTTGCTTTCTGTTTTATTTTTGAGACATTTTGTATCGAACGGTGGGACTCAAAAGAGCGGGAGAAGGAAATTATTTCAATATAATCATTTTTCCAAAGGGGATTGAATCCACAACCATTAGTTTTATAGTCAAATGCTGTTCCACAGCGGCAAAAAGTTCTCATTATTTTACATAAATTTTCCAAAAAAATACAAGTAGTTTATTACAATTTCATGTGTAACAAGCTAAAGAAGAGATATATATTTAAGAAATATATTTAACGCAGTGGTCGCACATTTAGTCTGCGACACTTCAAAGCGAGGTGACCTTGTTAAAATTAGTTGTTTCTTTGAAGAAATCATCTAAATAATTTGTATTTTTATTTATAACGCACAGTGTTAGAAATATCTAATAAGCGGACTTGTAGTCTAGGATCCGGCTGTAAGTCGGTTTATAAGTAAAAAATATTTATGTATCTTTTCAAATTAAGGTCGATCATGGCACAGAAGTACGTGCACGCGACTGTAAACGCGACCGGTTTGGATTCGATTCTCATATGAGGAAGGAAATGTTCAATATTTTAATTTTTTCGCTCTTCGACGGAAAGTATGGAACGGAAGTGTCTTGAGGGTAACGATGTATTTAACAATAGGTTCCCAGATCCCTTGTGGGATACGGCGTTAAGCTTAAAAAATATTTTATATATTTTATGTATTTCGGAAAAGGTATTTGAGAACAAGTTCTTCATTTATTCATTTATTTTCATTACTTCATTCTGATAGAGTAAGCGCGGTGCTTAGTACCGCCACTAAGCGCGAAATGTCCTAAAAATTTTGAGAAAAGTGGGAAGTAAGTGTTTTAACATTAGATTTTTGCTTTTGCCTATCCTGCTGCGGGATACAGCTTGGTTCTGGGAAAGGTATATGTGTCGAAGTAGTAAGGAATAGTATTTTATCCTTTTATATAATAAGGTCATTCCTTCTTAAGTGATTGAACTTGGCAAATTTAGTAAATACAAAGCGATTTAAAATGAGACAGCCATTTCTAAAAAAAAAACAAACATTATACAAATAATTTAAAGTGTCATCGCCTACACTATTTTAAAATTTTACGATCCATTTACCAAAGTGTTGAGTGACACGCGCCATAAGATGAATTAACAGATTGTTTCAAAAAATATTTGACACAAATATTTCAAATATTTTTTTTATTACATATTTTTTTCTATTTCCACAAATAATATGTATATGCTTATATACAACATAAGAAACTTATTAAGGAATCACTCTGCTCTTCATTCTTTCTCTAGGACTACATATTTGAATTATTCGCATGTATTGTGTATAGAATAACGAAAGTTAAAAATATTAGAAAATTATTTAGTGGGTCAGTTATGATAATAATAAAAAATATAAATACTACAGTCCTAGGTTCGTTAAATATTTTCTTCTTTTCGGTCTCGTAACCAGGCAAAACGTGTCATTGACACATAATGGCCCAAAAATTTTGCGGGAAGTAGAGAACAGAAGTGTCTTAATCGGGAACGGAGTTTCCAAACACTACATTTACAGGTACCCCCTGCATACCATACTATTTACAGGATACAGCGTCAGCGAATAGCTACAGAAAAGAGGCCATAATAACT
The DNA here is from genome assembly GCF_056956725.1 of Heliconius melpomene rosina. Taxonomy (NCBI): domain Eukaryota; kingdom Metazoa; phylum Arthropoda; class Insecta; order Lepidoptera; family Nymphalidae; genus Heliconius; species Heliconius melpomene. Next base: position 15,886,372 of record NC_140407.1, on the reverse strand, counting down.
CTATTTTACAAAATACTTGAACATGAAGACTGTAAATCAAATATGTACTAAAATGTACATGAAAGAACACTATTTCACTCCACCCAACAAAATAACATGACAAAGTGACAAAAGTTATGAAAAATTACAGCAAAAGGCTCACAATCGAGTTAAGGACGACGTGAAATTGCTCGAAACTGGCATACGTATAACGCTTTGTGAAATTCTTGCCAGAATTGCACATCCGGGCTATTAGCGCTACATAACGTGTTGAATCTTTTACTACGCATGTGTTTAAAATAAGTGTTTTACTATTTCTGGAAAATTGTTAGGTGAATTTTGTTCTTTAAATTCCTTTTATCCTAACTTGCCGTGGATAAAAGTAGGGATAAATTAAGTGGAGTACGTAACTCTCTTAATATTAGGGTAAGTAAAAAATCTGTTTTAAAACGGAAAAAATCTGTAAACGCTTTTCGATCTCGATTTCGTAATCTAGTTTTACTAAAAATAATTAATTATTTTTATTCTCTCGCTCTTTAGATGCATACAAAACGTAGGGCTTAGTTCCACCATTCAATACTCAGTGTTTTAATTTTTAAGAGGAACATGGGGAATGGAGTGAGTACTGTATGCGGAATATAGCATGAAAATGAAAATTAAATTTCTGCGTGAGAGAAGTGAATTTACGGAATCTACTATCTCCTTCACAGGTTTTTGTTATAATTTTTTGCACAATTTACTTCTAAATTCGGAATTGCAAAGAAAATTAAGTTTCTTTTATATTAAGAAACTAATGTCGGAGAACTATATCACTTGAAATCTGCCTTTTACTTTCTCGACATACGTAATTTTAGGGAATTATTCACTTAAATTAAAAACAAGTACAACAGAAAAGTAGTTGCGGGAAAATCGTATGAATATTTAATATATTATATAATAATTATACTTATTTTTAACTGAAATGGATCCAAGAATTCATAAAATTCATAAAATTCATAAAATATCCGGCAATTTGGTTCACACGGTAAGATTCTTCTAGTAAATAGTGTAAAGGCACAAACGAATACCGCTTTAAAGCACCTCATCTTTACTTTTCAGAACCCGGCCCTCTAATGTCAGAGCCGCTTTTGAGTTTATATAAGTCACCCATGTCAGGTATGATCATTTATATAGTTTTTAATTAAATATATTAACATACATATATTTATATTATACTAGCAAGTAAAACATGGTTTTGCCTGCTTAAACTCATTGTTATATTATAGCTAAATTATACTAAAATTGTTCATGAATTGTACCCTAGTTGTTATGCTGATGTATAAGGTATGTTACGGTATATAAAATGTATACACAAATTTTACTTTCGTTTCGAAATAACATGAAAATATTTTTTATTTGCAAAAAGTTTTATCTGGATAGAAAGCAGGAACAGAGTTATTTATTATTAGATTCCTTCTGCTTACACTTCATAATGGACACACAGGAAAATCATGAAGATATTTCTCGCCTCATACAATAAAGCTAAATCATTTGTATTTTTTGGGGTCGTCGTAGCTCATCGGCCTAGCGTCTGACGCGACGGTTGTGAGTTTCATTGCCGCTCGGAGGAATTAATTTAATTTCTCCGTTATACTAAGAATGAAGAAAGCGCAGCGTCGAGTCCCGCCACACAATACGAAATTATGAAAATGTAGTGGTGAGGAACGGAGTGCCTTAACACCAGGTTCCCTTTGACTAACATACTACATTAGGGATTAAGTGTGAGTCTTAAAAAAATAAAAACACACGCATACCTTCGTATATAATTTCTATCATTAAATTAATAAGTCCGTCCGAACAAAAATGAAACGTTCAGCGTCACATTAATGCCGCCATCAAAAGAGATTTGAAAAATAATCTCTCAGATTTATCCATATAATTAAAAAGTTCCAAATTGAATGGATACGTGTGTGCGTTGCAGGTAGACAGGTAAAATAGACATTGTGTAATTAGTTTATTGTTTTTTTTTATTAAGGTTTTATTTATTTAGGATATATTTTTTTATTATACAAAACTGATGAAATAATATTGCAAATCATCAGTTTGCAAATTTTGTTTAAACAGTTTATAAAATTATACTTTTTGTCTTACAGTACCTAGTTATAAAATGACAAGATTTTACAGCATTACGTATTTTACCACATAGAATAGACAGAGAGAATCTAGTGTTAAGATACCCAGTTTCTCAATTTCCATCAAATTTTCGAGAGATTTCAAATTAAGTGGGAGAGCGCTTTAGTTCGCTATCGCTCTTGACTTTGAATCAAACCAACGACCGTCGCATTTACAGTCAGACATTGTGCCGCTACACTACAATGAAACCTCTGAAAAAAAACTTTTATATAATAAACATGCCTGCAACATATCACTATATACGAGTACCTTAATATATTATACATACATATATATACGTATATTTGTAACTCATTTCCTTAACGATCCGAGAGGTGACTTTTTGATACTCGATTTTATGTAACTTTTTATGGCTGAGATCGGATGGTTTTTCGGTTCGTCGGCTTTATACGATGTCATTCGCTGATTTTTCGTAATACAACAGTCATTTACATATATACGTACACATATAGATACATGTATATATGTAAATGTCAGTGAATTGATGTTGATTTTATTAAAATTTTATTATTTTAATATTTATGACGAAAATAAACATGTCATTTCAGTTATGGGAAAATTATTGGCTCAGGGTTCAAGTTTTACTTTTTAGGTTAGACAGAGAGCTTAAGATATCTCCGTTCATTTCCGCAGGCTTCTGGAGCAAAAGCTGAAAAACACAACGTCGCGCTTTGCCTCGAGATGATAAATGTTACCAGAGTGAGGAAATAAAAATAATTTATTACTTCACTTCCTCCAGTCAGAATCGAACCCATAACCTCTTGCGTTTTTAGTCGCACGATTGAGAACTTGCGCAAAAACTTCTTCAAACTTAGGTGAAAAATCATCACACTCTCTCACTCTGCAATCTATTATCATCCTTGATGTCTAAATCGTTTAAATTTCATCAAAACATTAAACCCTAGATTGTCTAGAGTCTAGACGGACAAAAACATTTCAGTCAGAACTTGGTATTGGCCTCCAGATATATGTACGTAAGTGTGTGATATTTATCACGAACTTTACGATGAACACTTGGTGAAGATTTTTTGATACGAAAAGTATTAAGAGTTGTAAACTTTGAAATTGCTTTGAGATACCTCGATCTTATCGGAATGTAATAATTGGCTTCGTATCATTATTTCTATAATAATATCTTATTTGTCCGCTTGGAAAATGTTATGATTTTCTACAATTTTATTTACTATCTTTTTAACCCGATTTCAACCTGGTCTCATAGGTTTCTAATCTTCAGTGATTTCCTTATTAAATTAAGATTTAAAATTTGGAAATAAAGCACAACAGTCTTATATTAGGAAAAAGGTGAGAACAGAATGTCTGGATGAATGAATGAACACCAGATTGTCACAAAAAGTATTTTAAATCGAAGAGATCATAAGAATAAATCTTATATTCTAACAATATAATATTAACATTAATACTGTTAGAGAACTAACAAAATTGATTTTAAAGAACTTTTTGTAGCTTCACCCTTAAAAAGAATTACCTTCACAAATACAAAAAAACGAAACATAAATGAACTTAACATTATTTAAAAGTATGCAAAATATTCAAATAATAATCCACGCATAAAGTATCAACTGCATTTGGTCCGGTAGTTTTTGAGTTTATTCGCGAAATCACGAGTGACGTCGCTTTACGAGTACGCCCATATAATAAGCTGTCCAACCGTAAAATTTTCATTGAAATCGCTCCAATGACATTTCAGTTTATTAACGTATGTTCAACGCTTTATCAAATAAAGATACAAGTCCCAGAGGATGGAGGTTAAAATTAAAATTCTGGATAAAAAATCTGTTTAAAGTTTTTTGTGGCTGTTTCCTTTTTTGAGTCAATTGTGGTTATTCATTTTATACTTCGCTTTTGATATAAGTACAGGGAATCAATTAAGGTATGATAGTATAATATTAAGAATGATAATATTGAACTTCTTTTAAAAAATTATGGATGAGTTGACTCAAATCTTGGGACAATGTGTATTTGACTTGAACTGACAGTTGAAGATCACAAATATTTTTTCTTAGATAGCCTGTCCCAAACTGTGTTAATTACATACTGTTGCTTAACGATATATCGCGATGTACCCCGCACATAACAAAAGGCAGAGGCACCCTGGGAACATAGTACAAAGATACTCCGTTCCCATTAAGACACTTCTGTTCCCCGCTGTTGATAAAAACAAAAAATGGTCTCATCCAAGTATAACAGTGGTAACTGGTACAATAATATATATTTTGCTTATAATACAGCAAAATTTTGGGTTTATTTAAATTAAAATTTGGTCCATTGTGAATTTTGAGAGATAATGCGAACATTCCATTGTCTGAAATCAAGTGAGATCTCGCTACGTAACCTTTATCAACATCACAGGGGAGTATGAAAGTGTGCGCGAGTGAAAACCTCTTTAAATGTAAATATATTATCGATTTAAATAGTCTACTTTTTAAATATAAAGCTTCTTATGTTAACTCGTTAGACAACACATTTGTGATTTGTGACCTGATTTTTACATAACTGGAATATCTCATTTTCACTCTTAGTGGTGTATAATAAATAATTTAAATTAAATTAAAATCGTCATAACAAAAAAATATTTTAAAAAAACAGTACAAAATAAATATTTAAGGCGGCTCCCGAACAACAGACATTTTATCGCAAGTCCAACTCGCACTTAGCTGGTTTTTTCTAAACTTCCCCACACATCTTGAGTAAGGCAGAATAAAAAGAAATATACTTGTTATTCCAATACGGATAGAAGTAAACAAATTGTTTGTCACTAAGTTGTTTAACAACCGCAGTATTTCAGCGACGCTGTTATCAGTACTTCTATATTACTTCATTTTGTAAACTACGCAGTCTTATATCTTCTAGGACCGTCTGTCGTTGTAGTACTTGACTAGTTCTTGACTACAGATCGTGTCAGGTAAAATGTTTATTTATTTGTATATATACAAAACTCGTACGTTTCTGAATGACTGACAGACAAAGGCACAGACGTAACTACTTACAAAATTTAAATTTGGTTAGGTGGATTAAGGCGTGTAGGGGAGCTTTAAATGAGTATGTCTTGAAATGTCCTGATACCAGAATTTACTCATATATTAATATTTGCCTTAAATGTAAATGTGTAAATATTAAATTTTGATCAAAAAAATTAAAACAAATGTGAAAAAAGTGATTTTTTCCATCTCTGGAAATACCAATATATTATTCAGTTTTCTTTTCATATATTTGAATAAGCATTCACATTCATAATATTTAAATATTGAAGGTAATTCCGGTCAATCGTTGCGGTAAATCCCCGACCGCTCAATTGACTCTATTCATAATAATTATTCCGATTTTGACGACAGTGCTATACTATTTAATGTAGAATAAAAGCTTATAAAGCATAAAATAAATGTGGGTCTGTTAAATTATGTATTATTTAATAAATAACAGCTTGTCACTTCGTTTGTATCGATTATACAACGTAAAACCTCTATATTTTTTGGCGTGGGAATTACTAGAAATCTTCTTTTAGCTTTATTCTCTTTTCTAGTAACCTAGATTTCACTCTCCTTCGTCCAGTTGTTTTAACTGTGCGCGGTCTGTCATTGAATCAGCAGCAATAAAAAAGATTAATAAATTATATTTATATTAATTATCGCCTTTGTACCGCATTGGAATGTTGTCTGTTTCTAAATGTGACGGTTTTCGATTCGATTCCTTATCGTGGGAATATATTAGTTTCATTTCATTCCTCTGATAATAAAATAACAAAGCCTGGCATTGAGTTTGGCCACTCAATATAAAATTAACATAACCCTAAAAAATTTAAACAACCCTGTATTCCCCCGAATGGACTCGCGCCACGCGTGGGTCATATCACTTCAAAATGACCTAACATTATAACATCTCTGAAATACTTACACAATATATATTTAAAGTTACAGCATCCCTATTCTCAGATGACAAGACACCGTCCTTGAACCCGAGCGGGAGTTGGCTATGGAATTATTAAGTGGAAAGAGTAATTGAATTTTGCTCTCTGTAAGAATATTTTAAGGGTAACTCATGAAATATTTATATGTATATTAAATAACGTTTCGTTTCAGTGTAATTGTTTTTTTTGCTCGCGGCGTTTTGGAATTTAGTAGATTAATCGTTTTGTTTCAATTTTGCCTTAAATAATATGAAGTGTTTTTAAATGTAAGTAGGTACATATATCAGGGGTTACCCTGAATTGAGTTTTGTGTAAAATTTCATATAATAGATACTTATCTAGTGCGGGTAAACGAAGCGCGGCGTTAAGTTCCGCCAAATATCCAGCAGAAATCAGTTTCTTTAACTATCAAAAAATACAAAAATCTATTACAGTTTAGATAAAAGTTAGTTTTAATAGAACACATTAATTTCCCAAGATAACGGGTGAGTAAACATCTCCAACGTTCTTACATTTGAACAAACACTCTACATCCGCGTCCACGTCCACAACCGTCTCGGCTTTAACAAACGAATTCGCTGCAAAACTACTAAATTCTGAATAAACAGCTTTCTCATTCCATTATTTTGATGAGTTTTTTTTCTAGCTTTCACGCTTTATTCCGTTTAGTTTTTAGGATATGTAACGGCATTCTAGTGTTAAGAAATTCGTTCCCCACTTGCGCCCAATTTTCGAGATATTGTGTATTGAGTGGTACTCACCGTTGCGTTTTGTTTTCTTACTTGAGCGAGGAAATTAAAATAATTCATTTAGTCTCATAGGCATCGAACCCAGAACCGTCGCATTTACATTTAGACTTACATTTAGAATTTTTGCCGCTGCGCCATGATGGCCTCTAATGTGTTTATCTGTTGGACTTTTTTTCATTGGCAAAAGAAATAAATGTTGAAAAGAAATTTGTTTTACTTATACGTACATAGTATTTGACAAGTTGATTAAACAAATGGATAATTAATAATACACCTGTTAAAAATTAAAACATAAAATCAAAACATATAAAAATACGGTACACTTTTAAAACATCTGATTTAATTTAGCGTACATATAAGTTTGGGGGAGTGGGAAAACATTACGGATAGTCTTCCCGAGAGACTTACGAGAACTGCAACAAACGAGATGCTACATACAATTTTACTAAGATCCATTTTTTGTTCCGTTAGAAATATTATTCCAGGGCCAGTTGTGGTTCAGTGGCACCAGCGTGCTACTGTAAATGCGACAGGTTTGATGCCCAATCAAAAAAAAATATATATTTAATCATTCTTCTCCTCGCTTTTGGTAAGGAGCCAAAGCGCGGCGTTGTATTCCGCCACTCAACACGCAATGCCTTGATAATTCGGCAGAAAATGATGGCGGCGAAAGAACTTTTTTCTTTTTTTGTGTCACGCTGTATCCCACACGTAGCAGGTAGTAGGGGCAGAGAAAACATAGGAACCTAGTGCAAGATTCTACGTCACGCTGCCTCGTTATCGTATAAGGAAATGAAAATATTAAATTTTTCATTTTTTGGAGTAGGGATTGGAAGACCCACAACCTGCCGCGTTTACCGTCGCACGCTTGTGCTCCTCCATGACTGGCCTCAAATCTATGTGTATAATAGAAAATAATAATAATAATATCTTTTATACCCAGACGAAGCCACGGCAGGCCGGTAGTAGGCAATAATCCCAAATCGGCCTAACTTTGCGAACAGACGGGGATTAAGAAAAATTTCAATTATACTTCATTGTACGTAGAGGATCGCAGCGTTGGGATTTTACTTCCTCCTAAATCAAACCTCGGACAAAGTATTTCTGTATAATTTCCTTGATTCATATAAATCTTTTGATCCATATAATTAAATTTTCTAAATATTATAAGTACATTATTGAAGAAATTCTTTATATTTTTAATTTTAAATAATAATCAATATACGTAACATAACTCCAAGGCCAGTCGTAGCGCAAGGACCAAAGGGTGCGACCGTAAGCGGCAGGTTGTGGGTTCGATTCCCACTCGATGCCAGGACACTTAGCATGGTTATAGCTGCCTGAGTATAACCATTCTAAGTGTATGACAATGGCTAATATTATTCCCAAGAAAATTTAAAAAATGAGCTTTATAATTTAACGAAAGTTAGATATTTTTTTATGCATCTTATGAACCTAATACTAAAAAAAACTGCCGAAGTAGCCACCATTCAAGATCTATATTCCCAAATAGTACTTACCGGTGTATGCGCACAGAAACTTAAAATACGAAAGTCTGGCTTGCTCTGGCTCTGGGGTCTTAAATAGCAGACGTTTCTGTCGAATATTTTTTATAGCCAGTTTTAAATTACCTTTGACAAAAATCACAGAACTGATAACCCGAATTAGAGCCAAGAAAGCGATTGTTAAATCGATTTGGCCATCTCGATTCACGTCTGCGTTATCGATTTTATGCCATTGAAGTTAATTAAGCTAAGCTCGGAACTTTGCTTGGCTTCTATTTCTATCTTAATCGATGTTTTATTTCCGATTTTCAATGTTTAAATATATTTGAAAATGTTAAGATTTTCTCTAAAATTATTCGAACCCTAGGGTTTTTCTTGCAGAAGCTAGTTTAGGAGCAACACTTGTGATGTGTAATATTTAATGAAAATCCTACAGCTGAAAATGGAACCGAAGTTCAATATTATAAGGATTTAGCCGACTAAAGAATTCAGATCTAAGTGGGTGTCAAGTTCTATAAATAATCTTGAAAGTATTTTTTTTTCGCCTAAGTCCCAAACTCAAAACGAATAGTAACAAACGCACTCAAAAAAGTTAAAATGTTAAAAGCTACATATATAACGTGACATTATAACTCAATAGTGACGTATGAAGTGAACTATCTTATTTATTTTCCTACTGAGACCCATTCGTGGCTCTGCTATTGATCTGTCACCGCACATTTGTATCAAAGATTTATTGTGTTTCAGACAATATGGATAGCTACTGTATTACAATAGGGTAATGCTCTGTTTTAGGTAAGCTTTTTAAGTTCTCCTCAAAAGTTAAATGGTATGGTTTTTTTTTTGTAGGTAGAAGGTATTGAACCCACGTTATTATATTACAAAAACGGTAAGCAAAATTTAAATAATGCATTTAAATTAATATTATTAGCGTCAATTAATATTATCTTGAAAGTGAATGTTTAGAATTCATATAGAAATTTTGTAAAAATAATAGAATAAGTATATGTAAAAAAAGCTATTTATGCCTGTAGAATCCATATTAGATAGATTAGATAAATAGAAATTAATATTTGAGGCCGTCGTAGTGCAAGGGTACAAGCGAGTGACCGTAACTGCGTCGGTTGTGGGTTCGATTCCCACTCGGAGTATGAAATATTTAATATTTTCATTCTCGCTCTGGTAACAGGGCAAAGCGGGACATGGAGTTCAGCCACTCAATACGTAATACCCCCAGAACCCAACGCAAAGTGGGTAGCAGAATGTCTTAATGAGAAAAGGAATGTCTCAACACTGGGTTCCCATGCCCTCTGTACCTACCCTACTGTGTGGAAAATAAAGCTAAAAATATAAACGAAGTAATATAGTTGTGGGTTTGATTCCTACTCGAGAAAATGAATATATTTTAATAATTGTGTGCGTCTCAAATGGAGTGTCTTAACTCTAGATTATATGCTACAACTGCTATGGAGGGTAAACCAAAAATATAGTTGAAAAATAAAACACAGAATGACATTTCGTAACATAAATTCACTTCCACCATCCACAAAGAACGTGAAAATACGATAACATTTATTACATATCACCCAAAGCTCCAAACGTAGAGCCAAAAAGCTTATGAGCCTAAAAAAACATCGCGAAAACAATACGTATACTGTTCAATGCATTTAAATTGTATTAACTTCTGTGAAAACGATACCGAGTTGGCAAAAAACCAACGGAAAATAAAAAACAGCCAAGTTGACAATGTGAACTTCCATTTGCAAAGTTAGGTACATATTGGCTCCAGCTCGATTGGTTCACTAAAGTACTTTCTGATTAATTGTATGGTTTCTTTGAATTCAGTTTTGTTATAAATATTGGATATTATGATTAAAATCTAAAGTGAATTTTGTTGAAATATTTTTCTTATCGAGCTACTTGTAAGATGTATGAATTACACAGAGGCCGGCATAGCGGTACAGCATCTGACTGTGAGCGTGACGGTTGTAGGGTCGATTTCTATTGGAAGGAATAAATTATTTTTATTTCTCTGCCTTGGTAAAAAGTTAAATCAAAGCGCTGCGTGGAGTTGAACGAAATGTCTTAAAGCTAGGCTTAACTTTATTGGAATGTGCCTGATTAAATTTGACAGTGATAGGCTTGTATCTCCTTCCTTCTTCTGTTATACTTAAAGCACTTTTAAGATATAGTTTTTTGATTGGTGGCAATCAACGATGCACTTTACTCTACCCGAGGGAAATCCATAATATAAATAATAGGCTTTCCTAGTATAAATTTGAATCTGCAACATAGTATCCATTTACAAACAGGTCAATTACATCACGATGGCGTCAAATTTATGATATTCATAAAATTAGAGTTTCAACTTAAAATTGTGAACCCAAAGCTATTACCGGGAGGACATCGTCGTCCCATTGATAAATTTTACACAAAGAGTGTCGAGGGATTTTTAACGAAAAAAATCTACAAGATTAATTATCTCTAGGGTACTTAAAAATTGTGGAGGAAACAGACACTTTTCTTTTGAAAGTCCTTTTTTTACATTTCTGTATGGAGTAGACGGAGAAAGTTACAGAATATCACCTAGCTATTTTTTCACTAAAATGTATACATTTCTTTATAAACAATTTATTCGCTTAGAGGTCGTCGTGGCGTGTGACTGTAAACGCGACCGATGTAGATTCGTATTCACAGTATGTACGTAATGAATTATTTTCATGGCCTTACTCTACTTACAAGACAAAACGCGGGGTTAAGTTCCGCTACTCGCCACGCAATGTCACAAAAAACTAAACAAAATATGGGAAACGCAGTGTTTTAACATTATATTTTCTATAAAAAATAATAAATATTCCGAATGGTAACAGAACCCACAACCACCGTACCCACTCAGACGACGTGCTTCTATTTTCTTTGAACAACCTATTAATAGTAAAAATCGTCGTAATTGGTAGCTCTCTCAAACACTTCTAGACTCAAGGATTGGTTGCGTTCCATTATACCTTCTATTATATAGCCTTGAGAATGTCTTGGTCAAATAATTATCCAGTGTAACTTCCACCCTTATTTCGTTAGACATAAGATGTATAATCCCAAAGTATGAGGATAAGATGTAATTAGGAACGAGGATGGCACTTCATCCTTATAGGTTGGTCTCGCATCGAAAATGCTAGGTTCAAATTAATTAGACTTGGCCGTCTGTTAATGGTAGGTCACCTTTGTAATAATGCTTTTTGAAATGTCCTCCCGAGCTCAAGAGCTTCGAGAGGAAGCTGTCTATTGTTTAACTAGCTTTTAACTAGTGTTCGTTATAGTACACCTTGGAGTGGAATTGGGATCGAGTTTTTTATACGTTTTGCTCTCCATGATTCTGGTTTTGGCTTTTTATGGCCAAATATTTAGAAATATTTTTTTACTTCCCGCTTGTATCCTGCAGATATCAACGTAGACAGACAGACTACTGTTACTGAGACATTACATATTTACTGGCGGAACATAACGCCGCGTTTTGTGTTCCTATCAGAGCGAGAAATGAAATAATAAATAGTCATTTTTCTGTCTTTATAAATTTGTATATTTTTTTTCACTGTATGTCATAGATAAAACATATGTTAATTGTTTGTATTTGCCACCTATGGTAAATATTTATATGATGAACATAAATCATAATTTATATAATAGTGTATTAATAAATATATGAGTACTTTTAAAGAACTTGCAGTACTAAGCTTAAATAGATAAGGAGAATAGTACACTGGTTCATTTACTTGATTTGTATTTCACAAAGTCCGTTTGAACGTCAGAGGCAATTCCATCAGAGAGTTTAAGAAAGATTAGCTGTAGGCTTATATTGTATGTGTGTACATTTCATTTTATTAATTTCTTTGTCTACTTTTCAGTGACGGTAGTCTGTCTGTGGGTGCAATGGCTATGGGTTCTCCATACTTTTGTTTCTAATATAATAACATTTATTTTGGCAAAGGCAGAAGGAATCTAGACTCAGGTTATTCTGATTTCCGTTCTTCTCTCATGGCACTATGATGGGTTTCAAATGGAATTACAAATTTACCATAAAATATATTTAACATTTATAAAATGTTAGTATGAAATATTTAAAAGAGCAGAAATATATACAGAAGAACATTTTTCCCGTTGGTTTCTAACCCACAACTACTGTGTGCTGTCAGAAAAGTCCCAACTTCGCCACGAAGGCATATTAACTCCTTACGACAATGTTGAAACTTGGAAATAAGTTCTTAGAACTGTATGTATTTTAAATTTCCAGTTCTATTTTCATATTATAATATTTTCAAGCTTTTCTCTTTATATATACAATATGTATTTCGTATATTACTGAAATGGGTTGAAAGTTAAAATTTACGTAATATTTCGCATATATTACGCATTTGAATTAAATTAAAAAATGTCTTCTTGAAATATTTTGACTTATTACAACAAGATTGAATATAATTTAAATACAGATAATCAAATTTACAGCAGGGTACGCAGAGGGAACCTAGATATGACATTGGTGCATACCGCATCCATATAATATGACAATTTTAATAGTTTATCACCAAAATTAAAGTCCAGTTTATAATATTCAAAGAAAAAGATCATAAGGAAGACTATTTTGAATTAGATCAGAAGGTTTTTAGAATTAACGTTAAGTAAAGTACATAAATAAGAATGTAATTCAAATGTAACTGTACTGCACACACCACTCAGCATACAAATCGTAGAGTAAATAATAATCAACTCAATCAACACAAAAAAATATTTTTATTTGTATAATTTATGTAAGAACATGTTTTCTTAAATAATATTAGGTAAGTTTCAGTAGAGAAAATAAATTATCTCCTTTTTCCTACTAAGAGTAGGTAACTCTCACTTTAAGAATAGGAAATAGGAGATAAAAAAATTCAAATTTATTTCTTCAACGCTCAAACAAATTCTATTGAATAAAAAAATATGTTAAGATCAGACTATATGTATTGTAATGTAAAATATGCGGCCAGTCGTGGTGTAGGGGTACGAAGCTTATACGATACCTCCTCCATCTCTTTTTTCGTCATATGTAAGAAATACCCTGTCAAGCGCGAGTCGGAGGTATCTCCACGCGTTCCTGAGATAAAAGCTCTCGGCAGATAGACAGACGGACGGACAGATGGATGGACAACACAATAAAGTTATCTTATAAGAGTTCCTTTTGCCCTTAAATAGTACGGAACCTCAAAAATAGGGTTAATATGGTTTTTATTTATATAAACCTCAATTTAGTTACATTACAATATTAGCATAACAACCGTTATTCACTTCATGATACATTCAATGGCCGTATCTGTAACAAGCCGTGCCCGAGCAATCTATGAAGGCGGAGAACACAAAATGTACAAAGCAAATAACTTAGTATTCAAGTCACACTGTTTAAATTTGAAACGAGTGATATAATAATTTCAGTGTTTCAAGTTGTATTGTTTCCTTCGAAATGCACCTGAGCTTTGTTATATTTTTTGGATTGGGGTTTTTTTAAGCTTCACGCTATATCAGAATAGGCAGAGGGAACCTGTTAACCTAATCTCACTCCATCCCCATTAAGACACTTCCAAAGGCCAAATTCTGGATGCAGTGATTGAGTGGCGGAACTCAACGCCGCACTGCTTTATTTGATATAACAATTTAATTGTTATTTTTACTACCCGTGGTGGACCAGTGTGTGCAATTAATTATTAATAATAATTTTTTTAACAGTTGTGTATCACAGATGACCGATTTTAAATACAAAAAAAGCAACCTATAACCTCCTCAAAAAAAGTGTGTTCAACCAAACCAAAGGTCTTCTTAAGGTTGTCTGAAAGAAGTCGCCGATTATCGATAAGACTGCCTTTTGTGTGTCATTTCTATTATTTCTTTCTCATTTCGTCTGTTTTCCTTATTTAAATATAAAATTTTGCACAATAAAAATAAACATTTTGCACAAAAAAAAAGCAATTACAGTGATCTATCACTATTTTATTACTTAGGATATAGATATAATTTTATAATTATAAAGACCTAACGACAAAAACCACCATACATATTTTTTTAAAAGTATCATAAAACAAAATACTATAGCAACAGCTGGTCTGTCGCTCTATCAAATATGCGTTACGCGTATCGTATCTGTGTGACATGGCTTGTTTATTAACGAACATGTCCCGCGGGGTCGCGTTACAATTGTACGTACTTGTACTGGCTCTAAAATGATAATTATAGAAGGATTTGAGGTCAAGTTGCATGGAAATTATATCAGAATTGTCATATTTCTAGTATAATTACACTCTGATGCAATAGTTGTTTTATCAAGTGCGGCGTTAAACTCCGCAATAAATTACGCAAGGTTTCTTGTCGGTAGGAAAACATTTAAAACAGTGTTTTATAATTAGTTTCTCTACTTTACGTACTTCTTTAACTATTGACATATGAAATGTCATATATATATTCATATTTCCATACGTATTTCTATCAAAGTGAAGAAAATCTGAATGTTACCCTTCCTCGAGCCGCTTAAGAAAAGCGCCGTTGATACAAAATCAATAATCCTTGACGTCTCGTTTAAATGTCGACCGCAAACTGACGACGACCGACCGGCGATTGATGACGACTCTTACGGTATCTTACGATGATTTTAAGTTCTTACTTCAAAATAAAAAATATGTAAAATTTTGTTATTTTGATTCATTTGTACAAAATAAATTATTTAACTTTTTCTTAATCATTTCATTCTAACATCAATTGTTCAACCAATTCTATGAAATAAAATATACAAAAAGGCGATATTTCGGTAAGACCATTAGAGCTCGATGCTTATTATTTTCTTTTTGTTCTTGAAAGGTTAGCGATCTTAAATTTTGTACTAAATGAAGTGGAAAGTATCGTATCGTATCAATTTTAATGAAGCAAAAGGAAAAATTGTTTAAGAGTTACGTGGAGCTCAAATTGGGAATAATAAATGGTTTTCGTGTTTCAAACATTTGTTTTATAGGTTTATATAATGTTTATTTACTTACTAAGAGAAAATGGGTTATATTTATTATATGTAATATCTATATGCTACAAAAACCCACGTAGGTATATAAAAAATGCTGTATTCGTTTTAATTTACAAATTGGTTTAAATAATATAAATATATTTTTTAACAGTTGCCATTTACAGTTTGTTTAAATAATATTTTTTTTTATAATTGAAACTGTTGATTGTGAATATCATAGTAATGAGTTCTGTTCCTACTTGGAGAAATAAATTGTTTTTCTTTTCTCTTTCTGGAAGTAAGACAAAGCGCTACGATAACGCTACGGTGATCGGATCCATGCCTACGACGGCCTAGAATATATATAGCTGCCAAAATACTTCACATTAAAAAATATCTTTCTATAATACCTAATAGATGTCACATATTAATATAAATTCATTACCTTTTTTTTAGAATGTTAAACATTTAATTAATAAGCGAGCTGAAATAACGTGAACGTCAAAAATTCCCAAAGGCTTTCATTAAAATATATAATTTTAAAATTGCGGGGCGGTCCGTCATTATTAATATCGAATAGCTTTTTACACAAGTGCGCTACGCAAAGGAGGATAATGTGTTTATCACTGTATGTATGTTTGTTCTTACGTGACGTTGTTTAAATTATTCTTACATCAATCGTCAATCGAGGTGCTGTATAGTCAAAATGAAAAAAAGAATCATGTACTACGTCAGTGATACCCCATCATTCAAAAAGTGTTTAAAATTTACTTTTAGGTTACGTTTTAGATTTTTGTTAAAATAGCTAAAGATTTTCATTTTTTTTATAAAATATAATATTTTTATAAAATATTATTTTGTTAAATTTGGCTATAGATAAATATAGCCGCCGTATGTACAGTGAGGCGCAGTGCTGCCACTCCCTAACCCTTAATTTACATAATTAACAAAAACTACCATTTCCCTAAAGAACCTTGGTTGAACCAACCAAAACCATAAAACTACCCCAAAAATAGAATAAACAAAATTTCGTTATAAAAACTATATTGGAAGCATTAGTTCATATCAACCGTAATAGTGTCATGCATTAGGGCTCGCTGGGGGAACAATGAGGGGTAATCACCTAACGGGAGAAGGTACAGGCGGATGCGGATATTTTATGTAGCTTAGATTTTTTCTTCTTTTGTTCAATGTAATAGGAATTGTGTTTTTATGTGAAATATGCTTAGGTAAGGATTTATTGGTTGATATTTAAATAAGAAGGTCACTGTACCTAAGAGCCAGAGTTACTTCGGGCACCTAGTGTCATGTGTCATACACAAGTCTTAGTTATCTCATTTTATATTCTCAATTATCTTATTGGAGGCAAATTAAAAGAAGTTTAGAAATGATTTCTACATCATCTTAAAATATAAATCCACCATATTTATGTGACCCACATATTTGTATTTTCTATATCTGACTTCACAAAAGAGTGCGCTTAAGTTCAGAAAGTAGATAACAAAATAAGTTGTAACTGAATTTAATATGAGTTTGTAGCTTCACTTCTGTTTCTCTCTTTCCATCAAATTCTTGTGACAATGCGTGTTGAGTGGCGGAACTCAACACCGCGCTTTGTCTCAATACTACACTAGGAAAAGAAAAAATTAAATATGCCTTCCCCCCGTATAGGAATCGAATCCACGACCGTTGCGTTTACATTCGCACGCTTGTGTCTTTGCTCCGCGACTGCCTCAATACATCCGGTATTCTAATGAAGCGCCTTTCTTAATCTTACCGAAACATAAAGATAAAAATAAATAATTGATAAAAATAAACATTTAAAAAAAAAACAAATAATTTATTCCTTAGATAGAAAATCGGACGCTGTTCCACCACGATATATTTTATATTTATAAAAACATATAATTGAATATAGGTAATTTATATTTTACCTATACTTTACAGAAATAAACCCTCATGTTCCTATATCTTACAACCTTTCCCAAGTAATGTTTGACTTGTACAACTCCACTGGATACCTATATATGATGAAAGCATGATTCTTGCCCTTACAGCATCCCTTAATGGCCCTCAACTGTGTAGCGCGATAGGGGTAGAGTGGAAATGATAAAAATATCTTTATATGAGTGGATAATATTCCGTTATAATATATTCTAATAGTATTTTATCTTATTATCATAGAAATTGTTTTGAAATGGATTACATTTTTTCCTTACCATAAAAAATGGTTTTAAAAATATTAAAAACACACTTCCAACACTAAGTGGTACAAGTGTTACAATATGGACTCATAAATTACCTAACTCGAGTGGTTTATTAGTAATCGATGAAGAGTCCATTCAATTCTTGACTTCATGATGGCACCAGCTGGAGGACAACTTATTATTGTATCGTCACCTAGCTTAAGTAGCCAACTTTTTAGAGTACTAGAGTAGTAGTTAATTTTTTTTTGTATACATGTGGGTTAAATTCAGTTTAATATTTTTTTTATATTAAAAAAAATCTATTTACAAGCACGCACATACATCATATCTTGAAACTCTACATGCAACCAAGCAGAATAGGTCAAACATAAAAAAAACATTGCATTCTTCATATCGCAAACAATTTCGTAATGGATCGTAGGATTACAAGAAAATATGAGTCTAGAACTAAAAATTCAAGAGTTTTGTATAAAAATTGTAGTAGCGTAACAGAATCCTTGTACAAACAAACATACATAC
This sequence comes from Heliconius melpomene rosina, assembly GCF_056956725.1. Classification (NCBI taxonomy): domain Eukaryota; kingdom Metazoa; phylum Arthropoda; class Insecta; order Lepidoptera; family Nymphalidae; genus Heliconius; species Heliconius melpomene. Next base: position 15,868,304 of record NC_140407.1, on the reverse strand, counting down.
ATCGGGCACAATGGGAATGAACATGTGAAATGAGATGCCTCATAACGCGGCATAGGCGAGCTCGCGGTGCTGACGGCGCGTTGTGGCCGTTTCGGGTATTGTGAGACATTTTTAAAGTGGTATTCCACAGTCTAAATAAGTATTATGAAAGATTGTGTTTTATTTGTTTGTTTTGTTTTCAATTTCTCAACTCTACATACTATAATATTAATTAATATATTAATAACTCTTAAAACCTAGGATGTATCTGTAAGGGAGAAAGCGTGCCTCGTGTAGATTTATCATAGTGAAACAAGCAACTGTAACTTTTAATTACACCATTAAACCAGGGTGTCCTTGTTCATGTACTTAACATATTCTATTCCTACTCGGGAGAATGATTTATTTTCATTACAATACTCAAATAACAAGACAAAAGGCGGCGTTGAGCTCACTTACACCGCTATATAGAAGATACAGCGCGAAGCTTCACGCTTCACAATAATTAATACATAACAACTGTCGACAACAACGCGAGTCCACCGCTCGCGAGTCTCTGTCCCTGACAGATATTAAATTCGTATCCGCGATCCCAGCCGGCCACAATATATTACTACGAGTAGCTACGAATGTACAAATAGGTGCCTGCGAGTACACATACCAGTATACGAGTATGTAGGAAAGTGAGATTTCATTTTGTATTTACGTCTGTTTGTACGTCTGTGTGTATGTAGGCAACGCTTTAGAGTATGCTTATTGAAGGTTTTATAGCGAGAGAATCCCGGACATTTTGATACCTTGTAGGTTTTAGGCGTTTTAGGCACTGAGCGAATTTATCTTATTTTTTTTATTTTGCTTATTTTTTATTGTACATAATTTAAAAATGTTGTTATTAAAGGGAGGGAGGAGAAAATGAAAATAATTTATTCTCTCGAATGGGGCATAAACCCACAACGCTTTTATTTACATTAAATAAGTTATGATATCGTAGTACAGATTAATTACGTATTGAATTTTGGTAGAAAAATATAGATAAATTATTTTGCATTTTTTTTTAAGTTGCATAATATGTCATTTCAATCAATTTAGATATGTTTATATATATCTCTCTATCTAATTCACTCAATATCTAAAGAAACGGAGTGCATCAAGTAGAGTGTATTTGCAATACATCAAAGTGATTTACAAAGTTCTCATTTAATTATACGAAGCCACGTAAAAGTTTCCACCTCTAAGCAAGTTGCAGGAACATTATGTAAATAGTACGTACCATGATTAACTTCTGGTGCTTATCACATTCACTTTTAAAGTTAACTCAGAGTATTTTAGGGGAGTTAACGAGCTTACAGAACAAAAAGCTCCTTTTTTTCCGCGGTTTCCCTCTGAAATAAGGTTGCTGTGTTAAACTTAAAGTTAAGTTGAAGCTAAGGTAAAAATGTACGTATTTTGTGGACGTTGTGAAATTTCAGCTGGTTATTTGAGATATAGCTGTGTTTAAGAATGATGCAGAGAAGGCAGAGAGAATTTAGTATCAAGATACTCCATTCTCCGCTCTTCCATAGAATTAAATTCATTATTGTCTTGCTAGAACAGAAACTGAAAACAGTTAAATTCCTCTAATGGGTATTGAACCCACAATTGCTCCTATCCCATTTCCACAGCGTTGGGTTCCGTCACTTAACACGCAACGTCTCATCATTTTGCGGGATAAAGCATAAAAAAATTAAAACATTTTATATTAACCAGATTCAAAGTCAACTAGCTAATATAATATGACAAAATAAAATTCCATGTTAGGTTAGTTTCAGGAAAAATCAATACACTGTGCGATAAATTAGATAAGATAAAGTAATCTTTTCCACTTTGCACGGGTTAAGTGGACGGGTCCGGTCTAGTTTTATTTTTAGGACTTTAATTGAGTACTAGTCTAGGGCTCTTGTAATACGCTATTAGTTTAAAATTTACATTTCTTTGATAAACTATCTGAAATCTGTTGAAATATTTCCTTTGAATAATCTTAGGTGTCTAATTGACAGTTTTTTCAAGTGCGTACTCTAATAGTGAAAACCTTTTATTTTCTGTTTAATAACTCAGGTACTAATTGATTTTAGTTCTGCCATTCAACAAGCAATGCCTTAGGAATTTGGTGGAAAATGGGGAACGTAGTGTCCTAACTCTAGATTCTACCCTGTTAAGTGCAGGATATAGCTTAAAAAAATCTTTCCGTTTCTAAATGACTTACAGATAAAACTATTGGACTTAGAAAGTTGAAAGGTGTAAAGTTAGTGTAGGGAAACACTAAGAGAAGATTTCTTGAAATTTTCAACGGAAACGGGATAAAAATTATTATTCATTTCACATTTAAAAATCCGCGCTAATAAAATCGTGGTAGTACTGTTTACAATATACAAATATTATAATTTTAATGGAACTAACAACATAAGTTCAAGATTTGCTTCTAACGCAGTGAAATAGAGCGGAAACACACAAGTCGCATCACACGGATTTATGTTCTTGTTTCAAGTGAAGCCCAAAGTTGTATGCACATTGACTATATTTATATTTTTAGCTTCACATATAACAGGATAGACAGAGGGAAATAATTATTGAGGCCATCATGTCGCCCTAGTACAGGGTCTGAATGTAGACGTAACGATTACAGGTATAACCTCTGTTCCGGGAATCTCGCGATTACATTTGATCCATGCTCTGGTTGATAAAATGCGGCGCTGAGTTTCGCCACTTCATAAGTCTGCCGTAAATGTCTTGTAAATTAGGTCGCAGAGGAGGGTATATCAGCACTAGGCTCCCTCAGCCTACCCTGCGAAATGCTATGTAGGAAAAAGTTAGGAGCTTCTTTTTACATTAAAATGAACAATATACCAATATGAACATACCCTTATGATGTACTAGCAAGAACTAAATATCAACTTGTCCTATGGCACACTGTGTAAGTCCACTTTATATTCTAGTTACTCTAAATGCTTTCAGTATTGAAATATTAGATTATGTAAATAATTTAATTATAGAATTTATGATATATTATTAATAAACGTTTTGTAATTAAATAAAATGGTAATTAGATGAAACGTTTTGCCTCTCTATGTAGCGAAAATTGGATGAAAAGTGGAGAATTCCTCAACACTACTAAGTTCCCTCTACCGTCTTAACCATAGCCACCTCGTTATGGCCTATTTAATTATAGGAGTATATGCTTCCCACTAGAACTGTAACTTTTACAAGTATCTAAAGTACAAAAAAATACCTGGTCTGGATGATAGCATACCTCGAATACAATCAGAGATTTTAATAATGATAATTTATGATAAGCATACCTAACTGACACATAAACATAAATTCTTTATAATTAATACTCAACAATACCCATTATTGTTATTAATATATTGCATTTAATATGAAGTCAAGTGGTTCCAATACTACTAAATATTTTATAATGTTTTCAATTACCTTTTAAACGTAATACTCGTAATGAATTCGTGTTCAAAGTTACGCACCGAATGCGAAACATCTACAGAATTTCCAATAAAGCCAAAAATAGTGCAGCTTAACGTTTGACGTAGAAATAATTATTGTTGGCTATGTATAGCCGTGTTCCCTTTATTTTAACTTAACGCTTATATATACAGTCACTCAGTTAACGAACAGCCGGAACTATCTGTGAAGAACGCCGAAATTTAGCATGTAAGTCCCTTGAGGAGTGAGGTAGCACTAACAGAGGAATTCTCGAGTTTTCTTGAAAATGAAGACAGACATAGGTGAAAGATGCGGTAACTTAGTTCTGTATAAAAAAGAAAACCAGAAGAAAATTAACACACACTCTGAATACCGTTTAACTTAAAAATATAAATATAAAATTATCTATATGTTTGTAGGTAACTATTATTTACAATTATAATTTATTTAATATATGTAATGTAATATATTTTAATATTCTAATTTATTAGTTTATCACTTATATACAATCATACATTTATAGTACGTATTCGTATTTAGTATATTTATATAAAAGCGCTCGCTGCCGTCGACTGCACCGGTAAGGAGCAGTAATATTTGCGCCTACCCCCTTGTCGACGCATGTTTTATAACTAACAGTCGATGCTTGCCACTCGGTGCGTTTTATATACGTTCCATTGGTTTCTCAGTTATTTGTTAATATCATTGTAAATAATTACAAGTGTTCCCTTTTATATATAATATGTTTGTGGTTGACTTTTGTATAAACTGTGTCGTGATTTACTATTTGTGTCCAAACTATGTACCTTAAAGTGGTGTTCGAAATTGTCAGTGTTAACCGTGAGTAGACTTTTTATTATTCACCATCAACACTACATGTTTAGTGCCGGAATTCAACGCCGCACTTTGTCTAAAAAAACGGAATTAAAATACGTAACTACGATTCTACCAAACAGTAAATCAGAATTTGAATAAAATAATAGAGTAATATTGCCAAAGATTCATGTACACACAAGTTCGTCGCGAAGTTTTCAAAATGGCTAGAAAACTAAGCAATACATTTGGAAACTTTCTCAATTCGAACACATAATTACTTCTTGTTTTGAACGTGAAGCGGCAACTCTGTATTTTACCTGAATTTAATATGCAGTTAGTTTAAGTGGAAACATATTTTATGATGTCACCTCTTATTTATTTCTCTATGGCGATATATTAGATGTGTTAGCAATTTTCTCAAGCAAAAGATAAAGAAATAATAGTTTTAGTTAGACATATTCTTCCTTATATTTTTTAATATTTTCTTAAGGAAGGAAAGTTTTGCGATAATTGATTAACTTAAATAAAATCCTACATTTAGATATTAGTGTGATGCGGTGGGGCAGATTCTGAAAGAAAACAAGACGTTGTAGATTCGTTTTTCACGTACGGGAATTAATTGTCATGTTAGTAAAACTATGCATGACATTGAACTCCCCCTCTACACACTAAGACCTGTATTTATAAATCGCTCTCAAATGTGAGATCGATCTTGAAATGCAGTTTTCATTTTTAGATATATAATTTATGAATGAAGACGGCATCTCAAGATCGATCTCAGAGTTGCTTGAGTAGCAGTTTACAAATACGAGCGAGCCTAAGTCTCGAATTCCATACTAAGTTTTCTATAATCGTTGACCTTTACCAGGTATATTTTAAACCTACAGCCAACATTTTTTTAAGCAGAACATTCAAATATTCCGCTTATTCAATATATTTATTCTACAAATAAAACGATACTGTCACATTTTATAGATATCACAAACATAGCGATGTACGAGTATTCTTATTCCTAGGTTAAATGGCTTAGAAGTTAGTTCAGACGTTACTTTATAGTAACAACTGTCATTCGAGTGAAATGTTTTACTATGGCTGTACAAGAAAATTATATTATTTTATTCCTAAAGATTATCTAGAGCTGTTTTACTTTTATTTTCTTTTGAAACCTCTCGATAACCCAAAGGGGTTTGATGAGGTAAATATTTTTCCTGTATATATTATGTTATTCCGATTTCTGTCGTCAGTATTAGTTCTGTGTTTTTTCTAGTCTCATCAATAATTAAACGAAAAATGTAATATGCCCGTGTATATTACAGCTATTACTAGCTATTACTCTGAGCTACTAGAAGTTCATCAAATCTAGCAAAACTAAATAAAGTGACGACTAAGTGTTTTTCGATTATAAAAGTTATTCTTTTGCACTAGGACAGCATTCGGGTATTATTCAGAAATTTAAAACTAACCTTAACCTTTCAAATATCTAAATATATACACGGAGACGTGGGCGGTAGAGGCGGTGATTACTTACAATCAGGTGATCTGTGCGTACTAAGATTTTTCTGATAATGAGTGACTCATAGATAACTATACTGCCAAAACAACGCGGCATAGCACGCTGATATTTGGCATCATATATAGTATCTTTGGGGAGCGTAGGGGAGAACTAATTGAGTTAGTAGTCCACGTAAACAAAGTTGCCGAAGCTGTAACTCATAGCTTGTAGTATATATTTAGAATTTCAAATTTCATCAGACTATACCTAAGTATAATTTTTTTTTCTATTATATGGAAAGAAGATTAAGAATAACATAATATAGTCGAATGTGAAGCCCAAGGCTTAAATACCTAAAAACTTCAAGAAATATTCACTAAAATCTACATCACATCTTCATTACATCTCCAAATTCAGCAGTACCTATAACAATAGTAACGTGAACACTGATTAAATTTCCGTTCCAATTGTCTTCAGCATGTAGTTGACCAGGACAGAGAGAGAGACAATTAAGAATAATTCGACCGCTAATATCACCTACCCCCCTACCGGAGTACGTTCCCACAGGTTTTCATTACCATGTCCATTGTTCTTTCGCCCTGGTTGACCCGAATGGCGCTGGCCTATTGCTGATTTCGCATTATTAAAACTAGCTACTATAGCTTTTAATAGCACCTCCACGTTTCCGGTTTGTGAATATTGGTGGTGATCATTATTTTGTATTTTTAAGTTGGGAGATATTTGACGTCATTGCAATTTGTTTTCTCGTTGTCTGTAGGAATTTGAGTTTTGTTTTATTATAGGCAAGTCGCATCTTTTCCCGTAAATACATGCGTAAGCAGGGGAATAGATGTTCAAACACTCCGATTCTCATTTTCCGCCTAAGTTTCATAGCATTGCTTGTTAAGTGGCGGATTTTAACGCCACGTTTTACTAACAAGAGTGGGGTATTTAAAATTATTTAAATATTGGATAGGTTATACTTGGGTTAGTATCCCATGCACAGCTCTGATCTTCTTTCCCTTTTCATTAAAACAATTATGATAAAATGAAGTACATGTCTTATATAATATTTCGACAAGTAAACGTAAAAATACAAAATAAAATTGTGTTATCCATCACTCGTTGCAGGATTCATATTACGCCTTTCTTCGATGTCCAAACAAAGCGGACCGTATTATAAATTTATAACTTCTCGTTCAATTAATCATTTTCAGGTGCCGCTCGTACACTGGACGTGAACACCGTCTATACTTTGTACTTTAGAGAAATATGCTCTGGACAAACAAAATATCATATGAAATACACATTATGAATGTAAGATACAGTAGTTTTTATGTATTACATTTTACTGCAGAAGGAAATAGAACTATTGTCTAAGTTTTTTTAGCTTTAGCCAGATAGAACGGAGAGCGAAATGCTGCGGTGTTTGCTGAACTCGTATATCTCTTTCGTCTAATTGACTGTCATCAAGCTTATCATACATTTCCTCCGTAGAGTCATTATATAGTTTACGAGACTTTCTTCGAATATCTTCAATACTGTGTTGTGAGGTCAACTGAGGTCTCTCTCTGCCTCTTTTACCATTCATTCTCGCAGATTTATTTCTTCGACGTCCCCAAATCTTATTTAAAAAACGTACAATAACTTAAATGTAGCGGGATGCCAATGTCTTCGGATATATAATATTATTATACTGAAAGAAAAATCATCTTAACGCTTTTTCTCGCATAACAAGGACTGTTAAGACACTTCTGTTCCCCGCTTAGTGTCCTATATTTGACACATGTCACTATAGATATATAACTTGACCATATATTAGATGAAAAATAAAGTAGATAAGATGCCAGAACATAAAAAAACACACACTTGACCATAAAAATGTGTAATAAAATGTTTTAATGTCATCTTTAAAATATTCGTTTATTTTACTGGCAATCCATAAAAGTCAATGTTTCGCTATCGCATAACAGTTTGGCACTTTTATTACGACTGTCGCGATTAAAACCCTTATATTTATAGTTGTTTGTGGAAAGTAGCCTATATTTTATTAGTGTTAAAGGATATTTTCCTTTGGCAAGTATGGTACAGGGGATTTGTAATGAGACGGTCAGCAGTTATTGATTCACGTGATTCCATTAGGCTTTGGGGATGGGTGTGTTTATGTCTTGGAGTAATGGGCTGATGTAAGAATGCTTTTTATTTTAATATATTTTCTATATAATATACTAGTAGTAATTCTGGACATATAATCTTCTTGGTAAAATTTATAATCTTGTGCAATTGTAAAATTTCTTTTAAACACAGCCTTCTTCTACTCTAGGACTGACACTACTGAAATTTTCTTGTAACTGCAGTATTTTTAATGGTCTAACTGAATAAGAAATATTTTAATTTTATGTTCTTACCTCGAATAAAGCATCATATAATTATTATATTTAATCACAAAATAATAGAATTTTACAATATTTTTTTCTATATATTTTCACGTTATCTTAGAAGTTACTGTAAATTATGTTCCATAAAAACCTTACTAATACCTACAATTTCTTTGAGCTTCTCTGAACTTTCTGTACCGGAGGGTAGCTTTTGACGTCCATAAATTTTAAATGTGATATCTTTTCGTAAAAGATGTTAACTTATGTAATATAAATAAGTATACGGTTTTGAAACAGTAAAATACCTTCCATTTAAAATGTTATATTGTGTTTTTAATTATTTTTTAAGCTTCACACTGTATTCCGCACATAACAGGGTTGGCAGAGGGTAAGTACACTCTGTTCCTATTAAGACACTTACGTTTCCTACTATTCGCCGACTTCTAGAGGCATTGCGTGTAGAGGCATTGCGTGTAGAGTGGCGGAACTCAACGAAGCGCTTTACCTCGTCGCTGGCGAGGAAAATGTAATTATCATTTTTTTCTCGAATGAGAATCGAACCCACAACCAGATTTGTTTTTCGTCGTATACTTGTGCCCCTGTGCCACGACTGGCTTTAAAGTGCTTCTAAGATTCTAAGATTTAACTTGAATAAAGAATTTCTGATTCTTTTTTCAGTTCATATTTCTATTTCATTTCTCGAACGTAACGCCACGCTTTATGTTACCGGAGTAGTTAAATAACAATTATTTCATTCTCTTCTGAGAGTGGATCGAATACGAATCGACGGTTCTGGGTTTTGTTACTACTCAGGGGAATGAGATATTTCATTATTGCATTTCTTTTCTATGGTAATGACGTAAAGCGCGGCCTAGACTTTCGCCACTCAAAACGAAGAAAGTTTACAATGGAGTGTCTTAGCACTCCGTTCCCTCTTCCCTCTGCCTACGCTGCTATGTGGAGACACATGGTGAAGATATAATATAAAATAACAACAACCGTTTTCATAACCTACCAGCTAAATTCAAAATACCAATAAAGCCAATAAACATTTAAGTTTCTGTCCCCCAAAGCTACAGTGAAGCATAAAAAACTGTATTTATCTATACGTCACTGTCCCTGGCGGCACGAGCGCGATTTCAAGTGGTTATCTTGTCGTATGGACGTACCCTTTTAGCTACCATAGTCTATATCAATAATTTTAAAAAATATATTTGGATATGTTTTTACTGCTTTTTGAAACTTTGGACTTACAGAAAGAATCTAATGTCAAGACACTACGGTCTCCGTTTTCGCTCTAATTTATAGACATTGCGTGGATTAACGGAATCCAATACTCCACTTTGTCTTCCCAGAGCAATGAAATAAAAATAAGTTGAATAAGGTTTCTTCCGATCTAGGCTCGAATCAACTACCGTCGCGTTTGCAATCGGACACTCTTCCACTGCGCCATGTGAGCAAATATGATAACAATCATACAAAATGTAATATTATTAACCTTTGTTCCTAGAACAAAACATTTCGATCAGTTATCTCAGTCCTTTTGCAAAGCAATCTTGATCCTGACTCATTTTGTTATTACCTCCCCTATCCTTTACGTTTATTGCTCACTCCTTGATTACAATTTCGATTTTTGCCTAACAAAGGGAAAACTAAAATGCCGTATTTTTGTTAGTTATTTTTACCGTATATTTCTAGGTTTTTTTTAGTATGGTACTAAAACAGTTCGTGCGATATAGATATACAGAGTAAAGGGATAGGCAAAGGGAGCCAAGTGTTAAAACCCTCCGCTTCCCACTTTCCACTAAACCATGAAGGCATTGCGTGTCAAGCGCGAGGAAATAAAATTATTAAACATTTTATTTCCTCGAGTGGGCATTGAACCCACAACCTGTCACATATACAATCGCACGCACGCCCCTGCGCCACGACTAACCTCAAACAAAGTTAAACTAAAATAAACAAAATTGATAAACGTGTTTGTATTGAAAATTAAATTGACAATACATTTTGAACGAACTTAAAATTATTACTCAATTATAATAATTACAATACCATTCATCTAAATTATTTTCCATTTATTTTATAATTGTTATTGGTATTCTACGAGAATTTAGGCTTTGAATTTTACAAGCGAATTTTATTATTATAGTTATATTTGGATATTGTTTTTAATTAGTTTAATAACCGCTGCGGTAGACAGAGTATGGCCGAAATTATGCGTAAAGTGGGGAATATAGTTTTTTAGCACTATGTTTTCTGTGGTTTTGTATATGTATGTTGGTGTTTATGATTTTTTTTTTATATTTTTGACGACCTTTTACAATTTTCTTAATTTTTTCTGCATTGTAGACAAAAGTAAGTAGTATTAGTACCTACACTACCCAAATGTCTACATATACCTAATAATTTGAAAATCACGATCCATTAAGGAATTCGGAACAGAAAATTATGCTGGAGAATTTTTCGATTACCCACTAATAGGATTTTCTAAGGCATAAAACCAATTGTAGATGCAATCCCGGTTCCGGCGTAATTACGAACTTCCCGCGCGCTCGGACAACAATTATACCGGGATTACGTTTCAAACTCATAACGTACCGGGGACGGTTAAATACGTGTAATGTTGGATTTACATCGCCAAATCATGTTATACTTAATTATCCTTTTAAAATCACTCGCTGTATCCCGCACACGGCAGTATAGGCTGAGGTAATTTCGTGTTAAGACATTCTGGTCCCAATTTTCCGCCGAAATTTGGAAGTGAGTAACGGAACTCCACGCCGCGCTTTTCCTCGCCATCAGAGCGAAGAAATGAAAATGTAATTTAAAATAAATACTTCATTTCCGCGAACAGGGATCAAAATAACAATTAGTCGCATTTAACTTAAGTAAAAGAATTGCTAATTGCTATACGCTGTGTTGTATCCCCATAAAGCAGGAAAGATAGAATTGATCTAGTTTTAGAACATTTCTTTGCTTTGTTCTGATACTAGAAGGAGAAAATGAAAATAATACATAACCCGCCGTAATCGAACCTACAACCGCTACATTCAGAAGCTAACATACTACAGGTGAATTAAAAAGAAACAATTAGTGTAACATAATTAGTGAAGGCTACGTGACAAGAAACTACATTTTGGAGGAACTAATTAGGATGGCGTGAGTCAAGTCATTAAGGCCCATTCATTATCACACTCACCGTCATTCAGTTCATACAAAAATGCCGAATGGAACTAGTATTGTACTTTGGGTGTTAAAAGCATTGTTTAATAGGTTTCTTTTGACAAATTCTGAAAGCAATGCGTGTTGTAAGGCGGTATTTAACGCCGTTTTGCCTCGTAACTAGAGCGAGGATATGAAAATATTAAATATTTCATTGCATCGAGTGAGAATCGAATCAGCGACGGTCGCGTCTATCCCTGTGCCACTACTACATATATTACTCTATCATATATTTGCTGGAATTTAAATTTGATTGATTGATTTAATTATGATATTATTATTTTTGTGTCTTTAATGCCCACTCGAAAAAATGCAATATATAATAAGTTCATTTCTTCGCTATGATATCGAAGCAAAGCGTGGCGTTGAATTTCGCCTCTCAAGATGCTTGCAGAATTCCGCGGAGAGTAGGGAACGGAGTGTCTTAACACTAGGATTTCTCTCCTACCCTGCAACATGTGAACAACGAGTGATATAGAGTGAAGTAGTATCTTGACACTAAGGTCAACACTGCTGTATGTGGGATAAAACGTTGAGCTTGAAAAAAAATACAGCTGTTACAGAAATTTCACCCAGCTTTTTATAAGCGGTTAAAAGTCAAGTTGCGTTGTGTCGTACAAAAGAAAACGAATGCCCGTCGCACTGCCTACCAAGGGCGGGCCATTTTACATAAGTTACGTAATTAAAGACATGTTATATAAACATAATCGTATAGCGATGTGAACTTTTAACCGAATTTTTTTCCAAAATGCAATGTCTCAAAAATTGGGCGGAAAGTATCCCCATTTCAGACTTCTCAAACGGAGACTTCAGATCGAATTTGGATACGTACCTGATTACGCTCTACCTATTCACGCTCTATCAACTATGTAGTTGTAAAATATGTCGTTAAGACTTTCAGTTTTCGAGATATTTGTCAATAAACATTCAGACGCTTACGATTTTTTTCACAAGTACTATGAAGTCTAAACATAATCATAGATATTTAAACACCAAAAAACATTATCCAAATTGAATTTAAAGCCACTATCCATCACGTCAGTAAAATTATTATTATTACAAGCAAAATAAAGAAAGAAATAAACTCTACAACTTTGAAATGAGTTTTGATATAAACGACAATTCTACTTTCAGCCTACAAAGACAGCCATTGTGAGGACAGTGCAGAATAAATATAATAACCATATAAATCGAGCTGTCCGTTAAACGAGGCGAAGGCTTCCTCATGAAATAAGAAATGTATTTGAAATTATGAATTTTTGAGCTTAAAAAAGTTTAAAGATATTTTTGATTCGTAAATATGACTTTTTGGTGTTAAAATAACAAAAAGATAGAATTGCTCCATAGCTGTTCTTGATGATAAAACGGAAAGGCTCATTATTATATTAAGCGACGAGATTAAAAACTATAAGGATGCAATGTCAGGTTTAAAAGATTTTTTTCAATATATTTCGATCAGGTGACTAATACTCTTTAACGTAAAAGCAAAGCCCATTTTAAGCCTCGCGAATTCATTAAACTAAATTAATTAAATTAAAACAGTACCTATTTGTTTTTTTCTTGAGGTAATACGTTGTTTTGAGTGGAACATAGCGCCTTTGTTAAATTAAAATAATTTAAATTAAAATATTTTAAATTTAATCATTGTCCTGAGAAAGATCGAATCCACATTACTATTTATAAAATACAATATGTATTACAAAAAAATATATAAGCAACTTGTAAAATAGACTATAAATCATAAACGTGACTGTACGAAATATTTGAGTTTACTTGAACCACCTCAAGAAAGCTTCTGTACAATTTTTGTTATATATTTTTTTAAGATTCCATTATATAGCTTAACACGTAAGAGTTTTATGGAAAACTTTCAAATAATATGCAAATACTAACTACAAAATATTTTTAAGATCTTTTATATTTTTGCATAACTCGGAATTGATACTTGAATTGAATCAGGTACTTAATGATTAGTACTAATTAGAGATTATTTGTTAATTCAGTATTAAAAAAATCTTAAATATTTTTGGCGAAAAAGTCCAATTTATTCAAATAATAGAGAACAAAGTGACTTGACACTATACCATGTGTACTACTGAAGTGTCGGTTCACCATGTGGATACCCACCGAAATACAGGAACAATTATAGCTAAGAAATAAAGTTAAATAAAATCAGAAATGTTATCTTCAAAAACTAATTTTATAACAAAACGCAAGATAATTTCCAAAACATACATATGAAATATTGTGTGAAACAAAGGCCATTCACTTAAAATGTAACCATCAAGCAAAACATTCCGGTTTCCATTTTTAAACAAGCACTTTAAACTGCTGCTACTTATAATGTGAAACGAAATAAAAAATAACCAGATCGGCCGCCTAAAAAGAAAATATAGCGAACCAACGAGGGTAACTGTTACGAAATGTGTAGAAAAAGAATAAATATTTTTTTCTTATTTAGCTTCACGTTGTATCACGCATGTAGCAGGGTAAACAGAGGGTTAAAACACTCCGTTCCCCACTTTCTGTCTTGTTCGCAAAGCGAGAAAATTAAAATGTTTTTTACTCCGAGAGGGAATCAAATCCACAACTGTCTCGCATCAATGGTCACGCGCTATACCGCTGTGCCACGTCTGCCTAAAATATATAATGATATACCTTAAATGTTAAATAATAATTAACGTACATTTTTTGATTCAATCTTCAAATTTAATTTTAATTTTCACTTAGAACCAAAATTTAAATAAAAAGTACAACAACACAATTAGTTCAAGCATCTACAATTTAAAACTAGTAATAATAAAAAACGCTAAATGAAAAAGAAATCGGCCGACAAAAGAAAAGTTAAGCCACAAACAATGTGTAAATTGCCATAATAGGAGCGGAAAAGAAGAAAAAAAATACTATAAGGTGGCCAGTCTAATGCAGTGTTCTAAACCTTTTAATATACGGACATTCATACTGCAGATATTTTGTAAAATAGTTAAAAATATTCTTTAATTGACACTCTGTCTCTCTTATTAGTAGTAGGCTTATTCTCAAATAGCAGAGTAGACAGAGGGTGGCTATTATTAAAACACTCCGCTCCCCACATTCCACCCAATTTTGAGACATTGCATGTGGAGAGACATCTCAATGCCTCGCTTATTCCAGCACACACCAGATGAAAATAAATTAAATATTTTTCCCCGAGAGGGATTCGAACCCTCAGCTGTCAGACGCTGTCTCACTGCGCCACCACGGCTTCCACTGCATTTAGCTGTTTACTCTCCCCATTAATACATTATATGGTGTTGTATGCAGGTGTAACAGATTACCACTCATCAATTAGTCATTCAATAGATTTAATTAGGCTTGCGCTATAGTGGCCTATTTGCTGAGATAATAATTGTGTAGGCTTTAAACCTTCAACTTGGTCATTACTATAATATTCATGAATATGATAGGACAAAATGAAGCGTTGAGTTCCGCCACTTGTAATGCAATATCTTGAAATCGGGAGGAGAAGAACGCTGTCTAAAATTTGGTTTTTGGTTAACCTACTATATCATATGTTGTAATTTGAAAATTGTATAATTTTTGAGGCCGTCGCCAGGCAGCGGCACAATCTCTCTATGTAAGTGGCAGTTGGAGGCTCTCGTTCTGATACGAAGCAAAAATGCGGCGTTGAGTATCGCCACTCAGTACATTCAGCACTTAGTGTTAAACAGCGAGTTTATTAGTTTTTTAATATAATATGTTTTTATTTTATAAAAATTTCACTGCTGATCTTGTAAAATACAAAGATATTTAAAATTGAAGACCGAACGAAGTCTACAATATTTCTAGTTGAAGTAGTCAGTGAATATAAATATTTGATTCCGAAACAAAATTGCAGCAAGTTATTATGATACTGGTAGATAGTCTCAGCTTTAGTCAAATAGATACTGGCTAATCGCCAAATAACCAATTAAAAAATATATAGGTACATAACGTCTAAAAAATTAGGATAGATTTTTTTTTTATTTCCTACTGCTAGCTCTGGTAAGAATATAAAGCGCAGCGTTGAGCTCCGCCATTAAACACAATAAAATATACTCTCGAAAATTAGGCAAAAAGTAAGGCTCTACAAATTAAAATATTGTTCTTCAAAAATTGTATGAAATACAAAAATATTTTTTAAAATGTATACAATTTTTTAAAAAAATATATCTCTAGTACGCACATTTGTCTGTTGTTTGTCTGTTGAAACAATGATTATGTTTCTACTGAAACAGCATAGATACGATCTTGCGAAATGAGAAGACGGCGGAGCATGCCAAATGCAGTTTCGTACTATATAAGGACGATTGCATACTTTGTATTAACTTGTATTTTACTATTTTATATAACTTATAGAATATTTATAGAATATATATATATAAATATATATGAATATGTATATAATTTATATAAAAATATATATTGAGTACGTTGCAGCTGATTTTGATAGTTGTGGCTTAGGTCCCCATTTGCTATTTTTTTTTCATATTTTTGTACATAAAAGAATATTGGGACGCTATGTTCCACCTCTAAACATGCAATATCTTGAGATCAACAGTAACACATCTTAACCGGAGTGTCTTGACACTAAATTCTTTCGCCTTAAATATGAAGCTGCAAAAACACTGTATTTTTAGTCAAATAGAGCGATTGACAATTTAAATAAATAAAAAAAATATGCAAAGTTATTTTGTATTTAAAAATAATATAAAATTATGAACTACATTTTAAAACAGCCTCTCTGTCAGGAGTATCTGCTCAGCTTGGAAGTTAACATGATAGCACTTGATGGTAAATTAAATCTAAATAAAGTGATAATCATAAATTTATAAAATTTTACTTGAAATTAAATGATGTACTCAAATATTTAGTTTTTTTAAATTATGTTTATATAATTATATCGTAAAATGCACATATTTACATTAAATATAGATTGTAACAAGAAATATTTTACAATTTTTCCCGCAGAGCAGAATAGGTAAAGGGTAAACCTATTTTTCGGTATATTTTTTGTAACATTATACAAAACCGTTGTGGTGCAGTGTCAGACTGTAAGCACGACAGCTGTGGGTTCTATTTCTATTAGGGCAAACGAATATTTTTATTTTTGTTTTTTTCCTCGCTATAATAAATGAAGATTGCAGTCTCAATAACTCGGTAGAAAGTTGGAAATAGAGTGCCTTAACACTATTTCTCCTAGCCTACCCTACTATGCAGGTAAAAGCGTAAAGCTGCTAATGTAGTGACTTGTACATGAATAATGTATTATTTTCTACCAAGTTTGTAGTCTTCCTTAAACTTCGAACAAATTGTATGAAACGAAACTTAGTTACTTAGTAAATATGGACTATAATGCCTCATTGCTAATTAAGTTTTCGCTGCTTTTATAAACTTTATATTCTATTAATGGAAATCTTATATTTATTTAATATACATATTTTATATTTACCTGTTAGTGAAACAATATTTTGTTCTCTTCTTTATTCCTATTTTTGGCTGAATACACTATATTACATGT
The DNA here is from genome assembly GCF_056956725.1 of Heliconius melpomene rosina. NCBI lineage: Eukaryota > Metazoa > Arthropoda > Insecta > Lepidoptera > Nymphalidae > Heliconius > Heliconius melpomene. The sequence goes on along the minus strand of NC_140407.1, from coordinate 15,851,401 downwards.
AGGCAGTATTTTTCCCTTAGACTTGAATAGGTGAAACCTAATGTTAAGGTACTCCGCTCTCCACTTTCCTCCTCCATCCAAACTAGAAACATTACGTGTTAACGGTAGAACTTAACGCCGCGCTTTGTTTGAGGAAATGAAAAATAAAATTCATTCCCTCGAGTGGCTATCGAAACCAAAGCCATCCGCCACAAAAAAGTCTAAGCTCTAAAAAACATAGAAAAAATAAAAGAATTAGGTATTTTTTAAAACAGGAATCGTATCCACGACCTCCATTCCGTTTAGTCAGTAAATTCCCATCTGCGCCGCACCCGACCGCGTCAAACATTTTAAAGATCACATATTGACGTTACTAATTGACAGGTGTTGATAAAACGCTTTCAGTCCAATCGGGTAAATAAATAGTGAAGTAATTAAAACACGAATTCAAGTATTAAGGAGTTTACATTTAAACATTTTTAATTAATGTTTTAATTAATTTATATAAATTATGCAAATATTATTGAGGTTATAAAGGCGGTTATGACTTCGATTACAACTTGGAGGTATGAATTATTTTCATTCTTCTGCTCATATAGATAAAGCCCGGCGTTAAGTTTCGCCACTAAACACGGGTGAACGGAGTGTCTTAACACTAGTTTACCTCTCTCCATCCTCCTATATGCGGCATACAGATTAAACCTAAAAAGAATAAATAATCCTGTAAGAGTAGTTTGTGTTCAGTTACACAACAGGATGGATGTACTACAGTACCCTTTTAAACTAAATAACATTAAAAGGAAGCGAGTTTTACGTCCGCTACTAGAAATTCCCCGCTCTTTGTGATGAATTAAAGCTGAGATAAGATTGTTTTAATTTTTTTCTTTTATACATTTAGTTAAGAAAATATAGTGATCGAATTTTGTTATATTTTCGCAGAATTGGTAAAAATATAAAGAAAAGTTGAGACACACCGTTCATTCAACTTCTGAGATATTGTGTGTTGGGTGACAATCTTAATACCGCATTTCGTCTTACCATAGAAAAGCGAATGAAAATTCATGCGTGATGAATGGCGGAACTCGACGCAAATTTTGTCTCGTTACTAGACCCATGATATGAAAATATTAAATATTTCATTACACCGAGAGCAAACCGAACCCACAATGAACGTGAAACACGTTCGTTTACAGTCGGACACAATTTTATAAATAATTATTATATACTCATCACCTTATGCACTGTTGTGTAAAACAAATACTATTTAGGTTGACTGCATCCTCATAATAATGTATGGGCGTATTGTAATCAAGACGCCGGCGGCTCGTCAAAGGGCCTTGAGCGAAATGTTGTTAAGCAAATGAATAGAAAAATGTTTCTAGTTACTAACATTTAAAATAGCTTTTTTTCATTTATTTTGTGTTAAATTGTTAGTATAATAGGGTTAATATTGAGGTATAATAGGGTTAATAATGCCACAGGTTACGGGTTCGATACCCACTCGAAGAAATATATTTAAAAAAAAGCGTCCTTAAGTTTCTTCACTCAATACGCAGTGCCTCCAGAATTTGGTGCAAAATGGGAAACTGAAATTTCATAATGGTAACGGAGTGTCTTAACACTAAGCTCCTATGTTCCCTTTGCCCACCTTTCTATGTGCGGGATACAGCAGTTACAGTGTGTATTAAACCTTACATCATTTTATATGTTACAACATTATAAATAGAACAAATTTAGTAACATTCCCTTATAATCTACTCAACCAGAGCTAATTACATAGCGTATGTAATCCAAAGGGAACCTGAACTTCATATTTTAAAGCAAAGTAAATTGGCACGTAAATAAAAACTTTTGAGTACATTTTACCTCGACTTAATATATGGCTATAGCTTGTTTTTCAGTCTATGTCTTTACATGAGGCTTGCCTTTTCCTTTGCGAAGTTTCGCGAATTTTTCCTAATTAAATGTTGCAACTTCATTATATGGTACAGTGTTTGTTATTGTTTTATACAAAACTTTTTCAATGGCTTTGAGGGGAGCTCAGACGGAGGTCTTATTAGTGACTTGTATGAATCGACGCCTTGGTAGCGTGGTTGGATAGCATTTGAGTTTTTTTGACGGTCATATGTTCGTTTCTGAGTTAGGAACAACAAAAAAATTCTGTATTACGTTAGTAATATTGAGTAATAATATGTCACTAAGAATTACTAGAATTACCAATTCAGCTTCACGCAGTACAGTAAGGTACCAGAGACCATACTTAGTGACAAGACACTCTGTTCTCCACTGACCAACCTTGTGTCAAACACACAACCATCATTCCACTTCCACCCCAATTTATTTAAACTAGAAAATTAAAACAAATTCACCAATAAGCCTACACCACAATTTAAAACAAAACGAGAAGCTCTAGCGTGTACGATAGCAGCCACTGTATTTCCTGGCGTATAGGCGTGGCACCAGATTACAAGAGCTTAGATAACAGCAGGAAATAAAACTTGCGAGCTAATTAGTGGTCAGTGGTGCCAGCGTCGATGCAAATTCGACCACGACCACGTAAATTACTGCTGCCTGTAATGTTATTTCCAGCTATTGTGCTTATTTCGACGCAATTACTGATGGCATTTAGAAGCGATCGTCGGATTATTCGGTGTGTTCTGTTTATGGTATGGTACGTCTGTTTCGGTTTGGGAATTCCGATTATCTGTGGTGGGTTTTGTTTTTGTATTGATAATTGTGTTGGTATTGTATGTTGTTATGATATGATGGTGGTAGTATGCGAGAGAAATGGTAAAAGTACTAATCTGTTTCTAAATTCTTCCTCGTGGGAGAATGACAAACGGAATCTTTAATTTTTTTTCGGCCTCTTCCATTAATTACGTGTACTTGAAAATAAATAAATTAGAATCCAGACTTCATAACAAAGGATGGTTTTTATAGATTTTTCTGTTCAAATTTGATATACTCCCAATTCTTTATGATTTTCAAGTTATCGATTCTCAATCTTAATTAATTAAGTTATTATAGGTGTTATACGTTCCCAATTTTTTTTTAGAATTAATGATTCTATAAAGAACCCTTGAAGTATTCACAAGTTTTTAGAATATGTCAGTTAGTGTGACTAAGCAAACTGATAACGTGACGGTTGTAGGTTTTAATTTTTTTACTTTTCCTCGTTCTGGTAACGAGATAAAGCGTGGCGTTGGGTTTCTCTATTTATTAAGCAATGTTTCAAAAATTAAGCGGAAGATATAGAACAGAGTGGCACACAGCTTTGGGCTAAGTGTGATAGAGCGTATAAAAAAAAGTCAAATTATGTAAAAAATGCAAAATTACTAACGTACACACAAACATAATTTATTACAAGCATATTCAGAAAAGAAAACAAAAACAGAAAAAAAGAAGCCCTTTCGCAGGAAACAGCAAAGATAACGATCCTAGTTTAAAATACAGCTCCCGACCGCTCGTTTCGAAGCCAGTGGACGTAATCCATGTCCGAGTGGATGAAACAATTAACTCGAGTACCTACACTGCCGCGTTTCGGATGATTTAGCTTTGTATTTTAGTGGTATTCTCTAATTAGTTATATTATATGCATATACTTGTTTTTAGTATGTATATATGTATATATAAATAATTTAATTTTTAATATATTGTTGGATGTTGTGAAAAAAAAAACGTATTTTATAATAATTGATCAAAATAAAAGTAGAATAACGTAGAATTAAAATACAAAAATGAATTTATATTTTTTTTAAATATAAATATACGAGTAGAACAATTAAATCCATAAATCTGACATATCGTAACTGAGAACAATCCGAACATATCGTAATAAGAATACTATAAAAAAATGTACTACAGTCCAATGAACGGAAATGGACAGAAACAGGAAATGAACGTATGTAAAACAAGATGGCCGCTATTCACCGTTAGATGTTATATGAAAATATTTGTGTAAAGAGCTATTTTTCTAAAAAAAACAATTAGTTTTTATAATGGACATTTTGAAATTTAATAATTAATAACTTATAGAGAGTTTTTATCTATTATTTCTTATGATTTCACTTTCCGTCGAATTCTTGAGACATATAGCATATATTTGTTACAGGGTGCGCTTTCCTGACCTATTTCAATCCAGAAAGTGCCTCAAGCGCACAATCAGCCCTCCATGAAAAACGGACGTTACCTGGGGTAAGTGTTTGATCATTATTTGTATATATTACAAAAGATTAAAGGAATAATGAACACTGTATCTTGCACAAAGAACAGTGGTCAGAGGTAACCTGTACCTGTAACTAGTACTAAAACACTTCAAACTCTCCACAGTGTTCAAACTCGTGAGAGCGAGAAAATTAGAATATAAAATAATTCCTAATTCCCCAATTGGACAACGAACCCACAGCCCATACATGCTGTGCCGCTACACCACAACACCGACGGCATCAAAATTATTAACCGAACACGTACTTTTTTAAAGATTTTTTTTATTAATTGAACAAGTTATAATCATTAAATTGAAACGATTTGTACACTCGTTTTGTATTCCAATTAATTGTAATAGTTCTATTAGTTTTTATTATAGTGGAAAATGTATGGGAATATATTGGTTATAAAATGAATATAATTCCAAACTTGTGTTTGATGGATTTACGTAAATCTGTGTGACATATTTTTATATTAGATGTTCGTACTATTTTAAAATTTTGTGAAACTAAATACTTTTATATTCTCGCTCTGGTAAGGTAAAATGCGGCGTTGTATTCTGCGGACTGGATACGCAGTGTCTCACAACTCTTCATATCAAATACCGAAACTTACCGCCGCGTTTTAGTGTAGGTACTAAAGCGTCAAAATCAGTTCAAGTGGGGATCGAACCTACGACCTGTCGCGTTTACAGTCACACGCTTGTACGCCTGTACCATGATTGGCCTCACCATTAATAAAATGAAATAAAAAATATATTATAAAATGTATGTTTTTATGCACCTGCCTTGAAATTTGTATAGATTTTTGTCAGATTTATCGGCCAGGATGATTCATAGTAACAAGTAAACAATTTAAATGATTGGATATCACGAATAAAATTCACATTTTATTATAGAGTACGTCGATTTAAGCCGTGTTTCCTTTTTTGTGGGTTATTTCGATTGATTGAATTATATCAGCCTTTTTATTGGAGTGTCGGTTGCGCTTTTATTTTCATGATCATTCTCTTTTAGATATACTGGGCTATAGTTAAATTGGGATACTTTTATTTATTATGAAATTTATATATTTTTTGTGAAGAATAAAAAAAATATCACGTAGATATTTTTAAGTATGAATCTAAAAGTATTTAGGTGAAGGCATAGGTATAAGCTACGTGTTTCGTCACTCAACACCGCATCTCGAAAATTGACGTAGAAAGTGGAAAACGAATTGTTTCAACATTTAGATCCTATATATCCTGCTCTACGGGAAAAAGCGTGAAAAAAAATATATTAGACCATTTACACACTCGTTCCTACCGTAGGCCGTAGACAAAAATAAAAAATAATATCGTAAACCCACCTGTATAGGCCGTATGAAGTAATTTCACCTTACGATTTAATGCAGAGGTAAAATTAACCACTACTTTATATTCCACTCGCGTACTCCCGTAACAACTGAGAGTAATTTTATTTTAAGTATAAAACGATTTCGAGTAATGACTGTATCATCGTAAACGTATGTGAATAAAAGTTTTGTATAACTTTTTGCACAAAATTGTAAAAGAAATTGAAAAGGGAAACTAATTTTAAATGGAATGACGTTACAGATTTCCGTACATAATTTGTTATTTCGATAAATAATGTTCTATCTCTATTCTATCTCTGGGAAATGAATGAAATGTCACTCCCCCGAGTACGAATCGAACAGACAACCATCGCATCGTTTACACGTTACACGTTTGTACCACTGCGCTACATCTCTAGCAAAGTGGCCAAATTTCCATAGTTCATTCGTTCTTTAGATACGTTATAGTAGATAGCGTTCTGTGGTCACAGTGTTCGAGGTATTGATTAGACGTTAGGCGTGGGTTGTACCGTCGAGTCTGGGCTGAATGTAAAGCATTCTGATGGCTTACTTAATTAACTAGGATAACTTACTAATGATAAATATTATAAATGTGGGAATTTGTGAGGATGGCTGTTTGTTTTTTTATATGCAAAAACTAGTGAACGAATTTAGTGAAACTGGACAAAAGTCCAAAACAAAAATAATTGCAATTCGAAACTGTAGTTTGTGAGATTAAATATATTGTAGGAGTTTATTTTACAACTATACCCACAAAACGCATTTGAATCCACACCCAAAATTAGCATACAGCACCACTTAAGCCATAGGTAGAAATATTTTAATTTTTGATCGCCGCCCTTATCCTCCATAAAGTCATATTCGCGGACGACCCACGCATTGAATATAAATTGTGTCATTTCGCAAAACCCCTAATGGAAAAGCAGATTAAATAATACAGGCGTAAGAAATTTTGAAGCCATAACGGCGTTTATAAATAATGAGCTTGGCACATACAGAGGGTTCACGTTCGCGGGATTATATATTTTTTCATATTTTTTTGCAGTGGCACAGTTTTGGATTGTTATTGCGATGGTTGTGGGTTCAATTGACATTATAGGGAAAGAATATGTTTATTTTTTTATTTCCCCCCTGTGATGTCGATGTAGAGTTCACATTGTATCTCGTATCAAGCAGGGTGGGCGTGTAGGGAAAATAGAGCGAGGAATCTTGTGTCAAGATACTCCATTCCCATTAAGACACTTCTGTTGCCCCCTTTCAGCGGAATTCTAGAGATATGATATGTTGAGTGTACAAACTCAACGCCGCGCTTTACCTCAGTACCAGAACAAGGAAATAAAAATATTAAACTTTTCATACCTACGAATGTGAATCGAATTCACAACCTATCGCGTTTATAGTCGCACGCTTGCGCATATATTTTTTTATTAAAACCCTTTAATTTATTATACAGTCACTTAATAGAGGGTTTGATTTTAGTTATGTATATAATTTTCATTTGCTGATTCGTGGTAGGTTAATATTATCGATATATGTACAAAGGTACATTAGCCATTCAAAAGGTTTACTGAGACTAAGGTGTAACTAACTTCATGTCTCATATTCACATGTATGTTAAAAATTCAAGCATCGTATGTTTGGGTTCCGTATCAAAAAATACTTTTTTTCTGTTTCTCTCATTTGTTCTAATTGAATTTTCCTTCATATATTAAAACATATCATAACATATCCATTTATAAAGAATATATAAAACAAAGTGGGGAACGGAAGTGTCTAAATGGGAACGGAGTAGTACTCACATATCCCCATTGCTTATGCAAAGTGCGAGATATAGCACGAAAAGCTATGGAAAAAATGGTAATATAGTGTAATAATAAAAAAATAGTAGTGTAAGCAGATGCTAACATATTGCTTTTGCTGATTTCCGGCCAAAGCCAAGAAAAGAAAATAATTAATTCCGCCAAATGAGAATCGAACCTACAACAGTCACGCTTACACCACTGAACTACTACGACGGTAGTGTTACTCTGCAATATCTGCTCAAAAACATAGAATCATAAGTTTTTGTATTTTTTGTACTGAAATCTACATACTGGTATCCAAGTTGCCCGCGGGCCACCTCTAGAGGATTGCCTTTACGCTTATACGTGATCATAGAAATCCTACTGAATGTACGTGTGCGTTTTAATAAATTTTTGGGTTCGTAAAGTAGTTTATTATTTACATAAATATGTATGTTTGTTTTTACCTTGTTTATCCTGTTGTACATGTTATAACATATTCTACTTTTTCTTATTTAAATTATTTACATTTTTTCACTCGTGCGTTTCGGTGAATGGTTTAGCTACTTGTTGAGTAGATGAAAATGCAATGTCTGAAAATTCAACACAAAATTTACAGCGGATTGTTTAAACATTATTTATTATCTTTGTACTAAATACGCTTGAAAGAAAATGAGATTAATGGTCGCATATTTTACTTTTTTTAAGATACTGCCGTTCCTTACTTTCCGCTGCCAAAGCTAGAAAATTGAAATATTAATTCATTTCCTCGATTGAGAATCAAAACTACAGACTGTCGCGTCGACAGTCACCTGCTTTTGCCACTACGCCACGACGAGCTTCAATTAATTAATTAATCCAAAAAATATTTAACAATTAATGTTTTGTTACCATTTTGATCAAAAACATTTAATGAAAGTGAACAGCAAATGCTAACAATATGTAGGTGGGATCGAATGCTGTGACCTATTTTAAAACTATTTTTACGCTGGATACCGGTTCGAGTGTTAACTTCCATTTGCAAAATATTTATGTAGGCGGTTCAGATATCTATTTTAGGTTAAACAAACGCTAACTAATTTGTTTCATAGTAGAGTTATGACTCTTACTTAAAATTAACTTTTTTCCTACATAACTTGATATGCATTATGGCAACTAGTTAAGACATTCCATTTCCCATTTTTGGTTTAATTTTTATTAAATTGTAGAACTATTGTAGAACTCATCGACGCTTTTTGTTTTTAACTCTCACATAATATTCTTACTGCCATCAGAATGTAACTTAAGTTAAAAGAAACTCATTCTTTTTTTCATTTCGGTATACTTAAAAACGTGACAAGGGCCGCTGTTGAAATTTAATAAAAACTAAAAATAACGTTATACTATACTCGTATATAATGAAAGTAGTTTGTGAGCTCCAAAGAATTCTTAGCACGTGTTCTGAAGACAAAATCGAGTTTACAGGTGACGTAGAGAAAGAAAATAGCAAAGTAAAGTTATTTTGTTCAGTATAAATTTAATTAAGAGTTTATTCCACCTCTTTTGTAGACAAACTACGGCGTTGAGTTCCGCCACTCAATATACAATGTCAATCGGAAGTTAGTCATGAAGTGGGTACCAGAAATGAACTCCTGAACTCCCAGTGTACGGGAGAAAGCGAGGAGTTGCAAAATAAGACTATTTTGTGGCTCAGTTTGATAGTGTCTATAGGTGCTATTCTTATGGGTTTTTATCAATGCTTGAATTTCGAAGCTTAGAATATCATTAATTTTGTCATAAAATTATCTCTATCACAATTCTGATCTAAATTTATAAAACAAAACGTCTAAAAGCTCCTGTAAATAAATATACTTATATTTGTACTAAAAATACCTTACTCCTTAAGAATTCTTACCACGCGCTGAAACAGAATCGAGTTCAGGTAAAATTAGAAATAGCATGGGTTTTACTGAATTGTGACGTCACTTACGCTTTGTATAAGTACCTAAATTGGATAACAGAACATAGTATACGTACATATATGGATTTTTTTGATGTTTCACTAAACATGAGTGACTCTGTTTTCTATTAATTCTCTTTTTTGTTTCTCATTTATATAATTTATGCGAGGATAAGAACATATAATTGGGGTTTTTGTAAGTTTTTCCTTCCTAAAAAAAACAATATACTGAAGTCTAAGGTCGAGATATATATGTATAGTACCTATAGCGGAGTATAACCCTTTCTTTATACAAGTAAATGTCAGCTTCATAATTAAAATGCTCTATTTCCTCCCGTTACGTTTTTAATAGGTTAAAATTGTGTGACGTCATTTGCTCGTAGGTTAAGGTCATGAGTTCAAGTCGAGCAGCGGATTTATTTTTTTATAAATATTAATTTGTATTTTATAAAGTTACATATGGACTCTTGGATTATAGCTAACTAAATTGCTATAATTAATTAGCAATTTTTAACTGTTTTTACCGCTTTGGTATGACAAAAACGCTTAGCGGACACGATGGGAGTGTCTCAACACTAAGTTGCCTCTGCCTTTCCTTCTATATTCGAGATACAGCATGAAGCTATTTAATTTAATTTTTATCACTAAAAGCTAAAAAAACATCTATCCTCCACATTATTACAGAAGAAAACAAACTCATAATACAAAACAATTATTTTCACACCACCTCCTACTATTTTGTATGAAACATTCGTTATATCCGCATAATAGCCTTGGCAGGAGAAGGCACTGAATTGAAAAATGTAAATGATAAGTAAAATAGCTTTATTTGAGTATAATTCACTTAAATACTGGAAAGGATCCAGTGCATCGCAACAGGTCGTGCGTGTGTTGGGCTATAGGTGGGGTGGAGCTGGTTTTACTGTAAATTTAATTTTGCTTCACTTTGTTATAAGATATTGTACGATGGTGACTGGAAAAGCAATAGTTGTGGGTTCAATCACCACTTGAAGTAGGGAATTATTTTTATTAACCCGTCATAGTAAGTGAGACGGAGTGTTTAACTCTAGGATCGCTCTGCTTAGTTTTCTGTAATTAAAAAAAAATGCTTGTGTTTTGTTTGGTATTAAATACAGGGATACAACTATAACATTTCGCGTAATCTGTATTTAGTCACTTCAATGTATTATTTATTGCATACATATTTAATCATTTTATATTGTAATACTTATTTAGGATGAACAAAAAAGACAATCCCGATTTTTTTTTACTAGAAAATAATAATGATTTAAAAACAAATATAATAAAAAAGACTGCGGTTAATTTATTTTATTGTTTTAATCTTTTTTTTTAATTTCAAAAGATTGAATTAAGACTCCGATATTTGTGCGTCAACGAATCATAATCTGTTGGTTTAGAATATTTATATAGATTGGGTCCACTGAACTGTATTGTCCTGCTAACATTATAATTTAATAATTACAATTAATATTATAGGCATAACTACGCCTCGTTTGTGGCAATAGGTTTCCCCTTTTTTTTTCTTATATTATCTCTGTTTTATTAAAATAGTAAATAAAGCGTATAATAAAAAGCGTGCGGTGTTTCCACATATAAGTTCCAATGAGGCATCTAGAAAAAAAACTTCTACTTTATTTTATAACATTAACTCAATGATATGGCGCTATGTTAGCATGGTTAAAAGTATCTACGTATCTATATACAACTTCGGGTTTGATCCTCGCTAAATTAATTATGTACTGTGTTTATATTCAAAAAAATTGAAATATTTCTAAAATAAACGAAAAACCATGAATTTGGTGTTGAAATTTTATATATTTTTCTTTCTTTTGAACACAATTGAAAACATACTAAAGTTATAAATTTTTCTCTACCACAAAATGTTACGTAACTATTATAGCTCAGTTCAATAACAGGTCAACTCCAAGGATCGTGGATTCATATCCTGCTTCGCTCAAAATTTTGCACAATTATTTATTTAGCTTCACAATGTATCTCACATATTGCAGTAAAGCCAAAAGGAAGATTTATAAAATTTTTAAGTGGCGGAACTTAACGCCGTGCGTTTCTTTTTATTACTAGAATTGAAAATAACTCACTCGCGCTGAAATTGAACTCATAACTGTCACGTCCATAATCAGACGATACAGTGTTATTGCTTATAATAATTTAAAATATATAAAAATTTCAACTCAATGATTGCACTGTCCGCACGCGCGCGCTGCGTACATACCACAGTGTACTGTAGCGCTATAAATTGTTGTGATGCGGTCCTGCGGTGTGGCTTAGCGACGATGCTGTCGTACATACATATATGCATATACGTATATGTATATATTATGTATGTATGTACGTCTCGCATATTTATCCAGATATTTTGAAAATGAATGATGAATGATGATGACTAATGTGATAAATATTTGACACTTGTATCACATTCGAAATTCCTTAATTATTTTTTATTAGATATTTAAAGCAAGATACTATGGCACAGTGGCGAAAATAATTGCATGAATTGTCATGTAGGGAGTTTATTAAAAAAAGCACAATATGACGTTTTAAGGAAGTTAAAAAAAAATTACGTATGATGCCTGTGAAACCTTCATGATATCGATTAAGGGTTAATTTTGATTTTCAAATGACTAAAAAAATAAAGTTAGAATATTTGACGCTGAAGTTAGAATGTATAGTAAACTTAAATTTGATCAGAGTATATTTGTATGTCGAAGTGTTAGTGTGGCGGTTACGCATACGTACGGTCCAACTTGGGGAAATGTGTTAATTTCATTTCCTCGCTCTGGTAAGATCAAGCGAGGTATTGGGTTCCCCTAATTAACAAACATTATCTTGAAATTTTAAAAGTGTTTTGGACCACACTAACATGCAAATGCCTCAAAGAATTAACTTGCCTCTTTTATAAAATGCAGAAATTATAAAAAACAAGAAAAAGAACAGAAGTGTCTTAATGGGAACGGCAGAGGCCCTCTCTCTGCGTACGGTGGGTAGGCAGAGAAAGGGCCTTTGCCGTGCACATGCGTAAACGTGTAAAAAAAAGAAAAAGAAAAATGAAACACAGAAAATACAAAATCCATCTTTTTAACTAATGTTAACTAATGTAACATTATTAAGCTTACCTAATATTAGTTCTGCCTGCCCACCACCAGGCGCACCACCGCACCGCCAGGACGTACTGGCTACATATTGAGTTTTGTATCGCATTTGTCAAATGCTCACGAGCTTTTCCAATTGCTTCTGTTGTAGTATAAAAGGTTTACTACAATTGTATTTCTGTTTGTTACTTTATTTTCTAAGACTTTATAGATACATATTAGTGAGAGGACAGTAGACAGTCAGTAAAGTATATTATGTTATTTATTATTTTTATTTCCTCGTTTTAATAACAAGACAAAACGCAGCGTTGATTACCGCCACTAAATAAAGTGGAGAGTATCTTGACAATAGATTTCCTAGAAACCGTTCTACGAGTGTATATGCAAACTTATATTATACTATAACTATTGTTGCGGAAACTTTACGTTTACGTGACACGTCATTTTCGTTTTCCGTCCATTTTCAATATACTACGTGTTGGATGGCGGAACTCAACACTGCCGGAATGGTTAATTGAAATCAATGTGTTGTCTTGAGTGGGGATTGAAACCACAAGCACAGCGCTTACTGCCACGATGCTTGTATTATTTTAAACATAAATAAAAATAAATAGTTTTTATTACCGTATAATAATTAGAAAAATGGTTGGATTCGTAAAACAAATGTGAATGTTTGAAGTAACTGAGCGGCGTGCGTTATAACTCGCTTCCTTTAGTAACGTACGAATGTAATTGTATACGTGGCTTGGTATGACATGAGATTGTTTAGGTGTGTTTTAATTAAACACAATATGTTACCTTCACGCTGCTTTCCGCAAATAGCAGGGTGAAGTAGGCAGAGGGAACCTGGGCACCTAGTGTTTAGATACATCCGTTTCCCACTTTCCCCCGAAGACAGAAGTATTTTATTCTGTTACATAACAAACAATTTCTTGAAAATTAGGCAGAGTGTTTAAAATGGAGCGTAACACTTATACCTAAAATATACCTACTAAAACATTTTACACATATCTATTAAAATTGAGAACTAGCCAGTTCATATAAAAGCGAGTTCATATAGAACGGTGGTAATAACTGCTCAAGCCCCGCTCTTGATACACCAAAGATTTGTGTTTAAAATTTGGTCTTATTTTAGCTTTACAGTCGGTAACGTACGTCAGGCGTTACTCGGCCAATGCGTCTTACATCGACGCCATCGTTAGAAATTGATTTGCCAGGAAATATTGAATTCCGTTCACCCGTTGTGATTTTCTATCGCGTTTTTAAAATTCCGTATCCCGTATTTTAAATTCCGTTACCCAGATTTCCGTATCCCGTTACCCGGATTTCGGTGTGTGTTTAAAGTGAAAATGGATTACGATTCGCTGATATACTCCCAAATCGCGAACTACTATGATGAATTGGTGAGTTTTAATTTTTTCTAATAATTACACTTGTATGACATTATACGGCACGGAAACAACTTCACTACTTCAAGTTTTCAGTCGTTACCAAATAAGTAAAGATTATTTTAATTTTTTTCGTTCTTCTGAGAGGATATTGAATACAAAATGCTTCCGAAATGTACCATTTTCTTGTCCGCAGTAACACGAGCATACCGACATTTTAATCGTCAAATATCCTTTACGGCCGTCGTGTCGGCAAAAGCGTAGGACGGAAGACGCAACAGTTGTGGGTTCGATTCCTACATACATTCAAGATTTGCATTTCTTCGCTCTGGTAACTCTCAACACGTAATACCTCGAGCCGCAGAAAATAGTAAACGAACTGTTTAAAATATTAGAGTTCTATCTACCATATTATTGTATTTTAATAAGTGGAGCTGAGAAAAAAAAACTAAGGAAAATATGAAAATTGTTATATATGTGTATAATGTGCACAGCGTTGAGTTTCACTACTCAGGGAAACGCAATGTCTGGAAGACCGGGTGGAAAGTGGGAAACAATGTCTTATATTTTACATTATACAGCGTAAAGCTAAAAATATATCTATAAAAATTTAAATTATCTTTATATATTAGACTTTTATATGCAATACGGAGAACATAGTATCGTGTCTTTGGCTAATTTACTATAGGTATACAAAAAAATATATATGAAATAGAAAATCTAGATGTAGATATAGTTTCTAGACCAACAATTTGCCTTGACACCGCCCGGATGTTTACAGATTCAACGTTTATGTTCCTGATTTTAACTCTCGTAGTAATCGAGAAATCCACATATAATTAAGTAGAGTTTATTACATTTAGCTTGAATAAAATAACTGTTTTTAATAATTCTAAAGTGTTATTGTAGACGAAAAAATTTTTTTTTAGAAAAAAGTATAACAATTTGAACGTAGTGGGACTCGAACCCGCGTCTCTAGGAAGCCATCCATGTGCTCTAATTAGCATGCCATAAATTCTTACAAAGGTAAATCAAACGTGGGGAGTTTTTTATAATTTTGTATCCAACACTTTTTGAATAATTTTGTGAAGTAGGGAGATAATTTTATTTTATATACATTTAGAAACGGTACAGGGTAGGCAGAGGGAACTTGGGAATCTAGTGTTAAGATATTCCGTTCTTATTAAGACACTTCTGTTTACCACTCTTTGCTGAAATCTGCAGGCATTACATGTTGAGAGTTGAACTCAACACCTCGCTTTACCTCATTACCAGAGCGACGAAATTAAAATATTAAATATTTAATTTCCTCGAGTAACTATCGAACCTATAACCTGTCGCCTTCGCCTTCGGAAGTGCCTCTGCGCCACAATTGACCTCGAAACTTTGGCATTTTGACACATTTTATGATATATAACGGAAACCAACGTCGCGATTTGTATTTTCTAATTAAAGTCATCCTTGTGATAAAATATAAATATCCCCTTGAAAAAACCTAGAACCATCGCATATATTCAGTGCATTACAAATACATATGTGAATTAATGATATTTCAATTAAATTAATAACCTGACGAAATATCAAAGATGAAAAATTAATTTATAATATTAGCAGAATTTATATAATTATACAAATATTAAAAGCGATGAATGTGTTCGCTCATTAATCTTTTCGTGAAAACGATTTGTCATAAATATGTGAGGACAGATGTTATTGCCAGATTATTAAATGTAGTTTATTTTTAATTTTTAATATTGACATTTGTGTTGTTGCCAGGATTATTGTTATTGTTATTAAAATTTCTGAGTTTTGACGAGATATATGGTTTTCTTGCCAATTTTTCGTTACCTACACGTTTTATTCCCAGCGTGGTATCCAGAGAGAACAGAGAGCACGTCGCGTTTCTCTGCATAATTCTTTCGCCTTGTCCATTGTTTTATAGGACCTCTGCGGAATCCTAGAACTTTTTATATGATCTTCCTCCAGTATCATCGATAATGAGATCTCGAAGGCTACCGAAGGTCTAACTCTACTTTTTTTTGGGAATCACTTCTGCTCTACAAATCTTTTTTACTATTCATTCGTCACTCATTCTCTCGACTTGCTCCATACACCTGAAAATTTTCTTACTCATTTTCCCTTTCTTAACCAATAAAATCACTTTTGGATAAAAAATTTGGACAAAAGGTCCAGCTAATTTGATAATTTAACTCTTATTCATTTTGGGACATAAAAATATCTTTCTTTCTTTGCTTCTTTGTTTGCTTTTTTACGCTTAGTATTCCAGGAAGCATCCTATTAAATAGTATTTGAAGTAACTATCATCACGATTACTGGGGTTTTTAACTGCACTATGAATGCATTAGACAAAATTTACGACCTAAAACTAAATTCAACATTACAAAAATTGAGAACATAAAATTAATTCAATTGTCATCACCTTTAGCTTATACTGTGAAAATATCCAACGTTTCAATATTTATTTATCTAACTAACACTACACTTAAGAGCTAAAACATTGTAAAACACTTTTAAATAAAATACATTAAATATTTACAAACTATCGAGGCCAGCGTGTAGCGTGGCAAACTCTTTCACTGTAACATACTGGTTGGGGGTGCGATTCCCACTCTTAAATATTTTCTTTTATTTCTCTGCTTGAATAAAAAAAAATGCCTTAACTATGCCTCTTCAGATATAGTGTCATGGATTAGTGCGAAAAGCAAATAACGTGGTGTCTTGTCACTAACACTTATCTCTCTGCTTAGCCGGATATATGCGGGATAAGAGTGAAGCAAAACAACTACAAATAAAAACTTACATCGAAACTGTATAAAAAGCGAAAGTAAAATAGACGTGTAGTGTAAATTAGAATTGTTTACATAAAAAAGCTACAGGATTTTAGTACTTATTATAATGAAATAAAGTCGAAATTACCAAATCGATAAAATATCAAAATTATAAGCCTGCACATTCTAAGTTTAACTCAGGGTCGCAGAATATCCTGATATTGTATGGTATGCTACTAATCTACTAATATTATAATTGTAAAATTTTATGAAAAAAATTTGAAATGGATGTTTGTTCCACTTTCACGCAAAACCTACGGAACACATTTAGATTAAACTTTACAGTATAGCTTATACATAATAATAATTTGTAATAATATACGAATAAGAGTAACCGTATTAAGCATTTGGGTCCTTAGTACATTTGGTTCCTAGTAGTACAATAATAGTTTTCATTGAATTTATACCTCAAAGCAAAAAACGGAACCCCTATAGGATCACATCGTAGAGGGATCAAACTGAAATTAATATCAGGTAGGTGGAGAATGGAGTGTCTTAACATTAGGTTCCCGCGTCCTACCCTGCTACATGCAAGATATACTCAACTAAATGTATGTTAAAAACCTTTTAAATATTAAAAACTGCAACGAAACTGTATAAAATTGTTATCAATAGAAAATCAAAACTATAAGCTTACATTGTAGGTTTTATTCAGGGTCGCAGAGTATCCTGATTTTGTATGGAGTATAAATATAGGTTATTTAGCCCTTATCTCCACCATGTATGTATATGTTACTTGCGATTTAAAGCTTATCGCGTGTAATTTTCATGTAATTTAGGTAAAAATGTGCTATTAAAATGAAATAAAAAAGGAATTTGTGGTAAGAACGGTGTTTAATGTTTGTTTTTTAACATTTTCCTTTAACTGTTCTTTTTAGCTTCACGCTGTTACTCTTATTCAGCAGAACAGGCGGAGGGAATCTAGTATTACGACACTCCGTTCTCCATGCACCGCACAATGTTTGAGACATTACGTTTTGAGTGGTTACCTACTCTGTTTATAGTCGACCACTGCCGCTGCACCACCATAACCACTACATAACAAACATTTATTTATATATACTAACATTTTTCTTATCTGTTTTTATTTTAACTATAATATTTTCAGTTTTCTATTTTATCTAGATACGATAAAAACGAAGCTTCTCTGATCATACTGGATCAACTTTTATTATAAATACCTTCAGTTGCCACCGGCTCATAAGGCGGTTCTGCTGAAAGAGTCACTAAGAAACTCAACATAAATTCGATTTCAGTACCCTTACGTGAATTCAAACGTCCCAACTCTCCTCTAATGTAGAGTGGCTTGTAATAAATTTCTAATGCCCGCAGCACTCGTACGTAAAACCGTCGTCATGCATGATATTTCTCTACTAGTGGCGGATTGCTGTCGTATTACACTATTCGGGATATGATGCATAGGATGTTAGACATACCAACCTACTTACATAATAACTTCACAATATTAAACTTGATTTTAATTTTAAGCATAAACATTTTGATATTCTTTTTGATTTCCTTAATGTTTAAAAATTGCTAGCGCGGCGTTGACTTTTGCCACCGAACACTCAATGTATTAACAATTCGGCGGAAAGTAGGGAGTAGGTTCCCAGGTTCCCTCTGTCTGCCTTTCTATGTGTGAGATACAACGTGGGGCTAAAAAAGTATTTCTTTATGCCAGCCCTAGAGTCTTAAGCCTAAAATATAGCACGTGTGTAACTCATTGTTCGAGATACTAATTACCGACCTGGTAAATACTATCTAATTGGAACATATAATGGAATGAACCTTGGCAGTTATTAGAATTATTTTTAAAAATCGTCCTAGTTATTTTTAGGGTTTCGTACCTAAAGATTAAAACGGGACCCTTTTTACTAAGATTCCGCTGTCCGTCCGTTTTTTAAAGCTGTTTATTTTTGAAGCCTTCGTGAACAGCATCTGGTTGTTAAATGCTAAAAATATAATAAGAATATGGCAATAGCTCGTGTTGCAACGTTACTTACGCATCTTTTTATAATTTTATTGCCTCCTTGATACCACGTTCAATGTGTACTCTAAACAAGATGCTATAAAAGCATTATTTATAACGCACCTATATAAATTACGATAAGCAGATGTTCCAGACGTCGTGTTGTTGAGCTTCTTGCCTATCTTGCATTTAAGAAGGTAGGCAGAAAGGCACAGTCTCCCAATTGTCGCCTACTTACGAGACACTGGATATATAGAGGCAGAACCCAAAACCGTGGCTTGTTTATCTAAGTAAATAATTGAAAATAAATTTAAAAATCTTTATTAGAACTGAAAAAACTAAAGGTAATCGATATCTAAATATCTATATAAAAATAACAGCGGAGATTGAACTCACAACGATCGCGCTT
Source organism: Heliconius melpomene rosina (assembly GCF_056956725.1). Classification (NCBI taxonomy): domain Eukaryota; kingdom Metazoa; phylum Arthropoda; class Insecta; order Lepidoptera; family Nymphalidae; genus Heliconius; species Heliconius melpomene. The sequence goes on along the minus strand of NC_140407.1, from coordinate 15,832,397 downwards.
GATCAGATACTGCATCACTAAGCCGTTACTTCAAGTACTTCATACTTCTTACTCTTGAATTAATCAGTCTTTTTATAGATACCAAAACATAAAATATTTTCTTTATATATTTTGATAGATGACAAATTAAGGCTGTACTGGCGTAATGGGAAAGCGTTTAATTGCTTACTGGTTGTGAGTTCAATATCCATTCGGAGAAACATTATATTTTAAATCATTTTTATTTTCTTGCTCATCTAGACAATAATACTATCAATATTCAAATTAAAGATTAGATAATCAATATAAATTTCTTACTGCATTCAAAATTGATTTCCATTTCTTCTTTTCATTTCTGCACAAGTATCGTAGTTCCAAAGTTTAAAAGAATAAATATTTGTTAAGATTCGGACCGTCCGGTCTTATACTTAAACGTTGAATAAAAACTGTATTGTAGACCCGATAGCCGCAATGAAGTTAAGCTTGGCTTATAATCATTTTATATTTCTTTCGACTTTGTGCTACCTTTTTATAAGTTCTTTGAATTTCTTCGATTTTATAACCTTTTTTTGTGTTACACTGTATCTCGCACACAGCAGGGAAAGGTAACCTAGTATTAGCACATTACATTCCCTGATTTCTTCCGAATTTTGGAGGCATTGCGTGTTGAGTGGCAGAACTCAACGCCGCGTTTGTCTCACTAATTTATTATAATAAAAGACAAAAGGTGGCGTTAGGTTCCGCTACTAAGTACGCAATGTCTCGGAAAAATGGAGATTGAAGCATTGAAATTTGAAGTCCGTTCCTCTCTTTGCGAAGAGGATCTGAACACTATGTTGGAGTGTCTTTACACTAAGTTGCCTTCACCTATCCTGTTATGCAGGAAAAAGCATGAATCTGTATTTTTTCAACACGAAATTCGTTAATTATACAATAATTTAATTAAAAATAAATATTGGAAGTGTTGAAGCAATTATCGGTGAAAACAGAATTATCTTTATTATGAATCTGATTACCACTTCATAATATACGATAATTAATTGAGTTTCCTATGAATGGAGTACCATTATTCATTCATGTTGTATTAAAGCTTTAGTTTTATCATAATTATATATATATAATTATATTAAATATTATAAAACTAACACTCCACTGAACTTGTGTGATATAATTCCAAAAGGTCTGAGGCTATAGTCATTGTGGGTTCCATCCACACTTGAGGAAATGATTATATTTCAATTATGTTAATTTCTCCGTTCTTAAACACATTAAGTTCCATTTCAGACACCTCTGTTCCCCATTTCTCGTCAAAATTCGGAGGTGTTGCGAGTTGAGTGTCGAAATTCAACGCCTCGCCACGCCTTGCCTCGACACTAGAACGAAAAAATAAAAATAAATATTTAAGCTGTGATTTCTGGAAATTCAACTAATTTAAGCACGATTTAAAATATGTTCATTTCCAGAAATGAAGATTCACGATTTTTGAAAATGGAGAAATGTAGAATGGTGTCTAAATCCGATTTTCTCTAATTACCGCGTTAAGATGCGAGAGATGCTCCAAACTAAAAAAAAAAGTTTAACTAGAGTGAAATATCAATTTAGAATCATTGAAATAGCCAGACTTTCAATAGCTACACGACAAATGATGTAATAAATCTTATAATAATTATCCTAATGTGACAAATTTAATGTAGCGCGAGATAGCAAAGCGATCACATCGCACTGAATCAAGTTTAATTATATAAAACTAGTAAGTACTGTAAGGCACGCGACAGGTTGTGAATTCGATTCCCACTTCAGGAAATTCAACGGAAAGTGGCGAGTGGAAGTGTCTTAATGGGAATGGAGAGTATTAACACTATTCTCCCTCTGCCTGCCCTGCTATGTGCAGGATATTATACAGGTAAAAACATATACAGGTGGTGTTCTTAACCAAATTAATTCGAATCTATATCTTATACTAATATTATAAAGCTGAACGGTTGGCTTAGTTGAACGCGCTAATGTCAGGAACTAGTTTAGTTGATTTTTTTTCTTTTGGCTAACACCGCTAAAGCCGCACCTAAAAGATGACGTCTATTTAAAAAAAACGCAAATATATGTATGTACTTAATTTGATATGTATTCGCGGAATAAAGATTGAAAATTTAGAAGAATGAAAATGCTTACAATTATACAAGAAATTAAAATATTAAGTACTTCATTTCCTCGAATGAGAATCAAACCCCCGACCTGTCTCTTTACGTTTACGTTTAAGGCCAGTGCTCCTTGTGGCCTCTATAATTAGAAACAAAAAAAAACATAATTCCATAACCCTACAGCTAATGCACGTCTGATACGTAAGCAGCGATATATTACAGTATGGAACTATTTATAACGCGTATGCATTCTACACCAAATGGATTATTTACGAGTTCACGAACTAAAATAGAAGTATGGTCTGTGTAATACTGAAGCCGATGTATACCTAAGTCAAAAACTATATAACCCTATAGAAGTGCAATCTGGGAGCGTGGTCATGGGTTCAGTGGGTGTCTCCTCGAGGAATGATTTATTATATTTGAATTATTTTAGTATTTATTAAAAGGTCGTCGTGGTGTACGGGAACAAGCATGTGACTGTAAACGTAACGGTTGTTTGTTTGATTTCGACTAGGGGAAATGAAATATTCAATATTTTCATTTCGTTGCTCTGGTAATGAGGGCAAAGCGTGGCGTTAAGTTTTGCCACTCAACAAGCCATCAAACTCACAAACATCACATTAAAAAACAGTCGGTAGGTAGGATGGCGGCTCAGATAAAAAAAAACATGTATATTATATTTCCCATCATTTATCACCCCTGTACCTGTCAAGGTATGATTCAATACTGGCTTGTTTTCCCACTTTACTGCTATGGCGGGGACGTGAGAGAAGTGTTTTGATATAACAACACGTGTCGTACGTAAACAGGTTTGATAAATGTTATAAATAAAATCGGGTGAATGCAGTAAAGTAGTATAACAAATTTATCTTTCACCTTTTACTATTATTGAGTACTTTGAGTATTAATAGTATGGGATAAGTGGAAGGATGCAAAGAAATATCAGACTACATACGCAGCAGTATATCATTGGTTCGATTTCCACTCAGGCAAGCTGAGTAGATAAAGTGCTATGTTAAGTAAAATATATTTTCCACAGTCGTCGCGTTAATAGTCAAGTCAACGTTTTAGTTATTATATAATAATTTTATCTGGTCAACCAAATATGAAGAAATAATTAAATAATTTTACAAAATATTTCATAATCTTATTTGAAAATTAAATAAGAATGTCATTCATCAGAAGTAATAAAACGCCACACATAGCCAAGAGTTTAAATTAAAAAATAGCTGTCCAATATCACGGAACGATGAGTGCCTTGGATCCCAACATCTTTCAGCTTTACTGCATTTTCAAGTGACATCAGCAATTTAATAGAAAATATTAATAATAATATGCTATAGGCTACCATGGAATAGTGGCTGATTGTGAACGTGATGGCTGTTAATTCAACCCCATCTAGAAAATGCTTATATCTAAATTGTTTTCAGCTATCTTCTCTGGCTAGTGCAATGTGCGGCGTTGGGTTCCGCCGATCAATACGCAATTCTTCAAGTAACATTTAATATTTATCATGTAAAATAAAGGTAGCATCTGCTCTTCTTGGCTTAGACATCTTTGCAGTTGAATGTTCAAATTGACGAAATAATTGAGAAATTGCTTAATAAATATTATTGGTAAATTCCTCGTTGTTCTTGGAACGTCATAACTTCGAACAATTATCTTCTGTGTTATCAGTGGATTCAAAGAGTTCCATTAGAAAATAGCGGGCTAAATTATTTAATTATTAGATTTTTCAGATTTTATAGTTTTTTAGGCTTTATGCCTTATCCTTGCTTAACTTAGCTTATTCCTAGCTTTGTTTATTTAGGATAGGATTGTGAGAGAGCACACCTACTTCTCTCCTAATCTCTCCTACTTCTTTTGCTATTCTCTATCATTTTCTTATAAAGGGAGCTACACATATTTTTTTACCACCACCCAGACGACCACCACCAACTATTATTGAACAAGACAAAATTCAACACTTAACTATAACTGATCTTACAGCTTTCAATTACATATATTATGATGAGATATATCTATTCAGTATTATATAAATGTTTCTCGACTTCTCCATATATGGGTATTGGTTCACAATCCATCATAGTATACAATTATAGTAAGATTCAATCAAAGATGTGTAGACATGTCCATTCGTCCGTTTATTTAATAAAAACGTCATGTCGGCAAATAACAGGCCGATGGGTATTGATTAGGACTGTGAGCAATAGGCGTCCTCGATGGAACAATTCATAAGCTACAGCGTGTGCTCTTACAAATACCTTCATATTATATTTACCAAGGTTCCTCTGTCTACCCTGCTATGTGGATGCTATATCCTAAATCCTATATTCTAAAGCTAATAAGTAGATTTAAATATGTATAATTAGTATATAAATAAAATAAAATAAATCAGCTTCAGAACGAATGTTGTATTTAGACACTTCGTTCCCCAGTTTCCACCGAATTCTGAAGGCATTAAGTGTTGAGTAAGATACCAGAGCGAAAAAATAAAAATATAAATTTAAGTTGATATACACTTCTGTGAGTGAGGATCGAACGCACAACTAATTGCGTTTACAGGCACTCTTTGTGCGCCACCTGCGCACATAGTTAATAGTTAGTATACACAATTATAAATTATATTTCTATATATTTGATATATAAATTCATCCCCTAACTTACACCGCACACAAATAGGTGCGGCTCACGCTATCTACAGCGTATATCGTCGGAGCCGTCGGCCCTGTAATTGATTGATACGTCCACCTCAAGTCTCGATGAAAAACTGTCAGTTACTCTTAAGAAGCCACGTCAGTACGTAAATTGATCCTTAGAGATCTTAAAAATGCACTACGTTAGTGTTTCCCAATGATTAAGAAACTACACAAAAGATTTTAATGGGGTTTTCAAATTAAGACAAAGGAAATTCCTGGAGGAGGAGAGGAGAGTTTAAATATAATTATGTTATAGAAGAAAAAGTAAAGGATTTCACCTTTCACTTGGAATGTAAAAAAATATATTATAATTGTACGTTTGCTGGTTTAAACGAGAAATAACTAAAAAAAACCACAGTCGTATAATCCACAAAGGTCAACACCGGTCAGAACACTTGATCACGATTGATGTGGATTCCAATTACATTTGAAAACAGAGTGTTTTAACACTAGGATTATTCTGCTTACCCTGCTATATGCGACATATAGCACGACGCTATAAAAAAAATGTTAATAATGGATAAGTTACCTAGAGTATTTTATCCAGAAGTTTTTCTACCATTCCTGCGAAATGAAAGATGTGTGAAATTAAAGAAAACTTTAACTACCTAATAGGCTTACTCGTGTTTATTTATATTTGTGGCTAAAGTAATATGAGTTTTCAAGTAAGTCGAAACTAGTTTTAACTGGTTAAGAGTTTAAGCTCAACACAGTAAATTGTTTTAACTTTTTGATGTTTTTTTTCTTAATATGTTATATTTTAATTAAAGATCTGTGACGTCGTGGCTCGGTGACTCAGCCTGTACTGTAAACGCGACGATTACGGGTTCGATTAATTCTTATTCGGAGTAATAAATTATTTTCATTCTCTCGGTCTTGTAGACAAACCACGACGTTAGGTTCTTTATTTTAAGAATGTATTTCACAGCCACATAACATGGACAGACATCAGACACGTCTACTCTCGTCGGTAGCTCTTGTAATAATGACGTAGTGCGCACGAGCTCGTGTTTGCTGTTTGCACTTGTCAGTGTACGTATGAAGGAGTGACTGACTGACTGTATGAAATGAGAGAATGTGTAAAGGATGTCATAACCGCACACACTATATGAGCGAAACAGCGTGAAACACACTTTTGTGTGATTTGCACTTACACGTAATAAAAAATTGTTTATTTTTTCAATATAAATTAAACGATAAAAAAAAGAATCGTACAATCAATTCAAAGACTGGATAATTGAAGTTTCATCATAAACTACTCGATACAGCTTCGTATAGCGAGTATGTTAAAAGCAATTAAAACGACGCCCCGTGCCCAGCGTAAGTCAATTAGTTTTACTATTTTAAAATACATATCTATATTTATTATGAAATTATTTATTTATATTTTTGTGAAAAGTGTATAATTTTTAAAATATGAAAAAAATATAATTATGAAGAAACTAAGAACACACTTTTTTCAACAGAACACATTACTAGGACGAATGTAATGATTTCTCGAAATTCCTAAGGGAACGACAAATATCTGGATTGACAAGTATTTTAGAATAGAAGTTTCGGATCAGTTAACGAATTAAGAATCGGATATAGTCAAAACGACAACTCTGTTATAAGCTGGTAAACGAATGGTCATTTATTTCAGGTTACGGTAACATCACAGTTTTTGTAAAATTTGTATTTCAAATGATGATACATTAAAACATTGTTTTATTCATATAACATGTTTTTTTTAAATTAAATATATTGCAAACGTTTCTTTTTAAAAAATATTCTATAAAAATATTTAAAAAAACGTGCCAAACAAAATAAAACCCTTTTCCCCCATTTACACAAAAACGAGATATTGACTTAAAAACAAATAACATGTAACGCAGATATAAAATCGTACAAAAATTGAGCATACGCAAAACCATTTGCATATCGACTTAACATTAAGCGTTGTAACCGAACTCGTTCGCTAAATTGAATCTAAATAACTTGTAATAGATTTCATTATTGTTTGTACGACAGCCCCCGATGGGTTGATAACTACGAGCGGGTCTTTCAAAATCTGAAGCGAAATAAAAAGCTTGCCCCCCATTATGCGGTAACAATGGCCCTCAGTGAAAAGTAGCCGGAAAGCATCTGCAACATAATAATAAAATGTAACTGCGAAAGGTATTCGGATAAAATTTTATTGTACGCTATCGACAAAAGATCGTGCTAGACAAAAGTCGTCAGGGAATCGTCGGTGGGCTGGAGTGTCACGTTATGGGATTTTGGATTATAGTAGGTTTTTGGTTGCTTAGTCAATCTGTCTGTCTTACCTTTAGTAGTTAGTCAGTATTTTTTTAGATGTTTATGTTAATTTAATTTTTCATTGTAATAAAAAAAGGTGAGTTTTGTCTCATAATTAAATAGAATGTTACACGAATATTTCATTCACGAATTTTAGTAGATTTTTCGAATTATACCTACGATAATCAAAAGTACCTATCTGTAAACTGTTTATAACTTATTTGTTGGATATTTCTAAAAACATTATTTGGTCCTTATTTTAAAAGTCAATGCTCTTAAGATGTAAATAGTGGAATAAATATAGAAAATATATTTAATGAAAACACGTTAACATTTTATGGTGCTTTAAACATAAATGTTATATGATCATTTTACGTCGTCTGGCGTCTGCCTGACGGCTCTCAGAAGGTGGGAGTTCAAATCTCATTATAATAACAATAGATGATACTGGAAAAATTTTCTTATAAAAAGATAAAAATACTTCACGACATAATTGTAACAGAGCGAAAAATAGAGTGAACCTACTTATAAAATACTATAATAATTTATACTATTTTCGATAAATTTTTCAGATATTATGTATATAGTCTAATAGAAATAAAAATCGTAAAACGTATCAGTGCTTATGATTCGTGCAGTACAAGTTACAAATATACATACAAATATATATTTATACGATATAAAAGGCTAAAAGTAAGTAGAGTATTTTCTTATACATTCTCACATTCGTATCTTAATGAATGGGGAATAATAAATTCACCTAAGTATACCTACTGATTTATTATCGAACCTTAGACTTTCTTGAGTATAGAAGACGGCCTTTTTCTATTTATTTATTAGGTGTAATGGCTCTTCCTTTATACCTTGAAAATCAGCCTTATATTTTTGTTGTTGGAAACGAATAAAAATTTATATATATAATAAAAAATTAAGTAAGAAGTGGAAAATAATAAATAAACATTATAATGGCTCAGTTGAGATGGTTGGCGCAAAAGGTGTTGGTTGTTTTTTACACTATTATTAACAATATATGTATTTTTGTCTTCATGCATATATTTCCCTCATATAAGAAGGGTGGCATACTGAACTAAGTGTTCAGACACTTCGTTCCTAGCGTGCGCAAGCGTGTCCAACCAAGTTAAAAGACTGGAAATACGCAATGAAAACGCAAAAAGTAATGATATCCCATCAAAAACAAATGAGAATGGTCAATATTGAGCAATGCATTATTTTCAAGCTAACTGAACCAAATATCAGCCTAATAGTAAAAATGTAATATAAGCTGGAAGTACGCTATTTTTTGAATTTAGCTATAACATATAGTCTGTACGTAATTATATTCTGAAATAAATTTGAGCTTGAATTTTATCCCAGATGACACAAAACCTATAGGTACAGATTACCGATTTTTTTGTCGATTACCGATTTTTAGTCGAGAATAAAGAATTACTCAGCATTGGACTTGGCTCCCAATTTAAATTCGTATTGCTGATGGTGTTTTACTTCAAGTGTCATTGCTTGTTGAGTGGAACATTTTTTATTCCGTTTTTATACACATACAGACTATTACAATATACTATTCATACATTTCATAATATTTCCGATATTAAATCTATTGTTTTTTGCAAAGGTGGTGTGAGGAACACTTTGCTGGAACTAGGAAATGGAAGCCGGTAGACCGCGTAGACAGCCATAACTCACGGCGTACTGAGAACATTATTTACTAAATACTGCACACGATTTTAACATCTAAGCACATAATGAAATAAAGACGATTTTTCTGTAGAATAATTATGCTCTGTATACATTAGAATGTATTTTCATATTTATTTCAAGTTTAAGCGCAATATTGTATAAAATTCTCTTTTGATATATTTATGATTTGGAGCATTCATCTTCTATTTTATCGTCTTTTAGTTGCATTATTTTATGCTGTATTTGTAAGTACTAGTTATATCCGCCGTCGAACATTTACTTTATTAAAATGTTTGCATAAAATGTCTTTAAATACGCTACTTACCTTCTTTTACGGTGGCTTATTTTTACTTACTTTCTTGTTAATAAAATTTGATAAAGATCAAACCTATAGCCACATATTTTTAATGAAAACAGCCAAAGAGTTTCAATAGTAAAATATATTTAAAAATAAACCATTTGAGTTAAGCCACACCGTTGTCCTTGACTCGCGAACGTTGATTGGTCGATCTCATCGCTCCTCCTGTAGGCAGCGAGCTTTGCGCCACCCGTTTTACACTCGTGCCAAAAACAGAATAAATAGAGTTGAGCTGGAAACTTTAAAGCTTCATAGGGTATGAATATTTTTGATATCGCATATTATAAGGCTGTGTATAGGCTCGAGATGTATTTATATACTCTTATTTAACTTGCTTGAGTTTAAATTAATTATTGATATTTATAACATTTATTTAAATTTCTATTTATCACCCTTAACGATATAGGCAGAGAGAAACTTGTGTTTGGACACTTCGTTCTCCAATTAATATATATTAAGTATTGAGAGTTGGGGAACATAACAATTTCATTTCTTTTTGTTATATTTAATGGGTGTGAGATCAAATTTCACTTTAGTTATAATTATATTTAACCAAAGTTTCCCTACTAAGTTGTATTAGTGATTGTAGTAGTTAGCCGAAAAATGTAGTATTGAATGATCGTAAATCATTTGATTCTCTATATCTAATATACTAAATGTACCTATTTTTTATATATGGAAGATTTCTATATTAGATAAAAACATACGGCTATTTAATTGATTTGCTTGAAAATAAAATTAATAATTAAATATTAATTGAGGCCAGTCGTGGTACGGTGGGTTCGATTCTCACTTGGGAAATGAAATATTTAATGTTTTATGTTCTTCTTCGGTCTGTTGACAAGGCAATGCGCAGCGTTGAGTTCCACTACTTAACACGCATTGCCTCTAGAATTCGGCAGCTAGTGTGGACCGGAATGTCTTAACACTAGGCCCTTTCTGCTTACATTATAGAATACAGCGTGAAGCTGAAGAAAATGAGAAAAAAGTATTTTTTATATTACAATAGAACTGAAGTTTCTTCATAGTAATATAGTGGAATTTTTGGCACTGACCAAAATAGCAGACACCTAATATATGCAACTATCCAAACGGTAACGTTTCACGACCTGACTCCAGAAGCTAAATCGGACTAAAGAATATTGGATTTTTTACGTAATTTCTACAAAAATCCTTGGCGCAAGTCTCCTTTCGCTTACGGTCACCGCGCTTTACGCCACATTCATGCCAGCTGGTCTGTCACTGCTTAGGCAAGATCTGGAGTCTTATAATTTTGTACCTTTTAATTTTTCGAATATTTTTTTCATTTTATGATACTTCAAATAAAGAAAATATTTGTGTAGTAATATAAGCTTAATTTATGAATATTTATGTTTTTATAGGAAAATATTTAATTTAGGTTATCATAACAAAGACAAAAAAGGAAAATCATAACTGAAACAGCATTTATATACGTTTTTTATCTGTTAACGCTGTATAACAGATAGCAGAGTAAGCAGACGGGAACATAGTGCTAAGACACTCCGTTCCAAACTTTCTGCAAAATTTTCGTGACAACGTGCACGTTGAGCTCCACCGCTATTGAGGTGGAGTTCAACGGCGTTGTCTTTGGCTAGGGTGAGGAAATGAAAATATTTCGTCTCGTTTCGATTTGTAAATAAAATTACCAAATTACCAAAAACATACGGAGAGTTTTGAGCTTATGTATTTACAGGAATAGACCAGCTTTTTTACACGTCTTCCACTGTATGGGCAAAGCCTTTGTATATTCAATATAGGATGGCTATTTATACTTAATATAACGATGTCTCAAGGGGGTTGCTGGTATAAAAACTCTTCAGAGGCAACGCTTATAATAAATATACGTTCATTTAGTTAAGTTCTAATTAATAAAGCGTTGAGGGAGTCCACACTGTCGGGGGACAGCGAGGAAAAACATTATCGGTAAAATTATACGTTGTATTTTTCTTGTTTTAACTCATTTTGCTAAGTTAAAAGAAGATAAGGTACTAGATTATTTTGTTATCTTCTTTCGTACATTTAGAGATATCATGTGGAAATAAAAACTGCTATTTGTTTTATATTTCTTCAGCTTCATGTTTTATTTTGTATAGCAGTCTATCTGAGTGCTGTAAGGTAGGCAGAGGAAAGAGCAGAGCGTGGATATTATGAATGTAATTAATTTTCCTGAAAAAGGACGAATAAATAGATTTTACGTTTACAACCAGGCACTGGCCCACTGCACATCAAACCCTGCCATATAATATTTCTTCACATTCTCAGGAGTGGGACAAATCATCAGCCTAAAAACTTATACCTAGTGCCTTAAACTTGGATGAATTCCAAAAGATCCAGGTTCATATTCTATGTTCCATTTTTACACGAAATTTCAGAGGTCCATTCTTCAGAAACCAATTTAGTATTGTAATAACGGTAATCAATTTTGCATCTTTGGCGCTTGTTCAAGTCTATTACAGTATGACTACATTCAAATATATTGAAGTGCATCTGTGAAATTTATCCACTTGTGTTCAATGCGATGCAATGCAATTTTAATTAAAGATAACTATCGTGCTAATAAATGATTATTTATTGTATTAACGCTGGTTTTTCCCTTTGGAAATTCCTTGGTTTATTCGTGTGTAATAAAACTCAGTTTGTTGTTATAGTTATCAAGAAAATAAATTAAATTTTGAGCAAAAGTGGTAAGAGAGACAAGGGAGGCCTGGGTCTCGTATCGCGGCTCTTAATGGAGAAAGGTTATGTAAGAAACACGAGGAACACAAAGAGTATTTTTTTAAGTACACTTTTAGGATTTCAACTAATATCAACCATTTTCTTACATAAATACATATAGGTATTCAATAACATTTCCTCACTGAGCAACCAAACATTTAAACCTCGCATCGATCCGTCTTAAGCCCAGCTCTCATATACGTTTATGCAAATATAGAAACGGACAATAGCGGATTGCGGCCGATGTAGTGCCAAACCGGCGCCAGGAATCAATTTACAAATTACCTGCTAAGGCTTTACTTACTATTGGATAGAGGATTGCCAAACATATTATTTTACTGTTACTATTATTATGGTTTTCTTTTATTTTCTGGTTAGATTCTTAATAATTGTTCCTAAATGTGACCTATCAATTTGTCAAGGTTCTCTATTTTTTTCTCTTCTTACTAGCTCTCTCTATTCGAGACATTGTGTGCTAAGAGGCAGAACTCAACGCCGTCCGTTGTCTATCAGAGCTGAAACATTAAAATAAATTGAATATATTCGACTGCACCACGAAGGCCTTTAATTCATTCCACCTACCACTATAGAAGTATAACAGAACAAAAGAGCAAAGGTTGCTTCAGAACCTAAGTCTTCAGAAATTGCACCTCAAATTCAAGTTAGACCGACAATAGCTTTGTGGGTGGGCAATTAGGCACGAGTGTAGAGATTTGAAGAGACAACTACGCTAGTATTCAAATGAAGAGATTCTTCTTTTGTTTACATGTAAAATAGACCTTAAATACATTTTTGTAGCTTTTCTGTATATATTTTCACTAAAACTATGGACACGTAGTCAATACTTTTATTTCTACTTTTTCAAAATATATCTTAAGGATCTTCTGCGCATCTGTTATTTGTACCCTGTGTGAAGACACTTCACTATCCACGTAGCGTGGCGTGTAGTGGTGGAAGACAACGCTCCAAGTCACTAAGCATTCGATATAAAGCAGTCTCTCTTCATATTTTTCCTTATAAAATTTGTCACCTATATATTTTTCTATATATTGAGATGAAACAAAACAATGATAATGCAACTCCAAAGAATATCGATATTTCAGAATACCTTTCTATATTAATGATCGGATCAGATCGGAGTAACTTAACATATGTTTCATCTGCCTATCAAAAATGCTTTATCAAAATAAAGAGAAAAAATATCCAATTTCTTTATAACCTATCTATCTACGTATAAAAATTTAGGCCAAGTTTTCCATCATCTTTATGTATTTCGCAATAAAGGCGGTACCAATTTGGTTCGAAGACTTAATACGATCGTAAAACACTATCCTAAAATACCCGAGTGAAGCTATCGAGGAACGCTGAGGTGTGGCGTAATATCGTGTTGCCTTTTTTGTATATCTGCCAAGTAGACGCCAATATCGATGTATAGTGTTTTTTTTAGATAAAATCTGGGAACCTAGTTTCAATACACTCCATTTCACATTAAGATACTTTGGTTAATCATTTTTAGCCCAAGTCCGAATCGGGCCCACAACCAGTCGCCCAATCACCTTCACAGGCGCACGCTTGCTCTTCACGCCACGACGGCTATTAGGTATGCTATCTTCTAGGCTATCTTTACTTCTATGAAACCTATATCAGATAACCATTTTGGCTTATCAAAAGATTTCTACAAACACTTTTATAAGAGCTTTTTTTTCTTTTAAAAAAAATCTAGAAAAAAACAACGACTTATCGATTTGTAGCCTCGGCCAACTTAAAACTTTTGTCTTTATATGAATTCTCACGTCTTGTGAAAGTCCCACTTGACCGAGCCAAAAGTCCCTAACAACTAAGAAGTATCGAACTTGTACTAGATTTCATGGACGAGGATAACACGTAACCTTTTTTGTGTTTCTTCACGTTTGTTGGATTTTCGAAAATTGGTGTAAAAAAATGTGAAAATAATATCTTGTTCCCTGTATATTCCGATTTAGATAAAGTTATGGCGAAAGCATTGCCATAATTTTATAATGAGTTGTAGGTTGTTATAATGGGTTGTTAGATGTTACAAATAAACTATTAAAAAAAATACCAACCAAACAACATGCTCTGATTTTCTGCGTTTTGAGAAGCACATACAGATAAATACAAGACCAACAAATCATAGTATTTTAAAATTGATACTTAAAAATAATCCAATATAATTCCAAAATTTACTGAAATTCCAAAATATAAGCGATATGAACACGCACTCTTCTCACGCCAGACTCAACTCCTCACAAAAAGTTTCCAGGTGAGACCGAATGTAAAACAACCACCATCTAAACCGAAAGTGTCGCTATATTCGGCAAGTTCTAAGTCGTTTGCAAAACTCCGACGCTGCCGAAGTCTCGCGAGAACGATTCTTGCCCAGTCTTGCCTTGCCTGAATGTAGTTCGTAACGTGTTCCAAACTTTTAATATAATGCCAACGTGGATTTTGCATACGGAAAGCTGAAATGATGAGACAGCAAGATCCTGATGGATATTTATAGCATACATATTAATAATTTTGTATATAAATTAGATTTTACCATAATAATGATATTATGTTTTGTCATTTTCAAGCAATGTCTTTGTTTAAGATTGAAAATGGTAAAAAATTGTATTATATTATTAGATTACACCACACTGGAGTTGCAAGTCAAGGTCAGTGATCTGAGATCTTTACCAGAAGTAAGATGAACCCAGTACCTGCAGAATGAATCAAAGGATACTGAGTGGTTTTATACTACTCCTTACTCCTAAGTTTTGAGAACAAAATAATATTTAGGAAGATCAATGATGTAGATAGACAATATATCTATCTGTACAATTTATCTTCCTCGGAAATCGTAAAACAGAATACCAAATTGCAAATACGTAAAGCTATAACAAATACAAATATGCATACTAAATATGATAATGAATAGAAATGCAGCTTTAAATACATTTCAGACCAATTGAAATGCACTTCTAATGCCGTAGTTAAATTATGCATTAGGAACATTAGGATAGCATATCAAATATTAGGTTTATACAACTGGAAGCTCGTATGTATGTACGGTATGGTACATACCAACAAAATTTCGTTAGAACAAATGCTTCACACTAAAATGAGCCAAACATGGTAAAATTACGCATCAAAATTGATTGACGACATATCCATTATGCCAATAGCATCTGATTAATGCGCTAATATTGTTTACATATCATTTGTTGAGTAAAATACATGAAACGTTTCAATAGTTATTGTGACTTAGATTGAGTAATGTTGATTTGGATATTAATGACGTGGATATTAATTTGGATATTAATTATTGTTAATTTGGATACAGTTTTATTACGATTTTGGGCGATAAGTTAAATAGTTGCATTTTGATGTTGAGCGTATGGATCGATGTAGCCTTAAATTCAACTAGGAAAAATATTTGTTATTTTTTATCTTAAAACATCTCTCATGTACAGCACCGTACAGCCACGTAAGATAAGTGTTAAGTTACTCCATTAACCTGTTTCTGCTCAATATGAATGTAGAGTGCTTGAATCCAACTATTACCAAAACGGTGAAATTCGGAGTCGGAGTCACCTTAGGGACCTAGAATATGGCATACACAACTTTTCACTATTCCTAACTTATCACTGAGGGAAGCCCAGATGAAAGCTAGTTTAAATATAATTATTAGAGAGAGGACGAAACTCCCACGAACTTAAATGTTACTGTCCAACAAGTAATATCTTCAAATGGGCAAAAAAGAGAGAAATGAGTAATCTTATTTATCCACAATCCCAAATGTGAGTGCGTCTCTGGGAATTTATTTTACTTTCTCAGAGTTTTTGTCAAATCAATAACTATTTAAGATAAAGATCGAAATTTATTCGGCCTAAATGCAAGGCTATCAACAGCTTTCTACTTCTTCTGCACTCTAAACTCATTACAAAAAATGTTTATTTTATATCACAGGCTAAACATATAAATAATTAATAATATCTTCATAGTAGTATTTCTAGAAATAAATTATATTACTTAATTTAAGTAAAGTGATTTTATACTAAAATCTTTTGATCTTTAAATAGAATTCAAAGAAAAAAAGCACTAATCTACCATACTCGTATTTTAATATAAAATGTGGAATTACATTTTGTAAAATCTCATAAATACTGAGGCCACAAAAAACGTGGTCGTATTACGTCGCCGCGGTTTATAATTAAGATAGCAACTTTAATCAAAAGTTAGACAAAGCTAACTTCATTTTAAACTTCATGTAATAACATTGCAAGTATGAAGATGACATTGCAGACTGTTATGTTGTGGTGCAGACTCCAAATTATGTTTTGGAAACCGACAGTGGGTGCTTATAGTAGGGTAGATAGAAAGGAGACACTCCATGGCCTACTCTTGTCTCGATTTTTGAAATACTGCTGAACGACGGGACTTGGCGTTACATATTTATCTTATGAAAGCAGTGAAATGAAATTATTTCATTCTTCCGTTTATAAACCCTCTGCCATGATGATTATAATGGGATACTGTGCCGTTAGGATATCTTTATTGTTTGGATTCATCTTTATAAATGTTACAAATATTGAATAAATAGGATTCCCCCTGCCCAATGATCTTACTTATCAATAATCATTGGATAGGTAATTTTTCCTTCCGAGGTGTGAAAATACTGACAAAATGCTAAAAATATATTTTTTTACTTAAATCAGCTTTTACATGGTTCAATCATCATTCAATAATAACCAATTTTACCAACCAAAAGTTACCAAATAGCCAATCGAAAGGCATACCTTCCGAGCACCCTCATCTAACCGCAAAATGTATTTCGCTCGTTTTTGTCTTCATTTAGACTGACCATCCGAACTCAAATAGCCACGTACTCGTATACCTTCAGCTACCATCTAGTTTCACATTACAGTTTGTTAGATACATTCTCAAATGTGCAGAGCAATTTATTTTAATTTAAACTTCCTCTTGCCTTCTAACTATACGAGGTTCATGATCCAAAGGTAATGGGTAAAAAGTTGATACTTTTTTGTTTTAACATATAATTATGTAGCATTTTACGAGTAAACAGAGGGAACTTAGTGATAAATTACTGTGTGCTTTCTAAAGAGTTATTGTGATTTTGATGGCGAAACTATATACTATATACTCGTAGATAATACATTCAAATTTGAATGTATTTTTAAATATTTTTTGTTCGTATGAGGCCGTCGTAGCTGGCGTTGAGTTGAGTTGAGTCCACCATTCTACGTGCAATTGCCTGCCTCCCTGAAATCCAATAGAATCCACAACCGTCGCTTCAGCTTTTACTTTAATATTAGAAAAAATTATAACGTTAAACACCCAATAAAACGAAGCCAAAGTGGTTGGGCTCGTCCAAATCACTGTTGAGTATAACCAACTTAGTAAAATTGGGGCGTTCGTTTTAGCTGTTTAGGTCGCCGGAAGCGATAGTTGAGGTTTTGTGTTGCGAAATTAGGTAAAAAAACTTCCCCTTTTCCCGTTTCCTGCGGCTTTTACCTCAGGTCGGTCGGATTGTGGATTTTACGAACTATTTAGCTTTGGCGATGTTTTAATTAATGCTCGTTATTTTGGCTGCCTTTGTACTGTAATATATTTTTTGGGAATGTTAAAAGTTATCTTTATCAGATTTTTAGGTTCACAATGTATTTCAAAATTATAGGGTAGGTAGAGACAATGTAAAGTTAACACACTCCGTTCTCAATATAATCATCATGTGACTTAAATATAATCATCATTACTAGTGAAAATTCCAAATGCACTCGTATCACATATTGTTTGCAGTATTATATTTCAATATATTTTTTTTGCCTGATTATAAATATAATCACTGAGTATCTTAGCACTAAGTTTCCAGGGTCACCCTGCATATAGCAGGGTAATACATAAGGCTAAAAAAAATTAATTTGAATTAAAATTTCAATACCAAATTGGAATATTTAATCTTTACTCTAGCCGGTTGTCAAGTATCCACACTAGCTCTTAGATGTTAAAGTAGAAATAGTTTTCAAACTTCCCAGTCCCAGCTAAGTTCGATTAGGAAGTTAGTCTGCGTTTCACCAAATACACTGAGCTACTGTCAATATTTACCAGAACTAAATACATTATCCTTAAATTATAATTTTAAATTGAGCTTTTCATTATAAGGCATTAAAAATGTTTGTTACTGAAAACCTGACGGGATACACAGATAAATAATTATTTAAAAATATTAGTTTCATGTATTTCTTGAGTTATTTTAAGGACTCTCTGTATATGTTACCCAAAAGGTTGCAGGCAGGTTCGAGACCCGTTACTTTCAAACTTTTACACGTTTTCTATTCTTTGTGTTTAATGGTACCCTATTTCAAAATTCATCATTAGAATAATCTAAATGTTATAATTTAATCAAGTAGCAACGATTTATTTAATGAACTAATACGTTTTATATTTGTTTCAGGTAAGCGCTATGATATTCATATAATAAATAACGGTAATTATTACTTATAAGCAATTTGAATATATGTCAAGAAAAAGGTTAAAATAAATAAATAATATTTAAAAATATATTAAAAATAGAGAAACTCTCCCGTTTCTGAGTCGAGAACACAGCCGGAACTACGCGGCGTAGAACACTGTGCTATGGTCTTTGAGGAATATTGGGACCACTGAGATAATGTTCCCTAAAATGTCTATAGTAACGGGAGAGAACGATTTTTTTTCGTTAAGTAGTTCAACGACACATATAATATATGATTAAGCTAAAATTATACAGAATCTCTCATGAATATTACAAGAATATTTTCATACAATTCCCTTCTACCTTTCCCTATATATGTTTACCATAATTATTTTTCATCCCTTAGCTGTTTTAGCGTCGACCGTTTGCGAGGCATTTTGTGAAGCAACATTAGCTCTAAGTGAAGATCGTTAAAACTCAAAAGTAGTTTAGTCCATTAGCCTGAAAGTCTGGGCTGTCGTCGAAATCTTTATGGAATATGCAGTACTTTAAAACAACTGAGATCTTTACGTATAACTATTTAATCTGTTACTGTTTTTGTTGATGTCTACTTAGAATGTTATTTAATTTGTAATTGATTTACAAAAAGGGAAGTTAACGATTTTTGTTTGCTTTTCCAGATGTACCTTTGTGATATTTTTTAGAATTTACATAACAATTGAGTATTGATTATTTAGGTCTCCAAGGTCGCTGCTAAATTTTATAAGTGTGTAAGATATCTGTCCACAAGTTTCTCGAAAATTTAAAGTAAAAAAAAGTATTGAAATGATTTTAATGAGATGTATTTCTAAAGTATTCAAATGTTCAGTTTTTAGGATATCCACGCATTATGTAGGGACGCTTATAACATAAGCATGTATAATTGACTCGTCATACAGTCGGTTTATTTTTTAAATTACTTTCTATATGTATATTCACCAAATATATTGCCTTTACGTAATAAATTGAATTACGTAACTTAATAGACTGTAAATACATAGGCACATAGAAAAAATATAGTACAAAAATGAAATTCTCTAGGTAAAACCTATTCTTAAAGCTTAAGCTCTTCACAAACAAGGCACTGTAGGAGCGCCGTTAGTCTAAATTATTTATTTTAATGGTGAAGAGAACAAGTGAATTGAATCTTTATAACGCTAGTACTGCTTAATGCAAAAACCAAGTATTAGTATCCAACACGTATAAATATTGATTGTTTTTTTCAGCTTCACTCTGTATCCCACACAAAGCACGGTAGACAGAGGGAACCTAGTGTTAGGACACACCGTTCTCACTAAGATACTTTCGTTTCCCACTTTTTGCCGAGTCCTGGAGGCATTGCGTGTTGAGTGGCGGGACTCAATAATGCACATTGGTTGTTACCAAAGCAGGGAGAAAATAAAAAAATAATTAAATATCTTCTTCTTTTAAATGAGAATCGAACCGATGCACAATCGATCTCGGTAAATTGACTATAAGTAGATCACGTTCATAAGATCTAGACATGCCATGACTCAATATTGCAATCTCTAATATTGGGCGGAAAGAAGGGGTGGAGTGTCTTATCATTATGTACGAGATAGCTCAGGAAGAAAAAAAGTACTATAATTATATGTTAAGTAATATCAATGAAAATGACTGACCACTTGCGTGACAACGCCTTTTAGTATTTTATTTTATTTTCTTTTGTACTTAAACGAAGGTATCATTCTATTTTGCTACTTAATGTTGTATTATTTTTATTGCGATTTTTAATAAGGGTTTGAATTTGAATAGTTCGGCTAAAATGGAGAGCGGAATCTTAATAAGAAACAAGTTTCATAACATTAGGTTCCCAAGTTCCCTTTGCAACATATATCATGCTATATGTCCACATACATACAGATTTGATACAGTGTGAAGCTGAAAAATACACTTGCTCACAATCGAATTTATAACCATTTCGCACCCTTCTATAATAAAAAAACTCAATCCACTGGCAAGTATAAAGAAATTCTTGCGACTCAGTGTATCTTTTAAAGGAAAGTTTTTATTC
This sequence comes from Heliconius melpomene rosina, assembly GCF_056956725.1. Classification (NCBI taxonomy): domain Eukaryota; kingdom Metazoa; phylum Arthropoda; class Insecta; order Lepidoptera; family Nymphalidae; genus Heliconius; species Heliconius melpomene. Next base: position 15,811,963 of record NC_140407.1, on the reverse strand, counting down.
GTACACACAAATTAGATCTGAAAATCTCGTAATACAATTACATGGACGTCTCGTTTTCCTTTACAAACATTTTCGCTGCATACCGACTTGGTAGCCTTTTTTTATATTGAAAAATATTCCGCTAATGTAAATATCTTAGACTTCGTCGTAGTACAGTGGAAAAATATTTTAATGAATATGACGTTTGCGAGTTTGAATTTGGTCAATTTTTTTCATTATTAGTATAAAAAAATCTTTACACTGATAACTAGGTAGTAATTAGAACTTAGGTATATCAAGCAGGGTAGGTAGAGTGAATGTTAAGACTTTCCGTTCTTTTGTTACTACCCAATCATAATTTTGATTCCGTGTTAATTAACGGATCTCAACGATGTATTCAAGATGAATCAGAGCGAGCAATTGAAAATAATTTAAATATAAGCATTACTTCAAGTGGATATCGAACCCACTATATCTTTGGTTGATGTTAAACACTGGCTTCGTCACTATACGGCTTCTATTTAGTGATAATATTATCATTGTTCCAATACATTTGAATAAACAATAAATAAAATACAGGCCGTGTTGGCGCAGCGGCACAGTGTCTGGCACCAAACACGACGATTGTGTATTCAATTGCAATTCTGGGTTATTAGTGCAAATTAATTATTTTCATATCCATATCCTCACTTTTATAAGAAGACTAGGGGCAGTCTTGAGTTCCTCAACTGGCAATGTCTCAAAAATTGGGTAATATATGGGGAATAGAGTGTATTAACACTAGGTTCCCTCTGACTAATCTTCTGAACGCAAGATACAGCGTGAAGTTATAAAATACTAGTTTCTATTACTATAAACATATTATCCCAATAAAAACTAGTCTATATATTAAGTTATATAGTACCACAGCTGAGGTGTCCGAGTGGTTAAGGAGTTGGACTTGAAATCCAATGGGTTATACCCGCGCAGGTTCGAATCCTGTCCTCAGCGGTTGTTTATTTTATATTTTCTTAATATTTTTTTTGTGATGTGACATAGCCTATAGTCTGTCTCGGCTTATGGGCTATCTAATACGACTTTTCTATTTGTAGCAGTAGTTATGTAGATTAGCGTTTTTAACGGAACATACTCTTCGGTTTAATAATATAACTTGTGTATATATAGATTCTTCACCTAAACTAACTTATTAAATTGGACTTAACGTGATGGATTTGGGTTCAAATTCAACTGAAAGGAAATATTAATTAAAATTATTTTCATTTCTCTACTCTTGTAAAACGACGGTAGTGGCGTTGAGTGTCACCATTCAATATATTTAATTTTTTTTAATTTTCTTGCTCTTATAACAAAACTAAATGCGAGATAGAGTTCTGCCACTCATGCAATATTCTGAAAATTGGATGGTGTGTTTTAACACTAATTTCCCTCTGCCTGACCTACTATGCGGGATACAGCGTGAAGCTATATAAAAATACACTTAATTTCCACTGTAAAAGCTACGGTACTAGCTTTAACAAAACAGTCAGTGGCTTTCAGAGATGTGTGCTCCTGAGACGATAAATTTATTTGTCGTTCCGTTTGCACACGAAACTTTGCTTGTTCCATTGTGTACGTTTTAACTCTGAAAAGGGTAAGTTTAAGCTTCACAACAACGTGTTTAGGTAATCTTTGTGTTATTTATTGCCGAGAAATTGACAAAAACACTGTTACGAAAACTATTTTTATGAAACTCTTTAACCAGATTAATTTGTTGTATATTTCAGTTATATCATTGTATATGAAACCGTCGCTCGTGGTGCAGTAATAAAAGCATACATTTTCTATTCAGGGAAATTAATTTACTTGTTCTAGTAACGAGGCAAAGCACAGCTTTGAGTTACGTCACTTAGCATATATCGTATCGAATATTTTACAATAGATCTTTTGCAAAGTGGATAACGCAGTATCTAATAACCTTCATCGATAAATGCAAACCAAACCGAAAATAAAAATAAATAGTAGTTCCTGAGATTGAGCATTCATCCAAACAAACACGTCGGTTTTAGCTTTATAATGTGAGTACAGAGCATAGTTGTATTATATAAATGTTATATTTACTAGTATTTAAACAGATGTGAAATTTTTCTTCTAACGTAGCTGTGTAAACAAGGTATGGTTTGACAGGTGATCAGTTTTACTATAGAACAATATGTACAAATATAGTTGTCTGGACAGAAAGTATAGAACAAATTTTCCTAAGTTTCACGCTGTATTTCGCACAAAGCAAGTTAGGCATAGGGAACCTGGGAACCTTGTGTTAAGGTTTAATTATTAAACGGTTTTATTTAGCTCACCCCGTTTGTTTGTTTGGGTCAAATTTAGTAATTGAAATTTAACCCTCTTCCCGTTAACCGATTGATCTGAAATTTGGTATACGCCTTTGATTCTGGTGACAATACAATTATCCATATTCAATATTATTGTGAATCCAAGATGGCCGCCGCTACAAGATGGCGGACAACTTAGTTTTTTTCAATCCCATCAATATGGATATCAAATGAAAGGGCTTGTCAAGTAGAATTCAGTGGACTATACAAAATCAAAATCCAAGATGGCCGCCACTATAAGATGGCGGACAAGTTAGTTTTTTTCAATCCTATCAATACGGGTATCAAATGAAAGGGCTTGTCAAGCAGAATTCAGTGGACTATACAAAATCAAAATCCAAGATGGCCGCCGCTACAAGATGGCGGACAAGTTAGTTTTCTCGATCCCATCAATATGGGTATCAAATGAAAGGGCTTGTCAAGTAGAATTCAGTGCACTATACAAAATCAAAATCAAAGATGGCCACTGCTACAAAATGGCGGATAATGTAGTTTTCAATCCCATCAATATGGGTATCAAAATAAAGGGCTTGGTAAGTATAATACAGTATACTATACACAATTACAATATGAATCTCCCACCTAAGTCAAGATCTGGTATCCTGTCGAGGACTGTGGCTATAGGGTGCCTAAAAATGATACGTCGCTAGGGGTACCACCCAAGGTAAAAGGTAAAAGCGCGCCGAGAACTGTATGGCACTAGGTGGATAAAAATGATATGTCGTTAGCGTTTTCCCCTCAAGATTCAGGCACATCTTGTTGTACATAGCCTTGTCCCTCTATTGGACCTCTGGGGGGGTCGTTCGTAACATTCTCCATTAACCTTGCAATAATGAGACATCGAGCCTCATTTCAACGAATTGAATAGCATGAGAAATAAAAACTAAAAACTTAAAAATAAAAAAGTAAAAAAAAAATTTTAAGTTAAACGGTTTTATATTGCAGATAAATGTACTAAAAGCTAAAAAATAATTTCATAGAAATTATGATTACTAAAATAAAATCGTGGGGACACTTGCTACTTACCACTAGGTGGGTGAAGTCTCACGCTATGTCTTTCAATTGTAGATATTGGACGTGCCCCACAATTAATTTTTAGTAATCATAATTTCTATGAAATTATTTTTTAGCTTTTAGTACATTTATCTGCAATATAAAACCGTTTAACTTAAAATTTTTTTTTTACTTTTTTATTTTCTGTTAATAATCGTTTTGCATAGAAATATTTATTTTTGTAAAACACGTTAAATATGTATTCTTGCAAAGACATATTTCACATATTTTACAAAAAAAACCAATTATATCATTATTGACAAATGAACTGTATATCTATAATTGTAAAAGTACCCATTATATAATTTCCCACTGAAATAATCTCAAAATACAGCAACAATGAGAGACATTGTGACAAATAGCTTGTGGGGCAATTCAGTTCAAGAAAATACAATACGGTCTACTATTGAAGTATTTGAAGTTCTTGGAGCTGTTTTTTTTCTGCATTTCTAAAGAGCTTTCAAAGCTTATTGATTTAGTATTTCCTTTTAGAAGTTCGCTATTGCTTTTGAATCACTTAATTACTTTTAAGCGCACTACGTTTCTATATTAAATTGGGAATGCACTTATATTTATTTATAAATACTAGAGACCCATACGCGGCTTCGCTCGCTTAAACTTATTTATAAATAATATCCAAAGGATAATATTTAAAAAAATAAAAAAGGTATCTTATGTCCGCTCAAAGTTAATTTATCACAAAGTTTTCAAAATATAAGAGTAAATTGAGTACCTATACAATCCAAAAAAAATAACCTCTTTACCAAATTATAAAAACACTATTTACAGTATTTTCTCCGAAAAAAGTAAACTATATCTCAAACTTGCCAACACCTTTATTACCTGTCTCTCTTTCTTGGCCACAATTCAAAATATCTCGCATAATCTCATACTTGAGTGTAATAGCAAAACAATGTTTTAACTGTCTGGTACTTAGTGGCAAGTTATGAATAATTTACAGCTTCAGGTACGGACTCTGCCTTCTAAGTAAGGGAGTGGCATTAATACTTTCATATTTTACAGTTTGCTATTAACAAAAAGCTAAGATAAATAGCTCTTAAGGCCAACGTTGTGTGATGTGGTTTGATTATAAGCGCGAGGGTTGTGGGTTTGAGGCCCATTCGAGGTAATGCATTTTTATTTTCCAGAGCTAACTCTAGTGAGCATTTACGGTGTTGAGTTCCACTTCGAAAATTAAGCAGAAAATAGGAAACTAACTAAAATACTTCCAACTAAGTGATTTTCTGTAACACATATTTGTGTTTGTTTTTCAGTTTCAAACTGTGTCCCGCAAATAGCAGAGTATACAGACAGAACTGTTACCCACTTTTCACCGAGATGCTCGAGTCATTGCATGTTGAGTGGCGGGACTCAACGCCGCGTTTTGTCTTGTCACAAGAGCGAATAAATGAACATAATAAATATTTAATTTCCTCGAGTGGGAATAAAACCCAGAACCGTCACGTCTACAACGTCACACAATTATGCCACCGTACCACGCTGGCCTCTTTACGTAAGCGAATTTTAGTATTACTAAAAAAAAGATAAAATCGCTTGCTTATTATGTTTCGGTCAAAATTTCAAGCTTTTACAAAGATTCTGGTCCTTTAAAAATAACGAGGCATTCTCAAAGACAAAATTATTACCCGGTTATCATTTAAGGCGGATAATAATGGCAAGAATATGGAAAATACTAAGAATCTCTTTACAGCATCTACATTGGTAATTCAGTATTTTTACTTTAGAGTTGGTTTCTTTTTATTTTCACGCATCGCTGGAAGCTTACAGATTCCGGTTTATTTTTTTTAGCTTTCCGCTGTATCCATCATATAGCAGAGGTTCCTTCCAATACCTACTGCCCGCTTCAAGATTTTGCTTGTTCAGTGGCGAAACTAAACACCGCGCTTTGTCTTGTTACCAAAACGTGAAAATGAAAATATTTTACTCCTTCGAATGGAAATCGAATCCACAATCGTCTCATGTCGTTACATTCAGATGTAAAAATTGTAAATATTTTTGATCAGTTCTTCCCCAAGTTATATTGAAACACGCTTACAATTTCTTTTCCTAACCACACTTCAACCGTCTCGTATTAATATGGAATTTTTTTCAAGAATTTCTGTACAGCAACATTAATAATTCAGTATTCGCAGCCACTTTGGGTTCTTTTGTCAGTGTTGAGTTCAAATAAAAATGTTGTTTGACGTGACAGTAAAGTGTCTCTTAGCTTCATTCCTATTGACGGAAGTAGGCGAGTTTTCGTTTTAGCTTAGTGTCGTCGCTTTAACAGTTTATTGTAGTAGAATAGCATTAATATTCTTTTTAAGTAATGAGGTCAGTCGTGGTGGGGAAACAGAAGCGTACGACTGTAAACGTACGGTTGTGGGTTCGATTCCCACTCGAGGAAATTAAATATTTTTAATTTAACGATCAGAGTTTCTTCGGACACTTAAAGTGTCTCATATGTCAAGCATTATCTTAGCTATTTCCAATTAAACACGAATGCGAATATAAAACTCGTATCATCAAGTTTCGAATTTAACATGGTTGCCTTTTATTTTACATTTTTTCATGTAATTTACTTATCGTAGTCGTATCGTCCAATCCTATCCGTAGGCAATAATTTCATTTTAATACAGAAAATATTTTATTTACATAACGAAATGCAAAAAAATGATCGAAATTTATCCTGTGGCTACTGTAAAAAGCTGACGAGGCCTATGAAAGCGAATGAATAAATTATGTACGAAATTATAAATCGATGAAACGTATGTCCATTTTTATTATATCTTTTTTTAGCTCCAACCTATATCTCGCAAATAGCAGAGGAGGCTGAGTGTTAAAATACTATTTTCATGTTCAGTGCTCTCTCTTATTACGAGAGTGTGAAAACACTCGTAAAATTACTAATTCTTCAAGTGGGAATCGAATCCACAACTAAAAATGCACCGCTTCCCTACCATGAATTTATTTTTCTTTTCTGAAATTAACATTAAAAACCAAGCTTCGGGGATAAAACAATCTTTAAAAAGTAGCAAAATTATATGCAAATGAATAAGTTATCAACATATTTTCAAAGAAAAATCTACATTCACGTTACAGAAAAACAGGCAGACATTTTAATTTTAGGTAATTAAATCTTATATAACACTTTGAAGTAGTATGAAAGTTACAAACATTTACTAAAATGACTTCAAAAATCTGACTCACTTTGAAAATGAAAAAGAAATTATATACTTAATGAAAATATTTTTATCCAATATATCGCGTAACATCTATTTCCACCGTTGGAAATGTATTAATTAATTATGAAAATGAGTAACGGAGTGTTGTAGCACTAGGTTGTATGTAAAGTGTTATTTATATGCGGGATGCTGTGTAGAGTTGTAAAAAAACAATCATATAACGAACGATACACTCCGTCCTCTGCTTTCGTTCAAATTCGTGACAATGATAAGACTTGACGCTGTTATTATGTTTTTCCAGGTTGTTGTGTAAATTAATTTTTATCGAGACTTAAAGAAAAATACAATACAAAAAAACAGCTTCATCAGAACAGCGTCTTATTGCAAACGCTACGGTTATGAGCAGAATTATTTTTATGCATTATATTGAAAACTGGACAACGGCGTCCTAGCACTAGCTACCCTCTGTATTTCAATTATTTGCAGAATATAACGTAAAGATAAAAAATATTTTAACATTTTAAAAGTGCTATAAGTGTTAGTTTTGACCACACTTAGTGAAAATATTTTTTACTTTTTTAGAAAACGTATAAAACCCAGGCACCTCGGAAACCATCCAAGGTGCGGCTTCAAATCCCGTTACGTGCAATTTGTCATACATTTTCTAAACACGTAAAAAAAATCTTTTCATTTAGCGTTGCAGTTTTATAGTTCCGCACATTTTCTAAACGGAAAGCGTGATACGTTCGAACACGCAGTGAGTGGTTGGTAAAAGAGAAGCAATGGAGTGAGCCTCCATTTTGCACTAGACATGAATCTCAATTGAGTTTGAATGCGTTTTATAGGAATTTCCAGTTACTCTTGTGGAGATGCTATTAGACTATATTTTTTTAATAGATCAGATTTTAGATTAGACTGTTTTTTAGTAATCTATAATAAGTTGACCTTGGTTTAATATTAGTTTTATTTTTCTTTAGCTATTTTCAAGCTGTATCTCGCATATAGCAGGTTAGACAGACGGAACCTAGTGTTTAAATTGCCAGTCAACATATGACGTGTTTAGTAGCAAAGCACTACGTCGCGTTGTATTTTTGACTTTGAACTTACAAATGTCTCGACTCGCTGTGCCACTGAGCTATTTTTATCTTCACTACGCTTCGCTTCGCCTTGGCGAACGACAACGATGACAACGATCGTCAATGACTTTGCCCAACCTCAACTTAACAAATTATAATATTTTTAACAGCTATAAATAAGATATAAACAGTAAATTTCCCATTCAACGCCCAAAATACTTATACAAAAAAATATAAAATTCTATAGAGCCTAGCAATAAAATTTACACATGAATATACTAACGCGAGAATGTTGGGTGAATATAAATTCTTAACGAACCCCGACCGGTGCGTACCCTAATCGCTCCTTTTTATTCCTCGACCGATATACTTAAGGTAAATAAATACAGTACTTTTTATTTCTTTTAAATTTTATATTGAAAAAGGTAAGGTTCTTATCGTCTTTGCGTTTTCGTGTAACTAATAAGAGGTTTTAAAGAAAATATTTTTAAAGCCCTCTGATCGAACTCTTTCCTTTTTATAGGTAATCATGACGTGAATCAAATTTGTTTGGAATAAAAACATATCATTAATTATTTTAGGTGGCAGCCGTCGGTGGCGGCAGTTGGCAAGTGTTCTTGAGACGTTGAGCAAATTCTTGTTGAGTTTTAACACTAGGTCCCCAGTTTCCTCTGTATACCGTGATTACTTACATTGTGACGTAAAAATTATTCTTACATAAATACATTTAAACTTATAATAACGTGTTCATTCCCCATTCAACATTAAATATTTATTCATATATCATAATTTAAAAAAAGGTTTAAACGAATAAATATTATTCATTGCAATACAAAAATATTTATTCATATTTAGTAAAAGAGCATTAAAACAGTAATATATAGCTGGGTATTACTTGAAACTGCGCCGCAGATGCGGTGTCGATTAGTCATTGGATTGCATTATACCCATTGTTCTGTTTGCTCAGACCTCGTTTGTCTAATGGATTATTGTTGAAAAAAATGCATATTTTTACGAATTTTTATAGTTTATACCCATTTTGTTTTATGGGAATATTTTTTTTATGTTTTGTATTAATTTTTTGAGGCTCTTGTTACGCAGGGGGTTAAGGGATCGTTTCGCTCCAAAATTTAACTATTTTTTTTTACTCGATCCGGAAAAAGACAAAGCACGGGGCTGAAAACCGCCTATCGATATGTAATATATTAATAATTACGTGAAAAGTTGGTAATAAGTTTTCTTTGGCTGTCCTGTAATGTGTGGGATACAGCGTGGATCTTTGTGTTTGAGCTGACTTCAATAAAGACGGTTATCAATGACATGTATGTCTGTGATGTTGGTACATAATAAATAAGTAGACGATCGATTTAGATGTCTAATATATTATGTTTGTATGTGTGTACAAATTAGCCAGAAATAAAAAAATACATATTGACGTTTGAAATACTTTAATATTATACCGAGATATTATCCCAATTTAAGGAAAATACGAGGTTCATTATAATCGGATGATTTTACAAAATTAGACATTGTACCGTTAAATTGAAATAAATTATATCCCAAAGTGAGAATCGTACAAACAACTATCGCATCCCGCTGCAGTCCAATCCAGCGCTACCCCACTGCGTGCTAGTATATTACTGAAATTTTGAAATATACTAAAATCTTTTGACTATTTAAGGCGTAGAATGTCGGCTCGCAACATTTAATCTCAACTGACTCAACATAAGCATTATGAACACAACACAACTGAGAGTAATCTTCGTTTTATGGGTTCCCTACTTAAGCTATCCCTGAGTTGAAGTAACAGTACCGTCATTTATAAGTGTTATGATTATACTTATACACTATACTAATATTTGATCTTTACGAGCTTTCCTTATCAATTGGGGTGAGGAGAGAGAACCCACTGTTAAGTTTTTCTCCTTCTTACACCTTCAAGTCACTGTTCAAGTATTACTCAACTACAAAATATTTAGATAGGCTATTTCAAGTACATCAAATATATATAAAAAAGTTAATTTATATAAAAAAGTCAACGCTTCCACTCAACTCCTTCCAGGTTCCTTCTGCTAACTCTGCTATACTTTATGCGGAAGACAGCGTTATACTACAGCTACAGCTAATTAGTTATTATTTAGTAATTAGTTATTATCAATAACAATAAAATGGATAGGTATTTATATGTATAAATATTTCACCTTTCTCATTAATCTCAGAGCAGATGTCGCCACTTTACCGGGCCATTTAACGTCATTTACATACGTTAATGCAACTACAGGCGCGAGCACATTTTTCCCAACCATTCATTCAATCGCTCAAATTATTACTATATGTATATATGTATGTAGATATATTTATTTTTTACACATGGCATATCGTTTCCGGCACGAAACGTTTCTGCTTTAATTCGACGCAGATTGTGTCCCATTGAAATTTTATTGCCATTAAATGCATATTGTATTCGTTGTGAATTAATTAATGTATACGATGTACGTTACATGTAAAATGAAATAAGTATTTATGAGCAATCAAAACTCTTCATTCAGATGCTTTATTTTCATTTATTTGGATGGCTTGAGTGTGTTGAATAATTTTATTAACTGTTTTTGGTCCTTCGAGCCAGTTTTCGTTTAATATTGTAAGTTATTAATTTTCTTACTAAAGTAGCACTGAGTGACGGTGATCACTCATCATCAGATTTTTTTCTGCTTAATATGCGTAAGAAAACATGAGAGACTGAATAGTATAACGAATGTATTAAAATTTCAACACCACAAGATAAAATTTGAGATCATCATCATCATCAACATCAAATTTTTTAATGCCGTATTCCGCATATAGCAGGGTAGGCAGAGAGAACGTAGTTATTATTCTGTTTTCCACTTTCCGCCCAGTTTTCAAGACATTGTTTATTGAGTGGCGCACCTTAATGCCGCACTTTGTCAAGCTACCAAATAAAGAAAAGTAATTAGTTACTATATATTATTGAATTGAATTATATTATGAAATTATTCGTATCAACAATCGACGTTTACAATTAGAAGATGTGCCGCTGTGCCATAACAGCCTCGACATTTATTTAATGAATCTTTTTTAATTCACTTCGTACGAGAATGAAAAATGGACTTATATTTATTTTGATTCGGATGCTGTAATAACTTAACGTCGGCAGTACTGGATATCTGAATCGCTATTTCAATTCACTTACTCAAAACAAAAGTACGTTAAGTATACAAATGGTACACACGAGTGGTTTTTATATTTATTTACTTCTGTTTTCTCATAAATATTGTTTTAATCTAATTAATAATTTTATATTTTAAGCTTTAGGTTTTCTTAGCGCGGATAGCGGAGAGACAGAAAGAATCTAGTGCCAGGACACTTTGTTTTAATTGCTTTATTTCGACATCTTGTGTGTAGAATTGCAGAACTCAACGCCACACTTAATATAATTTAAAGTAGGTACTTACAAGAAAATATTTAGTAATATTTCTGTCCGATTTCGGCGTTTAATAGAAGGACAGTATACCTACATAAAATTTAAATGTTAATAACTAACCAAGACCGTTGTGGCGCAGTGGGACCGGGTTTGAATAAAAACGCCATGTTTATGGGTTCAATCCTCAAACATCTTATTATAATCATTCCTTACCCTTTCGCCCTTTCTACTCAGAATGCAATGTCTCTAAAATTAGGAGGAAAGTGGAGAAAGGAGATGCGGGTAACAACGTGAGGCTTTTTTTTGCAGAATTATCTTACAAATTAAATAAAATTATCAATGTAAAAAAAAAATGTGAAGTCAAAAACATAAATGGAAAAAAATACTCTAACGAAACGCTAAGTGTAACGCGGTCGTGATCTCATTTCCTTACACTCATTGCCTAGCTATTAATAGAATAAACACGCATCGCGAATTAACCAATCTTCTTGGTTATAAGGTGCCCATTACTTCGACCTAGATTTATATATTTTATATAATAGATTTTTGCCAGTCTTTATAGTTTATTGGACCTTCCGTCGCAGCATATAGGGGCAGCGTTTGTAAATATGATAACTGTGGGTTCAATATCCACTCGGGATAAATCCCGAGAAAACTCGGGATCGAGTAATTTTATTTTTTATTAATTTCCTCCACCTTGTGCCTCAACACGAAATATTTCGAAAAAAAATACAGAATGTGTGGAATGCAGATTCTTAGTGCCTATCCTGCTGTATATACGTGATACTAAAAAATGAAATTGAAAGCGCGACGATTGTGTGTTCGATTTCCATCCACTTCAAATAATTTTCCTTTTCTCGCTCTCTCTGCAGTTAACAGCAAACTGAAAAAACCTACTAATATATAAAAAAAATAACTTAAGTTACTGTAGTAGTAAATCTAACATTAGTAACAAACGTTCAACACAACTCTAACATTATAGTACTGGTAATCAGTTTAACCGCAGTTGTAAGACCCTCATAGGTCTGGGGGGTTAGATGACGGTCAGAAGATATCGGCAATACACTAACAAGGGTAGACCCAAATGAAATTGGATAAATTAATAAGATGTAAGGAATGAAATGAGAGACAATTGTAGTACAGTGGGAATTGGGGTTGTATATGCGATATATGTGGGTTCAATATATTTCATATTTAAAATATTTTCATTTCTTCGCTCTGATAATAAGTCAAAACACGGCGTTTAGTTCTGCAGCTCACAATGCTTGAAGAATCTCGCAGAAAGTGGGAAACGGAAATATCTTAATGAGAATAGAGTATCTTAGTATTAGGTTCATAGGTTCCCCGTGCTTCTATTAAAAAATGGTAATAAATATGAAAAGTATGAAAAGTTAGTACTAGCGAGTGCTATACCTACCATAGATTTTACTATTACCACAAAACAAATAATTGGTGCGCCAATCCGACACAAATTATGAGTGCTTCATTTCCTACAATAATTCTGGCTGTTTCATTTCACGAATGTATTTTTAAGCCGTGTTAATAAGGTCGGCTTATTTCGTAGCTTTGGAATGCTTTTTATGCCTTTAATGTTAAGTGGAAGATATTATAATTGAGTATGTGATTATTACGTTCCTTTAGTGTACTCAGAACTTTCCGAAGATCCAGTCGTTTTGACTGTAAATGCCACTGGTGGTGGGTTCGATCCCCACTTGAGAAAATGAAATATTTTAACTTCTTCGCTGTGGTGACAATGAGTTCCGCTACTCAACATGCAATGCCTGCAGAAAATGGGGAATGGAGCGTATCCTATATCTTATAAAACAAAGTCGCTTTTTGTGTCTGTCTGAACTTTCTAACTCTTCTTCTTCTAAACCACCCAACGGATTTGGATGCGGTTTTCACCATTACGTCGAGTATTTCTCAGGGAAGGTTTATATATAGTTTATTATTTGTACATTCTTATGTAAATTAACATAAATACGATAAATGTGTATAAAGTCCTACCCGCTGAGACACTTTGGCGCATGCGCTGCTTTAATGGTAAATACTACATGAAAAAAATATACTGGAGTATTGTTCCTCTTAATAAGATCTACAAAAAAGTCCGCGATGGCATATTCGTATCTTTTAAGAATAACGTGTGGTGATCATATTTCTGTCTAAAAATAGTAATTTCAATATATTTTTTATTGTGAGGGATATTTTTCCATAATGGTATTAATCCTTATCCTTTAAAATACTTTATTAAATTTCTACGTTAAACGAAGATAAAATTTGCTTTTTAAACTATTTCGAAATTGCGAATAGTTTTAGAGAAAAACGCATTTAATTATTGATACATCACGCCGTTCACACATCAACTGTATCGAGTCAAGTTTCACTTATCCCTTACTCTCAGCATATAAATAAGTATATTAGTTACGTTGGCCATTTAATGTAGATCAAAACTGTCTTTTCTGTTTTTCATTTTAATAAGTACTTTAGAAGTTGTTACAATATCAAAAAATCCTTGCTGCGAAACGCGCCTCGCGACGTTATGCTTATACAAGCGAGTCCGCCGCGCCCGCCTGCCTAACACGCATCGGTGGTTCAGTGGTAGAATGCTCGCCTGCCACGCGGGCAGCCCGGGTTCAATTCTCGGCCGATGCATTCTATTTAATTTTCGTCACAGGCAGCCACGTAGTGCTTGCTTTTCATCAGAGACAGAATACCCTCTTCAGCATTAACCACAGGTTCGAAAAAAAAAACCCGCCTGTCTTTATAGCAACGAAGATTTAGATGCGTTTGCACGTATTGGATAATTCGAGTTGAATGTATTATTTAATGTCATTTAACTATCTAAAAATAGTAATTTAAATATATTTTAATAAGTACTTGAAAATATTAGTAGCACAGATTTAAAATTACGGTACCTACTAAAAAATCCTTGCTGTGTAAAACAATTGGAAAATCCTTATTGAAACTACGAAAATGCGGGTTGCATTAGGGTTTAATTAATTTTCACATTATCTTAAGTGCTTTGCAAACATACATTATATGAATAAACCCGTAGTAAAAGCGGGCGAAGCCGCAATAGGGTCGCTAGTTTATAATAAGTTCCTGCCGCCTGCCTGCCTGCAGCCTATCCTGCTATGTGTAGAATGCAATCTAAATATCGTCTCAAGTCATGCTACAAGTTGACTAAGATTTTTTTAATAGATAACAAGATAAAAAATCAAACCACACAGCGAGAAAGAAAGAAAAAAGAAGAAAATAATTATATTAATTTCCAGGAGTAGGAATCGAACCCACAAACGTCGAGTTTACAGACGGCCTGTCTGTAATGTTTTCGAATGTTTAATACTTAAAGCTAAACTGAACTTCATTAACGTATTTTCAAAGAGAAATCTTCTAAATTTACTTTTAATTGCTACCTGCTACCAAATGTAATATGTTATATAATCCACAAAGGTGTAAAAATTTTAATAAAATATTTAAAAACGAATGGGACCTAGGTGGCGCGGAGGATGTCTAGTTACTTTATAAAATTGCCTTTAGTAAAGCTTTACTAAAAGCTCTGCACAGCTATACTCGTACTACAAAAAGTTAAAATTTATTTAGCTTAATGAATTTTAAAGTTGTAAATATACAAAAGTGTCGCTAAGGTGACAAATGAATGTAAAGAAATGTGACGGATGAGTAAATGTTACTTTATTTTTTTTATCTTCACGTTGCATTCCGCACATAGCAGTGCAGAGGGAACCTGAGAATCTAGTGTTATGAAGCGCCATTCCTATTAAAACACTTTCGTTCCCTATTTTCCGCTGGATTATCGACTGGCATTGTGTGTTTTACTCAATTGTGTGTGTTATACGCTACTGCGTAACTCGACGTCGCGCTTTGCCTCACATATATATACACAAATACAAATAATTTGGGTATTTTCCGAAATTCGTAATTTCACTACCTTTCATAGGTTCGCCAAATCGTGATAAGTTTATCGCTCTACGGCATATCAGAACCGTTGCAACGAGTAAATCATAGTTAGCAGGTACCCGAATATTTTAGACCATAGCTGTATATTAGTTACGGTGTGGCAGTCGACTAATGTGGTTACCTGCGCTATAGATTGCTAGAAGGGTTTTGGTAATTTTAATGTATTGTAAATAATATTATTTTGATAGTCTTAGCTTTGCAAGGTTAATTTTTTTCATGATTTAAAATATATGTTAACGTAATTATTAGTCGTGAGACAATTAGTTTTATTTATTTCTGTTCTGATTTATCTTGGACTTGCATGTAAGTAAATACTTAAGTACACTTATACAACGTTGTCCTAGCATAAGCATATGGTAAGGCAGACGGTGAGAAGCTATGACATATATTTCTTCAACAGTCACTTTTGTCATTAAAATATTTCAATAGAATGACCACATTTTTGAAGCATTTCTAGTATGTTTTAAGGCTGGAAACTAGATATCCATCTTCATACCAACTGCATTAGTTAATGCGATTGTTCCTCAGAACATAATTTTGCCAATCAACGCCATCAACGCCTATCGTAGAACACGCTTTGTGTTGCAATTTGGTAAATATCTGTAATTTGGCTTGAAATTTATTTGTGTGAGAATAACCTTATTTTAATTTAAAACGTTTTTTTCTATTTACAAGTTTTTAAGGGAATTTATTATGTTTTATAGTAATGTTAGCAGGCCTGGCAGATAATCAATACAATCAATAAATGTTATTTTATAATAGCAATTTTTTTTTTTCAAACTAGAGTATACAGAAGAAACATAATGCTAAAACACTACGTTTCCCAGTTTCCACTGAATTTTCGAGATATTACATATAGCGGGATAATACCACGCATTGTCCTGTTATGAGTCGGAGAGAGACGAGAACAACGAAATTAGTTTGTTTCTCGAGCGCAAATCGAATCCACTACCATAGCGTTTACAACAATAAGCATTATCACAATGAAACTTTTATCAAAAGTAAATTTTGATAATACAATCCAAGATTTGTCATTCTTCAATGTTACAATGTTAAGTAAAGCTTTTAAACGCTACACTAAACGTGTACGAAGGCGTGATGAATGAGGTATAGCATCGGGGAAACAGGTCAGCCATATTTTATATTTTAATCATTTTAAACTTTTAAAGTTATCTGTTGAGTAAATATATTTATCTGTGGTCATGGTTTTTTTAATGGTTTTTGTTAATATTATGTCTGATTTTTTTATACCTATTTTTATTTATTGCTTAAGAGAATAACGAAAAAGTTTGTGTGAATTATAAAATACTATTTCTTTATTTTTCGTTGACGCAAGAATTTCGAAGTTTATTTCTCTCTCAGTGCTCTGCTACTCATCCCAAAAAAAGCGACATGCCGAAATTATGAGTTCTAAGCCGCGTAGCTCCGGTTGTGTTAGTTTGTCACTTTCCCAGTATAGAAAGAGTTTTATATATATAGACTTTTTAGACTATAAAAATGTATATGTTATAAATTTTAAATATTATTTTAACTAAGACTGACAGGACAAAACTACAGTAAGCAGCCTAATAGTATTATAAAAAAAATCTCATTGTCATAGAATTGAATGTGAAATACAATTGAAAAATGTATAATATTCCACGATATTAGAACCGCGACAGTTGTCGCGGTAAGCCGTTATAAACATTCAAAGTAATGCCCATTACTGTCTCTACCCACTCTAAAGTGTACGTCAAGCGCTGTTTAAACAAGAGCTGGCTTATCTGGTTTATTCTTTTCTGTGTCAAATTGTTGATTTTGATGCAATTTCATTTAATCTTTATAGAAATATTGCTTTTGGGATTTCAAGTGTTTAGGTTTTTAAAAAGAAAATAGCTACTTTTATTCTATGCAGGCGATAATTTTCTTTTTCTCAGTCTGACAGAAATTAAGGTGGAAAGTAGATGCTATATACTGGACAAAGTAGGAAGATAAAAAAAAATTGTGCTGTAGTATCTTATCAAATTAAAAAAAAACTCGGCGCTTAAATAGACAGTTCCATTACCTCTCTTAAGAGGGTTAGAAGTGACGGTTGCTATGCAGCGACGTAGTATCTGTCTTTAAACGCGACTGAGTTGATTCGATTCCCACACGGGGAACGATTTATTCCCATTTCTTCGCTCTCGTAAAGAGACAAAGCGCGGTGTTGCGTAACTCAACATTAAGCGGAAATTGGGAGACGAAGTGTTGTAATATTAAATTCCTTCAGCTTACCTACAAGAGGAAAACAAAGCAATACATCATTCACCACAAAAACCACATAAAAAGACAGAAAATTACACAAAGCAAAGAAAAATATGAAATGATTGAATAGATCAATCCTTTTAAAAGTTTTTGATGTAATGTTATACCAAAATTTATTTTCCCATAATCGTAGATCAGAGCTCGTAATGGACCCATTGAGGATGGAATGAAACAAATGTATCATCATAATAAAATGGCTTTCAGCCAGCGTCGCTGTGGTGCATGGTGGATAGTGGGATTGTCAGTTTTTATAGTTAAATACTAACTGATATTGGTCTTATTTGAATTGGAAGAAGGAAAAAACGTTAAAAATTTAATATGATTTTTGGATGTAAACTGAGCTTAGGTTTATTTATTTTTTAAGTTGAAAGAAAATGAGGAAAAATAAGAATAATTTAACTCATATATTTTCTCGTAAATCATTATAAAAAAATATGTATGTTGATATCGGGGCGCAGCGGAACCTGGAAATCTAGTGAAAGACACTTTATTGCCTATTAAGACACTTCCATTCTCCACTTTTTTATGACAGCTATATTTCTATAATTAAATTTAAAATGGAAAAAAGAGTGTCCCAACACTACATGCTTCATGCTTACCTTAATATTTGTATTTATATAACCAAAAAATATATAAATATACAACATTTTAATATCAATATGAACCTAACCGAAACTTGGCAAAGCATTAAGTATTGATTGAGATTGCGAGTGATTAATTGCGGAGTTCTGCGATACTGTCACAGGTCACGGTTGATTGATGATTACTTTTTATTTCTTTGTTTCATTTCAGGTAAGTGCTGTATACATATAAATGTATATGTATATTTGTATATGTATATACTATTTGGGGGGATATGTAAGTATTTAGAAATATTATATAGATAAGTAAACATAAGAAATTATTTTGCAATTTTCTATTTTTTCTAGTATCAAAACACGACATTTTTCGATTTTCTACTAGAGCGGCGGAACTTAACGCCGTACCCTTTTATTAGCATAGCAGAAAAAACAATTGAACTCACATCCTTGCTTTATGCAGGACAAGCGAAGCTCATACAAAAGTACCTATACAACTATAGCCACGCTTACATTGTCAACTTCCACAACCTTGTTACGTCAAACCCATTCAAACAGACAGACAAAACAGACAAACAGTTTTCTCATAAATAGATTACCAGCTGTCAACGCTGAAGCCGGGACGAAACTATTAAGCGCGTTATTTCCGCTCAGCCCTACCCAACTGTAGATTGGGTGGAAGTGACAATTACTATTGGGTTATACTAAATTCAATTATATGCATAGAATTTTATATGAAAATATATTTCTTTAGTATTTAAGTATTTTATTTTTTGTGTAAGTATACAAAAAAATAGGATATTTTATCAATTATAAGTATAATTGATGATAAATATTATAATGTCTTTTATACAAAAATAGAATTTTGGAGATTCTAAATAATATTTAAAAATAATATCTTCTTGTAAATGAACGTAGTAATCTCAGGAACTCCTTAGTCATTCAAATTGAAAAAAATCTTTTTGCCTATTTATTAAGTGTAACATCATATTCAGAGGCATCTGTCACAAGATCTTCTCTACTGCATTTATTGTACTACGTTTACTGTACTCTACTCTATTGCATATAATGCTAGACACATGTGAAATAAAAAAAATAGAATCAATAACAGAACAGTAATAAGGATAAAATGATTCCGTTACTGATTGATCGATCGATAACGCACATCTGAAGCTAGGCGGCGTAAAACGCTGAAATTTATATGTATGTTTTGGGTAGAGGGAGGGGAGCATTAAGAGAAAAATTCTTAAAACTCCTGCGGTATCTCCTACGTGTTTTAAAACGTTACTTTTTTCTTCTATAATCCACTCAAAGAAAATTGCGGGCTGCCACTAGTCATATTACCTAAATGTATTTTATTTTTTATATTAAAATGTTTGAATTATTTTTATAAATGAATGAGTTTAAATACAATATTTTTTAATATGCACATAGCAAATATAATAAAATGTGAATATTTTATTTGGCAATGTCGAGATATTTTATCGTGTTTTTGTAATAATGTATATAAATTTTTACGAGCAGTTTCTAAAAGATTATTTATTTATATATTTTTATGAAAAACTAAATTAAGTCATCTGTAGCATAGTGGTTGTATATATGAATAGAAGTAGTGGACTGGCTAACTCATATTGAAAATATAACTTAATTACCAGGCCTTTATATCCAAAATTATTTGTCATAAGTTTTATAACAATATACTTTTCCATATTAATCTGATATATTTTTTATTATATACGTCTTTATAAATTATACCTTTATTACCTATACCAATATATATTAAACACAAATTAATATACTGTACTAAATACTAGATATCAAATCAAATATTTTCATCACTCATCCATACCAAACTCTATCGGTTAAAAAGCTAAAAAATGGAAAAAGTAAATTGGCACTTCTAGAAAATCCCATTTCCGCAGATCTGTACAATCCGGACGCGGACGCAGAGCTTCGAAAGCAATCGATTTCCGGCCTATTCGACTTTAAACGGGAATCAAACCCGATATCCGAACGGATTTAGTTTTGGACTCGACAGTTCGTAATGAATAGAGTGGCTATACGTTACACTTGGGTTTATCCATTTATTTTATTCATCAAGGCTAGTTTTTTTTTGTTTGTTATAAGAAATATATAAGTACATTTTTCTTATTACAAGTAGTACTTAGATTGAGCTTATTACAACAACACTGATTGACATGTGGTTGAGATCTATCTCAGAACATGCGATGGTCGTGAATACAAATCTTGTGCTAAATTATTAGTATTTAAATTGGATAACGTTAGGTTTGCGTCAAAATCATAATAATTTTATTTGAATATTAATAAGCTTATCAAGAAAAGGTAGCAGGTTCGATTTTGTAACGAACCAAAACTATAGGATTTTGGTTAATTAAAATGAAAAAAAAAAAGATATGCTGGTAAATATAACAGACGTGAATACTACTTTCCAGTAATAGAAAATAATATAGAGAGTTAGAGATTGCAAATAAACACTACTTGTTCAACGAAACTTTATTTCATTTGATCATTTTATTTAGCCTGATAACTTTATGAAGCATATTGCTCTTTATTCAAATTTTTATAGTTCAACGTAAATGAATAAATCCTATCTCGAATTAAATATTTTTGTTTACTAGAAATGTAGATGAACATAGATACGTACGTATGTATGCAAATATATCGGATTTTTTATTCATTTAAATGCAAATTCTCTAAAGCTTTTCAATCCTTAGTTAGTTTAGTTCTACCCCGTACTAACTAGCTTTATTAGTCAACTAGCATTGACCCGCGACTTCGCCTCTGTGGTGAACGGAAACAACCAAAACCTGAGTATGACACATTGTAAGTGCCTGAGGTAACTGACCACAGGCTACATTGAAACGATAGTGAAGCATGGTATACACAATAGTATTTTTCGATAAATTCACTAGAGAGTCTTTGCTAGATAGCACAAGAGGATTTTTCAAAACCTGTAGTTTCTGAGATTTGTATGTCTATGCAGATTGTGGGTTCTATTCCCACTCGAATAAAAGAAATATTAAATATTAATCATTTGGTCGTTCCGGTAATGAAATAAAAGCGCGGCGTTGAGTTCCGCTACTCAACATGCAATGCTTCAGAAATCAATGGGAAGTAGAGAACGGAAGTGTCTCAATAGGAACGATGTGTCCTAACCTAGGGTCCTAGGTTCCATCAGCCTACTCTGCTATGTGCAGGATAGGTTGGTCATATATAGATATACAAATATCGACTCTTAATTTGTAACAGCATTTAGGATATTATTTGGAATCGAAGTGAGCCTGCAGAGTATAGATACGGTCCATTTTCGTGGATGAATATAGCTTATGGGTCGAAACTTATACGTTTATCGAATTCAATCGAAATTTGTATGATGATTAGTTTTATTTAAATATCTTCCTGCTGTACCACGCATATAGCAAGGTTCATATAAAGAACCTAGTGATAAGGCACTCCGTTCCTTCTGACTTAAAGTTTCATTGTTCCTTCTGACTTAAAGTTTCATTGTTTAAGCAAAAAAAAAAATATATATAGAAGTTTTTTATGTCAGTATCTCTGATTTTTTCTTATAAAAATCAAATGATTTTGAAATCCTCAAGCTGTAACAATGATGGAGTTTCAAAGTGTTTTTATATTTATATTGTTACAATACAACATCCCAACAAAGTAAAGTATGCTCAGTCGTCCACAAACGTCGCGCTTAAAACACATTATGAAGATTCTTAATTCTTAATTTGGAAATAAATATTATAATTGAGTAACATTATTTGTTTCTTCCAATTTAATTAAATGGATAAGAAAATTTTTCTTCTACATAATTTTCCAATTTTCGCCTCCATTTTTTATGTGAAGTAACTATCCAATATACGAAGAAAACACGTGTTAAACTTTGAAAGTTACTTTGAAATTTGTTAAAACAGACAGAATTTATTGGCAGAAACACACTTATTGTCAGTGATAAAGTCCATAAAACGTCAAGTCTAAGTACTGTTTCCAAGACAAATTACGTGATATAAAATAGTATATGAAGCTTCGTGGCGTAGTAGGACAGTACTTGTAAACACGTTGGTTGTTGGTTCGATTCCCATTTGGGGGAATTATAGTATTATTTGATTTTTTTATGATTTCTAGGTATGCACGGTGTTGAGTTCCTCCAGCTTACAAAAAATGTCTTGAATTTGGACGAAAAGTGTAAACTAGGCTTCCCCTTTCTATTTTGTACTGTTACCCGAGCACGAAACTTAAAAAAATAAATATTTAATTTCCCCGAGTGAGAATCAAACTTACAACCGTTGCATTTAAAATTGACACCCTTGCTTCACCCATTTTAATCGTCTTTTTCAATTATTTTTTTAGAAACCTTAAATCAAAACGCCATTTCTTTATCATCAGTTCATTCCATTTTCCATTAATGCAATATTTAATAGCGTTCTTAACAAAGGTAAGACTGGAAGCGGTGGAGCAATTCAAATATAAAACTCAATCGATAGTCACTACGCGAGATAATGAGGCGGCAACCTGTAACCGTTATTGCTATACGAATGCCAGACTTACTTATATTTTCTAGTATTGTAGTAGCTTAAGTTTTTTTGTTTCACGCTGTATCCCGCGAATAGCAGGGTAAACAGAGGGAACCTAATGTTCAGACAGTGAGTTGTCCACTTTCTGCCAGATGTTCAGATATTGAGTGTTATGTGGAACCCAAAGCTGCATTTTGATTCACCAAAGTGAGGAAATTTGGTTTCTACAACATAGTAACAAACAAACATACACATAGTGTCAAACACATTACCCTACTTAGCGTCGTACAGTCGAGTAAGAAATTAAACACAAATAAAAAATTAAATACATAGATACAAATTATATATAATAATTAATTTCCAAAAACCTCTAGCAACTTGTAAGTAGGTACCTACTGCGTTGAAACTTTTTCGTCGCTTACTTAACTTTGAGAGCTTTTAATTACAAAGTAATTAGTGCCTTAATACTGTTCGCATTAACAAAGCTCAGCGTTTTGTGAATTCATTTGTGAATTATCTACGTAGAGGTGTGATTATACTTGGTTGTCCTTTGTTTTTGTTGATAGTTATTTGGGTGGACTTGGTGTCTGTACGTGGAAGAAATATGAGGAAATGTATTTTCAATTTATTTTAGGTTCTATTACATATTATAAAAGTAATTAAACCCAAAATAAGGATTATTAAATGTGTGGTATTTCTCCACTAAACAAAAGTCCTGAAACTAGGTAGGTGATGCTGATTCTCTTCCAAGTACAATTTTATATTAGGTAACTCTAATTATATTAATTATAAGAATAACTTTTATAACAATTTATAAGTATGTACTGTATTTTGAACATATTTAAATAATAAATAAACTTAATATTCATTCATTAACATTAAAAACGTAGAATAATTAAATTCGTTTATATATTTACATTTTAGATGGCGAAGATAAGTGTTTAATATTTAAATTTTGTATCCCATATAAAATTTGAATAGATTGTGCTTAAGTGCCAGATTTATTTCTTTCTAAAAATATACATAATGAAAATTTTATACTTATAGCAAGCTGCTGTGGTCGTTTCAATTTTAATCGGTTATAATTTAGTTTTTTGGCTTTACTTTGTATCCTGCAAATAAAAGAATAGGCAGATGTAATAAAACAGTGTTAAGATACTCCGTTCTCCACTTTCCGCTAAATTTTTGAGATATAGCGTGTTGAGTGGCGAAACTCAACGCTACGCTTGGTCTTCTTACTACAGTGACGTTATGAAAATAAAGATTTTAGAATTAGGACTGAACCCATAACCACCGTTTGCAGTCTATGAAAACACCAATCATATTTACAGGAAGCCTTATAATAATGTCTCATTGCTGCGGGACACTAAAATTGATTTATAGCTCTGTTAAAATCTAAAATTGCATGTTTTCCCGTTTTTTTATTATGACAGGAAGCTCATTTTTAATTTAGAAATTTAAGTTTATTTAAAAATGTTGTTGTAAAAAATTATACTGTACAATAGTTATATGATAATTTACTTAATTCTATGGAATCAAAATCGAATCTGCACTCTCGACAACTAGACTTAATAAACATATTAATATCGTCTTGAAAGCAAAACATACGAACAGTATAATATACTTTTAAATCTCGCGTTAAGTGAGTATAATCTGGAACGGTCTATATTACGCTTAGTGGGTAGTTTTATTTAACGATAATCGCCGGCCATATCGCGTCGCGGCAACTTCATAGAAATGTAGCGAACACAAAGAAAATATTATGAGTCCTACGCATTGTTCTTCAAATTGTTGGAATGTTATACAATGTAAGTTTTTTTTATATTGGATATTAATTACGTGTTGCGTGAGGTGTTGAATTTCGCCAGTAACAAGTATCTATAGTCTCTACCTACCTCGTATTAGCACTAGGTTATTTATTTATAGCTGGCTAATATTATATGGCTCATTTTTTGTCTCTTTCCTTCACACTGTATTCCACAAAACAGGCTCTTGTCCCCCCAAATTTTGAAATTGATTGATATTGTACTTTGAATACCAACTGACCGCCTCGCTTTGTCTACCATAGCAGAGAAACGAAAGGAGTTTTAACATAATTGTTCCTCTGAGAGTGGGGATCATACTCACTCCTAATGACTATATAATATTAAAATTATTATCCTACAGTGTCACAATGGCTTCTATACAAAAAATAATATATTTTTAGCTTCACGAAAGAAAGCCGAAGGAACCTGTGGACCTAAAACTCTCCTTTCTTTTAGACACCTACGTTACCTACGCCAAATTTTCAAGGTATTGTGTGTTGAGTGGCGGAACTGAACGCCGCCCTTTGCTTCGTTTCCAGAGTGAGGTAAAGAAAATATAAAATTTTTAAGAAAATATTAAATATTCATGGTAATCGAACCCACAACGACTGGCTTCTATAAAATATATATGTACCTACAACGTTACAAAAATAAACCAAAATAATAATCAAGCTAAAAAACTAAGTGGAAAAATTAAAAAGGCCTTTGAAGTAACTTTAGTTGACTGGATAGAAAAACAGTTTCCCTTTAGCTCTAGGCTATTACTTCACTTTTTATATTTAAGCTCGGCAGCCTGCGGTTCTTCCATTAATATCTCTCGAGGGAAATCACTGAAATTTGGGACTGCCTTATGCCCTAGCCCAGTTCACCAAGTTTTATTCGACCGACCAGTATTTTGATTAAATAGCAAATAAGTAGAATTAAATGTTTACTTTGTGGCGTGGAATGTTTACTAGCCCTTGTAATTAGAGTTTGTTATTTAAGAAATAATTGAATATCATGTTAGTTTTATAGTTTATATGTGTGGGGGTTTTTTTGACACACCGATGTCCATGGAAATTCAAGACATTATGTGTTGAGTGGCGGAACTCAACGTCACACTCTTTCTTACCCAAGAAAGGATGTTCATTCGCTAGATTGGGAATAGAGCCAAATCTATTGAAATGAAAATATTGTCACTATCACTCCTTTATAAATATATCTAAGTATTAAGATGATCTTTCTGTCTACTCTCCTATGAAGGGAAGCTAAAAATATATATTTATCCAATACTTCGTTGCAAATTTGAGTTTACTACTCCATTTATATTCAATAAACTTAATTTTAATTGTACGCAGCGGCAGAACGTCAGTAAACGTAAAGATCGTGTGTTCGATTGCCTTGCATCTTTATAGGTTCCTTCTGATAAATAATATTTTATTTTTTTCATTGGATTCAAATCCCGAATCTTATTTTACAGTGAGATGCTTTCCACTGTGCTACGACAGCCCCAAGTTAATATATAAACATAAATTCACCCTCATATTAATTACTATATAAAATGACTTAAATTGATTTACAGTTTTCGGTCAACCTTTATGCTGCGGCGTTGTTTCGGCCACCGTCGAACATTTCACGTTGAAATTTAAAACATAAATTATTTTATTCTTGACTCATCTGATTATATCACAATTATTGAATAAATTTCATTTGTAAAGCTTATTTGTTATTTATTGCTTGAAAAGCTTTAATGAAGGCTTATTTTAAATTTTAAGGTTGATATTTTATTTCTTTTTTAGCTTATATAGTACCTATATTTTTGTTATGTTTCGTCTTCTATACAGCTTAGTAGATACCTACCTAAATAAAACATAATGTGAAAACACAAAGTTTTACATTATATTTAGAACCATATAAAAATGTTGAACGTAAAGAGACTCGAATCCATTCCTCACGGAAACCATCCAAGCACTTTAGTCGTACTATATAATCCATGTGTTTTTATAAAGCAACGCCGAAATTATTATACAAAATACTTAGTATGTATACACTTTAAATTGTTTTTATTTCAGGAATCTTGAAACAAATAAAACGAAAATATTTGAAAGTGTTAATAAAATAATAAATATTGATTAAATAAATAATATTGATTAAAAAAATAATAAACATTTGAAAGTTTTAATAAAATAATAAATATTGACCACAGCGTCTTCAATGAGATACTATCTAACTACACTGCTATGACATAGAAGTATACCTATAGACCAGTTTCATTTGAAATTTCACATTCTGACAAGGCAATTTGCGTGACCGACGCTGTGTCCTGAAAGCCTTCACGGAAACTGCGTGACGGCCATTCTAGCTGCGTCTTTCTGTTTATCTCAAACATACTATTCTGATTATACATGTACTTTTGTGAAAATAATAATATGCATCACGCAGTATCCCGCATATGGCTAGACAGAGGGGACCTGGGTACTTAGTGCTGAGATGTTTCGCTTTCACTGAAATAGTTCCATTCCTAACCGAATTCTGCAGGTATTACGTGTTAAATGACGGAACTTAACACCGCGCTTTGCCTCGTTACTAGAGCGAGAATATGAAAACATTAAATTATACCCCTTGGCCTCTGGCCTGGTCATTGTTTCATTTGCGATATACAATTCAACTATTCCCATTCAAACGGTCTTGACAAGTAAGCAGGAGTCAACATAAGCACTAAAGTACTTTTAGCGTGAATTAGTCACTAAATATGTTAGCGGCGCAGCGTGACTTCACTAAGCCCATTGTTTGTAGTAGACTTTACCATCTCAAATTCGGAGTCGGGTGTATTAGTGAATAACTTACGAGTGTGTCAACTAGAGGTCGACGCCCTCGTGGCGCAGTGGCACAAGCGTGTATTGGTTGTGGGTTCAATTGTCACTCGGGAGAATGAAAGACGACGAAATGCCTCCAGAATTTGGCGGATTTTATTGGAAGAATTTTAATGGGGACGAATTGTCGTAACAGTAGGTTTCTGGGTTCTCACAACCTACCATACTTTGTACACCATGAAAAAAAGTGATTTTTTAAGAGTAAATGATTGTCTTTTTTGCCTAATTATTAAAAAATATTTTTTAACAAAAAGAAAAACCGACTTCTAACAACGAACTAAAAAGTGAAAAATAATTTTACAAAGATTTTATAATTTTGAAGTCGGTGCCAAGTAAAACAAACAGGCTTACTAATTAGATATTGTAGTAAAGGTGTTGTAGCATAAGTTTGAGTCACAAAAAAAAAATACACTCGAATTGATAACCTCCTTTTCTTACAGAAGTCGGTTAAAAAAATATTGCAACTTATTAGTAATATAGTCTAACAATGTTATCTTCCATTTAAGTATTACATTTGTTTTTGCGAACATCACGCCACTACTCGGCGACAGATACGTACCTACGTGAGCCATTAAATTAGCGGCATATGAAAATTTATTATACTTTTACATGCGTGTACGTTCCTGGTAGTTCTATGAAATATTTGTTATTCGTAGCTGTCGTGGTACGTTACAAACAGACAAGCGTGCAACTGTAAACGTGTTGGTTGTGGATTCGATTCCCACTCGGGGGAATTTATTATTTTTTCGCTCTTCGCTCTGGTAACAAGGCAAAATAGCGTAGCCTTGAGATTCAATGCTAATATAGATATTAAAAAAAAAATACAGTAACTCAAACTCGCACCTCCTGAACTTTTGAGAAATATTAAAGCTGAAAAATCGTCGTTTTCAAAATAAATACAACACATTCATGACCAAAAACAATATGAAAAGTTTAAGCTCGAAAATTTTAATAGCTTTAAACTCAAACAACTTCTATTCCACTTTACCTAACTAAATTTTAATATTCTATCACGAAAACGCTAATTAAATGGCCGAAATGCACCAAAATAATAGCGATAGTTAACTAACAAGACAATAAAGGCACAACACGGTCTCATGTATTTGTCTGTTTCACGCAAGAGAAGACAGCGGCCGGAACAGATGCAGATTTATTGTTGACAGTGTACGTAGATACCGACTGCGACGAGGTGGGTGTGTTGTTTCGACCTGTTTCGACCTGTTTTTCATCAAAATTTTGACTTTTTGTATACTAAATTGTTTCGTACAATAGTAAAAAAAATGTTGTATCCCACACACAGTGGGATAGGCAGAGGGATACTAGTGTTAAGACACTCCAATGCCCACTTCCGAAATTCCGCAACTCAGCGTAGTGCACAACCGTCACGTTACAGTCACACCCTTGTCGATGGCCAAAATACAGTAATACTAGTGATTAAATAATTCTTTTTCTGAGTCTTTATGATTAAAATAGGCTGCTTCATTTATCTGCATTACTTCCGATTTAAAGCATAATTTCTATACCTCTACATATAAAATCGATTTTTAGACAATTCAATCTAACAGTTATTTATATCAATTTTTGTCAGGCAAAAATTATTAAAATAGTATATATTTTTTTATTTACAAACATATTGAAATAAAACAAATACTAAATGTTAAGGGAAGCTTGCCAAAATACAATAGTGAAAACGGTTGCAATTAAATCGGTTGAATTGTTTCTGAGATGAGCGTGAACAAAACCAAAGACAAACAGACAAAAAGTAAAAAAAATATTATTTTATTATGTCATTAACCAATAACATTTTTTCTTTCATGTTGAGACGCCGCACAGGTTATATTTTACCACTAAAAACAGAACAGAGAAGTTAATCACTATAACACTTAACGGACACTATCAAGCAGCAATTGACGATTTTCCGAATAAAAATCCATTTGTTTCAACTAATATTTTTTGCAAAAAGTGAATGGTTTTTTATTTTATTGTAACATACGTTTGCGCTTGCTTTTAATTGGTACAGTAGCTAACAAGCTTTCCGTTACAATGTTCAAAAGGAAAATGTATGAAAATTTTTAAATTCAACCATTTTATAGAGAAATCTCTATAGAAAAAATTAAATATTGCTGTTAAATTCTATTAGTTTTACAGCTATTATTATTCATTTAACAAGCAAGAAAAAAAATAAAACGAATTAAATTTTTAATAGTTTTTAATAGTCAATGTGGGTACATTAGACCCATTTAATTAAAACCTAATTTTCATAGAATTAGCTTCGACAACTTTTATAATATGAACTATGTAGATTTTTAATTAGAATACAAACGGAAGTTTAATTTATGGTATCACATCCGTCATGCTCTTGGCGGCGCGTCACACACACTACTCACGTCATTTGTCTCGCTGTTGATAGCAGCCGTTATAGCGCCAGAATTAAAAATTTTATTATTCAACTGTAAGTGTATCGAGTACTTTTAAATTTTTCATTAAAGTAAAAGGTTTCTTTTGATGTTTAATTAAAATGGTCATAATTTTATAAATTTTATGAACCTTACTGAGTCTGCACGCGATGTTTTAAGTCTCAAGTCCTAGGAGAATATAGTTTTCACTCAAAATAAAGAGAACTTTCACTGATCTTGCATTCTTTCCTTTCTTCATTTATTCACGTTTCCTCACAGATAAGTATAAACAGATATATAAAAACAAACTTCTATCAAGATACAACATAATATCACTGATAAAAATACTGCTATCGAAGCAGCACTATCCGACATCTCTATAGGATACAAATTTCATATAACACAAATTGCCTGTGCAGCAACTTGCATGTATTAAAAATCCGCTGACTGGGAGCAGGCTCGGCGCACTGATAGCATCGTGTAAAGATCCGTCGGCTGCCAACTACGCCAATATTTTTCTTCGTTCACGCCTTGATAAAGTACATAGATAAACGTTGGGTAGATGTAGATTCTGCTGGAACATGGTAGGTCAATATTTTATAATCCTTGGATAGAAATTTGCTTTATTTTAGTTTTTCTCATATTCTTGATTCTTGATTTTTTTCACGATTAAATGGTCAGAAGGGTGATTTCGTTTGTCCATAAAAGAAAATATAATATACTCATAACTAAAACGAAAATTGAGTAAATTTTCAATTTTCTTTTTTGCAATAAACAAAATGAGAACCCGTCTCTAATTCAACAAAATGCAGGGAATAATCAAAAAAGTCACAATATTATAGGTTCTAATAACATTCTAAATATTTATTTATTTTTTTAAATTTTCCAATGAAAAAATATCATAAGGTTTAGTTAGAACTAAACAAGGTTATTTGAATATACATTTTCTTCACACTACAAGCTTTCCATATACAATCTCAGGGGATTTCAGAAAATATACTGAACATATATTTAAAGTGCCTGCGAGGATTAAAAGTAATAAATAACTCTTTGGATCTAGAAGTTATAAATCGACGTAGCAAAAAGCGTTACAAAACTATTCCATTACCATTCTGAAACGTCGTACTTAAGCAAAAAGTTCGCCTTAGTGTTCACAAAAACCAAAGGGAAGGTGGTTAATGGGAAATCGATAGTGGACGTTGATGACCGTTGATGAATGAGTTTTACAGTCTCCTTTCTCTGTTTTATTCTCATGATTTGATTCGTTTTTTGGATAATTTATCTTTTAAAATCGACGATGGGGTTAAATGGGTGCCCCCATTAAACCTTAACCGCATTTTTTTAAATTTAGGTGGAAAGTAGAGACTATAATGTTCTGACGCAATTTTATAGAAATACACAATTAACACAAAGATAAATAATGAGTGAAGTTGGTAAAAGTTTTATCAGATTTCAAAAATTCCAAACATTTTGTAATTCACACGCTTAGAATCGTATCGAAATTTTAGTATTAAATTTTCGAATATAGCACAGGTTTAAAGCCTGTGCTGCCCTAGGTGACACGTCTTAGCAATTTAGCCAACTAAGCTATGTTTTCATTCCAGCAGCAAAATTTTGATACGTGTCGTGGAAAACAAATGACTTAGACTAAAGCGTTTGAGTATATTATCTCAAATATTCCGAGTTCAAATCCAAATATGTTTGTTTTATAATTATTTTAGTAAAAAATGAAAAAAAAAAATTTAAGTGGGTTAAAAATTAATCCGTAGGGCAGTAGGCACAAGGCGTTCGATACTCACTCGGGGTAATGATTATTTATTTGTTAATATTTTCATTTTGTCGCACTAGGTAAAATTTGGCGGTAAGTAGGGAACAGAGTGAACACTATGTTCCTTCTGCCTACCCTGCTATATGCGGGATACAGTGTAAAACTAAAAAAACTTACAGTTAATGAAGAAAGTAGAGAAGAATAATTAATTATCTATCTATTTGTACTCTAAAAAGGTTACATTTACAATATTAACCTAAACCAAAATTTAATCCTAAAATATTAACTAGCTAGAAATGACTATGTATTAGGTCTGTAAGTGACATTGCAGCCAATTACCCTGGCAACCATGCGTCTGATTGAAATTAAACAAGGATGATTGAGGAGTTGATGAGTGTGCCAACCGTGGAATTATTTATCGCTTTGTTAACTCCTGTAGCTGTTTGATATTTGTTTGACATGCTCGATGGAGCGCTATGGATGTGAGGTATCATGTAGGTAACGTCAGGTTTATACTTGTTATGAAATAATAAATTAACAAATACTTTTTTTGTTATTGTTGTATCAGGAAATTTTGAAAAATTGTATATAATATTGTATAATGTATAATCTGGTTAAAAATACACGAGATCATTTCGCTGGTAATCCAAATAATGGAATAATAACATATTTTATATTAAATTGTTTTTATTTTAGATAGACGAAAACGTAAAATAAATTGGGGGAAAAAGAAATTCATGGTTTGAGGCAGAGACAAGCTAAGACACTTTTAAGGCACTCCTCTCCCCAAGACCTACCAATTCTATTAGATATAGTGTGTTGAATAAGGGAACTTAGCGCCAACTTTATCTTGTTACCAGAGCGAAGAATCGACAATAGCTAATTCCCCTTAGTAGGATTTAAACGGACAACCGTCGCATTTACAATCCGACAGTGTGCCACTGCACCATGATGGCTTTAATAATACTATTCAGAAGCCAATATCATAAACGAATTTGCAACGGTTACATCTTAACTCCATTTTAATATCCAAAACTTATCTTGGTACATTTCTGATCTTAACAAAGTAAAAGAAATCCACTAAAACTATAAAAAACAAAGCCTTTGAACAGGCCGCCCTACCCACAATTTCTGTCTTGTTGTGTATTCAACTTGCCCGCCCTGCGGCTATCTGGCTACGTCTTAAGGGAACTCGATCTTACTTTTTACATGAATATCGATTTGAAACTACATTTAAAATATTCTTGTTATATTATATGAGATAGTTCTTTGTTTATTATTACAAATACAGGGTTTTGTTTACTTTTTTCTATTATCTATGGTAACATGAACATGGTGCAGTGGTAAGAGGTCCTACCTATTTAATGTTCAAACTAAATTAAACCAACTATAGTACATACTCGTACATAGTGTAGGTGTGAACACCGTTCTCTAGGGCGGCCATGACTCGTCGACCCTACTGTATATATTAACTATATATACACTCAAACTAGAGCATGATAGCAATAAATAATTTCATATAATCATTCTCCGTCTACTTAACAACGTTGTAGACTAGATTTTCAAAAACCCTTTTCTTAACGGATGCCTATCATTATGGCTGTCTAATAAATCCTTGCTGTGCCCAGTAGCTTGGGTTGTTAGTTAATATAACCGCTAGGCACTTGTATCTTTTATATTTTTAAGAAATTTACCCTAGTTTTATAATAAATTATAATTTAATAAACCATGGCTTCGGCTGAACGGCGAAACTCAACGCCGCGCTTTTGAAACCAGAGCGAAATTAAGCATTCCTCCGAGTGGACATCGAACTTATAGCCGTATAACATTTATAATATAAATAAATGTATTTTTTGTAAAAAGCTAAAATGACTATGCTTGTCCCCTCTACCTACTCGCCTCATGAGCAGAATATAGTTTAAAGCTATAAAAATAAAAGTATAAAATCTCTTAAAAGGAGCGTAAAGAGGAAAAAGTTTAAAAATAAAAAAAAACGATCAAATTAAAAACAATCGTATATGATTTAGAAAGTTTAATTCAACACACATAGACTGGGTGTTAAGAAACGATAACGAAATTTATTACAAATCTCCAAAGGCACCTGTAGCTCTAATAATTCTAGAGTTCCCAGATTAAATTAATTAGGAGAGCACTGTACGAAATAATTTCCCAGTTCGAATGTAAATCGTTGGCAACTCTTATACTTACGTATATATATATATATATATATATATATATATATATATATATATATATATATGTATATATGGATTTAAATGATTTAGCTTGGTTATAGTCTGCAGTTTATAATTTATTTCTAATTATTATTATATACAGTTGTAACTATCTCTTTCTTTCTGCGTGTCAAATTAAAAAAAAAATGTATTAAAGGCAGCGCGTTGGAAACAGAAATTATTAACATTATGTTCCCTCTGCACATTCGCAAAATAACGAGAGACGCCGAGAGAAATAGACACTAGTCTATACACTCTTTTCTCCGCTTTACATTTGACTTACCTTAAATATATAACTAGTAGTTGTTTTATAGTATGATACATGCTAAGCGCCCAGGAAATTTTGGTCACAGACGCAATGTCTTCATTAAAAACAATTAACGTGATAAAACATAGTCTTATAGCCTGCTTGCCGCGTTGAGTTCTGCCACTCAACACGAAATGCCTCCAGAATTCGGCAGAAAGTGTGGAACAGAGTATTTAACACTAGGTTTCCACCCTGCTGCAATCAATTCAAATTACTAGTTTCTAAGATAAACGTGTCTAACAAAGAAGCTGTTCATATTCTTCAATTAAAACAGAAATATCTATCCAAAACATAATAACATAATATAAGCAAAGACACTACATTTGTATGTAACGCCGAGGCTGGGCTGTTACACTAACATATGGTAATGTCACGTAGGATTTCAGTTTCAGATTTATAGCTGCCTACCCTGCCTACCCTGCCTACCCTGCGGCCAGCGTCTGATGTACACGAGACGTTGGATTTATGCGACGTTTATTGGACGAATTTAAATACTGTAGTATAGTAAGTATATGGACAGCTAGATGCACTTGGTAAATTGAATTTATTGTTAAACGCGGCGGTTGTAGATTCGATTTCCACTCTAGTCCTGATAAAAATTATCAGGACTAGAAAACTATGAAAATAACTAATTCCCTCGACTGGGAATCGAACCCAACTGTCCTCTCGAACTATTGATTTTACAGTCACAAGCTTTAACCCTGTGCCACAAGAACCTCAACTATCATCTAATATACATACATGTAGGTTGTTTATATAATAGAATAGTTTAATTTAATGAAGACACAATTAAGCGCAGTATTATACACCTACAAGACTCGGCGGCCATCTTGACTAATTACGCCTAAGTTATGACATAACTGCTGTATAATGACTATTGAAATGTATCTAATAATAGATTGAATGTAATATTTACGCGGGTAAATGACGTAAATTAGATGCTATTCTGATTTAATGTCAGTGTACTGATTTTATATCAGATGGTTGTGTATTTCATCCTAATATACAATCACACTTTTTTTTTTTTGCATTTTCTTAGCTTTCCAAAAACATATATATCATTCAGTAAAAATTCTGTAAAATTTTATGGTAAAAAGCATCGTTTTCTACAAATAATAGATACATATACAGATAACATGCTTGTTCACTATTTCGAACTCATCTACTATTTTGTTTTCATGTTATAATATATTATGATCTGTATTCCTTACACGATAAGGATTTTGGATAAGTAATGGCTTAGCTGGCACAGTGTCAGTGCCTCTACTATGTGCGATGTGGTGCTCGATAGCGATCACGTATTGTACTGGTGTTAACGTAACTATAGTTAACGATAGTTTAGAATTTATACTTGTTGGGTATAAGTATTAATTTATACAATTTTGAATATTAACAATTTAGTAGCCAAGTTAATCAGGCAGTTGGGACGTAGAGGCACAAGCGTGGAATTAAACATATATGTTAATTAAAAATAAACATAAAATATTAACAAGCAAAGTAAACATATATAAAACAGATATCTTTAAAAAAAAACAATAAAATATATATGTTTATAGAGTACTTATTATATTTCAAGACATTTTAAGTAACACATATTTAATTACGTTTCTTACCTTCCATTTATTATATTTTCAGCGTTAAATAACTTTGTTTATCTTTACGCCTATTTAAATATAATTATTAAGTGTTATGTTATTCATCTAAATATACCGGAAACGTTCCCGAAAAGGATTGAAATCATTAATATTAACGTTTAATTAAGTTAATAAAGACAACATACATACATTTTTCTTAATAAATATATAATACATTTCCATCTAACTACTGTAGAAGAGCATTTTACAACCGACGGTACAGTATATTCATAGTAACGCTTTTAGGATTGTAGTCGTGCAAGAAAAATTGTGGGAAATCCCGCACGCCGTAACCACGTGTACTTTTGTTTCATTCGATACGTGTAAGCTGAGTATACAATGATGGGGGACGGATGTAAAGAATTTCAAACGTCTAAAAGCAAGTATTTTTTTTATTTTCACGCATTTTCACGTTTCATTTGGTTTTAGCGGGCTAGGCTTAGAGAACCTAGTGACGAATTTCTTTTTCTTTTTTCTTTCTCTATTTCTGCTTTTTTGAAAATTGTGAGGCGTGGTGCAGGGTCACAAGCGCTCGACTGTAAATGCCGCAGGTTATGGCATCCATTCCCACACGAAAAAATTCCGCGCAAAAAATCGATTTGCGAATTAAGATATTATTTTAAATTATAAAATACTGACGTTACCTAATACTGTTAAGATAAAATGCGACAACTGTATGTTCGTATATTGTAAGTATCTAAAGGCCCATACGCGGCTTCGCCCGCTTAAACTTGAACTACAAGTTATATCAAAATTATACAAAATGTTTATATAATGTTACGTAGCCTATGTGCTATTCTGAAGTATAAGCTATATTTCTGTAAATTTTCATTAAAGTCCGTTTAGTAGTGTTATAATATTAATAGGATAGAATAAGTAAAGGTGGCCAGAATGGCCACTCAATTTCTTTATATAAACATTTACGTTTAAATATTTTTATTATTATATTAATAATACAGGTGCCGTCGTGACTTTCCCACGGGGCTGTCGGGTAAAATTTACATAAACTCTGTTAATACATTTATAAACACACACAAATAAAAGATCTCTCGGAAGTTGACTCAATATTTGGCTGAAATTACTGTCGAAAACTTTAACATTTTCGATTACATTGAGGTAGAATATGGCGGCTTCACGTTATTTTCCTGCATATAGTAAACTGGCCTCAGGCTTACATTAAAATGAAGCTAAAATAAATAATAACAATAATATTATAAAAAAAAACCGTACCTACGACACAAGTCATAACAACACCATCACACCATAAAATAATCATGAAAGTGCTACAGTGTAAAGCATCAATACCGTTTTGTATACTAAAAACAAAACTTTAGAGATATTTCAATCCGAGATGTATTTCATTTTGTTAATTCACAAGACGCGGTCGAATGATTTTCATTTTCTTTGCAAAAAATGAGTCCTGGAACGGCTCGTCGGTGTTGCGAGTCATCATTCTGATTATAAAATGTTGTATAACTAGCTTTTGGCACCGGATTTTCCTTAAATCTTAATGAAAAAGTTTCTGTAAAAAGCTAAAAAAGTAACTTATTTTACACTAGGCTATAATACTTTTATAATAATATTTTTTCTGTAAGTTTCACGGTGTACCCCGCATATAACTGGGTAGCCAGTGGGGCCACGCTCGATTCCCCCCACTTTCAATGCGTATTCGTATTGTATGTGATTTTTTCTTTTTACCCCGCTCCTAAAGCGGAAGAGATAAAAATGTTAAATATGTCATTCTCCCGAGTGGGAATCTAACCCACAACCGGCGCAGTACAGTCACACGTTTGTAAAGTGTAACATTTTTTTGACATTAACCCCACAAATACCATGTTACTACTTCCCCATGACGGTGTCAGTGCATAATATTGATAAATCTACGTACTAAAGCTTTATTAATTTTAAATCCCAAACGCTACAGCATAACCACTATTTAACTATGTGAAACCACAAAAATATTTGCCTACTCATTAGTTTACAATTATTATTTCCTATACATGAGTGATCAAATTCTATAATTTACTAATAAAATAAATATACAGTTGATTTTTTTGCCAAAATACTGTTTCGCACAGAATTTCCCTCGAGGATGGAAGAGGAAAGTGCATGGACACTCTCCACTCTACATTGCCCTACATAAATGCCCAATTCGAACTTTTTTAATACATTAGTTTTGTAGCTAAGCAACAGTAGATATTTTTTTGGCAAAATAAGCGTTGTGTTGAATTCCATGACTAAAAACACCTACTTATCCACCTTTGGACTAGCGGTCAAGTTGGTCTGGCGCACGTAGGATCTGTTTCGTTATGGGTAAAACTCTATTTGTTGTATGAGAGCCTCCTTTAAAATGTTTTTTTTTGTATTTATTATTATAGTAGCCTCATAAATATATCATTTGTGAAAATTTCAACTGGCTAACTATCAGGATTCACGGAATACAGTTTGGTGACAGATGGACAGGCAGAAAGCAGAATTTTAGTAATAGGGCCCTGTATTACCTCTTAGGTACGGAATCACAAAAAGAAAGAAAGAATACTATAGTATAAATACTTTATCAAAGCATCTGTTAGGTGTCCTCCAGAATTCATGTAATTTTACTGAAGACCCGACAGTTATCGCTTTGTAAACAGTATTCAATGTTTACGTTTCTTTTACGATTGCCACTTTTATTGTCGTTCAATGTTTTTATACTACTGTAAATGGAAGTTTGAATTTAGTTTGGTTTATTTATTTTACTTTTTTAGATTCCACGAATCTCCTGAACATGAATGTAGGTATAGGTAGAGAACCCCAAGTAAAAAGCAATTTCACTCTTTTGCCCATATATCAGGGTAGGCAGAAGGAATCTTATGTTGAGATATTTCGTTCTTCACTTTCTTCTCCATTTTGAGATACTGTGTACAAATAGAATGACTCAACTTTATTCCAAAAATAACGAAGAAAAGCAATATCGAATAAAGTCCTAAATATCGATAATCGTACCATCAGCATCAGACAAAAAAACACACCACGTTAAATGGTGAAACGATGTCATTATTCCAATATATAATTCAGCTGTCAACACCCGTTCCGTTCTCACGGTAGCCAATGATTCTATACAAAACATTGATATCGTTGCAACAGTAGAGTTTATTTAAATAAATAAATAAACGGAACGCAACGCTGGCTACGGATTATCCGTACACTGTGGTCCGATGTGCATTCCGATTGAAATAATAATATCTGTTTATTTGATGTATGTATGTATGTATGTTTATGTATGAGCGTTTGGTGTTGGAATGTTTTGGTTTTGGACTAGCGATTATATGTTTTTTTAATTTCACTTTATATGACGCTTTTTTTAGTGTTAAGACATTCTGTTTGTCACATTTTCGAGAAATTGCGTTTTGAGTACATTACATTTCGCATCATAACGTCCACGTAAACGAAGTCAAGAACGATTTCCAGTTACTGTTATAAACATAATGTTATACTGTAAGTATAAAAGACAAATAATAAACTGACCTACACTACCTACCTACTACCAAAATTTTGGCCAGCTTATCTTAGTTGAAAAAGAACGTCTTGTGACATAACTACGGAAAACGTGTCATACTAGAGGAAGTATTATATTCAAGGAAAATGCCATTTGAAAATTCTGAGCGTGTTTTGGGCTTTTAAACTCGTTTCGTCCTATACAATATCTTGGCAAAGTTTCAGCTTTCATAAAGGGATCGTAAGGGCGATGTTGGATTATTTAGAAATATTTTTTTCTTGACCCCAGTGACACAGTTGAGATGTGTCTAATTGCATCAATATGTTATAATGATTTTGAGTTGAAATAACAGTCTGGTGCATATTTATATAATATGTTTTAATAAGAACAAAAGATATAAAATATATCGATATGAGAATGTATCTAAAAATTAGATCCACTTACTTTCGATTAAGATCATACAATAAGCAGTATATTATATAAACAAAATAATAAATACGAAATATAGAGAACGGAGTGTCTTAACACTAAATTATCAACCAGTATATACAAAAAATACAAAAACCAATATCATCCAAACTTGGACACTACCAAAATAAAACCAACTAATACGCCAGACGCTTTCTCATTATATCAGTTACAAAGAAAAACAAGGATACGTAACAAACATCTTAATTCCTTAATCCGGTAAGACTTGCAAGGTGGACGTGAGGTGAGACGTGCTTTGACTCAACATTGTAGCTTGTAGGGCCATTAGCTACTGCGTTTATTAAGAGGGTTATGTACTTTTGTGTGTTTATTTTGTTATATTTTTCCTTAGCTTCACAGGTAAGTAGAAGGACCCTGGGAATCTAGTGTTAAGACACTCCCCATTTTTCTTCAACTTTTCAAGACGTTGCGTGTTGGGTGCTCGAACTAACCGCCGCATTTTATCTCTCACTAGCGGACGCGCGCAGCTTCGCTTGCGTATTTAAGGGTGAATTCTAATAACCCATGAAACATGTGTTCAATGAAATATTTTTAAGAGTCTAAATTTCAAATTTTATAAAAATCGGTGGCGATTTAAGAATTGTCCCATACAAACTTTCAAACCCTTATTTGCACCCTTAGGGGGTGAATTCTAGAAAACCATGAAACACGTGTTCAATTAAATACTTTTAAAAATCTTAATTTCAAATTTTATAAAAATCGGTGCCGATTTAATTTTTTTTCCATACAAACTTTGAACCCCTATTTCACCCCTTTAGGGTTAAAATTTTTCAAAATCCCTTCTTAGTGGATGTCCACATTACGAAAGTAAACTTTTGTCCAAATTTAACGTTTCTACGCAAAGACAGCGGTTACGGCTGTGCGTGCGTCTTACCTCAGTCAGTTTAAATTTTGATAAATTATCACTAAAACAAAAGATTGCAACATTATTTAAGCACTAGGTTCCCTTTTCTTACTTAGCTATACGCGGCGTATATATAAAAAAAATCTAATTTTAAATTATAATTATTTTGATACGATTATTCTCAACCAACTCTCGTATTTTAATAAATGCATATATTAAAAAAAACAAGTAATAATACAATTTCTGCACTCTAAACACTATTCTTTAACAAATCTCAACACAACACTACCCACGTACTATTATTACTAAACAAGACCTCAATCCAAGAACATGTACATGCCACTAACATGTGCATGCCATTAACAGTCCAGTCTATTTACATTTATATCGCTTACTTAGAAGCTAATCTAATTCGTACTCACCTAAGCTTAACGCGTGTTTGGTAACTCAATTGTACGCCTAATTCTGGTGATATAATTAAATTTGCAAAAGGTGGCTTAGCTAGCTGTGCTTAGAAAGAATATGATTAGTGAAAAAGGTTGAGCGGCGTTCAGTTCCGCCACTAAGACAGGCAGTGTCTCGATATAAGCGCTGTGTGTGTCTATCCTGCTATATCCGGGATAAAGTGTGAAGCTTAAATGTTGATGAGTAGAGTATAGAACGGAGTGTGTTAACTCTCTGTCTGTCTCGATAAATGCGGCTATAATATATATTTCTAATAGTCACGTAGCGCTATTAAAAATATGTAATTGTATATGATGATTGTTACTTTTGGGTATTTGTCCATTTTCCAATGTAGTAACAATGGCGTCAGATTACTTACTACAGATTACTTACTACTACACTTCTTAATGTAGAGATATTTTTTTAACAGATACGTAACTTAACACCGCAATCTTTCTAATGACTGTACACAAAATAAAACTAATTGTCTAAATATACCAATTTTTAATAATCAAAACTAATATTAAAGAACAGACAGACATTCATATTAATAAAACGGATTTGCAGATTCACCGGCGAGTATCGAACGTTGTAATTTATGGTAAATAGCTAAAGGTGTAGCCTTAATCACACGATAACCAAAGTGCAATAAGGACTTTAATAACAATTTATTTAGGGCTTAAATTTCAATGATCACCATATTAGGAGCTAATGTGGATCCGTTCGTCCGTGAACCATAGAGCTAATAAACAATAATTTAATGCAATTGCTAGAGGTATTTAGAAAACTCTATATAATTATTGATTACGAGGCCAGTAGCGGCGCTTTGTACTCATTCAAACGTGGGTTCGATTCCTACTTGAGGAAATGAGATATTTAATATTGAAAATATTGTTCGCTTTGGTATTGAGGCAAAGCACGGTGTTGAGTTTCGCTACTGAACACGTATGTCGCTAGCCAGAATTCGGCGGAAAGTGTACAGTGGGGTCATTTAAGACTAGGCGCCTCGCATGAAGCTGAAAAAATCTGCAATATTTTATTTTGTTAATTGAATAGTTATAATTGTTTCCAATTATTAATATAATTGTCATTTGTCAAATTAAATCTTCGTATCTAGTATAAAACTAAAGATACTATAAAACTGAAGAGTTTGTTTGGCTGAACAAGTTAATTTCAAGAACTACGGGCCAAAATAAATTTTTTTTAATCAAAATATTAGCGGACTAGCGTTTTATTAGAACTTATCCATATTTCAATAGTGTGATGTCAATTTATATAACAAAATGTGAACCGATTATGATTAGTTGCGCCATAATTGGCTTTCGGTAATGAATATTGTTGAAGCTAACTAAAGAGCTTTGTATAAAATACTATATAATAAGTAATAACTGCCATTCGTAGCACAGGGCACAAAGTGTGACTGTAAACGCGACAGGTTGTCGGTTCGATTTCCACTTGAAGAAATGAAATCTATACTTATAATAAAATCGTAAGAGGATCGGTGTCTGTACTCGGAAGATATTTAAAAAAATGTTATTGGGAACCTTTATTAACCTAATAGAACCCAAACAACATTTTTTAATTTTTTGTCTGTTTGTCCGTTTGTCTGTGCGTTTGTTATCGCTAATCTCAGAAATTGATTATGTGATTACGTGACTTTCATAATTTAATATTAGATTACTTATATTTGTACATAATTATATGTCTGGTACTTTAATAAAGTGAGAAGAAGAAAGAAAGGAAGGTAAAATATTTCTTGTTTCGGTTTAATTTTTATTAGCTATTGCAATAATTTTAAGTTGTCAAGTTACGTAAAAATATCTCACTCAATTTAAATACTGTGCGGTCGAATTTCCAGCTTTTGCTGATCAAATCTTCGATTTGTTTTGTAATGTTGCTTAACCCTTTCAGGACCATAAGATTTTGAGAGGTATTGCAATCATTTTAACTGTTTAAAATAGTTAATTATCGATCTAAAAAACATATTTTGAAATAAAAAAATTAAAATTACTTTTACTTTTTGAGTTTTTTTATAGGACACGGTTGTCCCTATGGTCGTAAGAGGTAACTTTTTATCATAGAAATCACCTTTATAATTATATTAATTATAAATTAAATAGAGGTTTTAATAACATAAATCGCTATTATTATTACACGTATGCTTATTTTTAAATGAAATAATATATCACTTTACGTAAATAATCAATTTACTAAACTTTACTGATTATGAAAGTCAGCGAAACAATTTCTTTCATTTGTACAGCAGAGATGAACTTTACAAATAGAACAAGTATTATTTTTACGGTTTTCCTTTTTAATTTTGGTACAATTTACGCATCTCTTTCTGGCACTGGCCTTTTCCATTGGATGTAGTGGTAACTGGCGCTTTATAGACTTCCATACGGCACTTGCTTTAGAAGTAAGAACATCTCTGTGTCTGGAAGTAAAGCCGTTGACTAAGCTGCGAGCTACGACTTGCCTAAACTGTTGGCTGGTCAAAAGACTAGCTTCCAGTTTCTTTTCACTGTAAACCTATTATTGAGAGCACTTTGAAACGATGCATTCCAATGTGTTAGTTATCAGGGGCCTAATTTTATATGCTCGATCAAAGTTTGAGCTAGTGGGGTCCCTTACTATTTCATTATTACAAAAATGTAGATTTTTATGTATGTCTTCAAATCGAGCCCATAAGGCATAATATTTAAAATAAAAGGTACCGCCATATCTGGCTCTGTAGCCCAATAATCTTTCAAAGATGGTCTTTCAAAACATGATAGCCCATAACTAAATTCATTCCAAGAAAAGCTTTCCTCTCATCAATTTCAATAAAAATTCCCGTCCATTTTGGTGAGCGTATCGCACTGATTATGTTACTATCATTTAAACTAAAATATAAAAAAATATTGTAGAAACAAATATATCAAAAAGAGTCAAAATATTGTTTTCAGTATCTTGACAAATTTGTACCTTTCCAAATTGATACTCTATATTTGAAAAAAACATTTGGAATGTATGTTCTCTTCCTCCACTTACAATTAGGTTGACTGCAGCTTTGTTGTACTATGGTAGGATTTGTAGCAGAAGTTGAAGGCTCAGGTGATTTGCTTTTTTATTTCTGGATGGTGCAATGTTGTGTCCTCAATTTCAACATCAAGTATGCCTTGGTCATCATCCTGTGTCAATAGTTTTTGATCTTCTTCGTCGAGCAGTAAATTGTCTTCATCGTCACTATTATCTCCCATCAAAATATGTCGAATTTCATCTTCCTTGAGTTCAAAAATTCCACAAAAAATAAATTATTGAGGATAATAATGAATTTTCTTGCAATGAACTTTATGTGGAAAATATTTCCTTCATAGACCACAGGGACGCTGATGTCCCTTTAGGTTTGCGACCACTTATACAAGTACATAGCATAAAAAAATGTATTTTATCTGCACAAAATGAATAAATACTTACCACTGAATAAATATTTTAGGAAATAAATCGTTAAACTTCACTTTTACGCCTAGAAATACTTTTCTGAAGTAAAGGAATTTCGCTCGAAGCAAACAGCCACTTTTCAATGATGATAAATTAAAATGTGATGGTTGGATAGCTAATTTACTATATTCAAATAATAAAACGGTACTTTAAGAAACTAATTGACATACAATAACGCATATCTGTTTGTTTT
Organism: Heliconius melpomene rosina; assembly: GCF_056956725.1. Taxonomy (NCBI): domain Eukaryota; kingdom Metazoa; phylum Arthropoda; class Insecta; order Lepidoptera; family Nymphalidae; genus Heliconius; species Heliconius melpomene. The sequence continues at coordinate 15,767,555 of NC_140407.1, read as the reverse complement.
TTTCTAACTACCCTAATTTTTTTCTACTGGGACAAATGTGTCCCCATAGTCGTGAAAGGGTTAAAAATACTTAACTCTATATCTTGAATAAAGCAATGTTGGCAGAGAAAAGCTAGTGTTACCTAGACATTCCATTCTTCACTTTGTGTGTAGAGTGGCGGATTTCAACATCGCTGTTTGCCTGTCAAAATGAAAATCGAACCTACAAGAATCACGTTGTTCTGCGATATGACGTCTTATATATTTAATTCTAAACTATTTCTTTCTAAACCATTATCATAAAAAATAAGTTTAAAGATAAAAGTGCCTAATATATTAAGTCACTTAGCGAAAATCAATTATATAATACTAGTCCGGAAAAACATAATCCTGGAAAAATCTGGAGAACAAAATGAAAAAGATTACTGGTACTATCGTAAAATTATGTAAAGTCCAAAAAGAATTATTCAAAATAAAGGCAGCCATTGTTCAAAAGTACGCTAAATTCTCACGTTAATGCATAAAACATTTTCACGCGAAACCGAAAGAGTTGAAAAGTTATCGTTTTAAGTGAATTTTAATTCTTAGAAAACTCCGCGGACACGACAAAAGACAATTTAACTCGGCCAAAGAAAAGAATGTTTCGACTTTGATACAAAAAGACAGCCTAAGAGAGCTGACGCTAAGTGAATAACTGAATAGTTAAACTCTCATAATATTTACATAAACCGTGCATTAATCGTTTGCTCTAAGTTAAAAGAGCTAGCGACAAATAATAGTAAATTTAAGCATGAAGCTAATTATAGAAATTGAGATGTGTACGTACCAAAATAATATCTTGGTGATGATTCCATATCACAATTGCATACCTACATAATATATAGAAATATATTATATTACTAGCGACCCTATTGCGGCTTCGCCCGCTTTTACTACTGGATTATTCATATAATATATGTTTGCAAAGCACTTAAGATACTGTGAAAATTAATTAAACCCTAAAGCAACCCGCATTTTCGTAGTTTCAATAAGGATTTTCCAATTGTTTTACACAGCAAGGATTTTTTAGTAGGTACCGTAATTTTATATCTGTGATACTAATCTTTTCAAGTACTTATTAAAATATATTTCAATTACTATTTTTAGATAGTTAAATGACATTAAATAATACATTCAACTCGAATTATCCAATACGTGCAAACGCATCTAAATCTTCGTTGCTATAAAGGCAGGCGGGTTTTTTTTTTCGAGCTTGTGGTTAATGCTGAAGAGGGTATTCTGTCTCTGATGAAAAGCAAGCACTACGTGGCTGCCTGTGACGAAAATTAAATAGAATGCATCGGCCGGGAATTGAACCCGGGCTGCCCGCGTGGCAGGCGAGCATTCTACCACTGAACCACCGATGCGTGTAAGGCAGGCGGGCGCGGCGGACTCGCTTGTATAAGCATAACGTCGCGAGATGCGTTTCGCAGCAAGGATTTTTTGATATTGTAACAACTTCTAAAGTACTTATTAAAACGAAAAACAGAAAAGACAGTTTTGATCTACATTAAATGGCCAACGTAACTAATATACTTATTTATATGCTGAGAGTAAGGGATAAGTGAAACTTGACTCGATACAGTTGATGTGTGAACGGCGTGATGTGTCAATAATTAAATGCGTTTTTCTCTAAAACTATTCGCAATTTCGAAATAGTTTAAAAAGCAAATTTTATCTTCGTTTAACGTAAAAATTTAATAAAGTATTTTAAAGGATAAGGATTAATACCATTATGGAAAAATATCCCTCACAATAAAAAATATATTGAAATTACTATTTTTAGACAGAAATATGATCACTACACGTTATTGTTAAAAGATACGAATATGCCATCGCGGACTTTTTTGTAGGTCTTATTAAGAGGAACAATACTCCAGTACATTTTTTTCATGTAGTATTTACCATTAAAGCAGCGCATGCGCCAAAGTGTCTCAGCGGGTAGGACTTTATACACATTTATCGTATTTATGTTAATTTACATAAGAATGTACAAATAATAAACTATATATAAACCTTCCCTGAGAAATACTCGACCTAATGGTGAAAACCGCATCCAAATCCGTTGGGTGGTTTAGAAGAAGAAGAGTTAGAAAGTTCAGACAGACACAAAAAGCGACTTTGTTTTATAAGATATAGGATGTTAGATTTAAACAATTAAACATATTATCAGTTTTAAATCGTATTTATTAAAAAAATAGAAAATATTTTATACTTTCCTTTTCTATAACAAAAAAATACTGTCAATATAAAATTATGACCCATCTAAGTTCCGCAATTGGTAAGCCAACATGTTGAAGTCTAGTTCTACAATATATATGTTCCTATTCATTCGACTATCCATCTAGCAGCATTCCCTAAAGTAGACCGAAAATGTGGATATTTTCAAATAGATTTTCGTCGGAAACCTAACCAAATAAAAAAAATATCTATATTGTTAGCGTGCAAGTGTAAATGTGGGTAGCTTTAGGTGAAAAAAAGCAGTGGAATTGTGTCAAACGGACACAGTTGCTTGTATGCGGAAGCCCTGATTGGAAAGTATCTAGTGCTTAGTGTTGTTATTTAGTGATACATGTCACTTAATATAATTACGTGGAACCTCTGTCCGAGTACGTTGGAAACATATAGACGGTATGTGTTTTTATCGTGTTTATTTTAAAAACATTAACCGCTTTTCTAATAATATATATTTAAAATAAATAAATATTTAAACGCGCACGCTTATAAATTAAGGCTAAGCGCCCACGCGGCTGTAGGGAACGTATGGCCCGTGGTAAATGAACCAAAAAAATCACATTGATCGAATACTCCCTTTAATGTAATATGAAATGGGGAGTATTTGATTGCATGACTGTGGGAATGTATATTACGGTCTAAACGAAACATTACACAGATGTGTATATGATTGTTGTAATGTCGTTTGGAACTGTTGTTTTCCTTTCTTTTTATAATAAGGATTATTGCAATAGTGACATTATGATAATGTTTATGTTTTCATACGAACAAATATTTGAAATTATTGGAAATAAAAAAATAACTCAAGTAATGGTAAAATTGTTGACTTCTTGGGATTTTTTTTACAATTTCTCGCTATTTCTTACATAGCAGAGTGGATCAGGGGGAACCTAGTGTTGAACTTCTCCTTTTGCTACATTCTGCTCAATTTTCTTGACATTTGCGTGTTGAGTGGTAGGTGTCAAGAATGCACCGCGGAACCAGAGGAGGAAAATGAAAATAAATATAATCGTTATACCGGAGTTAGGATCGAATTAAAAAACCCGATACTGTCACGTTTACAGTCAGATGGTGCCCCATAATGCAAATGTGATTACTATATAAAAAAAGAAATGAAACCGAGAAGAACCTTACGAAGAAATAAAAAATAAGAAAATAAAAGCACTAAGACACAACAAATATAAAATAAGAAAAAATTTAAAAGTCACTGAACCCGTTTTTATTTACAAACATCGAAAGACAGAAAAGATAAGTACATTTAGCAAATTCACAATCCTGAAATAAATTTTTCTACTTTTATTTTCATTTCTATATAGCAGTGTCTTACATGCAAACTACTTTGCATGCAACTTAGTTCAAATACAATATACTCGTAGCTACTAACTACATTATTTACTAACAATATTTGCAACGATAAAGCCGTCCCACTTGATGCCTCTTGCCAAAATATAAATATAGCAAATTTATGCTTACTCACGAAACGTTAGCGAATACAATTTTTAGACGCGCGAAATAAGCTTTCGCTGAATACATGAATTGATTTGTATAGCATTAAGCGAATAAAACATTTATGTGTATCAGAAAGCTTTGGAACACATGGGCTTAAAGATATTCTCTTTTTTTATCTTCGCGCGTCATGCCCATACCCTGTTGTATGTGTTAGTGATTTTCATTCTTCTGATGAAGCCAGTCGTGGTGCAATGGCACAAACGTGCGACTATAAACGCGACAGGTTTTGAGTTCAATTCTCAATCGACAAAATAAAGTATTTAGCATATCCTCGCTTTAGTAACGAGGAAAAGCGCGACGTTCAATATTGTGTGTTGCCTCCAGCATCCGGCGAAAAGTGGAGAAATGATGTCTTTGATGGTGGGCACGGAGTGTCTCAATAATATGTTCCAGGTTCCCTCTGCCTACCCTGCTATATACAAACACATTTAAAAAAATCTTCTAAAAATAAAATTATTATTCATATATATAACCAATTCAAGAACAGAACCATCAACAGTTTCTACAATATCACCAAACCTCATGACGGCCGTTCTAAATAATGAAATTTAATTAATCTAAACTTTGGTAACAAAGCGTTTCAAATTTTAAGACGGCTGATAGTCCCGGGAGAGTGACAAGCCGAGTCATTACGGAGGGTACAGGTACAAATTATTAATGCTTTCACTTAAATCTTAATACAGCTTAGTTCCTAAGAGCCCTCTCTCTAGTCTTACGAAATTGTAGACAACAATAATATATACTTAATGTATTATATTCATCTATACACATAAATAAAATTGATATATCTGTCTGTAATTTCAAAATAACAGTGATTTTTTTAGTTCATAGTCATTTACACGATACTAAAATATAAACAAGCATTTTTTTTTAAATTTTGTCTGTTTATCTGTCTGAACTGATTTTATTGGTTATGAAACAACACATAGGCTTTTTATAACGGAGTTGTTATTCCTACGTCACATTAATCGTTTCAATGTAACTCTCCTTGTGACCAGGGCTTAGGCCTCGGATTCTTAGATTTTCCATTTGCCCACAGGGGTGAAGCTACATATTTTAATATCTTTCATAATAAAGGCATTCAAAAATGTTATTTTAATCAATTGATACTTCTAAAAGAATTCTTGGATTATTTGTTCTTTGTATATTTAATTTGTGCTCATTCGTTTGAGACGAAATGAAAAATTGAAAAGCCAACTGAACATCGTCGTTGTGGTTATTTTTCAACATACTCGGTATTTTATTTGTTTCGTAATTCTATTATCCATGTCGATTTCGCCCGCGGCCCTCATCTTGCGATGTAAGTATAAAAAATTCAATACAGTTTTATTATTTAAGCGTAGAAAATATTAAATTCAATTGTGTAAGGCCTTCGTGACGTGTTGGCCCAGTCTGATAAGTGATGGTTGTGGGTTTGATTTCGTTTGGGGAAAATTTTTAATTTAAATTATTTTCTTGTCATCACTTGTTTAAAACAAACTGCCATGTTAGCTTCACGCTTAGCTTGCTACTGCTAGCAGCGTAGCAGCAGAACGCTGCATATTTTTACCAAAGCGAGGACATGATAATATCTCATTCCACTTATTTGAACCCACAATCCTTACCCTTACAATCAGTCGGCGTGCCGTTGGTGCCAAGACGGATAATTACTTTTGGTTTTATTTTCTGATATTCGTTCAAAGTTGGTTGTAAAAATGGGGAAAAAACTTACAAACGGCTTGCACTTACGCCGCAACAGTGGGAACTGTTATCTAATAAATACATCACAATAAAAATTATATACTTAAATTGTATTTGAGTTTAGAGGCATTATTGAATTTTCATATAAATATTTCTAACCTAGCCGGATCTGAATCCCCTCTTGGACACCGTCCAAGCTCTCTTACCAATTAAGCTATACGTTCTCATTTCGCTACAATGAAATTTTTATACGATTCTTACAACTTCTGTTGTTAGCCACCCTAATTGGGTAGAGTTTGAACAAAATCCTGCTATCTTCTAATATTTTTCAAAATTACAATATAATAGTATTGAGTTACTCCACTCAACACGTTATGTCACAAAAGTTTGGCTTCAAGTGTAAAAAAAGGAGTGTCTTAACACTATCTTCCCCTACTAGCTACACTTCTAAAAGTCTGGTACATCGGGAAGCTACTTAATTAATGAAACTTAATTACTAATTCAACTAATAAAGTTTAAGAAATAAATAAAGTAACCACTCGTAGGTAAAAGTTTGTTTTGAAAAATGAAAATGACGCCGCCGGCTTTGCTTAATGTCATGTACTGGCCTTAATGCGCCACATATTTCACTTTTCTCGTCTTCAGTACTGTTTTTACTGTACTTTCAGTGAACTATTTTTTAAAAAAACAAGCTGTACCTTCTTTGGATGAGGTGTATATAATATTATCTTTTTTTTTTATATTTCATTATATAAAAAGAGAATGGCGAAACTCAACACCGAATTTTAAATTGTTACCAAGTAAATGAAAATATCAAATAATTCATTCCGCTGAGTGAGAAATGAACCCACAATAATCATTTACAGACACAAACTTGTACCACTGCACCATTTACGACGAATTATAATACATATCTAATATAATAAACCTAACTTTGTATATATTGCTTACCGTCTAGATCACCAGCTTAGTGCAGATAAAGTTTCTTTAATTAACACGTTTGCGAGACACCTGTAGTGACTTCAAATTGAAATGCACTTTGTTCGCGCCTTAGTACTTCCGGTGTGTCTGTACTATAATTAAGTAAGTTGCTTCTCATCAAATAACTTAGCGTTAGTCGTATTTCGTTTAAATTTATAATATAGTAACAATCACTATCATCAGAGTAGAGGAGTGAATGAAATTCCCTCGTGAGAAACGAATCTGAAACCTTCGAGTTATAATCAGACGCGGTAACAATAATTTAAATTTGAATTTTGTAAACTTGGTTTTGCATTTTTTTTTAGTTTCACGCTGTAAAAGGATAGATAGAGAGAATCAAGTCTTAATAAACTGTTTAAGACATTTTTAAGACAGTGCGTGTTGTATGGCGGATATTAACGCCGCGCTTTTAACTTATTACTAGAGCGGAGTAATGAAAACAATTCATAACTCAACATGAACTTAGCTATTTTTATGACACAATACAATATTTTTATAACTCCAAACGTGTGAATTACATTTAAAAATATTACAAAATTATACCGTTGCTATAAAATAAATACATTAAAAGTCACGAAAGTAAAAAGTCCATACGTTACCGTTACACGCGTTAAGTAAAGTACAGTAAAGTAAAGTAAAAAAGGGTAAAAATAATTTCTTTTCTTTGAAATTAAAAAACATTAGGCGAAGCGTGTGTTGCGTCCATAGCTTGATGAAATTTGCATTCATTAGGGGAGTGGACCCGCGTGAGTAAAATGTCAACCGGTTTTTCTTTAAGAGTCATCGTAATAATGAACGAAGGGTTGTTTGTATACTTCAAAACTTGTGTGAAATCCTCTGGGAATATGATTATAATATTACTAATGTCGTTCTGTTGTATTTACTGAGTGATGTTTTTTATGGGACCGCGTAGCACAGTGGTACTACGGTACGTCTGAATGTATGCACGATGGTTGTGGCTTCGATTTCTATTCAATGATATGAATTATTTTGATTTCATCACTTCATTAACGAGACATAGGGTAGCGTTGACTTCAACCACTTACCACACAATACAGAAAATTGGCCGTTGCGTGGGGAATGGAGTATCTAACACTCGGCTCCTTCTTCCTTGCTATATGCTAACACGTACTCTTGTGGTCATAAATGTCAAATTGATTACCTCCTGTATTTAAACTCGACTCAAAATATAACTTAAGTTATTTTCAGTATATCATAGATATATCCTAAGAAAGCCTGCAAAATCCCTTTATAATATTTTCCTTAACTTACCAATGTTAATTCAACAAAACAAAATCCTAACAATCAATCACAAGTAAAGAATATTCAAAAACTTCCACACCGTAGTTTTCAAGTAAGGCGAATTTAGCGAAGTTTAATTCAGAACTATGACAGAAACTCAAACAGGGGCCCTAACCCCCTTAATAATGAAGTTAGCAAGTCAACGTCCAAGATGTCGCCACGGATGGCGAATATTCCAGCATTGTCCCATCTGAATATCTAGACCTGGCTAGCAAAATTAACATACAATTTACAATTGGGTCTTAAAGATGAAAGATTTGTAATACAGTTCTACTTGAGCAATTAATTGTATTAGAGGAGTTAATTTCTGGTAAGCGGTAATTGTTGTTTACGATTGTATTTAATAAATATAAAAATACTAAACTTAGTTTGGTCATCATATTTACTAGCGGAAACGTCAGAGAGACAGGAATAGCTGAGCTTCAAAATAGCCAATCGATAATGTATTTTCTATAGCCGTATTTGGAGCGATATGACCATAAATTATAAAGTTCATTTAATTTTAACACTACTTAAAGTTCAGCTTTCTTGTAAATATCACACCTCACTTTATAAATAATGCATATATTTTACACTGGTAACCAGAATAATCGATACTAATTATGATTTTTGAATAAAATAATTGTTAAACTTTCAGTTTAATAATAATATATTAAGTACTAGCGACCCTCTTGCGGCTTCGCCCGCTTTAACTACTGGATTATTCATATAATGTTTACTTGCAAAGCACTTAAGATAATGTAAAAGTTATTTAAACCCTAATGCAACCCGCATTTTCGTAGTTCCAATAAGGATTTTCCAATTGTTTTACATAGCGAGGATTTTTTAGTAGGCACCGTAATTTTAAATCTGTGCTACTAATCTTTTCACTTATTAAAATATATTTAAATGACTATTTTTAGATAGATAAATGACTATTTTTAAACCGAAGAAATTATAAACAAAAACCTACCTACTAATAACTACTACAAAAAATATCAAACCAAATATATCGCGCTGAAATAATACATTCAACTCCAATTATCCAATACGTGCAAACGCATCTAAATCTTCGTTGCTATAGAGGCAGGCGGGTTTTTTTTTCGAGTTTGTGGTTAATGCTGAAGAGGGTATTCTGTCCTTGATGAAAAGCAAGCACTACGTGGCTGCCTGTGAGGAAAATTAAATAGAATGCATCGGCCGGGAATCGAACCCGGGCCGCCCGCGTGGCCGGCGAGCATTCTACCACTGATCCACCGATATGTGTAAGGCAGCAAAATTTCGCAGCAAGGATTTTTTTGATATTGTAACAACTTCTAAAGTACTTATTAAAATGAAAAACAGTAAAAGACAGTTTTGGTCTACATTAAATGGCCAACGTAACTAATATACTTATTTATATGCTGAGAGTAAGGGATAAGTGAAACTTGAGTAACATACAGCTGATGTGTCAACGGCGGGATGTGTCAACAATTAAATGTGTTTTTCTGTAAAACTATTCGCAATTTCGAAATATTGTAAAAAGCAAATTTTATCTTCGTTTAACGTAAAAAATTAATAAAGTATTTTAAAGGATAAGGATTAATACCATTATGAAAAAATATCCCTCACAATAAAAAATATATTGAAATTATTATTTTTAGACAGAAAAATGATCACTACACGTCATTCTTCAAAGATACGAATATGCTCTCGCGGACTTTTTTGTAGATCTTATTAAGAGGAATAATACTCCAGTACATTTTTTTCATGTAGTACTAACCATTAGAGCAGCGCATGCGCGAAAGTGTCTCAACGGGTGGGACTTTATACACATTTATCGTATTTATGTTAATTTACATAAGAATGTACAAATAATAAACTATATATAAACCTTCTACGAAAAACACTCGACTTAATGGTGAAGACCGCATCAAAATCCGTTGGGTGGTTTAGAAGAAGAAGAGTTAGAAACAACAGACAGACACGAAAAACGACTTTGTTTTATAAGATACTAGTGACCCTATTGCGGCTTCGCCCGCTTTAACTACTGGATTATTCATATAATGTATGTTTGCAAAGCACTTAAGATAATGTGAAAATTAATTAAGCCCTAATGCAACCCGCATTTTCGTAGTTTCAATAAGGATTTTCCAATTGTTTTACACAGCAAGGATTTTTTTGTAGGTACCTGTGCTACTAATCTTTTCAAGTACTTATTAAAATATATTTAAATTACTATTTTTAGATAGTTAAATGACATTAAATAATACATTCAACTCGAATTATCCAATACGTGCAAACGCATCTAAATCTTCGTTGCTATAAAGGCAGGCGGGTTTTTTTTTTTCGAGCTTGTGGTTAATGCTGAAGAGGGTATTCTGTCCCTGATGAAAAGCAAGCACTACGTGGCTGCCTGTGACGAAAATTAAATAGAATGCATCGCCCGGGAATTGAACCCGGGCTGTCCGCGTGGCAGGTGAGCATTCTACCACTGAACCACCGATGCGTGTAAGGCAGGCGGGCGCGGCGGACTCGCTTGTATAAGCATAACGTCGCGAGGCGCGTTTCGCAGCAAGGATTTTTTGATATTGTAACAACTTCTAAAGTACTTATTAAAATGAAAAACAGATTTGATCTACATTAAATGGCCAACGTAACTAATATATTTATTTATATGCTGAGAGTAAGGGATAAGTGAAACTTGACTCGATGCAGTTGATGTGTGAACGGCGTGATGTGTTAATAATTAAATGCGTTTTTCTTTAAAACTATTCGCAATTTCGAAATAGTTGAAAAAGCAAATTTTATCTTCGTTTAACGTAGAAATTTAATAAAGTATTTTAAAGGATAAGGATTAATCCCATTATGGAAAAATATCCCTCACAATAAAAAATATATTGAAATTACTATTTTTAGACAGAAATATGATCACTACACGTTATTCTTAAAAGATACGAATATGCCATCGCGGACTTTTTTGTAGATCTTATTAAGAGGAACAATACTCCAGTACATTTTTTTCATGTAGTATTTACCATTAAAGCAGCGCATGCGCCAAAGTGTCTCAGCGGGTAGGACTTTATACACATTTATCGTATTTATGCTAATTTACATAAGAATGTACAAATAATAAACTATATATAAACTTTTCCTGAGAAACACTCGACTTAATGGTGAAAACCGCATCAAAATCCGTTGGGTGGTTTAGAAGAAGAAGAGTTAGAAACAACAGACAGACACGAAAAGCGACTTTGTTTTATAAGATATAGGATAGGATGTATAGATATAAAAATATTTTTAATACAAGTTTTTATACAAAGGTAAGTTATACTAAAATAGAAATAAAAATTTAATTAAATTTCTAAATCTTGTATTTAAAAACAGTAGAACACTTTTGGAAAAAGTAATTGGCTGAAAATTTAGTTCTAACGTTTCACGTGTTTATTTATATACAAGTATATGAAAATAAACATTACTCACCTTTGCCTGGTGCAGTCGTCAATTTAAAATGTATTTCACTCTTCTTCAGTAAGGCGTTGGAATTTACAATTCAATACGTTATATTTTAAAATTAGCTAAAAGTGGAGAACAGAGTATTTTAACACTAAGCGCATTATGTTTAACCAAGGAAAAAACCCAAAAGTATGGCAAGAGAAACGATACAACACCATAAACGAAACCAGGCTGTACAGAATAAGAATTTATTGCATTTCCAAATAAATTTTAATATCTATTTCGTATCGCACAAAGACCTTTTAGATGGCGACGGAAATTGCTGCATTCATATTTTACCGATAAAAATTTCGCTTTACAAGGCTCGCCGTTCAATGGGGGACATCGTTTCAGCGAGTACAAAAAGTGCGATGGACAGCCATTCGTCTCGTTCGGGTATTTCATTTGTTGGCCGTGCCACCGCTCAAGTGAGGCTTTGTGTCGTATCCAAAAGAAATAAACGTAATGGATGGGAGTTATTGCAGTAATTGAATATATTGATCGATAGGTGATCTCGGTGAAGTTAGTGATCGATAGAAAGAAGCGAAGAATCCTTTGGTATTAAAGTTTTTGAGAATATAGAGAAAGTAATTAAAAAGTTTATCTGACCAAGTAAAAATATAATAATAATAATAATAATATAATACTTTATTGCACAAATAAGAAGAAAAAAAAAAAAAAAAATACAAATCATTAGAAACACGATTAACAAGTGTGCAATGGCGGCCTTATCACTAAAAGCGATTTCTTACAGGCAACCAAAGAAAAACGGAAGGATTAAATTTAGAAAAGAAGGCAGAAAGGTGCAAAAAGTACATAAAATATATAAAAACCAATATTCAGAGAACACAAAATAGTTTAATACATACATTTATACATACATATCTACATATATACATACATATCTACACAAATGCCTACATACATACATATATACATACATACAACAATTAAAGATAAATACATATATAATTATAATATTGTCGTTTTATGAATTGAGTTGGAGATAGTAAAGTTTAAGACGTCGTTTAAAAATCCCAATTGACTGGGACCGTCTTACTTCCAGCGGCAACTTATTCCATAGCTTTACTGTTTTAACCGTAAAAGAGTCACTATAGCATTTCGTGTGGCATAGAGGAATTTCGAGGATATGGTTAAGGTGGGAACGGAGGTTTTGGGAATCGAAGGTGTCTGACCCCAGGAACTTAAAACGCTCCTTGAGGTAGGATGGTGTAACAGGATTGAAAAGGATGCTATAAAGAAGAGTGAGGGCATGCAAGTTACGCCTGTATTCTATTGGCAGCCATTTCAGTTGACTACGATACTGAGACACATGGTCATGTTTCCTTAACCCAAAAATAAATCTAATTATAAGATTTTGCAGACGCTCAAGTTTATTTAGTAGTTGCTGGGACAGATCTAAGTAGCATGTATCAGCATAGTCTAGGATAGGTAGAAGGAGAGCGTGGGCAAGAGAGATTTTAGTCTTTAACGGTAAGACGTTCTTCCATCTTCTCAATCTACGTATGGTACAAAAGACCTTACGACTAAGCTCAGATACCTGAGACGACCAGCAAAAAGAACCATCCATCCTGATTCCCAGATTCCTAACACTCTCACTAACCTCCAAACAAACATTATCATAAAAAATTGAGGGTAAAGGAGAACGTAATTTAGACAATTGTTTAGAGCTACCAAATATACACACCTGAGACTTGTTGGGATTGACAGAGAGCCCAAACGATTTACTCCAGGAACTAATAATTTGTAAATCTGAATTAATTTCACTAACCGCATTTGGTATATCGTTTACAGCTGCAGTTGTGTAAATTTGCAAGTCATCAGCGTAAAGGTGGTACGATGACGATATGAGTTGAGTGAGAGTGTTAATGAAAATGGAAAAGAGTAATGGTGATAGTACACTACCTTGTGGGACGCCAGCGTTTATACTGCAAATTGATGAAGCTTTTCCATCAAGCTTGATACTTTGTCTGCGTCCGTGTAGGTAAGAGGAAAACCATTCAGTAGCTTTCGAGGAGAAGTTAATAGATTTTAAAATAGATAATAGAACATCGAAGTCAACTGTGTTAAATGCATTAGAGAAATCCAGCAGAACAAGTAAAGTCACTTGCTGGTGTTCAAAACCGCATCTTATATCGTCGCAGACTTTATTTAGAGCTGTAACTGTGCTGTGCCCAGGACGGAAACCAGATTGGAAAGGAGATAGTATGTTGTTATTGTGTAGGAAAAGATAGATTTGTTCGTGTACAATGCGTTCAAGATCCTTAGATAGGAAAGGCAGTATGGATATAGGACGATAGTTTGAGAAAGATGCTGGGTTAGGTACTTTAGGAATAGGGATCACAATTGCATGACGCCAAGCATCAGGGAATTCGTTATGGGAAAGGGAAAAGTTATAAATATGGCACAGGACAGGAAGAATTGAGTTAAGTGTAAGAAGAATCATGCGTCGACTAATATTATCAAACCCAGTAGCGTCGGATTTAATTGACAACACATGCTTGCGAACCTCCGCTTGTGAAATAGGAGAGAAAAGGAAAGGTTTTGTTGCAGGATTAGATTTTGATGACAAGGAGTGAAGGGTTCTTGCTTTAGTATTATCAGCTAATACATTGACAGAGGTAAAAAATTTATTCAGCGAGTCCAAATCCGTACAGTTGTTTAAGGTAGCTGAATCATTGGTGCGCCGGTCCCCTATTCCCATCGCGTTCAGAAATTTCCAAGTTTTTGCGGGATTGCTATTGTCAATAGACGAGAGAATAAAATTACGTCGTGCGTCTCTGCAAGCCTTGTTACATCGGTTCCGTAGTGTTTTGTACCTTTGCAGATTTGCGTCCGTAGGATTTTTCTTGTATTTTGACTTTGCAGTATTACGTTTGGACATAAGCAACTTGATATCTGAAGTTAACCAAGGAGCGGGGAGATGTTTTATTTTAACAGGCCGGAGCGGTGCGTGAATATCAAAAAGCTCTGTCAAAATTGAATTAAAAATATTCAATTTTTCATTGATATTACCGGCACTAAATATACAATCCCAGTCAATACAAGCAAGATCGTTCATTAACTTTTCGTTGTCGATGTTATTAAAACATCTTCGCATTACAACTGTCGGCTTCCGTTTTGGTGGACGTATTTTATATGACAGGTAGACAAGGTCGTGGTACGAAAACGCATCAGCTGACATTTGACCAAAGCTTGCAACACGTTCTGTTGATGATACAATCATGAGGTCTAACAAGGAAGGCGCACAGCCAGGAAAGAAGTGGGTAGCGTTCGTAGGAAGAATATTTAAGTTGGCACTGTTGATAATATTTTTTAATCTATTTGTACGAAAGTCACTCTTAATCAAGCATGTGTTGAAGTCACCCATTATAATGGAGTGATCAGCCCCTGGGGCATATCTATCTAACAGATCCTCAAAGTCATCAAAGTAGTTTATATGTAGGTTGGGACTGTAAAATACACCAAGTAAGACTTTGAGAGTGCCAAAAAGGACTTCTATTAGGATATGCTCCGATGAGTTTGAGTAGGCAGAAGGAGATTTGTGTAATATTGAGAAAGGAATGTGACTGCGGAGGTAAATGGCTACTCCCCCTCCACCCTTCTCAGTCCTATCATTGCGTATTAGGTGAAAACCAGGCAGAGGAAATGCAGTAGAAGGCAAACCTGGTTTAAGAAATGTTTCAGATACTAGAATAGCGTGGATATTTTTTAAATTAAATGAGTCGAGCAAATCTGTATAATGCGCCGGTAAGCTTTGCGCATTGATGTGCACAACATTAAAATTTTTAGGGAAATTATTAAACTTGTTTTCAAGGAGGGAGCTAAGAGGATCCGAAATGCTATAGAGACTGCAATCGGAAGCTGTCGAATCACAGTGGCGAAATGAATCATTATTTGTACCACTGAAGCTGCTATTACTATCCATAACGAACAATAAATAAATAATTAAAATATAGATGCGCAATATATATATATATAATTATAAAATATAGAAATATAATATATATCAGTATAATAAATAATTTAAATAGTTAAAAAAATATATAAAAATACTTATACTATATTGATATAGATAAAAAACAAAATAAAAAATAAATAAAGTTTAAGTACGTTGATAAAATAAATAAATTTATATATCCAAAAACTTAATTCACCTGTCAGCAGTGTTTTGATATTCAGAAAAACAAGAGAAGAATATATATATATATATATAAAATCCAATTATTAGCGTGTAAAGAACCGGATTTTAGTGAGAATGCTTGCTACATAATCTGTGGTGACAACACTGTCAGCTGTCATAACAGCGTTTGTTTACAAAATCGAAGTGACAAAATAACAAATGTTGACAAGTTTTGTGGGTAAAAGTAACTTTAAGGGGGGAAAAAACAGTACACAAATAAATATATGACTATTACAACATTAACAATATATAAAAAATAAGGATTACAAAATGAACACTAAGGAAGTTACTTTTTTATAATTCTCCTTGTGCGGACCACCTGCTTGGCTGTCGTGGTTGATTTGGCTGTAGGAGGAGCAGGATTACCTTGTCCTTGCGCTTCAGGATTAGGGGAGATATTGTCAAGCTCGGCACGCGAGACTACGCTATGACGCTTGTTGTCCGGGCCAATTACAATAATATTCCCACTCTTGGTCCAGCATTTGGAGATTCCAAAGCGTTGTCGAGCCATCATAAAAACTTCGTGCCTGGTTTTTGTTAAGAATTCGGAGAGAGTTATTCCAGTATTCTTGAGGGAGGCCTTCGAATACCAGATTTCATTCCTAAGAGACACATCGCGAAATTTGAGCAGGATGGGTCTAGGCTTCCCTGGTGAGACTTTTCCGAGGCGCTGGCATCTGCTGACATCATCAATGGATAGATCCGCAACTTTAAGATGTTCAGCTAAAACTTGGATTACTTGTGGAGGAGTGTCATCGTTTTTACCCTCCACAACGCCATGTACTAACAGAATCTTCCTTCTATTCTGCATTTCAAAATTATCACATTGCTTAGTAAGGAGCTGAACTTGATTCTGAAGACTTTCAAGGGCATTTAATACAAAGGATCTGAACATATTAAATTGCACTGCTATGTTGGCAGTTGGGCTAGCCGAGTTACTCGTTGAGTTTAATTGTTTTTGGAACTCTGTCATTTGGGAATTGAATTTCTTTGTCAAATCTTCAATAGAGTGCTTGATGGATTCCATTTTTGTAAGAGAACAAAGAAGAAACACAAATTATTAAAAAAAAACACTTTAGAACTAACAGATTCACCAAGGTTGCACAAGGTCACTCACACACAGCTCACAAAGTTCAGATTTAGTCTTACTCTTATGAATAGATGGATATTTTTATAGGATTATTACTGCTGGCAGGTAAGAAAATTTAGTTCATTACTTTTAACTCTTAAATAATACGAAAAACTGGTTTAAAAGTAATTAAAAATAGAGAGCTTTACAAATGGCTGTTACTACTTTAATATATTAAAGAACAACTATAAATTTTGTTTATATTGAATTTTGACCATTGTTGAACGTTAGCATACTGTGAGGTTAATCGTGGCGCAGGTGCACAAGCGTGTGTTGGTAAATGCGACAGGTTGTGGATTCGATTCCCACTTGAGAAAATGAAATATTTATGAAATTCATTTCATGGCTTTGGGGTCGAGGCAAAGCGTGGCATAGAGTTCCGCCGCGCAACCTTTAATGCCTGCCATAGTATTGAATTCAACCATTATTGAACGTAACTCCACCATACCATGCTATTAGCTAACCTACTTACTGTTTTTGCTCTTAATAGGTAATTGCTTACTTAAGAAATCGTAAATGGATTCCCTATAGAATTTACCCTCTTTTATAAAATTTAATTATGAATATGCTCCGATTTAACCCTTTAACGATAACATGATGATACATGATGCAATCGTCAGGTCAGGCTTAAACTGTGTGACTGAATTCATTAGTGGGTTGAAATATCGTTTGTTAATAAGAAAGAAGAGTCTCAACACTAGGGGGCCTAGGGCCTAGGGGCCCAGGTTTCCACTGTTTACCCTGCTATATGTGGAATACATTAAAATTACATCTTCAATTAAAGTTTAAGTTATTTATAGTATAGTTCTATATAGTATGAAGACCGACAGATTAAACATAAAGCGTTATGATTAAACGGTTATACGGTGATTAAATAACAAAACTCTTCAAGCTACGCCGCTGGTTCAATAAATCCATCAAATGCATTTGCGTTATTTGTCAAAGTTTTAACGTCGCGTTGTTTTACTCGTATTTCTATTAGAATTGACAGAGCTTTCAGCGAGTTTTATTTTGTACTTCTAAAGCGTGTTCTAGAACTTTTAATAGAGTTACATATTATGGTATAAATTATTTTATATATGTAAATAAACAACGGAAGTAACATTATTACTGTGAAAATGTATTGTAAGATAAATTTGTTTTTTTTTTCAGCTTCAAGCTTTATCAGTCACTAGGTTCCCCACTTTTGGCCCCCCTTTGCCGTGCTACAAGAGCGAAATGAAAATCTTTGACTACTTCTGGCCCAGGAGTTTGAGAAAATCACATTTGATTAATCTTTGTCTCGTCAATGAAATATCAAAATATTTTCTTCACTATTCAATACAACGTCAAAACCGTTATTTCTGATATTCTCTTCTTGAAACAATTTTGTATGGTTTTAGGCTTTATTGTTCACCACACGGCTGCTGCAGCGCTACATTTATTATTTAGGTGTGGTGTGTAGTGGCATATCAAACCAGATGATGATCGTAATAAACGTTAAGAAATGCATAGAAACATGTTTTTTGTCGCAAAGAATAATGTTAAAATTTCGAACTTCTACTATATTCAATAAAAAATAATTTTTCCAAATTTCAATATAATTCTGTAAAGTAAAGAGGAAGTTTTAGGGTTGTAGTAAGTAACCCACACTAAATAATAGTAACCATATCCTCATCATAACGGCTACAAGCAAGCTTTGTTTGCGCTCCGCTGAGTTATGGTCCCGCTTCGTTGATTGTAATCTATTAATTCTGCTGCTGTTTATCTTCGGGATGTTTAATTGAATTGGGTCGGTGAGGCCATGTGTCATATATATGGAGATTTGCAGATAGTGCCGAGCTTGTTGTGTGGGGATAGCGATACTGGTGGAGAGATGGATGTCTCTTGTGTGTTGGAAATATAATTTCTGATCTATGCTTTATTCATGGAAAATTTACACATTTTTTAAAACAGCATCATTCAAGTGTATACAAAATATGCTGAAAAATATAAATATATAAAATAAATAAATAATAACATACATAACATATTTTAACAGCCGATGAGGACCAAGCTTAACATAAAATTTACTAAAATACACTTCTTTTAAAAATCTTGCCAAGTAAATTAGAACAATTTTAGCATGAAATAGGCAACTAAAATTAGATTTTAAGTTTCAGTCTCATTTCACTTAGTCATTTTACAGTACATTAAACTTTAACGATGCAGATTTCTCTCAGAAATTCTAGATTTTCATAGGTTTTATACTAAAACTGTAGGCAATTCAATCCTGGAAACTCCTGTGGCGCGACTCCGCAGAGACGACCGACACGTCTGCGTCATTAATTGAAACAAAGTACGTAACTCAATTATTTCCTAACGTCGGACTTTCGTGCTAAACCTGCTGACTGAATTCACTTCATTTGACGGCAATTGTGTTACATACTGGCCGTATTTTTTTTCTCAGAAGCTTTGAGACATTTATCAGATTTCTCTTTCCTTATCATGTAAAAATAATGGATATCAAATATGTTGTTTCTTAATTTTTATAACAAATTTATAAAAATACAAATATATCCTGTATACAATTAGTTCAAACTATTTAATCATAGTCAAGATGGCAACTTAAAAGAAATTCAAAATTCAAATTCAAAATTTTCAAAATCAAAATTCAAATTCTTTATTCAAATAGGCAATTATTATAAGCACTTTTGAATCGTCGAATGAACATATGAACAAAAACATATGAAAAAAATAATAACAATAAGAATATAAAAAAGCCGGTTGTGGCGCAAGCGTGACTGCAAGCGCGATAGGTTGTGGGTTCGATCCCCACTCAAGGAAATGAAATATTTATTAAATTTATATCTTCTCTTGTACCAAGGCAAAGCCCTCCGTTGAATTCCGCCACTTAACACGCAATGCCTTCATATTTCGGCGGAAATTTTGAACGGAGTGTCTTAACACTAGGTTCCCTCTGCGTACCCTGCTGTGTGCAAGGTACAGCATGAAGATAATTTTTTTTTTTAAATAAAAAAAGAAGGCTTTTTTAAAAATGACCTAAGGTAATTGCCTAGCTTAAGCTTAACCCAGGAGACAAAATTTAAGTTTATATTTCTTGCAAAATCCCGAAAGCAAGACTTAACGTCCGTTTCTCATTATATTTAAGTATTCAATTCGGAGTTGAAACTTGTTAATCCACTAACAAAAACGTTCTTAGGTCTGTCAACGCAAATGCTAAGTTCGTTACCCAGCAAAAGTCACTCAGAACAATTTGAGGCCGTTGTACCAAGATTTATAGCACTTCTCTCCATTATAGAGTCGTTATTCTTCTCAGACAGATATAATAGCTTTGTTTAATCAAAATTTTAGTGCAAGTATTTCCAACAGCCGACAAAATGTAATTTTGTTATGGACGGCATATTTATTATATGTTTCGATGTTTTCTTTTTGTTATTTGGTGTCGGTGAAGATATTTTTACTTTTATGTTTTAAATGAGATTTGTAGAACAATGCAGTCGAACCTTGATAGTGATAAGTTTAATTCTGATTTAGATGAATGGTTGTATTTATAGCCGAATGATATTCGATGATCCCACTCTATAAAAATGACCAGAATTCGGCAAAAATTATGAAACTCCAAAATATATTTATAATTGTTACATTTTTTTTGAAAAATATATGCAAATTTAAAAAACACACAAATAATAGTCTAGAAAATAAATTATAACATCGCAGCACGCATTATAATAGCATGAAACCTAAATCTCTAAAGGTCAAGGGTTGCTTCTATTCAATGTCACTTTGTGAATGTAAAATAAAATAGAATTTTCATATATTTTTTAACTTCACACTGAATCCTCACATACAACAGGGTAGGCAGAGAAAACATAGTGCTCAGACACTTTCTCCAATTTCTACCAATTTTTTAAACTTTTTTTTGTGTTTTTTTTTATTTATGTGTTATGTAATTTTTGTTTTTTTTTTAACTGTGTTACTTATACTATAATTTAGGAAAAAATCAATAACAAATACTAAAGATTAATAGGAATTCCGCATTTTCGGACTAATAATAGTACCGCCAAGATTTCAAGTAACATCCAATCAGAAATTCAAAATAACTAGCTAACCTCAATGCACATCGAAGCTAACGAATTAAGGTTTATTATAGAAATAGTAACAAAACCAACATAGATCAATTATACAAAATTTTCATTTAAGACTAACCTCGTTGTATATAAAGTTTTGAAAACGCTGTTACTTGTTATGCTAGTAATTTGTTATTATTTTAATAAATTACAGGATTTTAAAATTTAACATGTAATTCTAATAGTTTTCTTATTTTTAATGTCCAAAATTTTTTTCCATAGTATGGCATGCAACCATAGAGTTAAGACATTTCATTCGTCGCGCATTACCCAATTCTTAAGTCGCGTAATCCAACGCCGCGCTTACGTTGGTAATCAGAGTCAGTTTTAATTTACTTGGTCTAAGGGACTTATAATTTATTATAAAGTAGTCGAATTACGATTTAGATTTATCTAAGCCACAGACAGGCCTTTAAAAAAGTGGAGCTTTTTTTAAAGCCACGTTTTCTCTACGCAAGGAGAAAATTAAACTCTTCGCTTGTTCATAGAGTTCGTGAGGAGGACTTATATCTATTGTAGCTTCTGACTTATCCGTGAGGTTTTAAAATATTTTTTGTTATCACTTTGCTGATTCGACATTAATTTCATTAAAGACTATCACAAGAGTTATGAAACATATTACTACTTTTTTTTAATCACTTTATATTTTTATACTAAAAAAGTAATAAAAACTATATTTTAACAACTAATAAAATACATACATAAAATTATAAGCCATAACTCTCGAAAGATGCAGCATTATGAGCTTCTCTAAATGCATTTCGTCGCACCTCTTCAAGTTCCAACTTGGATGAACTCGTTAGAACAAGAATGTTCTTGTTATATACTTTAGTAAAGTAGATGTGACTGTACGTCTTTTACAAATAATAGCGTCGCCGTGTTGTAATTTAATTTTTGTAACAAATATTTCATTACAGTAATACCTTTTTTTAAATTTCCTTTTTCTTTATTTGAAGCACCCAATCCAAGACATTGCGTGTTGAGTGGTGGAACTTAACGCCGTGTTCACACCTTGTCACCAGAGCGAGGAAATGGTAGAAACATAAAATATTCGAATCATTTTCTTTAAGCACTCCCAAATTTGAATGGAACCCACTTCCAATTATTCAGAAAAAAATAATTAAACCATATTTAAAAAGCTCATAATATTTAAAATGACGTGTACAAAACGCTGTTGATAAGTATAGCTCACTTGAACAAGTATTACTTAACATAAAGCCTGCGTTTTTACAGTGAGTAAGCCAATGTATGTAATTGTAACAAACACATTATAGTAAGTTTCCACGATTTCAAATGGAAAATGGTGATTTCAAATGAATTAATATTCATATTTCATTTTATACCTTATTTATAAAGGAGTAAGGGTTATTTACATTGAATCGGACCTGTATGTAAAACAACAAGGTGCTTAATTTGATTCGCACTAAGCTTTTATTGGTCTGGAACTAAATTGCATATGCCGATATACCTACTCGTTCTATATATATTTATATCAATCTTTATATTGAAAAATATTTAAAATTTTCAATAATAAAAAATACCTGATTAGAGGTGGAACTGAGAGTGGAAAAATGGAAATAAATTAAAATATAACCATTCTCAACAGGAATCGAATTTACAATCATCATAATATAAATATTGTGTTACTGCGCTATGTTGGTTGTTATCGCTTAATTTCTTAGCTTCACGCTGTGTCCAAACTAACGTTGGCAGAATTTAAATTGTTGATACCAGAGCGAAGAAATGAATATACGAAATAATTAATTCCTCGAGTGGGAATCGAACCCACGCTTCCAAACAAAAAAAAACTAAACTAGCAATTACACATCTAAATATATATCTACCCGCATAGTGGGTATATACGTATAGTAGGTTGCCTAGTGTTATTCCTAGTCGCTTGCATAAAATCTGACGCCGACTGCGATAACACAGGCCCGTTTTCAATTACACGTAATTGCGGCTTGTAATAGCGGCGCCATTTTGTGCTGGAACGTAAAATTATGTTTATTTTTTCTTCGCTAACGATCGTTGTTGTCTTTTGATATACGGCTGTGGTGTAAATTGACTTTGTGTGCTTTGGTCTAGGTCTTTTTGATTACTTTTTTATATTAGTTGGTTTTTTAACCCCAACGCAAATGTAGCGATGTTGTAAGTTTGAAGTGTTTGTGTACGTGTGTATTTGTATATCTGTCTGTAGCATCGTAGCTCCCAAACGGATGAACCAATTTTGATCCAGTTTTTCTTGTTTTTAAGGTGACCTAATCGAGAGTGTTCTTGAGCCATGATTCAAGAAAATATATCCATCTGAAGATCATCAGCTGCTTTCTAGTTGATGAGAGAAGATAATCTGGTCTGATCGATTCCATATTTCATATCCTCACACGTTAGCAATATTGCCTACACGTAGTATCCTGACCTCATACTGCAATAATCTGTGCATCCAAATTAAGAGTTAGGTATCCAATAGCCCCGACTCTTCATCAATTTACAGCAGATATATAGTATTAGGACTCATTTTAATGGTATCATATTCTTTTTTGCAATAAAATTCAAAATTTAACTTTATTTATTCTTTTTTACAGGTAAGTTAAATGCTGAAAATAATATGAAAATTGCTACAAATCTACATCTAGTAAGTAATTTAGAAATGAATGACAAGTGTGATTCGAAATTTTGTGCTAATCAAGAATGTTACGGAAAGTGGGGAACGGAGTGTTTTAACAATAAGTTCTCAGTTTCCCACTGCTATATGTGTCAACGACTCTTTCCTTGAATAATAAAAAAAACTGATTACCTGGTTTGACAGCGTCACGTCCTCTGCATCTCTTCACATAAAACGCTAAGGGATCCTAATGTTAAGACACTCCGTGCTACACTTACTGTCCTTTTAGTATTTACATTTTAATTTTAGGCGTTAGCGTGTTGCGAAACCCAGCGCCGTGTTATTTTATCAAGCCAGGTAAATGAAACATTACCCTCAGTAAGAATCGAACCTACAACCATCAAATGTATAGTTAAATAGTGTCCCAGTGCGCTACAATAGGATCTTACCTTTATTCCTTGGAGTATATTTAGTAGTATTTTAAACTAAGCTTTAAACTTTAAAACAACGGCGAAGTTAGCGGTAATAATTGGACACAAGTTTGTTTTACTTACCAAAGTTGAAAAGAAAATATTCAATTTGCATATTTATTTGCACTTTTAGTTTTATCTTATATTGTGTTGCACCCTTTTTTGTTAGTATTTTCACGGCTTTTCCCGTATAGCATAACGGGATGCGGGATAAGCAAAGATGTTTATTGTTATGATAATTAATTCAGCGTTACGTAATCGTCGTTTTAAAAAGTATAATATCATAGCGGGCTTGAGCTATAAATGTTGAAAATAATTTAAAAAATAGCTTCACGCTGTATCCCTTTTATAGAAAGGGAAGGGCAGAAGAATCCTAGTGTTAAAGTTCTCCACATCCCATTTTCCACCCCTTTTTCATGGCATTGCGTGTTGAGTGGCGGAACTCAAGCAGTTATAAAGAGATACAGTAGATAAATATAAATGAAAATATTTTTTCACTTTATTAATGGTACTGAAAATAATTAAACGTAATTAGTGTTTCTATCTTCACGTCAAAAGTGTCATCTCTATTAAGTGTAGGAAAAACGCTTTTGCATTCTCTCTAAATGAAAATTGAGCTTTATATTACATTGACGAATATAAAATATATATATTTTTAAGGTAAAAAAATATATAAAGGCCAGAGGTTCAAGATTTGATTTCATCTCCAGGAATATGTTTAACATCATAATTTGCTCGCCTAGTAACGAGATAAAGTAAGTTTTTGAGTTTCCACGCTCAACACGCAATGTCTCCACTGCCTACCCTTTGCGGGATACAGCGTGAAGCTAAAAAAAATCCTAGTGCATATATAATTTTATGACTGACAACCTAGCAGTAGAATGCTAGCCGCTACTGATAAACCAAAGTCAATCAGTCACTACAACCAGATAATAATTCATAAAAACATAAAAATAAGCGAAAACGCTAGCGTGTATCGACTCATTATGTATTCCATTCATTAACTGTAGCGGCGGTGAGTTTTACTACACCCGTCGAGTAGTATACATTAACACTTAGCTCTATGCCGTTTCGTCGGCTTCTCTAGAAATGCTATATAATTTTATTTGCTCTTGTAATTACCTTATAGTGGAACTATTAATATTTACGTTAGTGCCAGTATTTAATACGTCATTGAGGCGTATGGCTCAGTGTTTTAATGTAAACGCGACGATAGTAGATTTGATTATATTTTTTTAACTTCATGCTGTATCCCGTATATCAGGGTACACATAGGGAACCTGGGGATCTCGTGTCAAATTATTCCAGTCCTAATTAAGAACCGTTCCCCTTTTTCTGCCGAAATATGGAGGCGTTGGAGCAAGGAAATAAAAATGATTCATTCTTCCGAATAGAAATCGAACCCACAACCGTCAAGTTTAACCTTGTGGATATCAAGACAATACAGAGTAAAGCTACTATAAATTATATAAAATTTTACAAGTGCATAGTTTTTACCAAAAAAAAAAAAATAACTAAAACACAATTTGTTACAAATAAGTTTCGTTCTGTCTGCGTTCGCTCTTGAGACAGCGAAATCTTTACTTTAAAGTGTGAATTTATTTCCATACTGTATTCTCCTTACATTGTATTTTTCACTCAACATAACATAGTGGATATGAAAGTGCTTTGAAAGAAAAGTCTTTGTAAGCAAATTATATTTTAACCGTACTTGTATAACGGATTCTCATTTATTAAATGTTATTATATTTAATGTTATAAAATGTGGGGTACGGGAATGTCGTAATAGGAACAGAGTATGTTAACACTGGGTTCCCAGGTTCACTCTGTCTACCCTGATATGTGTGGGATAAAGAGAGAAGCTAAAAAATACTTGTGAAGTATAAAACTTATTTATGTAATGTTTATTAATGATCTATTATTTATTTATTAAATATTTCATATCCCCCAAAGAGAAATGATCGTACTACCGTCGCATTTATAGTCGCACGCTTGCGCGCCGAACAGACGGGCAATAATAAGAACAAAGGGTAACTAAATTAGTTTAATTTTAAAAAAAACCCTTTGCTTTACAACACTAAATAAAGATAAAACAAATATGATAAGAAAGTGTGTGTACAGAGCGGCTATAAGGGCACCGGATTGAGCAATTATGTTGACCGTCTTTATACAAAGTTAAAAAGAACCTGAATTTTAATAATGTAATGTTCACTTTGTTTGATTAGGACCAATATTTGTTTAAATAAATTGTTCGTGCGTGCGACTGTAGAAGCGACAGTTCTGGGTTCGATTCCAACTTGGGGAATTGAATTACTTTCTTTTGCTTGCTCTGGTAACAAGACAAAGCGTAGCGTTGTTGAACACGAAATATCTTGAAAATTGAGCAAGAATTGGGGAACGGAGTGTCTTAACACTAAGTTTTTTGCCTGAGCTGGTATATGCTTTATACATGTAAACCTGATTTTGGGATGTGAAGCTTTTACTTTACATCCCAAAATCAGGGAATATCTCATTCATCCTCATCCATACATTTATCTACCTAACAAAAGATATTAGAACTAGGGAGTGCCCTTCTATTGACATAATTTGACGCAATGCAGTACGCATATACGAATCTGCTTACACCTGGTTTTATCTTTGAGATTGTCTCGTCGCGGCTAGAGGTAATAACTTTTTATAAAGGAATTTATTTACCGCTCAAGAAATGAAACAAGAAAGATACGAGGATAAAAAGGATTTTATTATGTTTGTATGTGAACTCGTATATAAGTTTATATGTTATAAGGCTTCACACTGTACCCCACATACAGTAGGTAGGTTAGGCGAAGGTAATCTTGTTAACACATTTTTTCCCCACATTCTCCAAAATTTTTGAAATTGCATGTTGAGAGGCGGAACTCAACGCCGCGTCTTTAGCTTTACCAGAGCGAGGAAATGGAAATAATTCAATTCCCGAATGGTAATCGAACTCACGACGCAGCAATGTAACAGTTGATACTATTTATTTATTTTTTACATACATAAACAGAAATCGTTTATAATATCCTAAAAGGTTTTAAATTTTCAAGAATAAATTTAAATTTTTAATAACATTAGCGCTTAAAAATTTCGAAGACTCATCAATCTATCAATCTACAGGATGTTTACTTTTTAGTTTACAAATTTAAAACAAAGTCCCGTGTATAGAATCAATTACCTGTCCATTGATGGGATAATTTGTCGCTAATACCCGGCCCGGGCGATACCTTAATGATGTCGTCAGGAAGCGATAAGCGTTTAAGCTAGCTTAACGAGATATATATAGAATGCACCTACCTACCTGTATAGCGGAGGTAGTATACTAATGGACGTTGTTGTCTTGATTAAAATTGTTTTAGATTAATTGTTTTTGATGTTAGTATTTTTTTATGAGTAAATAATTACTTTGTGTATATAAAGCAATCTGATTTTAAGCGCGATGATTGTGATTATCTCATCTAGGGTACTGTTTTTATTTTATGTTTCGATTTTCCGCTATAGCAGGTCACTATGTTTACACGTAATAATACTAGATTTTCTTGCTAATTTCAAGTTTGTTAGAACCAAAAAAAAAATCTTAGTCTATATTATATCACTTCAAACTCAAACCTCCCACATAAAATTAATTCCATTCCTAAACAAAAATATAACATTTAGCACAAAAGGTTAGCAAACGAATGTAGGTAGCTACGAAACTAAAATTATTAATATCGCTCGCATCGAACAATACATCAAATTGAACAGATGCGTATCAATCTATATCAAAATACGAGTGCTTTTTATGTATATGCGCGCAAAATGCTCCAGTCGAGTTTTATTGTGATCGATGCTCCGCCATCATGAAATATTTATGTATTCTATAAACGTGCTAACAGTTTTATCCATTATGCCGTATCTGCGAGTCATCTTGTAATCTTTGATGTGCCAGTCATGTGGGGAACTGGGTTAGATCCAATAAGGGCGATTAATTTTGTATTGATAGTGGTTGGTGGAGAATAGGCTTGGAGAACCAGGGCTGTAGATTCATTTTTTTCATACAGAATAGATGTTGGATGAGCTTAAATATCTTCTTATTGAGTTTAAGATTGGTATTTAGTCGTGGCGCAGCGGCACAGCATCTGTAAACGTGACAGTTGTGGGTCTCGATCCCCACTCGAGGGAATTAATTGTTTCCATTTCCTCACTCACAGGAAACCTAGTGTTAAGATATTGTGTTCATTATGCAGCTTCCAATATTATACATACTTGCGATATTTCGTATTGAGTAACGAAACTTATCCCCGCACTTTATATTGTTATCAATTACTTCCCCCGAGTGGTAATCGAAGCCACAACCGACACTATTACAGTCATAAGCTATATCAATACGTTACAATAACTAAACAATCACGACGTCAAACTTAAATTCAAAACACTCCTACTCTCCTCCGAACAACGATAAAAAGCGATACCATGTAAGAGAAGTCATGAAGTTCTATTCAAATGGTTTTTATTTGTTCCGGAATAGTAAGAAGTGTTCCTAGAGGCTTACGTCTCGCTGTTCACAGCCGGCAGATAGACTATACTTAGTGCAAACGAGCGTTTGATACGAGTTCGATATATGAATGCGGCATGACTTGAATCGTATTTTCATTTCTTGGTTGTGCTAGAGATAATTTTCTATTCTGAAAAATTTTTGTGCACATGAACCTATTTTCAAGGCTGCCTTGAGTAAGTGGAAGAATTTGAATGGAATAATTTGGAAATTCACGCCGTGAAAAGTGATTAAATCATTTCATTATTTTGATGATGCTTTTGTGATGTTACTCTATAATCAGAAAAAGTCATCGTCGGCAGCTTTGTTTTGCGTGGACTTTAAGACGTAAACTGGAAACTCTCTCTTGAGTCTCTCCTTGTTCGTGTAAGATTTTTGAGAGATCCATCTCTACACAATCTATTGTACTAACATGGTAAATTTTAAGTTTTTAATTCCAGTAGCTTAGAGGCCTCAGATCACTTTCAAAGTCATCAAATGTCATCCTCCTCACCTACCAATATTTAATTAAAATGAATAGTGCTTAACATTCTGTATACAGTATGAGCTAGAAAGTTATTGGTAACTGTAACATAATTCTGTGCATAGCAGCTTTATATCAGTTTAAAAAAAACGTATTTTTTTAAATTGATATATTTTACAAACGTAAACTAGCTACGATTATAACAAAAGTTTTTTCAATTCCAATTTTCAAAATTCCTTTAAAATATACCATTTATTTGAAGACTTTCGATATATTTTCTACCAAATGGAAGGACACGATTTAATATATATTGTACCTACAACGAGTGTTAGAAATCTTCTTTCGTGCCAAATTTTAAGATTCTAGGTCAACGGAAATGTCCTATAAAACTTGATGACCACTAAATCTTGATGTTAGTAGTAAAATAAACCTTCATACTTAGAATGAAGCTTTGAAAGCTTTACTTCAAATAGGACTTTTAGAGCATTTCAGTAATGCTTCTCGTCAATGTGTGAATTATATAAATTTTATTTTTTAGCTTCACTCTGTACGTACACATATTCTTATATCTCTATACCTTCTATATAGAAGGTTAAGACACTCCGTTCCCATAATTCTGCTTAGTTTTGTGACGAGACAAGTTTTGTTTTATTTCCAGAGCGAAGAACATGAACTTCT
The DNA here is from genome assembly GCF_056956725.1 of Heliconius melpomene rosina. Lineage (NCBI taxonomy): Eukaryota > Metazoa > Arthropoda > Insecta > Lepidoptera > Nymphalidae > Heliconius > Heliconius melpomene. Next base: position 15,738,170 of record NC_140407.1, on the reverse strand, counting down.
TAGTAACTTATTATTATTATACTTTAAAAATCAAAGTTTGAGTGTTCATTACAAACAAATCACTCAACATTATATGCTTATAATTATTTTGGATACATATTTAGTAACATATTTTTCAATTTCAATCCAATTTATGAAGTTTAAATCGATAATACGAAGTTTTCCTTACCAAATAGTAAATCCAAGTAAAATTTTCAAATAACGACATACCTAGAGCTATACCAAAAATGTGTATATACCCACAACGTTCAGAGCATCTTAAAGCCCACGAGGAATCCTTTATAATTGTGTGAATTCAAATGTAAGAACCGCACATCCAGTGCCCTTAAGCGTTCTCAAAGATCCGCAGGACACCTAACTGTTGGGATCGTCGCAAATCTCTCGTGAAATTGACGCTACTACTCCATTTCGCCTCACGCCGAGCGAAACTTGGCAAATTTTAAATCTTTCCATTTTATTTTGCATGAAATAAATCTGTTCCTTATTTGGATGTATTACTTGGTGTGTTTTGTGGTAAATGGCTTGCGTTTGATTCCCAATTGGGGGATTAAAATACTTTTTTTTCTTTTACTTGGCTTTCATTTAATAGTTTACAACGTATATAATCTTGAATGATTTAGTTTTATCGTGAATAATAGCTCTAGTGTAATTCCCACTCGGGGAATAAGATATTTATATTTTATATGAGACAAAAACAGGCGTCCCGCTTTCAATCTCAAGAATTTCGCGGAAAGTGGAGAACGAAGAGTTATAACTCATAACACTAGACTACTTCTGCCTACCCTATTATGTGCAAGATACACCGTGAAACTATAAAAAAGTAAAATTAATATACTTTCTGAGAGCGGTGGAAAATAACGCCTCATTTTGACGAAGACAGAGAGAATGAAATAATTTTAAATATTAGCAAGCCTCTCATCGAACCTATCATGTGTACAATCCATTGTAGCACTCAATCTTATCATTGAATTGAATTGAATCCTTGATATATGGAAACTCTTATCGTCTAAACATATTATCAAAATACATAACCAAAAAACAAACAATTTTGAACCTAAACCACTCAACAATCCTAGAACAAAACAAAACAAATTCTACAATAAAAACCAGCAATATCCCTGGCTTCTTTGTGTTCACGCCACATACAAATCATCTGGTACCAGCCGAGGATCCAGAACGGCAAATTACAACGATCAATTTACCAACCCCGGGGACTTGCAACAGTACGGCGGTGGCAATCTTCAACTTGTCACTGACACAGACGATGGACACTGAATGGAGTGCGGTCTGTTTCTGATTGGTAATTCCGTTTGAGTTATCCTCTAATTTGCATAGCGCGGAGAAAAGGTTCTGATCATATATTTTGATGTGTTGGTTTAGTTTGTGAATATGTTGTCTAATATGTGTTGAGGTTGTCGCGGTGCACTCTGCTAGTGTCGTCTGTAAACGCGACGATTATCGGTTCGAAACCTAGGCGGCGTAGTTTATATTTTCGGGCACTGATTATTTATTATTGGGTTTTACTACTAAACAATACTTTATAAATAATCCTTATTTTAGAATTGTCAATAAGTTCTAGAAGTTAGGTGGGAAGTAGAAACCGTAGTGTCTTAACACTGCGTGACTTTCGTAATAAGTATTTTCTTGGTTTTATCTTAAGTATAAGTTATAAGTTTCTTTCTGGTTTCAAGTAAAGTGTATATAATTTCATATAACGTCCTCATTAAAATATAATTAGAAGTAATGTTTCTAACTAACAAAGTACAAAGTATGAAGTGAACATTAGTATGTTCGTTTATTTTGCAACATTTTACTCTATACTTTAGTACCTCTAACTCTCTGTTTAACTTTCAAGACATTGCTTGTTGTGTAGTGGAACTCAACACCGCACTTTATTAACTAGAGCGAGTAAATGAAAGTATGAAAATAACTCAATATAATCGATCCCGAATGAGGATGGTACCCACAACCACGTTACACCACGACGATCTCAACAACAAAATTAGTATATTCGTTATTTTCCAACACTTTTCTTTGAACCTTTAAGTAAAATCAAAGCTTATTTCACAAGGTTCAAGTGACACGTCCACCAAACCACATAAATATAACCATTCGTGGTTTCAGAAATAACTTATGATTCTTATAACGACAATTTCTCAGCTGTCATCGTCTCACCATAAATCCTTTGGATGCAGGACCCTGCAACACTTGCGTTCGATCGCGTCGGGAATAAAAATTTCACGACGTGCTTGATATTCAGTCGCGACAAAGGCAAGGGAAACGTATGTTCTGTTTTCATATAAATCTGCCAAATTATGAAATTTGGTTGACTTAAATAGAATTTCCGGTGGAAAATTGAAAAAGTATGTAGTTTTAAAGAATATCTTTCATGCTAAAACTAACATAGTTGTTAATTATTGTAAATAGCAAATAGCATATAGTTAATATTGCAATTTTTTTATTCCCTTTACGCTGTTTCTCATTCGAAGATAAGACACGTTAAGACATTCCGTTTCCCACTCTCCCTTTAAGTTTTGGTCGTGGAATGGCAGAATTAAAACCGCATTTTGTCTTGTCATTAGAGCGAGAAAGCGGAAATAATTTATCCGTCCGAGCGGAAATCGAACCCACAAACATTGCGATTACAGTCAGACCCAGTCCGACGACCCTTTTAATTACCCCTTTTCTATCACTTCGAAATAATATCCAAAAATCTTTGATAAAAACAAAACCTCTCCTAAAACTTAGCTTCTAATAAATTTTCAAATAAGCGTACAGTGTTTTCGTATTCGGTTTGGTGCGGATTTACAATAAGATCACGTTACAAAGGACAGCTTTGCATATCTACGGAGTCGCTGTGTTTGCGGCTAACTTTTTTCCTCCCACTACTACTATTATTTCCTTCTGTTTAGCTCGTGTTCGTTCGCAACGAGTATTGTGGTCGATTCTATTTGAGTAAAGTTTGTAGACAAATAGCCAACTATAGATAAAGATTAGACTGTGAATAATAGGGAGATTGAGGAATTTCTGAGTAGCGATCCTCATTTATTGGAAAACAAGTCTTAGTAGGTGATGGCGTATTACGATATTGGACTGTTAATTAACCCCTGATGCAAAACGGAGGTGTTACAAGTTTTGTGGGTTTGTGTTTGTATGTCTGTCTATAGAATCATAGCTCCCAAACGGATGAATCGTTGTTTTTCTTAAAAAGGTGACATAATCGAGAGTATCCTTAATCAAGAAAATATGTTCGAATGTTATCGGTTATTTTCTAGTCATTTCTATATTTTTACGGTGGTTTTTAAATAAGGTGAAAAATATAAGAGGAAGTCTCTCAGTTTTCTCCCAGCTATGTATATTGACTATTTGCTTTTATCGTAGAGTAAATAAGACAAATAATAAAAACAAAGTAACAAAAAGAGAAAATCTTAAACAAGCTACTTAAACTCCATTAAGAAATCAGATTTTTCTAATTTACATAAGTTTATCTCCCTCTTCCTCTTTACTAGTATATATAAAATGAAGTCAGTGCCTATTATGCCAGAAGTTAAGTACTGAATCGATAAAGTCGGCAAAACGTACAAGAGATAGCAGACACGGCTCCGAAGCAAACATTTGTGAGTTCCCATGCACCTTTTGTCAAAGTACCCTCTTTATTCAATCGCCGGCGAACTAAAAGAAACCTGGTGTTCCGAATTTTAGGGAAGTCACTTTGAATTTTTGTGAGATTTTTTTAGAAATTGTCGTTTGTGTTTTTTTTGGATGGTAATTGATGTCTATTGCCTATTTCAGTTATTTTTTTTTTAGTTTCAGTAATTTTTTAGTTAAGCACGGCCTTAAGTTCTGCCCATCATCACATAATGCCTCGAATTTGGATAAAAACATATTGGTATTGTTGTATATCCATTGATTATGAAAACAAAAAATATATTTAATACAGTGCGCTATTTACGAAACCTAATCAGTTTTAACTACATCTTGTGACGAGAAGCGGAAAAATTGAACATAAATAAATAAATATTCTAAGGGTGATTCAAACTCAAGCCTATGACATTCAGTAAGCACATACAAGCTTATATAATATAACTAGTGGGCCCGGACGCGGCTACGCCCGCGAAAATATGAGCCTAAATAATTAAATTAAGTTAAAAAATAATAATAAGTGGAGATTTATTATTAGAAAAAAATATCTGAGTAACCGAAATGAACAAACAAAAGAAGTAAAAGTAACTAAAGGAAATTCTTAATATTAGAAAAAGTACCTAAAGTTTGCCGTGCGCGCGTACTAAACATTTTTCTATATTAAATAATTATTAATTTTTGCGAACAATATTAAATAAAATCCCAAATGATTAAAATTACGATATTTTAAGTGTATAACATCGGTATAGATAACCGAACTGAGATAAATTAATTATAAGCAGCAAATAATTACATAAAAATAATAGTAATTCGAAAATATATAAAAATTTACAAAACCATCAAAGTCATCTGCCCGTTCGCGTCGGTCATACTATACCACTCGTAGGCTAGGTCATTTGGAATCAGTGACATCTTATTTATTAGAATGTTATACAGTAAACTATAATTTCCATCTAGATGAAATGCTAAAAATGACTATTATATTTATTTTCATAAGGATGAATATCAAATTATAGAAATCATCTAATTTTTGTTAATGTATACAAATCTATATCAGCGCGCGACATGTATGCATTAAGCAAACTCACTTTGGGTGACGTTTTCTTAAAACAACAAACTTTGCAAGCCGTTGCTTAGCAACGCGTAGCGACGATTGTTATTAACATGGCGGAATAAATTGCTTGTCAAATTATTTATTTTAATATATTGGTATATATCGAAAATATTACAAATATGAGAAAAAAAAAGTATCCTATGTTCATCCCGGGACCCTCAAGTATCTCTTTATGAGTTTTTTATCACAATTAAATTAGCGGTTTGGCCCTGATTGCGTAAAAGACAGACAGACAGACAGACAGAGTTACTTTCGAATTTATAATATAGGTATGGATTATACACAGTCGGTCAAAAGTGGGAAATGGAAGTGCCTTAGTTGGAACGGAGTGAAAGAGAGTCTTAACACTAGGTTTCCAAATCTTCTCTGCTTGAAGCTAAAAAAATATTGAACAATTTGTAACAGTTATACCATAGAAATCCTATTATACTTCTTTAAGAATATACTGAAGTAGTTCTTTGACTACGGAAACGGAATGGGGCGGATAATTTAATAACCCTACACTTATTTGTGAGCTTGAGAAACTATCAAGGCCTTTGAGTCTCTACTACTTGAAGTTCTAATTAATTTTCATAGTATACATTATGTTATGTTCTATAAATAGGCCACCGTGGTGCAGTGAAATGTAAACGTGACGATTAAGGGGTTCGTCTCCCTCTTGGGGAAATGAATAATTTAATATTTTTATATATTCTTTTGATGACAAGACAAACTGCGCGACGTTAAATTCCGCCTCTCAACACGCAATATCTCGAAAATTCATAGAAAATGAAGAAAGATGTGTCACTGTTCCTTCCTGAGTTCCTTATGTTTATCCGACCCGGAAAAAATTATGCATCTTCGGTCGTGAAAATTATACAAAAATTTTTTAGCTCTGTCATCAATATATTCTATGAAATCAAAATATATAAATTAAAATATAATGCCACGAATCTGGATGTAAAATAAAAGACTCCCTCCACTTAAATCATAAATATTTAATTTGTGCCACAGCATAATAAATGTTTAATTTTAAATATGAAATGACGGCAACCTCCAGTGGAATATGATTTAGTTCTACAATATTAAATTGACATTACTACCCGAGGACAATTGGTACACTGCCAAGGTTGATTCGATAACCAATAAGTTCGATTTCAAAAGCACTCCGCACACAGAGAGATGTTTTTCATTGGGCGGTAACGAGACCGGCTGGAGGTATTATAAGACATGCATTATGTGGATTTTGCTTTTGGACTTTTTTTTTCAAAAATTCTAACAAAAGAACTTCTTTCTGTTGAAGAGAAATAATTAATTATTAAAATATTGTTCAATTGTTATTGTTGTGTATAAAATGTATTCTTAGGTATGACAGACTGATTGAGATAAGATTTTACCACATACCAGTATTTATACCAATAATAGTATCAATACCAGTATATTTAAGGTTCCAGTCATATAAGTCTACCAATAAAATTATTAGAGAATAATAGAATTATTAGATAATGTATAAATAACCCTCATGCTTACATGTATACGTAATTATTTTTCCCACCTACTAGGATTGCGAAAATATATTTACAGCTTTAAAAGGATAAAAATAAAAATAAGAAACAATATTCCGACGTCGAATGAACAGTCAGAAAATTCTCTCTTTCTCATTCTTTCTTTTCCTATAGAAGATCACTTTTAACTTTTATTAATACTTATTATATTCGGACAAAATGGGGTACCTATTGACTTCTGCCACTTAACACTCAATGTCAAAAAAAATGAGCTGGACGTGGGGCACAGTGTCTCAACACTAGGTTCCCTCTCCCTATCCTGCTATCCGGGAAAAAACGTGAAGCTGCAAATAATGCCCATTTTAAACATGCCAAACTCCCATATAAATAGCACATGGAGCTTAAAATATTGGCCACATTACCTGAGCGGGAACAATTGGTAGCGTTCCAAGGTCAATCCGATTCCGAGCGAAATCGCGTTCAAGCCATGGGTAATGTCGCTTTAGAACTTTCCTGTTTTATTAATTATAGTAATAAATTTGTCTGTGTGCTGACTTTTTAATTAGATCTGAGGGTGTGATACTTATAATGTGAAAGTTCTATTTGGATATTTGTTTCTTGTTAAAACAGAAATGGAAGACTATACTTGATTTTTTTTTAGCTTCACGCTGTATTCTGAACACAGCATGATAGGCAGAGGGACCTGGGAAACCTGAGACCTGGATTTTTCACTTTCTGCTGAATTCTGGAGGTCGTTGCACGCTTGTGCCCCTGCACCATAGCTGGCCTAAAATTGAGTGTAAATATATCTATATATAGAGGCGTATCTAAATATACCCGATTGTTTTGCGTTTTATCCTGATTTAGAGGAATGAAAATATTTAAATTTAACGTTTGATTTGCACCGCCTTTTCTGATACATCTTACATTTCTTTTTTCCTTATCGTTGTCATGGTGTCAAATTTCAAACACCTTTAAACCTTCTATCTATTAATGACTGATTGTCAGGTCAGGTAAAGAAAAAACACCTGGCATGTAGAAGCGTTCCTTCCAGAGTGTAGAAGAGAATTTCGCAGAATTTTGAGGGACCGAGAAAAAAAATGATTTAATGTTATATACTTCGCGAACACGAAAGTTATGGGAACCAACTAGTCAAAACATATAATTCCACAATTATATACCAGTCCAATCCCAGCGGCATTTCATATTAAGCTATTAAATCGCATGTAATCATATCACAACACAATATACGTCTAATAATGTTTCATTAATTAACTATTTACCGCCCGCGCTGCTGGAGTGGGCCTTATTAATTATTCATATAATTAATAGTATTTCCTTTACATAACCAATAACAATAGGAGAAATGTCTGTAGATAATAATTATCTTGTATTATTATTATGAGAATCATGTAGAATAGAATATCAGGGTACAGAGTGTGATTGTAAAAGCAACAGGTTGTGAGTTCGATTCCCACTCGAAAATTGAAATATTTAATATTTTCATTTCTTCGCTGCGCGTGGCGCTTAGTTCCGTCACTCAACTCACATACAGCGGGATACAGCGTGACGCTGATTTGATAATAATATTCTATACACGATATATACGAGTAAACACACCGAACTGATAACCTACATTTTCTTGAAGTCATAAAGAACCTTGTCACACGATTTAGCATTTTATCATCATATTTTTCAAACATTTTTTCGTATATCTCATACAACAAAAAGATAGAGATATTTGTGTAAGGGTTGTGAGACGTCCGGACGCGCCACGTGAATTTATAGCGTCCGATTCTATTACAGCCTAAAAACCTGAGTAGTAAATCAAGGGAACCATATTTCACCAAACCTGACGTGAACCTAAATAATATTCTGTTGTTAAATAAATAAAACTATTATTATAATATATTAATCAGCAAATGTTATTTGATATAAAAGGCGGTATTGTTAACACGCAATATCTGGAAACTTAGGTGAAAAGTGGAGAACGGAGTGTTTACACTTTACACTAGGTTCCCTATGCTTATCTTGCTATACGTGGGATACAGCCAGAAATACAAAAGATTTTATTTTTTTTGATGATTAAGATTAAGATAAGATTTTATTATATTTACATATCGCTAGCGAGAAAAGATAAGCTTCACACATTTCCCACAATAACAAAGTAAGCAGAAAGAACCTAGAGTTAAGACACAATTTTTTTACTGGTTTAACAGTTACATGCAAAAGAACGGATATACAAACGTACAAACGCACTTGGGTTGGGCTTTGAGCTTCGTCGCAGTCGGGTAAAAATATTTTCTTAAAATAATTATGATTTTCACGTAATACGTTACGTGTTGTATTAAATTAGCTTTTTCAACTTAAGAATTTTCTTCCGGAAACATGAATATAAAAATAGAATGCAAAGATCAGATTACGCTCTTAAATTCTTGGCAAGCTTTTTAGTTTATTCGCTAATTTTTAAATATTTCTTGAAATAAATATTTTTATTTTTTGATTTAGCTTTTTAGCTTCACTCTGTATCCCGCATATAGCAGGGTAGGCAGAGGGAACCTTGTGTTAATATACTCCATTAAGGTACTCCGTTGCCCAGTTTCCGCCGAATTATTGCTTGCGTGTTGAGTGGCGACGCACTTTATCTCGTTTCCAGAATGAGGAAATATCAAATATTTCATTCCCCCGAGTGGAGAACAACCCACAACCCTCGCATACTTGTCGGCGCCACAAAGGCCTCACTTTATTTTCCCTCTATCTAACCTGCTATTTACGGGATACAGCGTGAAAGTAAAAGAATACATATGTGTTTATGTAAAAAAAAACTAATTTTACATTCAAATGAAAACCTAACATACGAGTGCTGGCGTGTGTAATTCTTACACAACGTGTATTTACAGCCCGATGTTTATCACCTTTTGGTGTGATCGGAAAATATACTCCGGTTCGTGAATATTGAATAGTGTTATATAGACTTTGTTTTTGGGATATAAAACTAGGATTTTTATGTTGTTTTTATTATGTTTGCTTCCATTTTCTTTATTTCTAAAGAACCTAACTGTAAATAGAATAAAAAATAGTTATTAGAGTTAGAAGGTTGTCGGTTGGAGATCTTCTTGAAGTAATTAATAACTAATTAAGCTTGTTTTATATAATTTTGTACTTGCAGTCAAATTTAACTTCTTCTTTTAATCCCAAAATATCTTGTTAAGTTATTATACCATTGTGTTTTGTGTGTCATTGTGTCTTTTTGATAATAAAGTTTCTTTAAACCTAAACCTAACTTCAGGCACTCAGAATATTTTTCACGTGTCACATACTCTTAGCTGTCCTTTTTATTTGACCATAGAATGTTTAGCAACGTTGATGGTATATTGAAGAGAACTTGCTTATGTACATATATTTATGTAGTAAAACTTACAAATACAATAAAATAATAATACTTTACGCATCCCTTAAATGAGGTTTGAACCTACACTTTAATCAAATAATAAAAAGTAATAAATAACCAAAATTTAAAAAAACCAAAAAAATATTATTAACTGTAACTTTCCAGATTCTATATTTAGTAAAAAACAAATGAAGGTATCCAAAAAAATATATACCTAATGGTATACGCGAATAATCCGGCCTAAAAGTTTCATTTAAAATATGTAAAAATTGCGAAAATCAAAGGATTTACTAGTCGCAATGTCTATAGAAAGATATAGTGACAAATCCTTGTATATTTTCTACACAGTTAAACGCTGTACACAGCCCACTGTAGTTTTATAGTCACTGCAAATCGGAACTAGCGTAACGTCAGCGTAGCGCCACATTTTTACATTAACGTAGATACTAGATGGTATGGCGGCGTCGCGTGAAATCGTATAGCTGTAAAGAATGGGGTGCACTGTGTAGTTTTTTAGCATTGTTTGATGATGAAGTCAGGACCTGAATAGTGGAACTCCTTAGAGGTTATCAGCATATCACACTAGTGCAGCCTCGTATAATTTATAACTGTAGCTGCAAAGCATGTTCTATTATTTTTAAGTTAATGTTTTCGAATGTGTAAATTAGAATAGAGAAAAATTCGGTATGGAACTATTATTATTTTTTTATATATTTGAATTAAACATAAAATTAACAAGCAAATTGCATTACTTTGAACATCACATGGAATGCCCCCTCTACATTTTCTATCGCGTATATACTGATAAGTTTTCGTTAGGTATTTTATGGCGTGCAACCGGCGTACCACTACTGCACACCAGACGCCGGAACGGCGGTATCATCTTCACTGGATTCACCTGGATTCCTAGGTCCATTCCGTTCCATATGTATTTGGTAGACATTTTAATTATGGAATCAACTACTACTAGACTCGTTGCTAGATAACTACAAGATTGGGCTGTTCAAGGGGTGGGATCAACAAATATCTTAAAACTTCCTCCTTCCGTTACGTTCCTCTGGTGCAGTGAAAGTTCATTATCAGTGGTAATCACTTAACATCTGGTGATCCGCTTGCTCGTTTGTCTGTTTGTTTGTTAATTTATCAAACAAATGCTGGAAATATAAAAAGAAAATTAAAAAAAAAAGAAATTTTCTAAGCATTCCTAAACCCACCTTTACATCTGTCAGGTAAAATCTACCGAGCGACATTGCACGGTGACTGTGGCGCGCGAACAAATTACTATTCTAACTTGCCGGCCACGTGACATGTATACGTAATAAGTATTAAACCGTTATATACCAAATTATGTATAGAGAATGTGACTCTATGGCTCAGTGCGATGGTATTTGGTTATAAGCGCGACGGTTTTGGGTTCTATTATTAACCAGGCAATGGCCATTATACCAAAAAAATTTTTAACACACTACGGCCTTTGCCTGAAGCCTACAAATATATATTTTTTATCTTTTTGATTAACATATTTAACAATGATAAGTCTAAATACATAAAAGCTTGACTTTATGTGATGATAATTTAGAAAAGTATTAATAAATACATTCTTCGTGTATATTCTCCTTTTAACAAGCTTTTATTACGTCGTATCGTTATTTTATATACATTAATTTGTAAGTATGTAATAAAATCTATAATAATACATTATTCAGGCAATAATAGAAACTTTATAAAGGTAAGTTAACTATTAGAGTTTAAGCTTATTGCTCCGAGCACATTTTGTAGCATCTTTTCAGTTGACGATACACGCTTACGTTATTTTTTACTGTATATTCCGAACGAAGTATATTCATTATTTTACTATGATATTTTTCAGTTTTCAGCTTACAGCGCCATCTCTGTATTTCCATATATTTCACGAAGTACAATTTTCATTGTGTACTAGCGACATCTTCAAACTTTCCGGCGTTTCAAGATGGTCCGCGTTTTACAGTTCGAGGCTGAAACTACAGGTGGCGCTAAACTAAAATTACTGTTGAAATTATTATTTTTTATTATCTTTGTACTTTTGTACAATAAAGTGGTCTAATAATATAATTATGTGATAACGATATATCTAAGATAGGTAGATAAAAATTATGTAGTATAAAATATACCAAACCAAATATATATAACAAAAAATATCGAATGGACAGGACCGAAATTTTAATCAATTAATTAATTTTAACTATAAAAAAAAAACAAATAGGAAAGTTTATTCGTTTTAAACTCACTAAGCTTTTGTTGTAAATTACCAATCATTTTATTGTCATAATTATAATTATTACAATCATCAATCATTAATTAAATATTTGATAACTATCAACAGTTACAGTTTTAGTGACGTATAACAAACAATATGTCATGTCATCCGTGTGATTAAAAATTAATTATGCCAACAATAAATGTATGCAACACATGAAACACGGTGTTTGTGAGTTTTCACATCACAACTCGAAGGAATCTATTATTTATTGTGCTGTTGAGCACAGCAACTCAATACAGAATGTCTCAAAAATTTAGGCGAAAAATTTGAACTGAGTATCTTAACACAGCTTTCTCCTTAACCTACATGAGACTCTCATAGACAACTTGCGATTATCGGAAACTTTCGATACATAAATAAATAGAATACAATTCCTCAAGAAGAAGGGATTGAATCCACAACTATCACATTTACAGTACACTCCACAGTACTTTATCCTACTGCGCTACGTCAACCTTCATAAGCGAAACTTTTTCAATATATTGCTAAAGCAATAAATACGTACTTACCTTACAAATAAATATTACAACGTGACATAAGTGATACGAGACTCAGAATCAGTAAATATTGTCAAATAAATGTACTTAGCCGATAGCCGTCTGTTTATTTGTTGTTCAACTTGTAATGAGAATACAGATCGATGTGCGGTACAAGATATAGGTGATGGACTATGCAGGATTTCCACTCAGGGTATTAATTGTTATAATTTCATCGCATTGGTGACGAGATAAGGTTGAGTTGAGGTGAACAGCCTTGAAAAATTGGACGGTGCATGGAGAACGGAGTCAGTGTCAACGAAAAGTGTGTGTAAATGGAAAGATCCTGTCCTCCTGTTTAAGCCTTGTTTTATGCAGGATACCTGAATGCATGATGCTAAAAAAAATTGTAGCCGAATTCAAGGTAACCACAATAAGGTAATGAAAATAATTAATTGCTCTCAGTTGAAATCAAACCCACAACTTCAAGTATACTGGTACTGGACTGCATTACGATGACTCCCAATAAAATAAATAAAAAAATAATCTGTTTTCTCTTTTAGCTCGCACCATACACAGAAGCCCGACGAGCGTTCAGCCAATTGAAGTTACCTATAGCAACCCGTAGCTATGGCAACACCCACTCAACATCTTTATGAAATGTACCGCCATATTTTATAATGAACTAACTGAGTTCTAACAAAACTATTTTGTAAATTTGAACTATTGAACTATACGTTTTATTAAAGACAGGCTCGAATTAATTGTGAAGTTTGTTTCAATAGATTACGATTTGGAGTTGCTTAGTATCGGTCCGGAGTGCCTTTGTATTTGATTTGAGGTTTTAAAAGCCGTTTCAAAAGTGATTATGGCCAGTTTGTTTATATTTTAGTTATTTGTGGATGAGTTATTAGAATTTTGTTGATAAATTTGTATTTGTTTTTCGGGGTAGAGTAGCCATAGATAATCTTTAAATAAGTCACACAGTTTTCTATTGTCTCAAAAAATTTGGAAAATCTGTTGAAATGAGTATCTTAACATCAGGTTCCCCCTACCTACACTTTTATACGCAGGATACAGCGTATAGCTAAGTATCATATATTTAAGCTATGATTCATTTATACAAAATTATTCAAATGATCCCCATTATAAATGTGATACAAGATATATTTTTACTAACCTCAATATTCGGTGTACTTAGCACAAGATTTGTGGAAGCCGCGGCAACCAATAACATATATCAATTTTGAGGGGGAAACCAAAAACATAGTAACTATAAAATTCAAATAAAGCCACTTTTACATGAATTACGTCCGGGAAGCATTCGCGTATGAAGTAAAGAATGATATTGTATGCATTTTGCATGAGTACGGTATTATCGGATATGGCAAAGAATTTGAATATTCCCAACGTAGCTACCACTGGACTCGGATACAACTCGATCGATGGAATTGCTATCGAGAATCGATTCGGAAATTTGCTCTCTAAGCGTTATTTAAATAACTTGTGGTTGAAAACAGTTTCAGTTTATTTGAATGTATATATATAATGTATACATATGTTATTTGGTTTCCTATATCTTATAAAACAAAGTCGCTTTTCGTGTCTGTCTGAACTTTCTAACTCTTCTTCTTCTAAACCACCCAACAGATTTTTATGCGGTTTTCACCATTAGGTCGAGTATTTCTCAGGGAAGGTTTATATATAGTTTATTATTTGTACATTCGTATGTAAATTAACATAAATACGATAAATGTGCATAAAGTGCTACCCGTTGAGACACTTTCGCGCATGCTCTGCTTTAATGGTAGGTACTACATGAAAAAAATGTACTAAAGAATTGTTCCTCTTAATAAAACCTACAAAAACGTCCGCGACGGCATATTCGTATCTTTTTTAGAATAACGTGTAGTGATCATTTTTCTGTCTAAAAATAATAATTTCAATATATTTTTTATTGTGAGTCATATTTTTCCATAATGGTATTAATCCTTATCCTTTAAATTACTTTATTAATTTTCTACGTTAAACGAAGATAAAATTTGCTTTTTACACTATTTCGAAATTGCGAATAGTTTTACAGAAAAACGCATTTAATTGTTGACACATCCCGCCGTTGACACATCGGCTGTATGTTACTCAAGTTTCACTTATCCCTTACTCTCAGCACATAAATAAGTATATTAGTTACGTTGGTCATTTAATGTAGATCAAAACTGTTTTTTACTGTTTTTCATTTTAATAAGTACTTTAGAAGTTGTTACAATATCAAAAAATCCTTGCTGCGAAACGGCTCGCCACTTGCCATGCGTCCGCCGCGCCCGCCTGCCTTACACACATCGGTGGATCAGTGGTAGAATGCTTGCCTGCCAGGCGGGCGGCCCGGGTTCGATTCCCGGCCGATGCATTCTATTTAATTTTCCTCACAGGCAGCCACGTAGTGCTTGCTTTTCATCAGGGACAGAATACCCTCTTCAGCATTAACCACAAGCTCGAAAAAAAGACTCACCTGCCTTTATAGCAACGAAGATTTAGATGCGTTTGTACGTATTGGATAATCGGAGTTGAATGTATTATTTCAGCGCGATATATTTGGTTTCATATTTTTTGTAGTAGTTATTAGTAGGTAGATTTTTGTTTGTAATTTCTTCCGTTTAAAAATAGTCATTTAAATATATTTTAATAAGTACTTGAAAAGATTAGTAGCCCAGATTAAAAATTACGGTACCTACTAAAAAATCCTTGCTGTGTAAAACAATTGGAAAATCCTTATTGAAACTACGAAAATGCGGGTTGCATTAGGGTTTAATTAATTTTCACATTATCTTAAGTGCTTTGCAAACATACATTATATGAATAATCCAGTAGTAAAAGCGGGCGTAGCCGCAAGAGGGTCGCTAGTATTTTATAAATTATAAAAAATGTAGTTAACGAGAACAGAAGTGTCTTAAAACTAGGTTCCCTGTGCCTACCCTTATGTGTGCGGGATACAATGTAAAACAGATGTTTCTATTTTTTAAATATTTAACGATACCAACGTACCTATTATATGTAGTACATAGGTACTATAGAGTTCGTGTTGTATAATGATAACATAGGAATATCGCATAAACATTACAGTAAAACTTAGACAAAACAATGTGGCGTTGAACCTCGAAACTTGCGTATAGGTTTTTTTAGGAAGTGTAGTAGAGCACTAACTCGCTCTCAACGCTGACATCTTGAGAGCAATCTTAAGATGATGCAGGCTGCATGCAGAAGATGATGCTGAAGCAATCTTACATAGATTACAATCTATAAACGAGGCCTTAGAGACGATTTCCCCAAAATGATGACGGAGAATGACGGGGAATGACGATTCTCTCTTGTTTCGTCTCACGTTTGGCAATGCACGAAAACGAACTTGCGGGTTTCAGTATAATATAATATAAGAAGGCAATTAAATAATACTTAAAACCGTATCCCACAATGCTCTAAGTAATTCGAAGTGAGCTTGAAGCAACAAAACGTGCATAATGCATGTCTAGATTTTAAAATGACGTCATTAAGTCGTAATAAATCACTCCGACGCGCTGCATAACAGTAATTTCCTAGAGTGGCCGCCACAATAGCCAAGTTTTGTACGAGAAACGTGAATATAACCACTTTTTTATGTTTAAATCGTTTTTTAATATATATTTCGTATGGATGCACTAATTCGTTTCTTTTTATATTTGACAATTTTTTGTATGTTTTTGATATTGACAATTTAGTCATGCTTCTCTCTTTTCTCTAATTATCACGTCAATTGAGTAGAAGTACTTTTTTATTTTCGCTCAGATTTTCTTTCAAGAGAAAAGAGAAAGATAAATTAGTGATAGTACATTCTTATTACAGCTTTTCGTTTATACACAACGTTAAATGAAAAAAAATATAAGAACTTACCACAGTATATGTGGTACTTACTACTACGTTCACTACGTGATATTACGTTTTTTGTCTAGATGCATCTCAATCATTGGATAAAGATCTTTCTTCTTTTTCTTTCTTCGGTTTTCTCATTTGATAGATATTGCCTGCAATCGAACACATCCTAACTACAAAATTTCTACGATTTACACTATTACATTCACTTTTAAAACAAAAAAATCAATCAAAAATTCGTAGTAGCGGATTCAGTTATATACATAGAAAATACGCGTATGTAAACCAATATGTCATCTACGAGGCCGTTCCGGGGCACAAAGGCATTCTTTACTATTATTCGTCCGGTAATATTCAGTGAAATTATTCACTAAATTTTTGCCTTGATGCTGGAAATCGAAATATTGTGCCAGATTTCGCTTTGTTCTCGATAAAATTATACGAATGATATAACTTCAACGATATTAATAAACATATTAAATAATAAAAAAAATAATCTGAACAGTTTTGAGGTCGTCGTGTTGCAGTGGCATAACTTCTGGTTGTAAATAGGTGAGCACTGGGTTCGATTCCGACTCGGGGAAATGTGTTATTATTATTTTCTGGTGCAAAAAGGCAAAATCACCCTATTTTAACGTTTTTCGTCGCATATTTTTCAAATGTCACAAATAATAATAAAAATAGTGACTCGATACCGACGAAATATGTTTTGTAACACAACGAAGGAGCTGAATCTTAATTTATCTAAGAATCTTAAAAGTCGAGCGCTGGGTGTTCGGCACGAACTTTGTCAATATTTGAAGGCCCGATGATAGGAATAGGAGCGTTCTAGAAGAAATTGAACTTATTAATGAAGTTGATGAAAGTTTATTTAGGGTTGTAATGTATGGAAAAGAAACTTTATTTACTTTTATATTATATTGAAAGAAATTACTTAGTCACTTCTTTCAATTTAAAATACAAGTAAAGTAAATTACTTATAACAAATCTTTTGATCGATACTTTTCTTCTTATAACCATTATGTTTACGATGTTAAATGCCAAATAACGAAGGGACCCTAAAACAAAATAAACAAAGTAAAAGACATTTCCTAACAGTGTCACTAAATGTTACAAATTTAGTTAAAATCCCCTTTAAAAAATCTATAAAATTTGGGTCAAATACAGTAGAGGGAACCTGGGAACTTTTTGTTAAGACACTTTCATTCCACTTTCCGCCGAATTCTGGAGACATTACTTATCAAGCGGAGGAACTCAGCACAGTGCCTTACCAGAGCCAAGAAATTAAAATATTAAATATTTACTTTTTATTTTCCTCAATAGTTAAGCGAACTTACAACCTATCACATTTACAGACGCACGTTTGTGCTCCTGGCACCACTGGTCTCTGCATTCTTCATTCTCAGTATAATTATACATACGTATTTAGTATAAATCTTTAAATCCTTGACCAAAATCCAAAACAGCGTTGGCCACTTTCACAGATATCCCATTAAACTGAGTATACAGTCCGCGGCAAAGTTAGATTGGTATTTGGTACGCATCGTTGTGATTACTACAAGCCCGCGATAGGCAATTTCCTTTCCTTTGAAGAAGGCTTCGTCTTCTTACTGCCTGTTCCGAATAGATTTTAATGAAGCAGGCATTTTTGGGATTTCCTTTGCATGGAAGTTTCGTCTTGGTGAAATTAGATTTCGATGTGATTTTTTTCTTGGTTATATTATAATTACTAGATTTTTTTTATGTTATAAAAAAAATAACTTCACGTTTTATCGTAAGCTAAGCAGAGCGTGTCTAGTGTTAAGATAGTCTATTCCCAATGCAAAGCGGAGTTTTCAAGATATTTTGTTAAGACAAAAGAAGATAAGTTAATTGAACTTTTCAACAATACTCGTACATTATAACATCAAAACTTCTATTTTTGTTTGATGAATTTTATTTTTAAGTCACTTAAATCGAATCGATGAAAATCTCAATAAATGTTTACTATTTTAATGAAAAAACAATTGGTTACATTTCTACTAGCCACCTTTAAAATTTTCAATATTTAAATAAAAATGAAAAAAAAAAAACACCATTACGAAAATTTCCACATTCGTTGTTCTCCACGAAACATCACCGTGAACCATAGAAATGCCTACAAGATTACTGCCCATGGCCCCATAAAAACATAATAGCATCCCCATTTCACTATTGTGCGAGTTATTAATTTACTTCCATATCATTTTTCTCATACGTCAACGGTACAAAGCCTTTCAAAGGTGGACATGGGCAGGTTTTAAAAGGGTAACCTAATCTGATGTATGTAAAAACACAGACGACTCTAAGGTAGGGTCGGGGTACCGCGATCATTTATAACCCCAAGATGACACTGTATTTGAAACCATCCTTTCACGACTTTGCACCAGCCACGAGGATGCATTTACTAAAGTTTTTATAATACTTTGAATTTTTATAACAATTTATTAAACTAAGTTGGCTTATGTATGTGAAGCGAGCATTTGCATTTTGCACCTGTGAGCTGTGCTGAAACAAAACATTTAATTTCTAATCTTTGATCTACAGATTAGCTTTGGACTTAAGATGCTTGTGATATTATCTTTTCTCTATTAAATTCGTTTTTTATTTGGGCTTTAAGAGAGAGATTAATTTAATTAATTTAAATTATAATAATAAAACCCGTCAAATGTGAGTTAGATTTAGTTTCTGATCCACGATTGTAGGTCAACAAGAAAAACTACTTAAAACAAACAGTCGATAAATTTGAAATTGTTAGCGGTGCATGTTAATTTAGTATAATTTGAACTACAGATATAAATTTGTATTCGTTTTCCCATCCCACTGCGCCTGATGGCTTCTAAGCGTTAAAACCCCAAATTCATTACTTCACAAAGTAATATGGTCTCGATAACATTTTTTATAACATTTTCCAGGAATCAGTCTTTGAAACATTATAAGCTTGTATAATGAGGCAAAGCGTAACCTAATAGCTCATTAGTATCATCATACACAATATATCGTTTTACGTCGGAGTGACACACAGCGGCGTAATTATGAATTCTCGTTAACGAATCAAATTGTTGAATATATTTTTTTCATATTTTGGTGTTATTCCTCTATAAAGAAACTAGTGATCTGACCTTATTTCGTTCAAACCATAAATTATTTTGAAAAAAATTGTAATATCAATATTTTTGTTTCAGGTAAGTGCAAATACAGCAAAAACATCACACTGTAATCTACATACTACGGGGTAGGCAAAGGGAACCTAGTGTTAAGGTACTCTTTTTGTCTACTTTCCTCCCAATTTTCGAGGCCAATGGAGATACAAACAACATTTTCAATTGACAACCACTAACAGGGTGCATACGTTACTATAGAATCGTCACAACCTTTGGGAATAATTAATGTGAACGAGATATGATTAAGCCCCCACAATAGTGTCATCAACGTATACTACTGTATATGCCTTATAATGCGATTAGGACCGCAATTTGACGGTAATACCAACTAGATTTATACTTGTTTTGATCAAATTAGACATTACGGATTAGGCGTATTAATTATTATTATATATCTTGTTATAAGGGTGTCGTGGTACAGTGGGATAGAGTTTTAGCGTAAATATTATAATTTTCGGTTCGATCCCACTTTGAGACAGTAAATTAGTTATCTATATATCCTTGGTTTGGTAAATTAAGGTCCGCTGTTCAATACACAATGTCTTGAATTTGGGCGGAAAATTCAGTGTGATTTTTTTTGACATCAGGTTCTGTTTACACACCCGCTACGTATCAAAATTAAAAATGAAATTTAAAGTTATATACCATAGGAATGAAATTAAAAACAAATGGTTCAATAATATAATCAATTTTATTAAAACATATTAAAAACTGCACATAAGACACAAGCAATTAACAATTTTTTGGCTTCACATTTGTCGATAACTACGTAGACAGATAAAAGCTAGTGTCAAAACACTCCGAACTCCACTTTCCGCCTAAATTCGTCTCACTACGTGGTGAGTGACAAGCGGTACTCAACGCCGCACATCGTACACGCACTGCGATATTACGACCTCATAAAATAAAATAAAATAGAATCAACAAATATAAATTCTGTTTAATACATTCAATAGACAATGGGTGCCCGCTTTGGTATTTCGAATACGAATTCATGTTTGATGAAATACCACGAACAATTGTGTGATTATTGAGCGAGTCATACCTGTGTCATTATAACTGTACAACAGTGCATGGACATAGAATATCATTTTCAGAAACACTTTCTCTAGGTTATACTTTAAACTTCTTGAGAAAAAAACTTTCTTTATTTTTATAAAACTAGTAGGTAAAATTCACGGATACGAAATTCGTTTGTGTTAATTTTAAAATTATCATTTTTCTCATTCATGTGGGATTTTAATTTACTGCGCCGTTACACTTTAGTATTGCGTAATTGGAAAAGAAATCAAATAATAATTTGAAAGAAAAAAGGAAATAATTTAGGATCTATCTTTATAAACTGTTAGTTAAATTCTGGTACAGAAGAAAAAATAAACGTGGGTAGATACAAAAAAAAACGTTGCTATAACTATTAATCAGGTTCCAAATTAAGAAACTAAAAAAATATTATTTCCAAACAGACGATACAATACAATTAAAACTACAATAATACGTAATTCTTCTTGAATTACAATTATTGTCTATTCTTTAAAAAACAATTGCTTATCAAATAAGAGAATTAAAGAATATATATTTCGAATTTCTGCTAACAACATTCTGTGGTGTCGTGACGAACAATAGGCTTAATCCGAATTAGTGTAGGCGGTCGAGCGCGAAGTACAGTATGAATGACCTTTGTCAATATCACTGACGCCTCGCTCGGAGGCGAGTGTAATTTGACATAGCCCTTTATGTATCGAAATTTTACTTAATTCCAGTAGGTACAATGAGTGTTTTATTATATTTTGAGAGTAAAGTTACAGTTTTCTTGGATATAGTGGAAAGAGAAGTAGAGAAGTGGAGGGAGTCACTGTGCCCGAATAGAACTCATACATACCATGAAGTTTTAATCAAAATTTCCATTCACTCTCCCGTTATATTGCGACAATATATACAAAATGTATTTCAGAAATATTTCATAAATCCTTTTTGTCTAAAAACGTTATAACTTGAATGAAAACTCTGTCACTTTGGATAGTCTAGTAAAATTTCCCAAGAATTTCATCTTAATAGCCGTTTCTCTATAGAAATACGCTATCAATTTGTGTACTGCTGTCAAAGGTTTATATAAGCTTTTAAATCAAAAGATGAAACTGAAAGAGGAATCTATTCTATGTCACTTCAGTTGGACGATAAATGAAACTTAAGATACAACGAAATGATGTAAAATACATTTTTGAGAAATTTAAGTAGTAATTTAAGGGATGAGGGAAGTTACTTTTACGTAACAATTTTCTTGACATACAAATGCCTTTTTTCCGTTTCATCATTCTTATATTGTACTAAATGTAATCCTAAAATTCGTTTGTGAGCACTAGTAAGCGTAAAAATTATATTTTTCCTGTCTCCTTAGGACTTTTGGAAAATTTTCTCTTAGTGCTTCATTACACCTTCCAGGGTGTATTACGACGTGTAAAGCCACCAAGAGGTATAAGGATATGTACAATTATAAACGACTATGAAATAATTAAGTTTAAATGAAATTATACCAATTAACTTAAAAAACAGACAGTAGAAAATAACTCAACTCAACTAACAAAGAAAATCGTAACTTAATAATCTATCTGAACATTTGAGCTTTCAATATTAAAATAAAATGGGATATTACGAAAGCTCAATGTTGTGGAAGCTCCTCTTACCCGTATTTGATGTTCATAACAGACAGTTAGCGTTTGTTGGAAGGAAATAATAAAATTTTTCTGAGCAACGTCGCGATATGGAGGTTTCGTAATAAAAACTGCAACTATGGCTTTCCCTAACAAATTGCTTGCATGTGATCCCTGTCGAGTGTAAGTTATAGGCGGGAGCGATTTATTATTTGCTTATTATTTGAAATTGTTTTGAAATTATTGTTATTTCGATATGACTTGAATATTTTATTTACCATTAAAGAGCAGGGTAGGCAAATGGAACGTAGTGTTAAGAGGGGGTTGAACCCACAATTGTCATCTTTACAGTCACACGTAGTGCCTGTGCAGCATGGCCCCTTCCCTGTAGATAATAGTTAGATAAAAATAGATAATAATATTAAAATATATAAAACTGAAGTTTAGTATCTTTTGATTTTTTTTTATAGAAAGAATCTGAGCACCTAGTGACCAGGTACCCCATTCCATTCTTTATTAAATTAATATATTTTATAACTATTTTAAAATTAATATAAAGAAAAACTGTTTTTTTTTATTTTTTTTCGCTGTCATCTGTTACTTGTAGAGTACAAGACCGCTCATGTAAAAGAATGTCGTGTTAGATAGCGTGTTATCTAGGCACGATGCCAAACCGAGCATTATGTGCATAACTGATTTCTTATGATGGTGTTTTTGTTTGGCTCTCTTTAGTACTAATGGAATCTGAATTCTATATTATGGTGAATTTATATAATATTACATATTTGGTTTTAAGCTCTTTTGTAAAAATTTAGTGGTTGAAGTTATTTTAAAATATTAAAATATTAAATATATTTAAAATATTTTAAAATATAGAGTACGATAATCTATATGTGTATCAACTTAACCACAGATACAGTAGGGGGCGACAACTAGGTGCATATTAAATTTTAAAATTCATTACATTTCAATCTTTATTATTGATTGTGGTGTGGTATGAAAACATCAGTATTTCGTTCATGATATTTAATTTTCCATACAAATATGCGGTTTACGAAAATTAAAACATAAATTATGTAAATGAGTAATTACAGATCATCTCGTGCTTCCTCAATCAAGGGGTTACAGGCAGATGCATTACGTACATACATACATTATGATTTTCATATTAAATATTTTACTGAATTATAATTAACTTACTTAATTAACTTTTTACTTTATATAGAGAAACGTCGAGTTATGTACGCAGTTACAAAGCATTTTTTCATAAGTTGGAAAAGAATTACTCTGATTCGTTGAAAGTTAACCAATGTGCGTTTATTTAACTTCTAGTTACATTTAAGCCAACTGGAGGCCAAGTTCTAGAAATCTGAAAACTTTTAGATATATCAACAAGTGTTAAAAGGCCGACGCCGCTTTAGCATCAGACTTGGCACACTGCCACGCCACGCCTAGGCCGACCATTGGTTAATAAAGTTAACCAATTGACAACAGCGTGAGTACTATTGGTTGAAATATTACATAATATCAGGTGACCTAGCCAGAATCTAGGTTAGTGGGTGTTGAAGCAGGTGACGTCACTGTGACGTGGTTAGGCCTGTTTAACTGAGGTGTAGGCATGTTCAAATTCAAGTCAAAAAATTGATATATTAATGTGGGACTCTGTGATAACTGGGCAGAAGTACAATAAAATTGGGGCAAAATGGTATTCCTAAATCAAAAGTATTTCCACCTTGGCGACCAGAGACCTAAGACCTAACACCCAACACGCATGCGCACTGCGATACGAACAAAACAAATAGCGAAAAAAGACACATAATTAGGGTAAACAGAGGGAACCCTATATTTAAGACACCCCGTTCCCTTCGTTTTAAAATCTCAACATTGGGAATTGTTTTGTTACCAGAGCGATGAAAATAATAATTCGTTCCCCTAAGTGGGAATCGAGACAAGAACCCACGGCCTCAATCGGCAATAACCTTTATATCATAAAAAAACGAAAACAGAATGACTTACACTTTACAAAACAGCTCTTTTTGTATATTCCACAAATAATACGTAAAGTAAGCGATAACAACAGAGTAATCAATGAAACGCGAGATAAAGCACGTATCAAATAGGATTACAGTCGATTGAAATATCCCTTGAGCTGAAATTTCATAGTATTTATAACTTTTGTTTGATAATGGATCAAGTGGAATAAAATTCTTCTATTTACACGGTATAATATGAACTTAAAAAGTTCTTAACAAAAATGATGATTCATTTGTTTTCTTCTTTATTCTTCTTTTTTTACCCTCGTTGTACAGCGGTACAATGTCTGGATGTAAATGTTACGGTTGTAAGTTTAATTTCCACTCGGAAGAATTAATCTAAACGCGAGGTTGAGTTCCGTCACTCAACACGCAATGTCTATAGACATTGGCGGAAAAATGGGGAGTGTCTAAGGTCTGCTTTCTCTGCCATGTGTGGGATATAGTGTGAAGTGAGTTTATTTATATTCTTATTTAATAGTAAAACACTGACTAGCACATTGATTATTTTTTTTTGATTAATTGATTATTATGGAATCTAAGTTCGAAGATGTACAGCAACCTGTAAATTTGAAATAACAAGGAATTTCATTATGACTCTTGTAATGAAACTCTTGCATGTTCATATGCTAACTACTTAGTAAAGAAAAGAACGAATTGCCCTACTACCAAATTCTCTGCATCTTCCTCACAAAATAAAATTAAAATTGCTTAAAACAGAAAAAAATATACCTATCAATAAGAAAAATCTCTTATTTTCTTAACCAATTCTATGTACTCTACAGTGACTATTTATAAGTAAAATCTAGCATTTTCTATTGCATTTTCTAATCGAATAAGTCGTACATAAAATGTCACTTCACTTATTTGCCAAGTAACTATTAATACAGTAAGTATTGGAATCAACAATATTGCAAATATTAACAATATCTAAGAATTTCTAACGACTCGACGCACGAGGCGTGAAGTAGAAGGTAGTTAGAGCGCTCGCTCATGCGTTACTCGATAAGGAGATGTTCACATCTGTTCATTTATATATTATTATACTATAGCAGGCTTTGTGGTGCAATGGTACAATCTTGTGACTGTAGCCGCGACAGGTTCGAGGTTCAGGTTCTCACTTTGAGAAATTAACTATTGGTTATTCATATTTACATTTATTCACTCTGGTAACAAGGTAAAGCGAAATAGCTCGCAATACCTCCAAAATTCGGTGGAAAGTGGAGTATGGAGTGTCTTATTATTACGTTCTCTCTGCTTACCCTGCTATTTGTGCAATATATTTGTGTTCTTCCCAGAACGAAGAAATGGAAATAGTTAATTCTCCCTAGTGGGAATCGAACCGTCAACCGTTGCGTTTACGACCAGATGCTGTGACGCTTCACGATGGTTTCTACTTAATGATTTCTTATTTATTGTTTCTGCAAGTCTACACTAAGCTTTAGTAATATTTGTCATCTTGAACTATGATCTTTTATTACGCGAAGTGTTCGCCGTGAAGCGACAAGCTTTTACAATCTGATGAACTGTTGCTAGAAATCTAAAATGTAAAATAACATAATTAATTAATGTTAAACTATAGTGTATATTTCTATTTATGTATAAGAAATATAAGTAGAGACCATCATATCGCGGGGACATAAGTGTGCGACTGTAAATGCGACGACGGGTTCGATTCCCACTCGGGGCAATCAAATATTTAATATATTAATTTCGTCGATCTGGTAACGCGGCGTTCAATTTCGACGAAAATGAGTAACGAAAGTAATTTAATGAGGAACAGAGTGTCTTAGCACTATGTCCAGTTCTCTCTGCCTACTTATTCAATTACTTACTATAAATATATTTGTTCATCGTTATATTGATATAGGTACAATTCTTTAAAAATATTTTTCTTTAATAAACAACAAAGTCGGCGACCTCGCCTCTCGCAGTCGGATAAACATCGTTAAAATATCCGTGTAAACAGAAATAGCATCGATATAACAGTCGGTGTCTTTCAGAGCTTCAGATGTTCCAAATTAGTGGAGTGGAAACTGAAGGCACGTGCTGCTTTTCTCATGCTAACAAATAAAGTAAACTTTTATAATATGTATGAGAAGAAAACGAACGGCCGTCGTGTGCAGTGGCAGCAGGCAGGTGATACGATGGTTGTGGATTCGATTTCTATTCAGAAGGATGTTTTTTAGTTATTTAAGTTTCTTTTCTCTGGTTCAGTGGATATATTGAATTTAATGAATATTGATATTAATCTTTAAAAAATCCATAATCAAGTAAGTAACGAACGGAGTGTCTTACCACTAGGTTCCTCTGTCTACCCGGCTATATGCAGGATACAGCTTGGAGCTAAATATACTTCGACCATAAAAATCCTCAACTTAATCACAAAACTTAAACAAGTAATTTGAAAATAAAATATTCTTTTTTTGATTAAACTAAGAAATCTTGGCATTCCTATAAAGTACAAAGGGTGAGCTTTATCAACGCTCTCCCAGAACATTGCTAGCGTCAGATCAAATTTTGTGAAAGATCTTCTCTCAACTAAGCGCAATCATGTAGTTTTAATCAAAAAATATACTAACTTTATATATTTTTCACTATAATTTGTGCAATTTTCTCCTAAATACTTATTTTATTTAAGTATGTATTTTTATGAGTAGCAGTGATTAGAAACAGTAATTTATTTATAATCTATGATTATTACATACTAGCGACCCCCTTGCGGCTTCGCCCGCTTTTACTACTGGATTATTCATATAATGTATGTTTGCAAAGCACTTAAGATAATGTGAAAATTAATTAAACTCTAATGCAACCCGCATTTTCGTAGTTTCAATAAGAATTTTCCAATTGTTTTACACAGCAAGGATTTTTTAGTAGGTACCGAAATTTTAAATCTGTGCTACTAATCTTTTCAAGTACTTATTAAAATATTTTTAAATGACTATTTTTATATAGTTAAATGACTATTTTTAAACGGAAGAAATTATAAACAAAGCCTACCTACTAATAACTACTACAAAAAATATGAAACCAAATATATCGCGCTGAAATAATACATTCAACTCCAATTATCCAATACGTGCAAACGCATCTAAATCTTCGTTGCTATAGAGGCAGGCGGGTTTTTTTTTCGAGCTTGTGGTTAATGCTGAAGAGGGTATTCTGTCCCTGATGAAAAGCAAGCACTACGTGGCTGCCTGTGAGGAAAATTAATCGAACCCGGGTCGCCCGCGTGGCAGGCGAGCATTCTACCACTGAACCACCGATGACTGCTCATGACGCGCTTGTATAAGCAAAACGTCGCGGGGCGCGTTTCGCAGGAAGGATTTTTTGATATTGTAACAACTTCTAAAGTACTTATTAAAATGAAAAAACAGTAAAAGACAGTTTTGATCTACATTAAATGGCCAACGTAACTAATATACTTATTTATATGCTGAGAGTAAGGGATAAGTAAAACTTGAGTCGGCACAGCTGATGTTTCAACGGCGGGATGTGTCAACAATTAAATGCGTTTTTCTCTAATACTATTCGCAATTACGAAATAGTGTAAAAAGCAAATTTTATCTTCGTTTAACGTAGAAAATTAATAAAGTATTTTAAAGGATAAGGATTATTATGGAAAAATATCCCTCACAATAAAAAATATATTGAAATTACTATTTTTAGACAGAAATATGATCACTACACGTTATTCTTAAAAGATAAAAATATGCTATCGTGGACTTTTTTGTAGATCTTATTAAGAGGCACAATACTCCACTACATAATTTTCATGTAGTACTTACCATTAAAGCAGCGCATGCGCGAAAGTGTCTCAACGGGTAGGACTTTATACACATTTATCGTATTTATGTAAATTTACATAAGAATGTACAAATAATAATCTATATATAAACCTTCCCTGAGAAATACTCGACCTAATGGTGAAAACCGCATAAAAATCCGTTGGGTGGTTTAGAAGAAGAAGAGTTAGAAATTTCAGACAGACACGAAAAGCGACTTTGTTTTATAAGATATAGGATAGGATTATAAATATATTTAATTATTTTTACGAATCTTATTTATAGGATTAATTGTCTTTTTTTGGAACTAAAATTGTAGTGAGTCGTCACAAAAGTTTTAGTGACAAAATTATTATTCTTTATTTTTATTCTTTCGTCCTGATAACAAATCAAAGCGTGTTATCGAATTCATTCACTCAACATGCAATGTTTCGAAAATCGGGCAGGCGGGAAACGGAGTGCCTTAACACTAAATTCCCTCTGCCTCTCCTGTTATTACGGTAAAAAGCGTACATATTAAAGAAAATATAATTTCTCTAAAAAATGCAATTTTTCAACTAAAACAAGTACAAAACAAAATAAGAGTTTTTAGAATTTTTCTCTTGTCGCGTTCGTACTAACAATTACTCTGGTTCTTATCGACCGCCCCAGGCGTTCGGGGATCTAGTATGAAATAGATATGAAAAATCTGCATTCTACATTGTTTCAATCAGAGGTAAATTGTGCTCTAAGCCAATTCTCATTTTGTATGGAGCTCTAGGTATATTTGTATGTAGGAATTGGATATTCTATTTTGTTTATGTATTTCTTAAATTGCAATGTAATTAAAAAGGCAAGTTCACGCAGTATCCCGCAGAGTAAAGGTAGATGGAAAATAGTGTTTAGACACCCGTTCTCCATTTTCCACAAATTTAAAATTCCTTCCAAATTCCACAAAACACAAATACTTGGATGCCTAAATAAATCATCATACACAAATAATATTTTATTATTCATTTATAATTATGATATTACCTAATTCCAACAGTATAACATTTCTTTTGTCAATCTGTTTATTTTTCTTCTTAAAGTCGGTTCTCGCTGTATTTCGCATTTAGCAGGGTTAGAGAGAAATTGGAAACCTCTTAAAACATTCAGTTTCCCCACTAAGACACTCCGTTCTTCATTTTCCGCACTTCGTGTTGAATGACGGAACTTAACTTCGCAATTCGCCTCATTACCAAAGCGAGGAAATGAAAATATTATTAAATCTTATGATTCTGAAATCTGAACTACGACGGCCTCATACCTAGTACAAACACATACGATAAGCAATATAATATTCACTTAAATTATAATAAGCTTACATAATACGTACCAATATATATATTTATGTATATACGTATATATTAAGACCTATTGTAATCTGCTAACAAAAGGCAGGGCAGTGACGGGTCAAACCGTAGGGTGTAATTACTGAAACAATGCTATATTCTATTAATTGCTGGAGACATTATAATTATTATTATACCAAAGGGAAATGATAATATTATTTGTTCGTGTGTGAATTTGAAATATTATCTTGGTAGTATGAGTCGTGGCCGTGGTTGTAAGTTCGATTCCTAATTGAGAAAATAAAATATTTAATATCGTTATATTCTCGAGTTTGAATGAAAAGCGAAACGCATAACGGGGTGTCTCTAGATTCTCTTTGCCTATCTTGCTGCGTGATTTATAGCGTTAAACTGAATTATTTATATTTTTATGATATATTTCTAAATCTGTTTTATATTTCTACCAGTAGTATTTAGTACGACAAATATTATATTAAATTCAAACGATACCGTGATCATATATATCAATTACATAACAAATAATTATATGAAAATATAAACAAAATAAATAATATTGAATTGATGTTGAATCAATTCAATTCACAGCCAATTATACCAAACAAGCCAATCAGATACTTTTACATGTAAAATAGATACTTCTGTACACCGAAAGAACGTTGAAAAACGAGATCGTAAAAACGTTACAGAAATTCACCCCCAAAGAATTAATTCCGCTCCAAATATTTCAGATCATTCAGATTTCGCTTTACAGCCCAACTAGAGTAATAAAATGTCCCACAATTTCCACGGCGGCGAAGTGAAACGCCTTAAATTCATTTAATCACTATTATCTTGCCCAAAAACTAAGGGGTTACCTTAGTATTGCTAATAGTAGAAGTGTTTCGTGTTTAATAGTTTACTTTTAATGTAATAATTTGTATGATTTGTACGATCTATGGTTTTTTGTTTAATATAAATAATATAAATTTATATTAGAAATATGCTTTATTAAAATAGTTAATTGTTATTTGGATGGTCTTATAAAAGGAAAAAAATAAATATTTTTTTTATGCATTTCCTAACAAGTGTAAGCAAAATTTATTTATGCACTACCTTTAATTATATAATTGTTAAAAAAATCTAAACCGCTTCACATTGTATCCCGTACGCTGCAGGAAGGCAGAGAAAACGTCGTGTTAAGACACTCCATTTCCTATTATATGATTTCCGTTGGATAATGGAATCGATAATTGTTACGAGTACGTTGTACAAACGAAAAATTTCCTCATCTACTTAATCTTCTATAATATAGTAAGAAAAGCAGCTTTTCCCGCATAGGAGGGAGAGCTAATTTCTCCACTTTCTGATCAATTTAGAGATATTGCCTGTTGAATAACGGAATTCAACGCCACGTTTTGCTTACCAGTGCGAGCGTGAAAACAAAATAAATTTTATCATTCTTCTGAGTGGGAATCAAACCCACAGCCGTGGCGCTTACAGTCAAACGCTGTGCCATATCATTTCCACTCAACACTACTCTATGACCGACCCGTTCGTTCCATGTAATCCGTATTAAGAGCCACAAGCTTTAATACCGCTTTTGTCCTGTTTGCCTATTTCTTTCTTATCTCAGTGGAAAATTTGTCTAGGTGATGTCGTAAAATAGTCCAGATCTAGCTTTGTTACACCGGTAGGAAGCAATGTTTTTTTTTAAATGTTAACATAATAAAAATAAAGTAAAAGATTTAGGAAATAAGAGTAAATTGTAGGAGTTTGTGTTCGTGTGTGGTATGGCATGGCTTGGCAACGACTTCAAATCTATCAGTACTAAAAGTACAAAAGTTAGATTTGTATAGGACGTATTTAAAATGCAGCATGCTTTGCGCTTAATCCTGCACATATCAAGGTATGCTTAGGAACCAATTGTGAAGACATTTCTTACTCTACTTTCGCCCAATTTTCGAGACATAGCGTATTGTCGCTAGCATAGCGTAGCGTAGCTTAACGTCGCACTTTATCCTATTATTAGAGCGATAAAATAAAACTAATTAATTTTCCCGCTAGGAAATCGAACCCACAACAATCGCGCACCACGATAGCCTCAAACGGGCATTTAAAACTTAGCTATATAATCACAGGAGCAGTGGCCGTCTGAGTACTACTAAAAGAAAAATTGCAACGATTAATAATCAAGCAACGGTGTAATGCCATATTTTTCACCATTATATGCTCATTATGAGACAGATGGAATGAAGAAGGGAGATTGCTTAAAGAACTAACTGTGTTTACGGAATTCCAGATGTATTTTTCCACATATACTTCATTATTAATTAATTGTTGGCAATTTCGATTGGGTTATCTACGCAAAATAGAAAATCCTGGTTTGCCTGTTCCCGTCGGATTTCGGGGAATCCCCTCCTACTTCTCCCCTATATTCCCCAAGGACTCTTCATGCTGAATTTAAAGAAAGCCCTTTCTACTTCTCCCCTATACTCCCCAAGGAACTTTCATTCTAAATTTCACGTTCACTTAATAGTTTTGTCTGTACCCGTTTTCTTTCAGTTAGTCAGTAACAGAAGATACCAATATTATAATAGCTTTATAACAATATAGCAAAGTTAAAAATAATATTTACACTAAATTTATACTAATATATGCCTACAACTTGCAAGTTTACAATGTTAACATAATCCGAGAAGCTAAAACTAACAGTCTATCATAAACAAACAGCTATTACAGTTATTAGGAGGCCTTCTCGTCTACTCTACAATATACGGGATATAGCGGGAACCTAAGAAAAGTCTTACTGGAAACTGTTGTAATTTTTTCTCGAGTATAAATTAATGTGTTAGTATAATTGTATAATTTTTATTTTATAAAGGTATATTAATTCGAAATTTCCTAAACCTCCGTAATATAATATTCCAACATTATACAACCCAAAAGAGGAATTGTAATAAATATAAAAAAATATATAATTTGCTGTACAACAATGAAACGTAAGGCCATAGTTTGCAGCGAACTCTTCACGAAAATTACTGTCTTGATTGCTCCTAAGATAAATTATTCTAGTCTGAAGGCGTTTCAATGAGATAAAACGCCTGGAAACGACTAGGGCTACTTACGAATAAGCGCGGATGACTGCCTCGGTTACAATTTACGTGGAAATAATAATGAATATTACAACTGAATGAAAATAATACAATATTGTAAAAGGGACCCTCGTGGTACAATAGGACAGTGTTTGAATGTAATCACGATGGTTTTGGATTCAATTTTTACTAGAGAAAATAATTGTTTTTTTATTACTTTTATTACTTCTACGCTCTAGTAGATAGAACGTCAGTCACACAATATACAAGATCGAAAATTAAAAAGGAAAATGGATAACGCAGTGTTTTAACATTAGGTTCCCTCTGCCTACCCTGTCACATGCGGTATACAGAAACAAGCTTAACGAGAATATTATAAAAATAAATACATACACAAAGCCACATCCATACATTCAACATCATAACCCTCCTGTAATAAATGTTAGGCGACTAAAAAGGTGTCGCGCACCGCGTCTGCGTCCCGCTGATAAATGTACTGGAGCCGGTCGGCCAGCATCTATCTATATTAATATTTATACCCCAGCTAAGATAAAGCGTGACGCGTCTTCACTCACAGGATACTATAAAATATTATACTTCGATAATACTTTTGATAGATATGAGTAAAAAACCCTATTTTTATGTAAACATTTCTTAATATTGGCGGTCGTAGCGCAGTGGCACGGCGTTTGTACTGTAAACGCGACAGTTGTTAGTTCGATACTCACTCGTGAGAATAATTGAATATTGATATTCGAACATTCGAAGAGAAATTAAAATTTCTTTGTTTTGCTGTTGTGCCATTAAACCTGCACGAAATTCGGACGAAAATTAAAGAACATTATCTTAACACTAAAAACTTAAGCGGGAAATTGTTTTTTATAATCACCGGAGTCCGAATACAGTAGCTAATATGGAAATGATCTAATTCCACCACCACATACTCGTAAGTATATTAATACTGCGCTATGATTATATGCGGTCCGGTGACACCTCTGGGGAGCGCCAAGTCAATATTTAGATCAGGCAAAGCAATTTACAGGCTTTGAACCGGAATACTGTATGCATGCATATGATTTACATTACAAGTTACTTTAGTTTGGACGTACCGTACGTAGTGCTCACTATTCATTATTGGATTTTGTGGCACTAATTTAGCGGCAGAATGAGTCACTGTGTTTTTTGTGAGGTCATCGTGGTGCCGCGGCAGATTGTGTGATTGCAAACGTGACGGTTGCGATTTTGATTCCCACTCC
This sequence comes from Heliconius melpomene rosina, assembly GCF_056956725.1. Lineage (NCBI taxonomy): Eukaryota > Metazoa > Arthropoda > Insecta > Lepidoptera > Nymphalidae > Heliconius > Heliconius melpomene. The sequence goes on along the minus strand of NC_140407.1, from coordinate 15,704,549 downwards.
CCGGGGTGGGGTCAATTTTAGTCCAAAAAATAGAGTAGAAGAAAACGTCAGGAGAATGTAGCTGCAAAGCTATAATGATTTACTCTTTCTATGGAATAAAGCAGAGAGCTAAAAAAATGGAGAACAACGAACGGATTTTTGGATAAATGTGCCATGATTATTAGCTTTGGAACTCCGAAGAACAGACGGTATACAGCTCTGTAGAACATTTTTAAACGAAACGGCAATAAACTTTTTAAGTGTTATTGAAAATTTAAATATTTTAATGTCATTAACATTTCCTGTTTGGTGCTTTAGAAAATAAAAAAAATATATAATTTCTTTGAAACAGTAAAAAATCCCTGTATTCGCTTATATTTTTTTCAATTTTTCTTTAATATTACCAATCATTAATATTACCAATTCTGCTTATACTATGGGTAGAACGTTGAAGCCACAATGGCGCAGTGGGGCCAGTTTTAAATCGTAAATTACGAGTTCGATTTCCATTTGGCAAAATTCATTATTATAATTTCTCCACTCAGGCAATATAACGACGACGACGTAGAGTTCCGCTCAATGTCTACTTAATTTTTTAAAGAACAGTTATAAATAAAAAACACCCAAAAGTTACTACACATTTATTAAAAAAATCAATAAAAGAAATAACAATAAAAACTAGCATCGCTATATAACTAACATAAGAATGTAAATAAAATCTAACAATTATTTTTAATGAGTATTACAATAGACGAGATCAATTTACTAGAGTTTCATTAGAGCACCTAGAAATTCTTTATGCGAGGAATTTTAATTCAAGCAATCTTTCTTTACACCGCCTTACTTTGATATACTGCTCTAAAATTACAATTTGGTGGAACCTAATATAAGGTTGAGAGTAGCTTCAGATCTAAGGAATTTATAATTATAATAGATTTACCTGCGGCTTTGTCTGCACAGTCAAATGAAAATAACCAACAGGCGTGTTGTACATTTAAATGCCCGAGGTAACTTTGCAGGTTACACAATAGATCAACGTATTGTTATAAAGCCAATAGCCTTTCTGAAAAAATACTCTATATGACATTAAAAGCCAGGTGTACAATATTAGTAGGTGTCAATAGATGATAGATAAATCTAAAGAGACATATTTTTTATACAAGATGTTTACTCAAATTTGTTAACTACTTTTACTAGCTATTTCTATAGTAGTTGATCACTAAAATTTAAATTTCTTTCAAAAGTAAAAAAAAATATTTTAAAATAAATTCCAAACAGGCTTTTATCGTACATAAAAAAAGTAGAAAACATCGTGACTCCATCCTCCATCCACTTCTCCATCGATAAAAAATGTGCTAGGATCTATAAATTAATTCAGTGTGAGTCGGAAATTGCATAGCTTACTAATCACTGAAGAGTTCCACCATTCAGGTCCTGGCTCCATCATCAGATACTCCAGTACCATAGACAAAGCTACGTTTAATTGGTGATCACGATGATACAAATATAAATGGGTCAAAATAAGTTTCTTAGATTTTACTACAAGCCGACCTGATAGAAGTGTGTTAAAAACGAGTTGAAATGAAATTTCCATAATTACAGGACAGAAGCATATCAATTCTAACTTCTAACCTCAACCTAGTGTTGAAACACTCCTCTTTCCACTCAACACAGTATAAATAATAAAAAAAATCTCTAAAAGCATCCGAAATTACAATTAGGTAGCTACATGATAGTAATAACCATGTGAAATTATGCCACTGTAATAACGCTCTATTGAACGGTAAATGCAATTCGCGATGAAGATTGCTAGAAATGTAAATCTGACGGTTCAATACTAATAGTCGGTTATTAACATAAAGTTAGTTCATATTTGGAAAGTTTAAATGTAGGGGATTCATATTGTTTTAGAGTAGTTTGGTGTATAATTTAGTTAGTGCATTCGAATCCAAAAAAATAAGAAAAGTATTATAGAAAATATGTAAAAAATGTACGTTTCGCGACTCGAGCCCGCTCTTATTATATTCCGTCCAAGTTGAATCTTTTTACGTTTCATATGTATATCTTTTGAAAATATTATTCTTTCTTAGTGTGGACTAACAGTTTAAAAATGATTATAATCTTAATAAGAATTTGGTAACAAGAAAATATTTAACATATATAATAATTATATCTAATTTTCACTAAAAACGGTTTGTCATAATAACAATTTTCAAGGGTCGCATATTTAAATGCTGCTACAACAATTTTCATAACAATTTTATTGCACACTAATATCAATATAAAGCGAAGCAAATTTACTATAAACCGTTCTAAAAATGTATAAATAACAGTAAAAAAAATAACACAATCAAGTAAGCTAATTTAAAACGCAAGACTCGTACGTCGGTATCATATACTTTATATTTATGAAGGCGTCAGGACCGCCGTAGCGCTCCAGTATTTGCAAGGTGTCTTCTATCATGTCGGCTACGTTTTCACCTCTGGCCGCCGTGTGGTCGATACCTGCGCCCATATTTCCTGATAAAAGATGTTTAAAATATACATATTAGTGTGGAGAAAAGAGTGTCCTAACATTAGGTTCTCACTGCGTAAACTGTTTCATGTGGGAGGAATGATTTAATAATATTAGAGCTTACAATCAGAAACTATCCTACATTGCAACGCAGATTTTAGTCTACAATTTTTTTTTTATTTTTGGTTATAACTCCACATATAGCAGGGTGAGGGACAGAGACAACCTATTATTCAGACACTGCTTTTCTCATTTTTCGGCTAATTTTCGAAACACTATTTACCCCAAGCTGTGCTTTGTCTATACCAGTGCAAGGAATTCCTCTAAATAAGAATCGAACTCACAACAACGCTTGCGTTTATAGTCACATTAACCTACATCGCCGTGATGTCTTCTTACCAAACTTGCTGTGTAATTTTCAAAACATTAACAAAACAAACAGACGTTGAAACGCAGAGTTGACACCCAAAACCTCGACCGCAACTATTTGACGCGACGAGAAATGAGAAGGCGTGAAATACGGTCACCTTGGGTTGGTTGACGGCATTCCTGCCTAAGCTTGTAAATTAGCTTTTGCCTGGTTTTGTTTTGGAATTATATAAATATGTATGTATGTATATAAAGCAAAATATCATCATGTAAACGCACTAAGAAGTACTTCTTATTATTCTGAAGTGATATTTTAAATTATAAATAAAAAACGGAGACTTAAGTGATCCATCACTAGCTCCTCTATCTACACAAACACAAAAGAAGCCCACAACAGAACAGGTAACATATTACAAACCCTCCAAAATATATACAGATCAATTTTCGCATCAATCATAGAAGCGTACAAGTATCGTATTGACACCAACATCATACATTGTTTCCCCTCTAATAGACTCCTCGAGTAGATTAATTATAATGTGTCGCCCGCTACAAGGTGCTACGGCTACAAGCGCGTCTACAGCTACGGCGTGTCTACGGCTACGGTGTCACACGACCTCGTCATGGAATTCGGTACATTCCTAGTGATATCTTCGCTTAGTTAACTCAGGCTTGGTGTTTGGTGTTTAATTATATTGACACATTCATGTTTAACTTTTTTTTGCAGTATAATGTGAAAGAAATTAGTTTATAGGGGAAGGCTGTATTTTAACTGGATCTCTTTACAGTACATTCGTCCTTTTACGTATTTTCTCCACACAAGAGTATAAAATTCCGACGTACAATATTTATAAAAATGGCAATTATGACATGTTAGGTGGCGAACGCCGAACTCAACGCCGCGCTTGTAAGTCAAAGCAGGAAAACGTAAATCTAATCATTGTGTTTACAGTCTATATATGGTACATATTAAGTACGTTTATGTCATAAACAGGTTTTAATTTAGAAAAACAACACATTTAAAAATAACTTAAAGTAAATTTAATATATAGCCTGAACTGCAAAGCTTTCCACGGCTCCGTTAGAAAACAGTGACAGAAATAGATACTGGCTATCGGCCTACGCAGTTACAAATATATCGTTATATATAGGTTTACTAAAGGTCATTCTTTTATATAAAGAAACAGTAATATTAACTCTTAATTTATCAATTGATTAAAGATTTCAAATAAGAACATCGTGGTTCAGCGGGATAGCGTCTAATTGTAAGAACAATGGTTGTGCGGTCGATCCCACTCGGAGGGATTAATTGTGTTCATTTTTTCGCTATAGTAACAGAAAAACTCAAAACGGAGAACGGAATGCCTCGACATTGGGTCTTCTCCGCCCACCCTGTTATATGCGTGATACAGCGTAAAGCTGAAAAAAAATCCAAAAAGCAACTTATTACTTAATACACTTCCACTGAAAGCTTTGTTTTAGTTTTAGAAATACAACTTCTAGACTTCGGAAGCTAAGGTTGTCTCAATATCACGCCCCCGCTCCCTCAACAACTGTTCGCGACAACGCTATCAAATGATACAATTCTATTATTTTAGAACGAATAAGCAGAATTTCACTGGATATTTTGTATCGATGCATTTGTGATATGGAATTTCATACTTTGTAACCTGTTTTCAAATTAGTTAATTTAAAAAATAGAATCAAAATTATTTTGAAAAAATATTTATAAAAATTGAAGGTAATGGGACCCGAACCCACGAAATTTGGCAAAAAGTGGAGAGCGGAGTGTCTTAACACTAGGCTCAGAGAAGATACAATAATACTAACGATTCCTATCCTTAAACAGGTTAAGCGTTGGTAATATCTGACGATAGTAAGGCACGAGGGCCTCGCCGACCCTGTCGCAGCCAGTCACCAGCATTTGTATGCACTTGAGAGCGTAGCACATTACCGCGGGCCGCTTCGTTGCTAGCGCGTCTGTGAACAAAGTTAAACTTATTGTATTGAATTGAGATGACAGTTGTGGGTTCGATTCTCACTGGAGGGAATGAAATATTTTTATTTCATCGTTCTGGTAATAAGACAAAACGCGGCGTTGAGTTCCGCCATAGTATGAGAACATTAAAATACCAACAAATTCAACTATTATTTAAAAACTGAGGCCAAAAATTTAATTTATCTTTAAAAATTCGATCAAATATAATAAAACAGATTCAGCCGAAACATAATATGGGGGCATCAGTTTACTTTTAATCTGGAAATTAGATGATATTTAATTAGGGTTTCGTACATCAAACAAAAAAACGGAATCTTTATAGGATCACTTTGTTATCTATGTGTATGTATGTTTGTTTGTGTTTGTCTCCCGTTTATGCATCGTTTTTGCTGCATTTTGTATGAAATTCACCGCGTAATCTAAACTTACAGAGTATCTTCTCCCTGTGGACTTACAATTATAAAATTTGGCAAGAAGTGAACTTACAATACAAATAAAGTAAAAAAAAATAATTAAAATGGAACTTCCTAAATATAATGTTGTAAAATATTATGTAGCTTATTTCATACAAATTAAATGTATAAAGCCGTAAACACAATTTTGTTAATATTTATTATTCACGCCGACCTACAACCGTAAAATTAGTAAGGAACCCTCTGTGCACGAGACTGACTCGCACTTGACCGGTTTTTTTATACGCCGATAGCTTCACGTTCACCTGACTGGGGAGCATCGTATTACACTCGACGCGGATTGGCCTAGAGAATCTAAATTTTTACCGATTCTTAAAATTATTAAGCTTCTTAAGTTTCAGTGAATGATTTGTTTTTCCATGGGAATTGTGAATTTTTATTTTATTTCTTTATTTTTTTATTTCATATAATAAGATAACACTGTGGTACATTTTAAGACGAAGCACGGCGTTGAGCTCTGTGGTTTGTGTGGTGGTTGTGGGTTTGATACCCACTTAGGGTATTACCTTATTTTCTGCATAGTCTTGACACTAAGTTGTTTCTACTTACCGTGCTGAAAGATAAACTAAAATATACTTACTTACTTTTTATAGGAATAATAATCTGAGGTACAACAGGAAGTACTTTATAAGATCCTTTGGTGACCAGATCATGTATACCATGTTCAATGATGAAACTGTAGGGATAAGTGCCTTCAGCCAGCCCATCGAAGAACATTGGCAGATAGTGATGAAAATCTAACTTTTCTATTGGCACCTACAAATAAAATGTTCACAATAAATAATAAGGAAAATATAAGGATTATAACAGAAAGATATTTTTTAATATTTGTTTTTGAAGCATATTTACAACAAAGGTTTAAATTTTGCTATTATTTTTTAAACTTCAGGCATTTTACTACTAGGGGAATCAAGTGTGTGTCATAGTCCGTGTTAGAGACATTGCTTGTGGAATAATGAAACTTAACGCTGCGTTTAGTCTTTTCAGAGGGGAAGGGGGCCTAGAGTGAAGTGTCATTTCGTCTCGAGTCAGACATTCTACTACTGTGCCACTATAGCCTAAAAATAATCAAATAATAACTAATTATTAATATTATATCGCGAGTGTGCAATTCAATTGTTGGAAATATTTAAAATTCAAAAAGTGTAGCGTACTTAATATTCATCTTATTTTAATTAGGTCCATCTAATGAATTTATATGACCTCCATCCAAAAACTTTATTGAAATTCGTTTGAAATTTAAGAACACTAGAATTTAAGTTTACGTTAGATTTACATTAATAAAATGCTAAAATTTTGTACTTTGCAATTAAAATTATATTGTCTCTTATACTGTTTTCTTTGTTTGTATGTAAAATAAAAGTGAGATTCTTTAAATATTTTACTTAAGTATTAATGTTTAAGTAACGAACTCTTCTCTGCTCTGAGAAAATAAACATACCTATTTTAATAAAAAACAATCCAACAATCAAATTATTAAGTATTGAATAATTACAATTTATACAATACAAAACACATATAATAATTTATCAAAATGGACAACAAAATTCAAATTCCCCTTACAACGTCACCTCCACGGTCAGTCCACATTAAAACGACTACATGAACAGTTACCTTCCAAGCGAGCCGTTTTCCGCTCGTAGTGAACTCAATAGACACCGGGAACTCCCCCCTTTGATAGCATCTTCGGAACATCGTCGGCTTTGACGGCAAAGGATCGAATACGCCGCACTTGGGCGGCGGCATTACTCTAGTGTTCCTTTGCATAGCCTGTATAGTAAAAGCTGGTACGATCCTGCATTTTTTCACTTTACTATAATTATAATTGGGGCTGGGCTTCTTGAGGGAGCTGCGGAACTCCTTCCCGCACGCGTTGGAGCACGGTGGTAGCAGAACCATTGTTGTATCAAAATATCATCGTAATTCAGATAATATGGTTGATAAAATGTTGACAGAAGTAATAAAATGGAGAAAGTAAATTTGTACGAGCGAGCCTCGATTGTGATTGTTTATTTTGCAACATGATCGTTGCCGGGCAACCGCTATCGATTGATCGCCGACAGCGCCGCCGCGCGGCACCCGCGGGCGTTAGGACGTGGCTACATGGATCTGTGATTTGTCACTTTTGTAGCGTGAGAGCGGGATTTTTTGTTTGGTTGTTTTTTTTCGTGGTTGTGGGTTCAAGAATGTTTTATTTATTAATTTTTATTATAAATGTAGCGCGGCGTTAAGTTCTACCACTCAACACGCCATTCAATGGTTCGAATCTATATTCGAAATCCTAAAATAATCTTAAATTACGTAATTCAACACCGTTGCATGTCTATGTAAATCAACAACGCACTTATTAATAAATACAAATGTTCATTTGAATTAGATTAGAACCCCGTACTTCTTCTTTCTCTACTCCACTATATCAGAGTAGCTCTATAACTTACCACAACTATTTGTACTAATAACATAATAATTTTCGACTATAAAGAAAAATTTATGTGCAATAAAATCATAAAAATGTCACCGCGTGAACTCCCAACCTTACGTTCGGACGCCGCGAAATTATATTAGCTATGGAAAATTTTATTACATTTTAATATAAGGTATCTCACAATATCCTACGTAGCAAAAGTGCCACGAATTTTGATGGCTTCTACACGTAGGATACGCTGGGGGGGTATTTCTTTTGATAAGTTCCAATAGAAATTTATGATCTTTCTATCAAATAAATGGGCGCGATAGATTTTTTCTTTATTACTTCCAATATGGAGATTTTTTTTTATTATTTTATTAAAATAAGCTAAATGTATTGAAAAAACAATTTGTGAGTTAAAATTTACTTTTTTTAAACTTATTTGTAGAGGAATCGAGTCCTTGATAAAATCTTTTTCAGTTTGTATTTTCTTCAACCGTAGCTTTTGCATAGTATTAAAAATAGACAACCTGCTTTTTTTTCTTTTTAAAGTGAGCGTAGAGAATCCAACGGATCTTACCGCCGTATGTCCAAATGGTATCCTCTCCACAAGGAATCGAACATTCAAAAGTTTTACACTTCCCGATTCCACAATGACATCAATTTAATACATCATTTCAGTAAAAAAAAATTACCGCCATTCTGATTTTGTTCATTTGTCCACAAGATTTTTTTTATCTGTCATAGAAATTTCGCGGCAAATTGAACGGTGCTCTCGATATTTAAAATTTAATACGGCATCAGCTGGGACCGGTATTATGAAAATTTTTATAACGTAATCTTAAGAAGTTTCGGATGAACCACGCTTGTGTATTTATGGATGTTTCATATTGAGAAAAAAATCTTACATTTTTATGTATATGTTAGAGTCAATATGCAATTTTATGTGTGTCATAATATAAACGCTACAAAGTTATTTGCTAATTTACTAATATATGACTTCTAAGCATTAGGTTCCCTTTGCTGTTCCTATGTGAGCAAAAAAAAGCATGAAGATGAAAAAAAATGTGGGGTTTATTTCGCATAATACACGGAGAAACGATTGTTTTCATTTCTACGCTCTAACATATTACTGTTATAAAATTTGTTGTTACATATTTTTGCTCCTCATTACTATGTGTTCTTCCAAAAAAAAAACAAATCTACGCATAAATTCCCTTCAACAAACATTATAAAAGGAGCTAATGGGGCTGTAGTCTAGACATCAATTTTTCAACCTATTGTTAAATTTAATTTTTACAAGTCGCGACTGAACAATTCAGAGCAGATTGCTGAAAAGAAGCCTTTTAAAACATATCTTTTGAATACACCGTGTCGACGGGTGAGACACGAATGGAGGTAAACTAAGAAAACATAAAGAATTCAAACGATCGCTATCCAATATTCTTAGGGCTTCTCTACGAAATATAGGTTATGATAGATAATATTACATTATATATTTTTGATTTTCATATATAACATCTTTCGTAGGGCAGGGGCACAAGTGTGCGAATGTAAATACCACAGATTGTGGGTTCGATGCCATGTGAAGATGATTTTAAGAATTTTTCACTGTGATAACTAGGAAGAGCGTGGCGTTAAGTTCCGCCACTCAACACGCAATGTCTTCAGAATTCGGCGGAAAGTGAAGAACGGAAGTGTCTTAATGGGAAAAGAGTGTCTTTTTTGATTCCCAGATTCCCTCTGCCTGCCGTGCAAGCACACAAGAATCATTAAAACTATTCATCATTGATTACCGAGTCTTAATCAAGGACCACACCTACGAATACCTATGTATTTATATAAAAAAACACACAAACCTTTTTAAAATCGGTTAAAAATAATAAATATCATAATATATAATGAAAAATTTTGGTTTAGTTTTATTTAGTACTACCGCCACGACAAACGGACTAACCGTTCAAACGATGATTGCTTACTATAGAGGTGCAGTAGACTTCAATACAGTACATTTATAATGCAAAATACATAATAGAGTTTTACAGACTGTACTCGACGGCGTCTTTATTTCATTTTTATTTCTATCAGTGAAAAGAATGTTGTGTTGTGAGAAGAAACGATGTTTTGCTTTTATTTTGTTTATTATTTATGTTTTATCTGTTACAAGATTTAATATGAGTAAACGTGGCAGATTGTGGATTCGATTCCCACTCGAGGGAATTAAATATTTCATTTTATAATTTTCTCGCTCTGGTAACGAGGCAAAGCGCGGAGTCGAGTTCTACCACTCAAAAAAGAAAGTTAGGAACGTCTTGTCGCATTAACAGTCGCAGGCTTATGACCTTGCGTAACGACTGCCCTCTGAGATTTTTTTTAATATAATCATTACTCCGAGAGGGGATCGAATCCACAATCATCGTGTTTCTTCAGACTCTGTTCCACTGCGGCTTGAAGGCCTCAGTTAAATTTATTTTGTTTGGCACAATAATCCAACTATAACGAATGAAATAAACAAACTACACATTTTTCACATTTCAAAAATAAAGTTATGCGTGTTTTAAATTTTAAAATTTCATTTCAACGCGTAATAAAAAGTATTTTTAGTTTCAAACATTAATTCAATGGTGGAAAAGAGTTACCCTTGAACACCTAGCGCACCGGCGTAAAGCTGGGAATCCTGGGAGAAAATAAAAAAAACTACAAAAAAAGGGAAAAAAGTGGCAAAAAAGTTTGAAAGTTGTCGGCTTTCATGCGATACCTGCTTTTTTTATCCTTGCGCGACCCGAATCACTGCATTGCATCGGTGGTAGTGTAATTTCGCCGTCTCAATTTTATGTACGAAATTGTTGAGCTATTTGGTGCCTTGCTCTTTTCCTTCTTACTTGGTTCTTCTTTAGTTTTTTTAACTTAACGCTGGTCACACGGTAAAAAAGTAGGCAGTCCTCTGCCTATCGGCTCTAATCGGCTAGTGTTAGGACACTCTGTTCCTCAACAGAGTATCTTAACACTAAGTAGGAACTTAGTGTTAAGATACTAGTGTGTCCTAGTGTCCTAACACTAGCCGATTTTCAAAACATTTTTAAACGAAAATTACAAACATGTTATTTATTTTAGAAGTAATAGTGTGTTATATTTTTCTCCACACACAGTATTATCGATCGATACATTTAATACTAATATATTATGATAGTGCATAGTATCGTCTTTATCCTCAGTTCAAGCTTCAGTTTTATAGTAGAAACGTGAGACCACTGGCTACTTAGCCGGTCGTAAATCTGTTTCTACGACATACATATTTTATGTATATACCATACATACAATATATACGTTGTTTTATATTATAAAATTCTGTTTTAAGCTTTTACTGAGCTTCACACTGTTTGACGTAAAGCAGAATATGTAAGGAACCTAGTGTTAAGACACTGTATTCTCCATTTTCAGTTCAATTTTAGAGACTAATGAGTGACGAGACTCTATAAAGCCCTATGTCACCACTAGCAAAGCGGCGAAATGCAAATAATACAAATATCGGATTTTATCGAATTTTTATCGATAAATATCGAAAATTCATTAGCGTATGAAGAACAGAGTGTCTTAGCAGAATGTCTCTATGTTTCTATAAATACAGATTGGTATATAAAATATTTTCTTATACATTTACGTGTATGAAACCAAATTATTTCATACAAAACTATTACACCCACGTTGCATAATTTGAACATTATGTTCTTAGGGGTGGTCTCGTCTCACAGCGTCTTGATGAACCTCTTTATTTATCGTAAATAAGATTGCCTCGGAGCTCTAACGATGTGTACAGGTTTACTGACATACTGCTATTTGGTTTGGCCGATGTGGATATATAATTATTACTTTTCTCTTTTTTGTATTAATATGAAAATTGAACCTGTTTATGAATGTTGAATTTATTAAAATAACATTATATCAACAGCAATAGTACACTATATATCAAAAGTTACAAATAAAGTGTATTTTCTGCAAATAAATCCACTATAACAGTCCTCGCTGGCTTATATTTCATCAAAACGACTTCACAACAAATTGAATGTACCTGCATCACATACGCTTACGAGGGCTGTGTCAATGGGAAATAATAAATAATTCGAAAGAAATTATGGGTTATTTCGTATATGAAATAACAATATTAGATAGGGTTCCGTGGCGCAGCGGAACAATGTCTTGTGACTGTGTGTTCGATATCTATTCCAGGAATTAATTATTTTTATTTCCTTGCTCTGGCAACACGTATGCACTTATTTTGTATGAAATGAATTACAAATACAAGTTTGCAGTGATTTTTCTCTATGAAATACCTATAGGTATTGAGGACAGTCGTGGCCCAGCGGCGCAAAGTGTACCTGTAAACGCGACTGGGAGTGGGTTCGATCCTTACTCGAGGAAATGAAATATTTATTTAATTTTATATTTGATGAGTAGATGCACGTATCTTTTAATTGCGTTGACTTAGAAGCTTGAGTTTTGAACTGAGTAATATTTGATATTAATTTCAGTCTAATACCTCCTGGCGATCTCAAGATAAAAATATTTTGACAAACGGACAGACGGACAGCAGAAGTGATACTATAAGGGCTCCATTTTTTCGTTTTGAAGAACGAAACTCTAAAAATCTAACCCGCAACCAACGGGTTCATAAAACAGGTTCAGAAATTCCGAGTTTTATCAAATAATATTCTTCTAAATATTATATTTTTATTGCTATCTGTATATATTTATTCAGGAAGGAAATAATATTCTCCAATAGGTATATATAATAATAAATATTTGAGTTATATCCGTTTTGCGCTGATACCGTCCACGTGTAGTAGGTATATCTATTTGAAGGAGATGTTTTTGTTTATCGACAAATAAATATTTTAGTAACGGAATCCTTTGCTAATTGGTTCTAACGAGACGGGATTATTGCGATAAGATTGTCTTTATTTTATTTTCATTCGATAATGATTTAGTTTAGTCTTAACAGAAAGGTCGAATTAAAGAGCTTTTCTGTATTTAATTAGTATTGTTATTATGAGTTAGTATTTTTTTATGTGTAGAGAGAAAGTAGTGTACTTGCTGTCAAAATTTAAGCGGGTAAGAATAATATTTATAAGTACTTCTTAAGGAGTATACAGCGTGAACTGAATGAGTACATTCGTTTTTTTTTCATCAAGCGCTATAGAATGTGCTCGATGCTACAAGTTATAAAAACCCAAACTCGAGTGGTTGACTAGTGACTTCCAAAATTTCCACAATTCATTTGAATTCCAAGATTTCTTGGTTTTATTATCACACCAGGTCGATGATACCATATTGTTGTAATGTCTCCAAAGCTACATATAACTGTCAAGTTTCATGATGATACAATTATTACAAGTGGGTCAAATTCAGTTTCTTAGATTTTATGACTTAGTTACAAAGTTACTTAGTTATTAGACGTCGACCTAATAAAACTGAGTTATTAAAGCTGTACTTTGTCTTACTTCATTAAGTATGTATACATACATACTCACATATATTTTTTACTATCGTCCCGCGCGCGGCTTCGCCTTGCTTCTATCATACATACACCTACAGCTTCACACTAAACTTATATAAGAATCGGTTTCGTTTTCCATTCTCCGTGGTATAGGTGGCAGATCTTAACGCCGCACTTAATCTTGCACCCAAAGTTGCTAGCTATTTATTAATATTAATATATGAAATGTAGGTACACATGTCTCATTACATTGTCAAAATACTTTCGTGTGAAGCGTTAATAGCATTTTACAAAGAAAACTCAGGGAGCTTCAACATAATTAAGAAAATTTTAAAGTGATTTATTTTGATTCTGGACTTTGTTTCCTCTAATTTGTTTTGACAAATAAACAGCGAGAAATGTTTGACTTGTTGAAAGAGAAAATATTATGAATATACGTAGAGGTAAGTGGGTAGGTAAATAGAAAACAAAACCGGTTTTTCTCGCATTTTTTACGGGATAAGCGTGAAAAATGTGATCGTGCCGTGAACGGAAACGCTGTGGTAACAAGATGAAATGCGGTATTGAGTTCCGTCACCCAACATGCCTTGAGAATTCAATGAAAGTGTCTTAAAACTAGGTGCTCAAGTTGCTTCTGCCTACTCTGATATTTCCAGAATACAGTGTGAACTAAAATAAAGGAATTATTGTCGAACATTGGCATTTGTAACAAAAAACAATCAAATACAAAAAATGCTTTAGTGAAAGTTAAAGAGTCTGAAAAAAGTCATCGTCAGATTATAATTATAATTATTTTTTTGTTTCAGGTAAGTGCTCCTACAGGTTGATCATAATGACATGTACAGTTTAAATTTAATCAACTACATTCTGCCGGTTTTTTTCTGTGTAAGTATAATTTGTATTATTTTTTTATCACGCTATGTCCTTAGAATATGGGAATTTAGTGTTCAGAAACTCCGTCTCCATTAATATACTTCTGTTCTTAATTCTCTGCCCGATTCTAGAGGTATTGCGTGATGAGTGGCGGAATTCATCGCCGCGAAGATTTCTCTTTGTCTCATTATCAGAGCAAGGAAATGAAAACAACTCTGTCCCTCGAGTGGGAAATTAGATATAGATATATGAGATACAATAAGAGAACTCATTTCAACCGGTTCCGGTCATATATTTTAACATGAACAAACACAGGTCTTGATGGGAACGGAGTGCCTTAACGCTAGGTTTCCAGGTTCCTATGTGTGATACAGCGTGAAGCTAAAAAAAGATAATAACAACAAGTAAATAAACTCACATGGTATATCAATAATATTCTTATGATAAATGCGTTAAATTTAAACTAAGATTGATGATAGTGCACATTTCGGACATTCTCCCCCAAGCTGTCTGTATACGGTGCGACGCTATTGTCATATAACGAGTTTTCAATCGCTGAAGATATTTTCAGTTTATTTTCAGTAAAATTATAATATTTCTAAAGTATTTTTAATGTTATAGCTCCATAGAGTTAACTGTGAGAAAATCTATTTGTTATTTTCTATATATCTATAAAACATTTATAACGATATTTTCCAAGTTAGCTTTTCGTGTATAAAATAGGCATACCTACTTAATTATAAAAAAATACATATTTTTCCTGTATTTGAACCCGTTACTTTCTAATTGTATATAAATTATACATTTTTGATAAACGCTTAAAAATTGAAATAGTTGTTCCATTGCAAAGGGTAAGAAATGCTAGAAGATAACAACGTGAGTATAATTATTGTATGAAGATGCAATGTGACAAGTGGATTTAAGTTGAGACTAAGATGGATGAACACGAAACATAATTTAGACAATGTTATAAGATGCTAGACGGTTTTCTTAGACACGACCGTTCTATTCACATAAATTATTATTTAAAATTTAGTCAAATATCGCTTTGTCCTCTCAAGACTGAGATCAATCTTGAGATGCTTTTTTCAGTCATAAATTATATATAGCGTGTTGCGTGACGGCAATCAACGGTCCCGTACGCTTGTGCCCCTACGCCAGGACGGCCTCAAGCTACTCAATAGACTTTTAAGTTCGCATTAAAAGCCGCAAACGGAATATTGAAACACTATTTCTGTTTATTTCTGTCTAAGCTAACATAAATGTTGTACCATATAATTTTTTCTCAATTAATTTCTCCAAACAAATTATAATAATTTAAATAAATAAATACCAAACAGAATTGCACTATAAACATTATGTATATATATAAATATATAATAAAATAAAAATCCTAGCGACACGGCAACCCAATAAAGTAACTCCACCGGAGTGCACATAAAAAGCAACCGATAGCAATAAATGGTTTTCGCTGCATCCATTAAGGAGATGAACGCTTGGACTCGTGGATTATTCACTTAGTCCAATACAACATTTCGTGTAAAACCATTTTTATCAAAATTGTATTGAAATTGATTTATATTTTTCATAAAATTAAACTTACTTTTCATATACTTGTGTATATTATAAAGCTGGAGTGAGAGGCCGAGAGTCGACGACGTTGTGCAGGGGCACAGATGTGTGAATGTAAACACGCAACTAGTTCTGGGTTCGATTCTCTCTCTCGAGGAAATTAAATATTTAATATTTTCATTTCTTCGCTCTGGTTTCGAGGCAAAGTGTGACGTTGAGTTCAACATGTAATGCATTCCCCAAAATGAAAAAAATAAATTAATTCAATCATGCAAGTGAGAATCGAGCTTACAGCTACTTTTTTACACACACATCTGTTTTTCTTAGACACAATAGACTTATATTCATAAATTATTATTTTGAAATTGCTGAGGCATCTCTTAGTGCACCAAAACCAATAGTCCAGTACACTCACATAAGCCAGGATGGCCTCAGATAGTAGAAAATATTGAAAATTAAAGAAAAATAGATTAACTTAACACAAAATTCCTAAAAAAATTATAAATTCACATACCCTCCTTCTATTCTTTATACTTGCACCAAACAAAAATTTACCACCATACGTTCCCATACGCTGTAAAAGTGACTTCGTAATTTATCGGCTATGAAGAAAGTTCGAAATGCCTTCACAATCTCACCTTAGAGTGCATTAGGGTACCGTAATAATGACACTTGGGTCTGGGGAAGTTAATGCAGCCGCGACTTCCTTTTTACTTCGGTCCTTTCTCCTTTCTTTTATACTTACTTAATTTGAAATCTTTTCCTGTGAAACTTAGTTTTCTTTACTTTTAGTTAACCCTATTAAGTGCTTTGTCGACTGAGAAATCTATGTTGGTTTAGCTCTATTTGTTTTGATTGTGTAATAGAATGTAATTACTTGAATGTTATTTGAAGTAAGTTAATATTAATAACCGTAAAGGTATAGTTTATTATCATATTTAATTCACGTGTCCGATTTATTTTAGCCCCGTTGTGGTGCAAGAGCACAGGCGTGTAAATACGACAGTTGGTGAGTTCGACTCCCACTCGCGGAAATGAAAATTATTTAATATTTTCATTTTCTTGCAATGTTTAGTTTCGCCATTCAACATGCATTACTTCTAGAATTCGATGGAAAGTGGGAAACGAAAATGTCTTAATGGGTATAGAGTATCTTAACACTTAGTTTCCAGGTTCCCTTGGTCTGCCCTGCTAAGTGGGGGATACAGCGTGAAGTTAAAAAAAAATTAGGGGTTAATGACAGTAGAGGAGGCTTAAAACATATGCAAAGATTATAGCAGTCAGACCTTCTTCTTCTTATTTCTTAGATAACTTCAAAATTGAATATTAATATGCTTATAAGAAATTTTGCCCAACAGCCATATTCCTTTGTGCTGTTAATGTCAATAAACAATAAGGTGCACCACGGAAGCGTTGCCAGTTCCACCGACTTGGGAAGTTTTAACGCCTTTGAGCTCAAGCGACCTCAGCGCAAGTCGCGTTATTGAGTACTTTCATTAGCTTAACTTATTTAATGCTCCAATACTCGTGTATATAGGATATTGATGAACATTAAAACTATAAATATGAAATTTTTACAGATAATAATAATACCTCACAAAAAATTTTAAGTCTGAAAGTAGTTTTATAATAATTCATTAATATATCTATGATTTGCATATGCATGGAAGGATAGGCAGCAGAAATCTATAGCTAAGACAGTTATTGAGCGTATTTTGCGCATTTAATTTAATGCAGCATTTTGTTTTATTACTTTGACATAACCTATCGTGTTTACAGTCGTACGCTCGTGACCTTGCATATGCATATTTACATATATTTATAATCTATAACTGATTTATCATTATACAGAGTGGAAGAGGCAGCGCTCCTTTTACTGAAACTGCATATAGGGTAAAATATTTCAAACCCAGAATTAAAAAAAATAATCAAGGTACCTCAACGGTTTGGACGTAGGATTTTTTTTTCATTTCACGATTTTTATCCATACCTGTATTTCGTGTCACGCACACATACGTATGCGACGTTGCCGCTTTGACAGGTAAGCGTGTGCGTGCCTATGTTATACTTTACAAATGGCGTTTTATTTTAAAACGATAATTTTATTATTTATTTTGTTTGAAAAAAAAACTTTTTTATTTTTGAGAATAATTTTTTTTCCGAATTATATTAGGCTTTTATAGAGTAGTTAAAACTGTGGTTTCATTTAAAGTACCGCTGACAATTCCACCCTGTATATTGCTAATTACTTTGATTATTTTTTTTTAATAGAATAATTTTCTTTAAAATCTCAAGCAATACCAAAGCGTTTATAAGATTATTACTATCGATTAAATAAATTACCTGCTAGCAAACAGATGAGTTGAAAATTCAAAGTCAAATCCCATAAAGGGATGAACATATTTAATTTCAATTTGTATCGTTGTATTTATATCTTGTAAAGTGGAGAATGCTATTAAGTATCTAATCAATTATTTTTATAACTAAAAAACTAGACTTTACGTATATTTTATCACATTTTAAACTAAAAGTTTTTCTTAGAGATGTCACGTGTTGAAGTGGCATACTCTAAGCCTATAGCATTCCCAATAACTGGAATACCTTTCCTTTTTTTAAATGAAAACATTTCCTCAAGCAAGAATCGAATCCACGATCATCAAATTTGCAAGCCACCTTAGATTATAAAACAGATTATATAACATAATGTCTTATCTAAAAAAACCAAATCAAACACAATTATCGAACACAACGTCGATCTCACTTTCTATGGGTGTAGTAGCAATTACAAACATTGAGAGAAGGCGTCGTCATGACAACTGGCGCACCACCGCGCAGACGCGCCCATGTCAAACTCCGCCTATTTTGCAGCCTGTTGCTAACGCACTCGCCGCACGACAGTCAGTTCCCGATCCTCATGCGCCAACAATACAATCAAAACAAAATCTTTTAATATATGAGAAATTATGCAAAGACTCTGATGTGGTAGTTGGTTCGATTGTCTTGATTCGTCTCTTCTCTGCAGGTGTTCTTGCAAGTTAATGGCTGGCAAAATCAGGTATTATAGATGTTGTTGTAGTTATGATGATGGATGATGACAGATGATGACGTTTCAGTCAGAATTTAGATTGTTGAAAAATATATATTTTTTTTTTATTAAAATACTCACGATATTCTATCAAAGTAATGTAAATTATAATTTTAAATCAGTACAGCGTTGAGTTCCACCATTCAACATACAATGACCAAAAATGAGCAGAAATTGGAGAATTTAACAATAGGTTCCATATGTCTACAGTGTGTGTTCTACTACTGTGTTCAGCGACAAGTCATTTACTTATTTTTTTTTGAAAATTAATATACTTTTATGATTTTCAATAATAGAAAAAAATTATTAATTTGAAAATATTATCGTAAGTTGTGCTAAACTTCAAAATTGACTCAATAAACTGTTTATGTAAATATGTTGTGACGGCACTAGATGGCGTTACCCGCTAGCTAAACGTACAGTTCTCTTTTTGTTTTTAATTATATAAATACTTAGGAAAAATATCTTTTTAAAATTGTGTAACGTGATTTAATACATATATATCTACTCTAAATAAACTTTATAAAAATAATTAGGTACTTATAAATTGGATTGTTTTTCTTCTAGAGACGACTCTTATTATCTCAATTATTTCAGTGTAAATCAGAAAACCTATTGTTAAATCTTTCTATGTTCCATCGACGGATATGACGCTAACCTTGTTTAGGTTGAGAATTTTTTTAACATAAATTATTTTACTGAGACCAGTCGCGGCGTAGCGGCACAAGTATGCGACTGTAAACGCCACAGGTTGTGGTTTCGATTCGCACTCGATGATTTCATTTCAAATATTTGATATTTTTATTCCCTCGCTCTCTTAAGGCGAAAAGAGTTCCACCACTCAACACGCAATGCCTTCAAATTTCAAAATAAATTAACAAATTTTAATACTGCTACGAGTAATTTGAGCATTACTCAAATAAAAAAAATACGAAGCGATTAAACCATGAACAGATATCTCCAAATCATCGATAAATTGCGGTAACAAAAGACCGTTTTGTACTTTCCAATACTAAAAAGCAAATAATTGAAGTGACTGAAGTTGAAAACACTCAATAGGAATTCAATATAGAAAATTTAAACAAGAAAACCCGCACAAACATTATACTCCTATAACAAATTCCCAAAGGTTTCATTCAAATGGCTCTGACAATTAATTAAAAGCTGAATGGGAATGTTTCACGAAACAATAGAGTTAGTATTTACTTAATATAAGAAGAAAGGGAAGATCCAGATACGTAAGTTCGGAGTTACAATGAACGCCAGGTTTTTTGACCTACCGCTTGTAAATCATGTTTGAAATTTGTAAGATTTGAACAAGTTGTAATAACCGTGTTGTTGTTTTTGGCTTATTTACAAAGAGTATGTTTGAAATTAGTACAGTAGCAAAGTATTCTGTATTGAAACTTAAGGAATACCTGATAGAAGATTTTAGATATTTAATCCATGTAAAATTTTATAATTTTACATGAATCAAATGTCTTATGACATTGCTTTTACCTAAAATTGTTTACTTGTTATGAAGCACCAACGTACATCATTTATTGATTTTCATATCACATTTTGTCTATCCCTCTAGAAACGAAATCAAGAACTACTTACTATTAAGACTATTGCAAGACCGATTAAGTTTATAATTACAATCAACTCCAAAATTTCCATAGTATTTCCACTAAAGAACAATTTCCGCTCAATTCTTTCCACTTCAATAACATTTATACATGAGTTATTCAGCTAGCTGCATATTTATACAATAATTATAATAGCCTAATTATATACGGTGAATGCTCAAAATATTTTGTTTGATTACATAATAAACAAATTGTTATTTGAACGTTCCGATTCAAATATTATGTAGATTTAAATCATTCGCAATCGTCATAAAATAACAGCTGATAAACCAATGGAATAATGAATACATTGATAATTCTATCGGAATATTTTAGGTAGGGCGCGGTGACGATTTATTTATATTGAAATGTTAAAAATTATGTTAATAATATTATATTCTTTTTTCGTTTAGATAAATTTAATAATAATTTTAGATTATACAGGTTGCCGATAACATAATATAACATATATAACTAAAAAATATTAAATAAGCACAAAGGTTAATGTGATGCCGACGGATTTTAGTACTCTTTAGTACCCTTCTTAAATATTTTTTTCTATTTTATAGATTTTATAAATTATATCAAAATTGAACCCATAAAATTGCTCAAATACATCAGTACATCTATTACCTACTATGTCAATATATGTAATTATTCACTTGAATCATATTTAAGCACCGTCCCGTCAAATGAGACCCACCCTAATATGAAATAATAAATCAAAATCAAAACATAGCCTCATCGCTAGTCGTTGCAGTTATTATCGGTAACAATATTACATTTAATCTGCCAACTTTAATTCGAATCGCAATCCGCATAAAGCGTGTCCTGAACGCGGAATGGCAAAAGTTAGCTTGTTTATTTCCACTCCCCGCGAGTGTGGAACGCAAATGTAGGTGTGAAATACATTCGTTACCCGTCCCGTGCTTTACAATGCCCTTTAATTCTTTGTATGTCATATTAGTTTTTGTTTATGGTTTTTATTGCTTATGGTTCTTTTTTTATATTCTCTTTTTGTTTTTTTTTTTTGCTTTTCTCATGTTTTGAGGTGTGGGGGAAAACAATATATTGATATGATGTTATGTATTGAGTTATTCCTTTTTCTTTTCTCCCACTTTTCACTCATTAATTGATGCGAAAGCTAATGTATATGAAATTTCACCCGACTGTATCTCAATTTTAATTCACTCAAACATATCTAAATTTTAATAAAATATTTAACAATATTTTTCTTACATAATTATCACAAAAATAATGAAATATTAATGAAGCCAAATATTAATAGCACAAAACAATATCATAAACAAAATTCATCCAATCAGCACAATCAAAATACACCAATATTTATCAAATATGAACTAAAGCACGCAATCACTGTAATGAGTGTATAGAAGGACTACCGTATCCCTATTACGATCCCTATTGACCGGTACTCAAAACTTCGTCGATTTGGATCCGGGATCCCTCCGGGCGACGCCAGTTAATCTCCGCCAAAGGCTGCGCTTATGCCGTCGCGTGGATTATCAAAAGTTTTAGCGGTGAATCACACATTGTTGCTGATTTTGGTTGATGAAGCGGTATTATTTTTGATGTATAGGATTTAATGTTTTGTTATTGTCGTCGGTATTAATTTTGTCTGTTTTTGATCGAAGGTTTTTGTCTATATTTAGTAGAATTTATTATATTCTTTTTTTAATTTATTTTTATAGCAAATATTTGCTTTTTTATATTTATTTTCTTCAATTACGTAACTATTCACAAAAATTATAGTAGAGTAATTACTATTTGTAATATTAGTTTTAAAACAGATAAATAAAATAAAAGTAATCGATAAAATTTTAATAGTATCAAAGTAAATTTAAAGCCTGACAATTCATTGAATAGTAGGGCTTAAGTATTCAAACTCGTGAATGGCTACTAAATTCACTTTAATATAATTCTAGACCTAGACACAAACAGATGTCTCTAGGCATTAAGGCTGGACGAACTTTTAATCCTAATATCCTTTCGTAGGAAATCAAGTTTAAGCTTGCAGCGTCCGAGGCAGGATTGAATTGGACTTAAGTCCTGTAAGGAATCCTTTGGCAAGCGGAAAGTCCAACGCTAGAGGTCTTTAGAAACTTATGTTTTGACCAAGGATACGTATTATCTCCACTCAAACATAATTTTGAATATCGATTATAAAAAGATGAAAGCTCAAAACGTACACAAAGAAAGGACGTCTATTACAATTTATAGGCTGTTGGTGAAGATAAATTAAAAAATCTTCCGTTTCATAAAAGTAAAGGAGGAAAAAATAAAATTGAAGCGCGCCAACTAAATAAGCCATTAGTAGGCAACAAGTCGCTTCTTATAATAAAATGAGAACGAAGTCAATTATCGGGGAAAAAATTACCGAAGACTGAACACTGCCTTCGCACAATACAGGAACCAACGAGATGGAATGAAATCAAAATCTCGGACAGGTAACCGATTACGTGACAACAAAAGCCGAATTTAATTTCCCCCGAGATAAATTTCAGTTTTATTTTAAAACAAAACTCACGAACAATTTTGGAAATTGACGCCGTGATTAAGATTCATAATACTTGTAAAGTTTTATCTCCTTCTGGAGGCAAGTTCGCAGGAGCAATAAACCATTTTGGCAGATTTTGAAGTGGTACGGATATTAAATGTACATTACGCGTCCTGCCGCAGATGTAGCAAATTTTCGGTGCGCTTGTCTGACTCCTTCATTATCAAACTTTTTTTATTGTATCTGTTATTTTATTTGTCTTTGATTTTTTTTGAGAATTTGATTTAAAAAAAAACTAAATTGATTTAAAAATAATTTACTATAAATAGTGAGATATCTCTCTGTTTTAGTACTTGTATTTGGTTATTTTAATAGTATTCAAAGTGATTATTGTTAATCATTTGACATACATAATATCCAATATTAATAATATAACTTTCATTATGGTAAAAACTATATCGGATTAGGAAATTATTGTGAGAATGGATGCTTGTTCCATTTTCACTCACAAAAATTATTAAACAGATTTAGACAAAACTATACAACAATATAAAGCTATATTACTGTATACATCGAAATATCATTCACAATTTATATGCAGATTTTTTATACTTTAGCTATAATGTAACAATAAATTTAATCAGGCTAAGCCTCGCGTGGGTCGCTAGTATAGAATAAACTTGAAGCTAAAGTATAAATACATTATCTAATATTAATGATCCGTTACAAAGTTTTTAATTCCATCAGAGTTGCATTTCACCGCATACACTGGGCCTATTCCCCACAAAATTAAATAACTCTGTTACCGCTTTACTTTCTAAGTTCATTAACGTAAACGGATTCACTTTGGTCGCTCGCGGGCACTGTCTAATGTTTAGAACTATTTAAAATTTTATAGTTGGAAGTGCTTTTGCTTGTACGTACCAGGTTATTTTTGATGTTTCTTGCAAATTTCATTACTAATATTGGTGATTGTGTGTAACACTGTTTGTATATGTATTAAAATTACGTAAAGATGTGGATTTTAACGCGCGTGGAATTTGGTATAATTTTTTTAAGGAATTTATATAAAATATATTTTTATAAATCTAAGCCATCCTGAAAATTAGCAAGAAAGTTGAAAACGGTATCATAGTTATTTAACTTTTTGCCTATTTATGGAAAATTAGTTTTTATCTTCGCCCTCTTAATCAAATTATCGATTATTGTAATGTTGTATAATATAGATTATAATAGTCTCCTTCAATAAAATAGACTATTCAATACATAGAAATAAACAATATGTATCACATTAAAAGCTTTAAATGAATAATTTAAATAAAAGAAAACCATATTGAATGTAATATAAGACTTGAAAATCAAAAACTCAGTCGCTGTCAACATAACAATGATGAAAGGCGAAATCAACACCGTTGAAAACTCATCACTTTTAATTAACGTGAACGATATTGTTCCCGGTTTAATTATGTATAAACCTCTTTACTACGAGCATTGTGTTTTACTTCATCGAGTGAAGTATTAACGCGTGATGGATAGTTCAGTTGAACAGAAGTTTTTTGGGAAATTACAGTCGGAGTATGTTAAAAATTAGATTATTAGGCAGGCAGGTAGTCGGGCTTTTTTGTGTTGCTTATAAAAAACTAAAGGTTTCTTCTAGGCTACGCTGGTAAAAATTCAATCCAGCGAGTATTTAATTCAAATCTACCCTTAAATATTATAGTAATTAAGCTTTGTTTCTTTCCACACAATAGGGTAAGAAAGAGGAGTTAATACAAGTCTGTTTTCCATTTTTATGTCTCTTTTTAATTCAATTATATAATAAAATAATTCAATAAATTATTTTCGTAGCACCTGATTGGGAGCGGCTGACAATTTTTTAAAGTGACTTCGACGCGTGTCACATGTAATGAATACTGCGGTTTAATTATAATGACGGGTTTTGGTCGAATTTTTGCTATGTAAAGTGGGTGTTATATTATTTTATAATACTGCTGCTTTTTCCTGCGGCTTTGCCTGCATGGGATAATGAAAATAATTAATACCGCGTTCAAACAAAAAAAAACTTTTTTCTATTTTCATTTGTATGAGAAGAAAATGTAGTAAAATCACTACAGTATTCTGTACTTTATTTATGTTTATATAAAAATTTTACTATTTGAGCAACGAAACAAAAGTAAAATAGAATTTATTAAAGTACTCAACACGTATGTCTCGAATTCGAGTGAAAAGGGCAGTACCGATTCTTTTAACACTATGATATTCCTGCCTATCCTGATGCAAACGGGCTAGAGCGTGAAGATGAAGAAAAATCTCAATATATGATCTATAATCATCATATTTCTCTCTCTTTATTGTTAAATAAAAAAAATACAATAGCATTTTTCCCTTAAAACCAAACCTTTAGGCAGTAAGCTGTGATTGAAAGCTGTCAATTTTTCAAAGCCACCGCTCGTCGCGCTCGCCGGATGTAATAAACACTGCTGCGGTTTAATTATAATCTGTACGGTGATGTGTTACAAAATATTTTGGGCATACATTTTTGTTTGGTGGAATGGTTAATGAATGGGGTGCGGGTTTGATTTTTGGTTGTGGTAATGATAATATAAAGTATATATAAAGTTTAGTACATTTTCACTTATACTATTTGTAGATATGTGAAATATCTCATAACATTCAGTTTCGTAGATTTTTTATTTTTCATTAGATTTTTAGTACAACGTATTTTTTATTACGCTTAGTACTAACTGGAGATACTGGTTTCTTCATCTAATTTTGAATTTTGAATATAATTATTTCCCCAAGCAGCATTGAACCATAAACCATCATTTACAGCCATACACCCACTAAACTACGAACGCCTATAAGCTATATAAAAACATATCTCACAGCAATAAATCTCCAAAAATATAGTTCTGAAAATGACAAATGCATCGGCGACCCTACCCTTTCGCGTTACACGAACTACGAAATAGAAAACTAAAGCAAATAGACTTACTGGAATACGTCCGCGTCAGGTTTTAGACAAATAAGGAATTTCCGTTCGTTGCGAGACTCCAGGAAAAAGTGGAGGGTACCTACTATAGGATCAGTGTACGATATTACTATGTTTATATTTTATTTTTAAAGGATACTAACAGTATGGTAACTATTAACCTAGAAAGCACAAAAAAATCTTAGATAAAGTAAATAAGTATCAACAGAATAAAATTAATTGTGTTATTTAGGCGTTGCAGATATTTTTTAGATATTAGTTTAAATTATATTTTAATTTAAAGTTAAATAGTGCTTTTATATGTCTAATTATGAACTTTGTTTTTGGTTCAATGCCTTTTAATTATGCTTAAAAATCTTTATTATTCTGAAAAGAAATAAGACATTCTTATACAATAGTGATAGTAGATCTCCAAACGAGATGTATGCCTGAGTTTTCATTATTAAGTTAGACTGCAGCCGGACGAGACGATACTCCAGACTCTATAGCATATAGTATGGCATTTCCACTTACACCGTAACCTGTAAAAGACCGACGTACCTTCGAAGCGACAAATCCAAGTTTCGCTGAAGATAATATTACTAAAGAAAAGAATAGTTTATATGGCGCAATTGAAAAATTGTAAACTATTTTATTATTAGGATTAGTTTAGGATATTCAAATTTCTTAAGTGTTAAGGTTGTTGTGCCTGCTATGAGCTAGAATAGGTTTTGATACAATCTATATATATAAAAGGACTTGTCCTCACTGACTGAGGTAAGACGCACGCACAGCCGTAACCGCTGTGCGTAGAAACGTTAAATTTGGACAAAAGTTTATTTTTGTAATCTGGACATCCACTAAGAAGGGATTTTGAAAAATTTTAACCCTAAAGGGGTGAAATAGGGGTTCAAAGTTTGTATGGAAAAAAAATTAAATCGGCACCGATTTTTATAAAATTTGAAATTTAGATTTTTAAAAGTATTTAATTGAACACGTGTTTCATCGTTTTCTAGAATTCTCCCCATAAGGGTGCAAATAAGGGGTTGAAATTTTGTATAGGTTTTTTTTAAATCGTCACCAATTTTTATAAAATTTGAAATTCAGACTCTTAAACGTATATAATTAAACACATGTTTCATGGTTTTCTAGAATTCACCCCCTAAGGGTGCAAATAAGGGGTTGAAAGTTTGTATGGAAAAATCTTTAAATCGCCACCGATTTTTATAAAATTTGAAATTTAGACTCTTAAAAATATTTCATCGAATACTACTAAAAAAATCTATAACTGTTTTTATTGAGACGCAATGGGACCGCATCGGACTGTAATCATGTTTATCGTGAATTCGGTCCTGGCTCGTATAAATCTATCTATCAAATTTGCGTTCAGTCAGGAGCTCTAGGCCGAACCTCCCCAACAGAATTTAATTAAAGGCTTAATTTCCATACAAATCCTTATTAAAATACGGCAATTGTTTATAATCTAAGAAATTCTGTAGATTTGTTGTCGCAGTAACGCTATACTTCCTTCCGAAGCGAGTATAAACAGAGCTGAATTAAATTAGTCCAAAACAAAAATAAATCAAGAAATTTATATTATAATATTAATATTAATTTTGTATGTATTATACTATGTAAAGTCACAGTTATATCGTGATGGGCTATGTTTGTGTGTCTGCATGTTGAGGGGTGGAATTCAACGCCGCGTTTTGTCTTTGAAAACGAGGGAAATTAATATCCTTATTTAGGGATTGAACCCACAACTACTTTACAGTGGATTGGATCGGTTAACGATGACTTAGTTAACGGGAGGCGCTGACTGGAGTTTTACAACCAATTACGAAATATCTGTAAAACGAACAGAATATAATCATCTATGTCCTCCATGGCTATCCCAAAAAATATCCCGTATATAGCAGGGCGGGCAATTAAATCCTGGGAACCTAGTGTTAAGAAATTCTCTGTTCTCATTAATTTACTTCCGTTCACCACTAACCTCACTTCCGTCACTGAGTGGCGGAAATGAACGCCGCGCTGTGCCTCGTTAATAGTGTAAAAAAATGAAAATATTAAATATTTCATTTCCCCAAATTAGAATTGAACCCATAATTAAGTGCATCTATAGTATAATTTTTAGGGCATGCTGAGAGAACCTACTTAAATAATGAAAAATATTCTCTACTATATCTTACGTATATCTATTATAAATTCCATATAAAATATCAAGAACCAGAATAATTTAGGAGCATCGCGTATAAAATTTCAAAATCACTAGGTTATACAGTATAATGTGTAATAATATCAACGTATAAGTTTCTCAGTGCTGTACAAGTTGCCAAAGAATAACTGACGCTTTCTCGAGAGCGAGTAGCGAAGGGAATTTGATAATAATCTACGAAGTTGGTTTGGAAGTTCCATTATTTACCTTCGCAACTCTTAGTCTTTCGCATCTAAATTCTGATTTCTGTTAGGATGATAAAATTTAGTTTAAATATTTAAACATTTTAGCTAAATACACATTGCATTTGTGTACCTCTAAAAATTATAGTTCACTTTAGATATGTCTGTCTATTTACGATAGTTGTAGGTTAGATCAAGAGAATGTCAAATATAGAATCTTTATCATAGTAAGGTGTAAATGATGGCGTTGGGTTCCACCACTTAACATACTGCATGTTCGAAATTAAGTAGAAAGTAGAGAAAAAAGTGGTTAGGAACACTAGTTTCTATTTTACCAGTTTTTTTGCTTCATGCTTTATCTTCATTTCCCGTTCATAGAAGGGTAGGCAAACGGAATCTGGGAGAAGTAGTCCTAGTGTTAAATAGCACTGTTTCCATTAAGACACTTCCGATCCACACTTTCCGCCAAATTTTGCAGCCATCGTGCAAAACTCAACGCCGCGCTTTGCCTAGTTACCAGAGCGAAGAAATAAAAATCTTTCGTTTCCTCGAATGGGAATCGCCACTACACTTACACACTTGCACCACCATGCCACGCCACTATGCCACGACTACCCTCAATTTACAAATAATTAGGTTAAACATATAAATAGATAAATAATCACATAATACAATATACAGGGGGAACGCTCTCTCGTCACGAGGCACCTGCTACACTTAGAGGCAATTACAGTAAGAATGCTTCACTAGTCTGATACACATCGCTGTGTAGTGCGGCTAAGAAAATTTATTTGAAATGCATACTGCTTTTTAATGAAAACATATAGGTTGGTGCAGAATGAGATATGTATCATGATACTAAAGAGGAGTAAAACATAATATATTAAATATAAATTAGATGTTTTTTTTAAGTATATGCATACAACGAAGCACAGTTCAGGAGTATAATAAGCAAGAATATAGGCAGTGTCAAAAAAATATTATTTATAAGTCGCCAAGCGAAATATATAGAGAAATTTTGTAGAACGTAGAAGTTATGTAAAATACAAAAAAATTGAAAAAATATGAAAACCAAGACCTAAACTACAAGAATTTTGAACAAGTCCTAAAATGTCAACACCCACATGTATTCCACATAATCCGGAACGCGTAAATCATCACAACTTAAAACATACAAATAATAACTTTGATACAACACTCCTCTCCAAGTTCGGGTAATTTGCATATATCATCTCAGGTGTTTCCTTTCGTTCCACATTCAACGCTAACCTCATGATTTCTGGATAAGTAAGATTAGATTTTTTTATTTATGTTTAAGCATTTGTTAATTTGTTGATATTTTTCGCGATGCGACAAAAAAAATATGGTGACTAATCACTTTTTTGCTTTCATTTCATGAGGACAACGTGAAAAGCAACTAGAAAAGAGCTGATAATCTTCAAACGGCTGAATATGTATTCTTGAATCATGACTGGGAACACTCTCAATTAAGACACCTTCCAATCAAAAATCGGTTCATCCATTTAGCTCTCTCTCTGCTTTTGTCAGAAGTATTTTTGCGCATGTAAATTGTGTAATATTTCAACCTACAACCATTGCGTTCATACTATCTGCACCACAGTAGACTAAACTATGCATAATAACAATAAAATCAAATATAAAATGTAACTGTGCATCACTAATTAGTTAAAAACCCAACAGTTTCTTCGCATTAATTTAAAAAGCTACAGTTTAGAGGGCGCCTAATTAATTGATCTGACGATTCGCGGGAATTGCGATCTTCCGCCGTATTGCTTCAATTTAGAATTGTTAGCAGAGGGAATGCAATTTATGTAAAATAATTGTTGGTACGTCGCCGTCAGTTGGGTGATTAGGTAGGAACTGCTCAGCCCGGATTCGGGAGTTCGATTCTGACTGAATTTATTTAAAGCAATTTATCTAAGATAATTTATTATATTTTAGAAATATTGAGGACTAGCGGACGTGCGCAGCTTCGCTTGCGTAATTAGGGGTGAATTCTAATAAACCACGAAACATGTGTTCAATGAAATATTTTTAAGAGTCTGAATTTCAAATTTTATAAAAATTGGTGCCGATTTAAAAAAAATTCTATACAAACTTTCAACCCGTTACTTGCACCCTTAGGGGGAGAATTCTAGAAAACGATGAAACACGTATTCAATTAAATACTTTTAAAAATCTAAATTTCAAATTTTATAAAAATCGGTGCCGATTTAATTTTTTTCCATACAAACTTTGAACCCCTATTTCACCCCTCTAGGGTTAAAATTTTACAAAATCCCTTCTTAGTGGAGGATGTCCAGATTATGAAAGGAAACCTTTGTCCAAATTTCACGTTTCTACACACAGCGGTTACGGCTGTGCGTGCGTCTTACCTCAGTCAGTGAGGACAAGTCCTTTTATATATATAGATTGCTGAGCAAAGCCATCCCCGTACCTGAACCAGAACCAACAGAAAAATATAAATAATTCAAATTTCCTTATTTCAGACTAAAAATGAATTATCTACCGAACCCTTATACATAGTTAAAAACTTTAAAATTTTAACATATAACATGTATAGATTATAGATTTTTTTTATGACCAAAAATATGTCATCAAGTTGCCAGCAATTTATGGCAAGTCGGGCGAAACTTCGGTCCATGTTTCTACCTCATTCTAACTTGTAATTTGTTGTGAAACGCAATTATACAGGGCGCTCCGGGCTAATAGCGCACCGGCGCGGCGGGGCGGGGCGGGGCGGTATTCCGAGCCGATGAGACATTACTTTACTTTAAGACGAACTGGAGAATGAAAATGTACCTGAATTCTATATCCATTGTTTATTACTAATATTTTTATTTCTGTATGGGATTTTTGAATTGGACATTGAAAAATAGTTAGCTTTTCTAGCTTCACGCTGTTTGCACGCAACAGAAGTGTCTTAATCGGAACGAGTGTCTTAATAGTAGGTTCCCAAGTTCCTTCTATCTACCGTGATATATGCAAGGTAGAGGGTAAAGCTAAAAACATAAATTTTATCTTTTCATTAATCGAACTTATAACCACCCAAACGAATAAAAGCCTACAATCTTAACGCTGTATTATTACTTTCATTTCATCTTAAAACCTCATATTAAAATTAGTAACTAACTCTACAAAATATTAAAATGTCTGAAATTTCATAACGCAGGAATAATAAGAAGTTAACACGTCATTTTCAGGTAACAAAATTAAATTTTGACGTGGCAGCTTAAAGCTTACCACGTGTACTCTAAAATATGTATATGTTATATTATATGGTTATATTTTTAGCTTCACGCTTTCTCCTACACATAATGGGAAGTCAGTGGGAACCTGAAAACCTTGTGTTAAGACACTCCATTCTCATTAAGACATTTCCGTTTCTGAACTTCTACCGAATTCATTGGGCTAGGTCACCAGAAAGAGAAAATCAAAATATTATAATTTTATTTCTCTAAGTGGGAATTGATCTTAGTTTACAATTAATTGTACCTCAGCTCTAACAACGTGCATTATCAAAAAATATGTCAATAAAAATAATACATCTTTTTATCGTAAAAATCGGCAAAGTGAATTCAGTGTAAATACTCTTATCCGTATTGTACCGATTCTAAGCATTATGTTACAGAGTTGAGTGCGACTTACAATGAATATATTTGATTTTAAATCACCAGTTGATGAAAACAACCCTTATCTCAGCATTATTCTATAGAAAAGAGAAATCACGTAAAAACATAAGACATGTTACAAAAGGCATTGTTCCATGCTTTTAAAGGTGTCTCGTTACTATTCAATAGGGTAGGGTAATATTATGTATTCGGAGTATTAATCAGATATTTATTAAGGGAATATATCAAAGGAAGTAATTCGATATTGTGTATGTTACACCTGTATAGGAATTTCGTATTGTTATATTGTTTGTTTGTGCTTGTAGATTTTCGTTTTTGTATTAATGATCACTGATTTTTAAGTAGGATGTAGGTGTAAAGAGTTTAAGGTATTAATTTTATAGTAAACAAAATATTGATTCATTTTTTACTGGTTCTTTGATATTTTTTTTTACTATTCAGAACTTTATTGATGAATTGCTTCATTTTCACTTCTATGCAACCCTTTCTTTCTACGAGGTAATGTATGTATACGAGTATAGAAGCTAAATACTTGGATTTAATAATTAATGATATTACACCAATTTATCAATTTTAAGATATTCTTTTTAGTTATTCCTGAAATAGCGTTGATACTACTGGACTACTTCTGCCGAATAATTATATCCAAACAACGTCATCATATATCTAATCAATGCGTATTACGTGGTAGGCAGAGAAGTAGTGTTAAGACATTACCACTTACCTCCCAATTTACGTATTACGTGATGAAACTGAACGCTATGATATGTATAACTTTAGTGAGAATTGAATCCACACCCGTCGCGTCAGTCAAACGCTGTGTCGCTACGCAACGACGGTATAGTCACAAAATAAATTGCATTCTATACACATATGTATGTATGTAAGTGTATGTAAGTGTATGTCATTATTTAAAGTGACGTTTTAATAGTGTTATAGCTTCTGGGAATGGGTGCGGTTGAGGGCACACAGCGAGCTGTATTGTAATTGGGTGTTTTAATAAATTGATTATTAGCCTAATTGACTGCTTGATGTTCATTTCTTAGTATATTATGATAATTTTGATGATATATTTATAAGTATAAAAAGATTAAAATGATAAAATCAAAAACTATTAAAAAGTCAGTATTAAAAAATATATTTTATATAGTTTAAAATATGAATTTTGAAAATTATTATCTTTTCCTTTTTTGTTTCATAATTTTTAGCAAACTTACAATTCCATTAAGCAAAGAATACTTAGATTACTAAACTTCTTAATTAGTGATAAAAAATATTTTTAGTACATATTATATCTTCAAACAATCTTTTTATTTCAATGTTCCGAAAATGGGGAATGGGGTGTCTTAAAACTAGGTTCCCTTTAGCGACCGTTTCTCAAGAAATACTTAAACTATTTCCGAAATACTTGAACAAGTAAAGTTAAACTTGAAATTTTACAAGAAAAAAATGTCTTATATGAAAATTTCTTTCATTAATTTTACAATTTTCAAAGAAAACAAGCTTCCCATACAATTTCTTAAGGCAATTACAATTTCTGAACCGTCATCTCAGTCTCGCCGCAACAGTAGATTGGACTACCGCTGTCATCGCCATCCAAACCGCACGCTATAGACCACGCAACCTCAAACTACTTTATGTTAATATCCTAAAAATTAGATTTGAGGCTTTATATTTGATTCATAGATAAGTTAAGTATCGTGTATAAAATATATTAAAAAAATAACTTCTTTAGCTGTACGTTGAAACTCACAAATAGTAGGGTAGGCAGAAGAAATCTAGTGTTAGGTCACTTCATTCACTTTCCACCGAATTTTCGATAAATTGCGTGTTGAAAAGCGGAACTCGACGTCGCTCTTTGTCTTGTTATAGATCGAGGAAATAAAAATAATTAATTATTAAAATGGAAATCGAGCGAACAATCGAATCGAAATAATTTTAAAGTATACATAAATATAAGGTCATCATGGCACATCTGACTGTAGAAACGACGTGGTTGTTGTGGGAGGTTTCTATTCGGAAATCGGAATGAATAATTTTTATTGTCTCAATCAGAAAAAAATGTGCCCAAAGTGGGGTAGGGAGTGCCCTAATACTAGGTTCCGTTTGACTACCCTATATGGGCAGAATATAGCATAAACCAATAAAAAATGCATTCTAATTCATCTTACAGATTCAGATATTGCGATTAAAGCAATAAATCTCGAGGCTTGCTAAGTCGGACGTTATTAAAAATCCGTTCCGCTGACCTCGCCGGTGCCTATCAATATCCCACCTTCTGTTCCGTCATATTTTGTAGTTGACGTGCAAAATATAAGCTTATTTTTTTAGTAATAGCTTCTTGCTGTATTCAGCATATGGTAAGTAGGCAGAGGGAACCTGAGAACCTAGTGCTTAGATACTTATTCCATTAAGTCAGGACAGGACGTATTTCCGTTTCCCACTTGACAGCGCTTATACGCTTATTATTAGGAAATCATTTAAATTATATATTTTTTTATACATTATATAAGTTTATTAATGGGACTGTTTGTTAGGTAATGTCTCGAAATCATGAGCAGTACAGAATAGAGTATTAGGTGTAGAATTTCCTTACGTTGCCCTGCTATATGTGGAAGATATTTCTAAAAAAAATCGATTTTGAAATATTATTACAATAATTTATTTAAAAAAACCCTGGTATACACGGCGTTGAGTTCCGCCATTAAATATCACAATGTTTCGAAAATGGAGTACGAAGTGTCCGTACTCTATGTTGCCTCAGCCGATTCTGCTCTATGCAGGATAGAGCGTGAAGGTAAAAAATATAGCAACAAATCGCTATCACCTATAACTTAATGTTCCACACACACCACACGTCCTGCGATACATCAGCGAACTATCGGCACGGTCTCGTATTTGCATGTAAATTGAATAACTGAGCTTTGGCCGCTACAAGCGCCTATCCTAAGATGTGAATACCTTTATAATTTTAAATTTATTATCAATGTAATAAAATGAGGCTGTCGTGATGCAGTGACACAATGGATGACTGTAAACGCTACGGATATCAGTTCGATTCCAACTCGGGGGAGTGACAATGTAATTATTTTTATTTCTCCGCTCTGGTAGACGAAGCATTGGGTCGAGTTCTGTCACTCAACTCAACGTTTTGAAAATTCAGAGTAAACTTGAAAACAAAAGGAAATAAATAGTAAGAATAAGTTATACTTACAATATACTTATATTGAAAAAATAACAAATTCGTGTCATTCTGATATATAAACAATATTACTTTAAAGTTTCATCGATCAAATCCGTCCAATAGTTTTTTTCGTGAAAGTCGAACAAACAGATTTCAGATTTATAATATTAGTAGGACTTCAAAAGATTTTCTATCATATATAATGTATTTTATATACACATATATTTATATAGAACATGGGTCTTATAACACGTAGTAGCGTTAAGAGCATTAAACGTAACCTCCCTAAATAATATACGAGTATAACATTAAAACAGTTTACCCTTCCCATGAAAAGCGAGTCCTCAGAGGCTCTAAGCTTATTTTTGCCTCACAATCTATAGAAATTGTAAGAAGATTACGGATACCGTACTTTTATGTATAAAAGAAATAAATTTTATTTTGTATATTCTTATAAAATAGAAATAAAATATATGTATGTGTGCATAATAAACGAAATAAAAAGATTATATTCCGTCGAATTATTGAGGCATAGTGCTTAGTGGCGGAACCCAACGCCGCGCTTTGCTAGGTTACCAGAGCGACGAAATGAAATTAAATATGTATTTTGCTCCCTCGAGTGGAAATTGAACCCAAAACCTGTCGCGTTTACAGTCATAAAATTGTGCCCCTGCACTACGTAAGTAAATAAAACTAAATGTGACGTAAATTAATATATATAAATTTTTAATGTTTATACTATTAAGTAATTATATTACGGAAGAAAATAAACTAATATTATATTTTTATTTTGTTTCAGGTAAGCACATTATAAAACATCCAATGATACTTTATTTTATAAAACATCCTATGATCAAAATAAATGCTATTTCCCCCTAAACATGGCGTTTAGTGACCATTCACCCCACAACAAGTAGGCCCCAAAATTATAAAATAATATTCAATTAATTAATAAAATTATACACATCTCATTTCCTAAGTGTCACTTCGTCAGGTCCTTAAGGCAATTTCCAAGCAATATTAATAAGAGAGTAGAGTGTAAAAGCAACAAAACGCCAAACGTTACCAACAAATCCCGTATAGTCTTAACGACTGTAAATCCTACCCTTTAATTTAATGAGCCTCTAAAACTCAGGCTCACTTAAGAACAAAAGATGGTACTGCCTTTCCCCATCTTCATTCGTAGGACACTCTTGTACACAATGCTGAAGCGATTTCTTACGTTGAATTAGTGGAAATTTGGCTGTTTATTTCTTATTTTTTCTTATTAATTGATATTATTATTAAATACAAATACATTTCAAATATTTACATCTCAACATTGCATTCCCAGGTTCCCTCCGCTTACCCTGCTATGTGAGGGACACAGGCATTTTAAAAGTACTTATAAAATGTACCTATATGAATATTTTGCCCAAAAATAATATAGGCAGAGGGAATTCAATCTTTAGGTAATCCGTTACCCACTTTTCGTCAATTTCCGAAACAGTGCGTGTTGAGTTGCAAAACTCAACGCTGCGCTATGTCTTGTCACTAGAACGAATAAATAATAACAATTTATTCAGCCGAGTAGAATAAATAAGAAAAAAAATTATAATTATCTTTATTCCCTCCACTTTAGGGTAAGCGTGCGGCTGTAAACACGACGGTGTTAGTACGATTACCACTAGAGGAAATTAAATTTTCATATATTCATTTCTCGCTTAACGGGGCAAAGCGCGGCGTTGAATTCCGCCTCTTAAAACGCAATGCTTCCAAATTACAGTACAAAGTGCGAAACAAAAGTGCCTTAACACTACGTTCCTAGGAATTAAAAAAAAATCTCTCTATTTTAGCATCAAAATAACAAAAACTATATTCGAAAAATTATTTGAAATAAAATCTAAGTAGTCATTCTACATTGACCGACACAACCATAACCTATAATATTTCATATTGCATTTTATTTTACGACCCGTACTGATGTCTTCATTTCCTTTTCGCGAGAATAATTTGCTATTTGTCAGGAAAATTTCACAATATATTTGAACATTTTGCAATATCTATTTATTTATTTACTAGTTTGTTTTCATTTTTCACAACTTTTTTTGCGTGGACTTTAAGATGTAAAAGGGAATACCTTGATTTTTCTATTTTCCACAGGAATATCGAAAAGAACTCTCTAAGTCATTTAGTTTTTTAGACATAAAATTTCAGTTTAAAGACATATTTACATAATTTTATTTACGAAATAAGAACAATATGGTATAGTATTCATAGTGTCTTTCGGGATTTCCACAAAGCCCAGATCAGGGAGAAGACGCCTTCAGCGTGTGTCTCGTCACTCAACATGACGGGCTAATGTGGAAAGCGAAGGCTTCAACTACGTAAGGTGGCTTACAAACGAAATAGAAATACTTAATCGTGGATAGTTTAAACAATATTTTAAAAAACAATATAATAATTTTCTCGTGTGAATATGTGATTTAAAAAAAATTATGATGATTCACTCCTTTTTTGGTACCTGTAAAGCGTTACAAAATTAAAACAAATATACCAAATATACTATTATATATTCTTTTAACATCGTTACGGAGAGACGACAACATTGCCGGGAATATTCCAATTTTCCACAATGTTTAAGACATTGCAAGTTTAATGGCCGCATTTCGGGTTCTTTCTAGAGGAAGGATGAAAATATGGTCAAGTGTAATTGAACCTACGACTGTCACGCTTATAATGAGTTAAAATTGAATATAATACATTTATATACGAACAATAGTTATCAGCATAATTCCCACACAGAAAAGATATCGAAAGAGAGAGTTTCTTTGATTTGAAAAAATAGAATACGACGTAAATTTCAATCATTCACCATTGCAATGAAGTAAGCATCATAATTCTTTAATAGTCAGTAAAATAACAAAATAACTTAACATTTCATATATCTAGTATTAATTAATATATTTCAGTGAATTTAGTACCAAATAAAGACTATGGAGCTATAGCTTACACCATTGACCCGAATTACCCGTATTGATGTAAAAGTAATTTACGTTTATGGGATTGTAAATTCCTGAACACGACAAAACACTTACTGAATAACTTTTTAGTAATAGTTTTTGATGTTTCATCGGTATTATGGGGCATGAGGTGTGTTTACTTTTGAGGTTACCTTGTTAACTACTTTTATATCAATATGTAATATAATAGCGGAGAGTGGTGAACGGAAGTGTATTAATGGGAACGGAGTGTCTTAACAGATTTCCAGGTTTCTCTGTTCTAACCCGGCTACGTGCAAAATACAGCTTGAAACTAAAAAAATAGGCATATATATATTATAGGGATAATATTAAATTCAAATTACAATTAATTCAAATACATTTTCAATGCGAGTACTTTTTGAATTGTCAAATAAACATATTAAATAATAATCTATTGGTAGATTATTCAGTTCTGCACTTTCACTTCACTTTCCTTAGAGACGAGACGTAGCAGTAGTTATGAGTGTAGAATATAATATTTCGAAATACGGTAATGTGAAATTTGAACCAAAAAAAAAGCCAAATAAAATAAATAAGAAAAGTTTCAGTTTCTCAAAAAAAATGGTGTATTGGAACTGTTAATTGCACTTAATCACGCGGGCGAAGCCACAGGTAAAAACTTGTCCCAATATAAACAACATGTCCGATATAGGTTTTAAATCAAAAAACCCATTAGCAAGTAAATTGGCCGTCCACATTAGTTCCCCACCTTACTTAATTTACCCACATACGACACTTCAATGAAATTAACTATGATGAATGGAAAAATTGTCTCTGGGTGTCATCAATCATGAAGTTACTAGTTCTGTTTTAGATAAGATACTTACGTTTCTATGTAATATACCTAATGTGAGATATTACACTAGTTTTAATGGATTTTTGTAATTTGCAGAAATTTTTGATATTTTGGTCTTGTCTGATTAAATTTTGGTTGGTTTGGTTATTTCATAATTTAGATAAGTTCAACATTGAAAATTTCAGTACTTGTTTTTGGATTTCATCCCTTTCCTTATATTATCATTCCCATATTTTATTTCCTTAAGAATTGAACCCGCAACCATTGCGTTTATCACTCGCTACCCTTACGCCACAACGACCTCATTTTTTTTCATTCTGCTGATATCAAATACAACCCTTTATTTGCGTGGGCTAAGGCGCTATATTTACACCCTTTTTACCCAAACTCTAAATAATTTAACGCGACAGATGATTGATTATAATGAAATGATTGAAGATATCTTTTGTCGTGTAAATATATTGAAGCATTGTTTTATTTGTAAAAAAACTGGCATTGCTCATTCGTGCCGTGATCTAGGATTAACTATTTTAAGATTTATGATGTTTTAAATATAAATGTATAGTATATGTATGTATAAGTATGTATAGGAGGAAATAGCCTGATGATAGTGTACGACATATTTATTTTTACAATTTTTTATTCGAATTGTTGTGTTAGTATGTTTGTTAGTATATATGAAATCTAAATAAGTAGTGACACCAACGACATACTAGGTAGTCTACTATTTATATCAGAAGAAACAGTATTTGTATACGACGAAATGTGGAAAAAAATATTTTTTCCTATTAATAAACCACTTGTTTACTAACAACTGAGCACTTTAGAACCTTAACTAGCTAATTAAACACAATAATCATGTAACTATTGTACTAAAATTATTTAATTTCTTTTTTAGCGTTCCTCACTTTTCTCCAAATTTTTGAGACATTACGTGTCGAGTGGCGGAACTCAATAGAATCGTATTTTTTTACCAAATCAAGAAAATAAGTAAATACTCCGAGTGGGATATGCTAAACTTTCATCCTAGCTCCTTAGTCTATCTTTCTTGGAAAAATAACATATGTAAATGCGAAATTAATTTAAAAATTCTACAATGTACATACATCTATGCATGCTCATGCATTCATAATATAATTGCTATATTTCTACTAGGCTAGAAGTGGCATAGTAGTGGGCATAAGCCTGCGACTGTAAACGCCGCGGTTGCGGGTTCGACTCCCTCTCGGTGAATGAAAAATTTCATAAGTATTTTAGTTTCATCACTTAACACTGACAACGATATCTTAATGGGAATGGTGTGTCCAAACACTAGGTTCCCAGGTTCCCTAATTCTATCCTGCTTTGTTCAGGATACAGCGTTATATTTATATTAAAAAAATACATATCCACTATAAACTTACGTATATACAAATATACAGTCTCCGATGTTTTATTTCCATTCGTTTCGAACTTATTTTCGCGGAATGTCCACTCTTTTATGTTAGCGCTGTTGAATTCTCAAGATAGTTTGCTAGTGTAGTTTTTCAAATGCATATTATATTGCTTTGGCATATTTATTTAACGTTTTAGTCGTTCGTTAGTTTGTTGGAACGTTTTTTTAAGTCGTTAAATAACTTTTATAATATGGAGGATAGGTGGGAAAATTTAAATAAGTCTGTCAGCGTCATGGACTATAAACAGGACGGACGATTGTGGGTTAGTCTCTAAGTCTCTCTCTACCTAAAGTCTCTTTTATGTCACATATAAAAAGTATAAACAATAAAACAAACCGCGATGTCCATAATATATTTTACAACTGAACCTATAGGTGGAGCACAAATATCTCATATTTTAGGCATTCGCGCATGCAATTTCGATTGAGTTTTAAATTACCATAATTTTATGCGAATCGCATCTGTTTGAAATTCTACATAGAAATTTGATTATGCTATAAGTTTAAAATACATGTATGTACATAATAACCTTATTACGTTGTTGATTTTATTGTTATAACATAAAATTATTAGATTGGATTGGATATCTGAATTAAAATTTTATTTTGGAATGAATACTCATTTTCCTAAATTTGCATAAAAAGTATAGAACGGCCTGTCGTGTTACTAGACTAGATTATTTCTGCCTACCTAAACTCGTGGAGCTAAAAACCCATCATTTTGATATAATTTCAGAAAATAATATTTTGAAAAATGTTTTTTAATTTATAATAACTAAAGTATTTTGTGAACAAAAATAAAACCTATACTTCTCCTATATCTCGGACACCTAGACTGTGTAATGTGTCATACTTTTTAAGTTATATCGCTTTTATCAAGGCGAACTCCCGTACTAACTAATAATAAAAGTTACAAAATATAATGAGTGTACATGAAAAATATTAAAAATATCTAGAACAAAAAACAACTAACGTTTGTTTCAATTGGGAATCGACATCCTGTTTACTCCATCAAATAAAATAATGCAATATAAGCACACCACTACACATAAATGGGCAAATGTCATCATAGGAATAAATATAAAAATTGAAGACGAAAATACAAACACAGGGAAGCCAGCTAATTATACAGTGCGTTCGCTTCAATAATTTCCCACAGGGATGCTCTCTATGCACTGTTTTAATCATACACGCAAGACGAGATTGCATCGGAACAAATAATGTTCCAGATTGCACTGGATTGTGTAATTTACTATCAGTTTAGTTTGTTTTTGCTTCAGTATCGGTGTTTGGGTGTATGGAATAGATGTTTTGGGCGTTAATTTAAAATTTGGGTGATTTGAATGGTATATTTTTGAAATTTTAGATAGATTAATAGCAAACTTAATTATAAATTCTCACATTGTCCAAAGCAATACTTGAACATAAACCATCACATAATCCAACCAGATCCAAATAAACTAAAACAAAATATATTTCATTTCCTAAATTCAAGTAACAAATTTAGCAAAATAAAGTTTGCATCGGTTCACTTTCTTATCTCCGCTGAAAATGTAATCCAGTGGGTATCTGCACGAAATCTCGTGTTCAAACCAGTTCAGTACAGTACTGTAGTACAGTATGTTGCAGCCTCAGACACGTACCGTAATACTCTCATGAATATTAATGTGTGTCACTTTATTTGCTTATTTATTAGCTTCGGGGCCAATAATAGCTTGTCATACGCTTTTGTTGCTCAAAAGTCGTCACTTTTGAGCGACTTTGAGTTATTTTCGTTTTTTTTTGTTTTCTTTCGTGTATTAACTTCTAATATTAGCCTATTATCTCTTGTCATGATTATCTATTATTAGTATATCATAAGAGAACAAAAGTTCAAAAATGATCCAATCATAATAAACAGTCTATGCCAAAAAAAAAGACAAGGACAGGAAAGGTTAATAAAAAGTATTGTCACTGAAACCTTAAAGTTTAAGTGGCGACTGATGTTTATTTAGTGGTGGAAGCGAGGTTAATACCAGCGATAAGACCGGATGCCTGAACAAATCCACTGGCAAATTGTTTTCTCACACAAACTTAAGGTAGGCTTTCTACCCTTGCCCCAGCGAATTGGGTAACGAAGATGGATGAATCACCGTTATACACCAAAAGTAGTATTACGAGTAATATAATGTCGCTCCTCTACATCCTTGTTTATTTCTGTCTCTGAGAATTTTTAGATGTTTTAGGGCTGAAAAGGGTTCGCTAAATTCGGAGTGCTCTTTTATTATTTCGTTTCTTTCCGTTGCATACATTGTAATGACATTGGCGTGGCCGTCGTATCCTACTTAAGTCTGTACACGAAAGACGGTTGCAATATCATAAATTTTAGAAACATTACCAAAGTGAGATTTTCGAAAAGTATAAGAATTAGATGTTGGTGAGTTTTGCCAAAATAACGTATTAGTTTACAAAGTCACGTCCACAAGGAATAAAGGGGCACAAATCTAAACAGGAGTGACTTAACAAACACTAACTGCTATGCTCGAGCCAGTAAAGAAGTCTCGCCAGGTTCGGAGCCAAACCAACGACGAAAGTTTATTCGCAAATTGACTTCACGTATACGCTTAAGGTGCAGTTTCTTTCAACCGGCTCAGCTTTTAATACAATTATAAGTGATGAGTGGCAGCGATTTATTATTAACACCATTTTGGTGCAGTTGGTGCTCATCAAAATAGACCTGATGATTGTGTGTTCAATTACATTAATACGTAGACCTTTTTCTCTAATGGGAATAATGTTGCTACTTTTTTTTCTTTACAGTATGTAATTTTCTCGAAATAAAAGGAAACGAAAAAATAAAGTATGTTAACACTAGATTCTATAGCTATATTTTCCTAACATACTATACTGAGAGATGCGTGAAGATATGTTTTTTTTAATTATTCACTTTATATAAGGCAATAATCCAAAGAATTCCCCGCTTCAGCTTACAACACGTGTACTCGCATTAAGTTGTATTAAGAAATGTGAAAACTAAGCAGAATGGCATTCTAAAGACCTCTGCTACGAACTTTGTTTTGCATGAGTTTGTTCACAGTTTGGCGATTTTAAAACTCCCCTTTTGTCAGCGCCTGATAGGATTAGCCGTTTATCTTGTTTGTTTATTTGCAGTAGTGTTATAAATTATGTTTCTTAATCAATATATGAAATAAAGATTGTAAAATATGATTTTTTTCCTGAACATAAAATGTTAGTATTAGAGAACGCAATGTTCTCTACATTCATAAATACATAGCTTCACGCTGTATCTCTAGCGGGTTAGTCAGAGAGAACGGAGCGTCAAACGCTACGGTCTCTACATACTTCTTTCGCTTTGTCCACTGTAATCACCCTCTTCATACATGACCTCCGGGTCCTCATGCTTTTTACGTGAACTTCCTCCAGTATCTTTACTACTGTATTTTCGAAGGTCAACCGAGTCTAATCAATTGTAGAATTCCTTCCTTAATTTCTTTTCATACTTCACTTTTATTTTGGTAATAGATACAATTCTGAAGACAATTTTATGCAGTAAATATAAACATTACCGCGAATTTCATATTTTGGTATTATTTTCTTATACCTAATTTTAGCTCTAAACCTATGGTTATAAATATAATTACAACACATATATACATACATAATTACAACATTTTTATTATATTTTCCTAAATATAATGAAAAGATTGAATTATTATTTAATCTAATATTTCACATACAGCCCAGGAAGATTTAAATAATTTTACAAAATTTGTAAATTTCAAACAATTTTACAGAATGACAATTCATTCTAAATTACAATAAAGCGAAGTAGCAATTATTAAAATTTCAATGAAACGCTAAAATGAAAACTCAAAGCACAAATCTCGCACAACCGTCAAATTAATGTCAAAAGTATCAAAAGATCAATTAGACGACACTTCCACTAAAATATGTACCTACCCTCAAAATATTGGAAAAGACAGTAAACGCGACTTCTGAGGCCCACGCACGCACCGAGTAAATTCGTTACAACTGATTAGGAAGTTTTCGGCGGGTCCTCGCAACTCTTCCACCTTGGAGGGCGAAATTTTTTTTATTGTTAACGTTACATCTAACAGTCCGAGATCAGAGTTCATGAGCGGTCGCGTCGCTCCCCCCGTACGTGCCGCGAATATCTCACGCCATAATATTCATCGGTTTAAACCGTAACGCGGGTGCGACCGAGATGAAGCTACAGGACGAAGCAAGATGGCCGCTCTCAGCAAGATTTCGTGACCTCTCAACAGCTCCAGTCCGCAGAAATATGGACGGTAATAACATAAATCCCTTTCGCATATAAAACACTAAACGCTCCCAAAGTTGTCCCTACCATTAATGCGTACTTAAAATGCATTATTGT
Source organism: Heliconius melpomene rosina (assembly GCF_056956725.1). Taxonomy (NCBI): domain Eukaryota; kingdom Metazoa; phylum Arthropoda; class Insecta; order Lepidoptera; family Nymphalidae; genus Heliconius; species Heliconius melpomene. Next base: position 15,659,794 of record NC_140407.1, on the reverse strand, counting down.
AGGGACACATAAAAAATGTATTAACCCTGGCTTTAAGCTTTTAGTGGCCGCTAAAGTTTTGGTGAATTTGCGGTGTGAAACTGTAATAACCAATTAGTGATGGTCCACTGGACAAACACATAATTAACTTATACGCGCTTTAAATATTACGCTGTAAATAAATTATGGGAAATACAGGGAAAATACATTTTGTAATAGAAATAGTTGATGTTTATTTTTGCTTCTTCGCTCAGGTAGATTAACGGCTGTTTTTTTTATAGGTTTATACCTATAAAGATCATGTAGATATGTAAAATTCAATTTGATCTTTCAAGAATATGTTTTCGTTTAAGATTCACCGGCGATCTTCGTAAAACGTACGTGCAAATGAGTGTATAATGAAGCTCATTCACATGCCACCACCGTATGTGGGGTAGCGAATTATGAGTCGGTTCATGTAAACAATCTTTGGATGCACGTTCCTCAAAGATTATTATGTTTTTGATCTAAATATCAAATCAATTTTAAGTAGCCGAATAATATATTAATGATATTAATGAATAAATGATATTATTAAATTGTAGATATAACTGATAGCTTTTTTTTTTGTATGGGATAGTTCATTTATCGAGGAAGGTTATAGGCAATGTAGCCGACTACGCTTTGCAGTCATATTCACCTCCCGTACTTAGAATAACAATGTCACATGTTTCTTAGTTATGGCCCACGTGAGTAATGCCACAGATAAAAGTTAGTAATGGCGTAAATCAATTTCATCACCCCTTCACTCATCAACATGAGATCACCATTTCACTTATTCAGTTGTATCAACTTCACTTATCTGTTATTAACTGAGGAACGGGTATTTCTCAACGTTTACACGATCGCTCATAAAATTTGTGACGAGAAGTTGCATAAAATAAAACAGCGATTCACGGAGATGGTATATTGGCTATTGATTCCTTATCTTGCTTGGATTTGGACGCGTTTACAAATAACAAGATTGTCTCGTCTTTCTTTAGAAGATGGTTTATTATTATTTTAAGAAGCTAGTTGGTGTACCAATTTGGACTTTTACGAGTTTTGCTAAAGAAAATAATGAATTTCTATAGAATAGAATTAGAATACACGCATAATGTTTCTTTAGAATTTCTATGGAATAATATGACAACCAAAGACCAAACCAGTTGATGCGAACGGAAATGTCTTAATTGGAACCGATTGTTCAACTTAACATTAGGTTTCCAAGTTCCTTCCGCCTACCCTATATTAAATATCCTAAACCAAGAATTTCCACGTGAACCGTGAACAGCGTCGGTCTACTATCTTCTTATTTATGTAGACTCTTAATGTAACCATCAAAATTTCCATCGTAAAACGCGACAAAATTTTCATTACGCCCGTGAAAACAGCATAATGATCGGACGAACGTTAAACAGCATTATCTGGCACTATAAAAGCATAATCTGACTCCTTGAATGCATAAAGAACTATAAACGTCAGATATCATCTAATTGAAATAATGGGCGGGAGGCAACGTTAGGACATTAAAACGCCTAAGGTAACGATCGAAAAGGTTCTCTCGAGTGTAAAATATTTAAATTTACCCAGCAACAAATGGGCGAAACGTAAAAGCGGAGGTCACGAATTCAATGCCGTGCTAGTTTAATTAAATAGACTAAATGCTTGGTGAATGATGGTGCCAATTCAGATTCAATGTGATTCGTATTTCTGTTTCACTGTATTGCAGTCCGACTGGACTAGGTCTTGTGCAACTTCTTGGAAGACTTGCTCTCGTCCATTTGACATTTCATGAGAGAGCGTCCGGATACATTTTAGAGCAGAATTTCAACTATTTGTGTTGTTAACTTTATTATTAGTTAGTACATAATATTAAATTAACTATTTAAATTCGTAAAGTTATCTGGCTGTCTTTGAGGCTGTAATATGTGCATCTACAATCATTGATCTAGAAAACTATTAAAATGTCAGTATAGTTTGAAAGTTGAGATATAACTATATTAAAATATGGATAGCATAAAACTACTTCCACTTCAAGACGGTGACGTCCAAGGAATTTCATATTCCAAACAAAATTCTAAAATAAATTCCAGCGAGGCTGATGGAGACGGCCCATTGAGCGACTAATAAAATATTTAAAATTTCATTCTGGAGATTCAATAAGAAAATATCTGCATTACTATTTTATAATTTTAGAAATAGAAAATCTTTTTAGCAATATTTTTATAATATTTTAGAAAGTTAGAAAAATACTATAGAAATTGAAGTTTGAAGCGAAACGATTCTGAATAACACGCCAAATAAATAAAGTTTCATGTAGAAGTAGAGCATTTGACTGTAGCCGCGATGGTTGGGGATTCAATCCCCACTACGAAATTCAGCAGAAAGTAGGGAATCGAAGTGTTTTAATGGGAAACGGAGTATTTTAGCACTAGATTCCCAGATTATTTAGGTTATTTGTATCAAAAACTAAAAGACACGATATTAATATTTTTTAAACATATTCGTATATGTATGGATAATACTATTAAAAATGGTAAAATTGGATAAATCATAAATTAATCAATCATCAAATTTGCCATAATTAAATTGCTGTGGTTATTTAACACCATTGGCTTACATGATGGCTGTTGCATTTTTTTGCCGATTGTGGGTTCGATTCCCACTAGAGGAAATGAAATATTTATTTTTTTCATTTTCTGGCTTTGGTATCGAGGCAAAGCGCAGTTTTCAGTTCCACCAATCAACATGCAATGCCTCCAGATGTCGGCAGATAGTGGGGACCAGAGTGTCTTAATACGAGGTTCCTTCTGCCTACCACAAAAATCCACAAGAATGACGTTTAATTAAAGTCATATATGATGCCACTGCGCCGCGACGGCCTACTTCTACTCTTATCTATTTTCTTCTATACAAATAGGTCAGCCTGATAAAAGACAGGCTTAAATCTACGCCATCGGAGCTGTAGGTCAGGACCTAGGTAACATAAGCTTTATTGAATCCCAGATAGAGCACAGACAGACGCGCCTTTGACAAGAATTTACACGTTTATATATATTAGTGTACAGTATAGTGTTGACATGAAAATATATTTTATATTTGGTTTGGACTCCTATTTAGTTATTTTGAATTAAAATGGTAGAAGCTAGTCTATCACTGACTACCCTGATTTTTGCAGGACAGCGTGAAACTGAAAGAAAAATTATATCGTTCCCACAGCACAGTCGAAGATAATTACTTAACACAAGTACTCTTTAAAAGCTTTACATATAAAAGAAATAGCATTTAATTATAAATCATATCCATATAAGGTTATATTCTACATAAAATGGTATATCTATACTAATATAATAAAGCGGAAGAGTTTGTTTGTTTGTTTGTTTGTTTGTTTGAACGCTAAGATCTCTGGATCTACTGGTCCGATTTACTTTGTTTTTGTTTTGTATGAAAGCTGCATTCTTCAGAAGTGCTATAGGCTATATAACATTACATAACACATATGTACTAATAAATTAAAATACTTTCTAATTTGGCATGCAATTTATTCTGCCATGTTAATAACACGATTGTTATTGAACCGGTGCTTAGCAACGACGATTCGTTGCTAAGCACCGGTTTGCAAAATTTCTTTGTTATTTTAAGAAAACGTCACCCAAAATGAACTTATATTTTGATATTCATCCTTATAAAAATAAATATATTATATAATATTTAATAAATATTCTTATAGTTCAAGCAGGCGTAGCCGCGTCCGGGTCCACTAGTACAATAATAAATGTAATATATTTTTTAAATAATAACGCTAGAGCTCTTACAGTATGAATATAAAATGCAGGTCAGGCGCGATGTATCAACGGATCGTGTGAGAGTGTGTTAGTGTGGCTGACCAGTATCAAATGACCTATCACTTCAGTTTCCAAGCTTTTATTATTATTTTTTAAGTTCACTCTGTATCTCGTATATAGTAACATAATATGCAGAGAGAGATTGGTGTTAAGACACTCCGTCTCTCATTTTTGCTGAATTTTGTACACCTTTGGCCTATTACTAGAGCGAGGTATCGAACCCATATCTGTTTACTGTCCACAAGCTATGCTTACTTGCTCCACGATGGCTTTTATTTAAAAATAATATTAGGTACACGTGGCCGCATCTCTACAAGTCTGGTTTACTTTTGACGCCTCTCCCTAGAGTCGAATACGTTACAGTGAGTGACGACGTAAGGTATCATACTGTTTTGTCTTCAGTGTTTTTAAAAGCTTTTTTTTTTTCGAATTACATTGTGATCAATCACTTTGTTGTATACTTTTACATGATTTTGAATACATACTCGTATGTTTTTAAGGGAAATTGAATTAAATATTTTTTTTGTCATCTAGTGCTGAAATTGTAAGTTGTAGACATATTCACAATTCTTTTAATTGGTTATGATTTTGAATATTATTTTTTTCTTCTTTATTTCATAACACTGATAAATGAAGAAAAGAGCTTTCATTCTACAACGGCACGAGAATGGCACGTGAGCATAAAAAATACCTATAGGTACCGTACCTAATATCCTACAGACTAGGCAGTAAATAAACTAATTTTCCAAAGCATAATAGAATAGCTAATTACTAAACAAATTCCCCAGTCACCTGATAGAATAAAACATTTATAGACTAAACACACTTTGTTTAATTAAAGCGACGTTCTAGATGACGCTAAGTTTATTTGCATAGTGTCTCGGACGGACGCAAAGCTCTTTTATATATACGTGTATGTATGTTTAATCAACCTAGCTTACCTAATGTAGCACTGTAAATATGTGGAATTTAACATTCCATGTCAATAGTGGAGAACGGACGTGTCTTGATGAGAACGGAATACCTTAACACTAGGTTCCCAGGTTCCCTTTGCCTTCCCTGTAATTTTAAAGTCTCAAGCTATGTCCATTGCGCTATGATAGCGTTAATTTTATAAATATTGTACATTACGCGCAAATCTATTTTGAGCTACTTTCAGTATCTATTTGCCAATTAACTAAAATATTATTGTCTTAAATTTTAACCTATTTTTTAAGATATACCACTAACTTATTATTATAAGATATAAATAGAAGTCTTATTGAAGATAGGTTGTTGGAAAGCAATATTGAAGAATCAATTTGGGTATTTTAAATTGGTTATATAAAATAGTAATAAAACTTAGTATACAGACATTTTATTATGATTTCTTTAATAAATAAAAGATGATAATTTCTTTTTTTTTTTTATATAAAAGAATATTCAGTGAAATTTCAATATAACAATGATTGTTTAAAGTGGCCATGATGGCGTAGTGCGATGGCGTCAAACTAAACACAATGCTTTTGGAATCGTTGGCTCGATACAGCGCTGACTTCCAACATTTAACACTAGGTTCCCAGGTGCCCTCTGCCTACTCTCCTATCTGCGGGATATAGCGTGAAGCAAATAAAAAATACATATTGTCTGCACAGAGTATAAGATATAGTATAGTAAATACACAGTAAATTCGTAACATATTTTTTCAAGCAGAAAGCACACTCAAACCTAACCGAATATCTCATAATTAATTTTAAACAATTTTCTCAAAATAAGCGACATTTAAAATTCTATTCGCATCCATTCAGAGCCATGATCAAGTAGTCAAACAAAATTTATGTTTCCGGTGCGAGGATTAAAATATTAAAACTGCTGAGGTGTTTTCGCTACAGTTTTTATTTACGGTTGAAATAATTGCGCGGCCGTTTACGTTAGCTGTATGATTTGTGGCCCTATGGTGGGTTGGTTGGAAACGTTCGTAAAAAGGGACTTATTGTGTCTATTCTGGAATTTTTTGTGATATTTCAACGTGGATGGATTTGAACCTGCGCTTTTCTTGTTTTTTTTATGTTTACACATTTATTTTCGAATGGAATGAGCGGAGAGTACCTAATATTAGACAGTCTGGTCTCTACTTTATGCCTATTCAAGAGTCATAATTATTGCATCAAGTAGGGATTGACCTGACATAATCCTTAAGTCAATAAGTATTTTTTATATACTATTGCATTAAATCTAAAGAGTTTGTTTATCTATTTATTTAAAAAATATAATGTCGAGTAATATTATAAAAATAATTTATTTAATTTTTCCTCACATTTTTTCAATTGTAGCCAATGAACCACCCCTTATAAAATGATTGATTATTATTATACTTCGCGAAGCAATCAGCCATATCTGTTAGTTCGAAGTTGGTTGTGACGAATTTCTAAACTCTAAATTTTAAATAGTACTTTAGTTTGTCATTTCAATTTTTAAATTTCAGGGATATTTTTTTACTAAAATTATATTTAATGTCAAATTTAGCTCTCGGGGGAATTAATTATTATTTATTAATATTTTCATTATTGCTGCAAAAAGCAGCGTTGAGTTCCGCCACTCAACATGTCTCAAATACTCAACACCACAATAGAGTCATAATGTTATAATTATAAACATATTTTCGTAATAGAATTATGCTAAACAGGCGTCCGCGCAATGTCGACTTATTATTAAGTTATCCAGAATAATCAACAGCCCGACAAGTGTCAAGAGAATGCTATAATGTGGCGACGGTTTTAGTATTAAACTGTTCATACGAATGAATTTACAGTATTTAAATATTAGAAATTCACGCTTTTTCCCGTAAAACAGGATAAGCAGAGAAAACTTAGTTTCAAAATCTTCCCCACTTTTCCTCCAATTTTCCAGACATTACGCATTAGGAGATAGACGCTGTATGTAGAAGTATATATACATAATTCTTCTGTTTCTGTGATTGAGGAAGAGCTTTTTATTTAACCGACTTCTGTAAGAAAAGGAGGTTATCAATTCGACTGTATTTTTTTTTTTTTTTTTATTTTTTTTTTTATGTTTGTTACCTCATAACTTTTAACTGGGTGGACCGATTTTGATATTTTTTTTTTATTTGAAAGGTATAGCTTCCCGAATGGTCCCATTTTTTTTGGTCCATGTCTGACAATGGTATCCATGAGAAAATCACATAAGTCTTAAATTTGCATTATGCATGTGCGCGATTAATAGCCGAATAACTCAATGTCGCGCCAACCGATTTTGATGATTCTTTTTTTATTTGAAAGGATACACTTCAAGGATAATTTGGTGAAAGTTTGGTTAGGTTTCGATTATGGAATCCTGAGAAAATTGAGAAAGTTTGTTTTTTTTGGTCAAAAATTAATTATAGTGTAATAGTTACAAGCAAAAACTTTTTAAATTGATGTCAGAAGTGAGGCCAATCTCAAAAAAGAGGATGTTCTCATTTTCAACCAACTTCAAAAAAGGGAGATTCCGAATTTACCCGAATACTTTTTATGTTTGTTCTTGTCAATATACCAAAATGTAACTTTGCACAAAAATAATAGCTAATTAAATGAAGTTTTACATAGAACAATCACAACCACTCGTTGACAACCACTACCACCACCATCACCACTCGTTCAAGAAGCATCATTTTAAGATCTACCCATCACTAAAAATCGTAAAATAAATTAATTTTTAACAAAAACAAAAACTGACTTCTAACAACGAACTAAAAAGTGAAAAATAATTATACAAAGATTTTATAATTTTGAAGTCGGTGTCAAACTAATGCTACAACACCTTTACTACAATATCTAATTACTAAGCCTGTTTGTTTTACTTGGCTCCGACTTCAAAATTATAAAATCTTTATATAATTATTTTTCACTTTTTAGTTCGTTGTTAGAAGTCGGTTTTTGTTTTTGTTAAAAATTAATTTATAATTATATTAATTTACGAATGCAAAGGTTCATAACACGAACATTACAGGATCATTTATAAAGATAATTATATAATTGATAATGAAAAACCCAACACAAAAAGCTGTAAACAATTTGATAAAATCTGATAACTTTCAAACGATTGATCATATTTTGTTTAATCATAACTAGGTCACTTTTCCAACAAAAACTTTGTCAAAATAAATTCATCCATTTAGGTCAGACACACTGGTACACACATGCACAGACACGTAGAACTCATAACACCCTGCTTTTATCATGGATGAAAAAATATACCAACATAAAACGTCATTTTATGTTTCAAAACTAATAATGCCTAAACCCTAATTGAACATGTGATCACCAAGCCCAATTACCAATCAAATAGAACCAATTTCACTCTGCTACAGCGGATGTCAATAAAACATTTTAATTATATCCACTTCAAAATCAAAGGGATAATTAGTTGAACATTCAAAGTGATGTTACATTTTAGAGCCATGTTCAACACTCGAGTGTCGCGTTGTCAAGTAATTGTTGACGCGTCCCTATTTTATTTAAATAGCTTTTTAGATACTAAATAGGTTACGAAGTTTACTGGAGTGTGGAACCTGCTGGGTGGATTTAATTTTTTCTCTTTTTTTTTTTGGAAAGTTTTTTGGATGTGTTCGATTTTTTTTATTTATATATATTACGTAATTGGAATTATAAATTTAGATAATCATTTATTTCTTATTTAAGAATTTAAAACCCAATATACATTTTATCTGTATATTGGGTTTTAAATTAATCATCATCATCATTCATTATTTTTTTCCGAATTCCGAGCGAGTCAGAATAGAAGCCGTGACGACCCAAATGCGCTTTTGAATCTACATAAATTAAAAAAATCTTAGTCAACATGACGTAGAACTGTAAAACTTGGCATGTAGGTTCCTTGGGGAGTGTAGGGGATTAGTAAAAGAGAATTTTCTGATATACTATTATTTCTTTAGTAACTTAACCTGAAGTTATAAATCTTAAAAATATACTTTTGAAGTACAATAAATCGAAAGAATCTGTTTTTTAATCACATATGCGCATTCATTTAATAGTTTTGGAAGAAAGCGAATAATATAAATCTATAAAATATGAGGACATTATAGCGCTATTGAGAAATAGGAATACGTTATGATTGTGGGAAATCTGGTCTATTTAAACAAAAATCGGCGTTGTGTTACGTCTTTAGCGCGTAATAATCGACCACTCGGTGGAATGAATTATCTGTATAGTTTCATTTCCTTGCTGTGGTAGCCAGGCAAGGCGCGGTGTTGAGTTCCGCCACTCAACACGCAGTGCCTCGAGAATTCTTTAAATATATCTTGGCGTTTTCTCTACCTTTAATACAAAGAAGTGCTAACATCAATTATACATAAACAATATATTATAATATATACTTGAGGTTGTTTACTTCACGTGCCCCAAATACCCTTATTTTGAATTAAATTCAACTTTGACACCAAATAAATCACGTGAGCCGCATTCTGATCGTTGCAAAAATAAGATTATAAATCGCTTTCTGTTTTTCTTACCTTTGATTTATATTCAATATGTTACTAATTTGTATATTGGTGGTTTACATTAATGTTGCAAGTTTTATTTTTCTTCTCAATTATTTCTTAGTATTGTAAGCAAAGAGACGGGTGTTGGGACACTCTGTTTTTAGCTTTTTGAGGGTGTGCGTGCACTGTAAGCGCGACAAATTGTGGGTTGGATTGGCATTGAGTAACGTGCAAAGCGCTGCGTTGAGTTCCTCCACTCAACAAGCAATCTTTTCAAAAAATAGTTCTCCAATTTCGGGGAACGGAATGTTTTAACAGTAATCGGGAAAAACCCCGAAATTACAATGCAAAGCTATATCTAGCGACATTTTAGAGCATTTCCAGTATTATCTAGTTAATTTCAAGTTTGGACAGATATTTTAATCAGCACCTGACTTATAATGTGAGTTAGAAGGCACCACTTAAATTCCGCTCATGCGACTGCTAACGATGACAGTAGCGTTAGACACAATGTATGGCAGTTTGTAAAGTTCTGTATGTATTTTAGATGTGTTATTGTATTATGTTTTTATATTATGAATAAATTATTGTTTTCTCCATTAAAAACATAAAGGTGTAAAACGAAATTGGACATTTTTAGGTTTCACCTAAAATTTTTTGTGAAGCCAAAAATTGAAGGAACAACTTTTAACAATGTAGAAATGCTTGTTAGTCGGACGCAACACCCTTTTCCAGGTATATTTGTTAGAAATAGAAAAGCACATTTTTACGTAGGTATATACATACATAATATAATTTTGATCTTTTCGTTTCCATACTTCCGTTTGACGATTTTAAGTTTGCTAATGACTAGCGTACATCTGTAAACGCGATGCTGTGGGTTCGATTCCCCGTCGAACAAATTACATTTTTAATATTTTCATTTCCTCACTCTGGTAACGAGGCCAAGCGCGGTGCTGAGTTCCACCGCTCAACACGGACTATCTCAAAAACCGTCCGTCCGTCTGCTTCCCCTACTATATGCGGGATGCAATTCAGAAAGAAAATAGTTTTAGGGCCTTGAATTTGAACTAATAGGGGATTTGATAACCCGTCATTCTGCTGTATAAAACTATGGATGAGGAAATATAAAGCGACAGCTTGTGAGACTAAATAAGGATAAGAATGTGCTATTACAATTATTTCACTATTAACAACAAACACGTAATTGCGTCTCCTTTAGAAAGGAACTAACCAAACACATCAATATTATAGGTTGAAGCCTGACGCGGAAACAGCTAAAACTTAAAAAAATCCTGCTTCCGCTACTTAGTTATAATGTGGTGTTGAACGCCGCCATCAAATACCTTAAAAATAGATGAGGTGGTGAGATGAAAATATATGAAAGAGTGACAATAAAAAAATATATTAATATAATTTATATCTCAAGGCAATTGAAACTTGGCTTTGCATTTACTGGGAAATGGAAAAATAGAAAGAATCCTCACAGAAAACGTAGCCTTCAAAGTCTGTTTTCTTTCAAGTGTTACCTTTTGTACTGTATTTTGTAATAGCAATTGTGTTGTTCCCGTTTTTATATTGAATTGTGTTTGGTTTTTAACGCTACTTTATTATGTTGAGAAAATATTTTAAAAAATGTGGCTAAAGTTGCAGGTACGGTACCTTGGTTGATACTTACGTGGTTCCGTTACATAGCAGAGGGATACTGGGAAAGTAGTGTTATAACACTTCCGGTCCCCACTTTCCTCTGCATTCTTGAAGCATGTAATGGCAACTCAGTGATGGACAGTTACCAGAGCAAATGAACCTTAGGCCGTCACGCTTAACAGTCGCACGCTTGTGCTCTTGTGCTGCAAGGGACTCAATTATTCACTATTTTACATCAAATTTATTTGATAATTTATGTGCTATGCGAAATAAAGTGCACCGTTGAGTTCCACCACTCAACATGCATATTCTCTAGCAATGTAAAATAATTAAATTCTCTTTTAATAATATAATATACTAAACTTGGCATCCACACCGTGCTCGTATATGTAGCATATGAATACCAACACCCCAGCGGGCAACAATAAAATACATATTTCATGAAGTGCCATTGAATAACAATCGTGTACGCCGGCCGCTAGCATTGACACATATTAAAATAGACTCAACCTTTAAGTGTATTGGATTTTTACTTGTTATTTTGTTATCTTTTCCTTTTTTTTCTTTGTTTCCTTTTATAATGTTGTAGTTTTTCACGTTTTTGTAGCAGATAACATAAAATATTCTAGTGTTGCGACACTCTATTCTCCTTGTCGACGAATTCAAGACACTGAATGTTGAAGTATTATAGCCCCGTACTTAATCGACCAGAACATTAATATTTATTTAAATAATAAAAAGAAGAACATTTTCTCCTCCTCCTATTATTAATACCAAGTCACAATAGAGCCACACTTAGATGCACCAAATTGCCAATAAGCCGCCAATTACACGGCAACACGGCAGAGCGGGCACCGAGTTATGTTGCCGGGACGCCTTTCATGGAAACCATCGTGTGGAACGATACACCAACCAGTACTGCCGATATTACGTACGACTAGTAATATACAACTAGAGTGCTAGAATTGTTCAGTTCATATGAGTGCTGTAAGACGTTGAGAGAGGTTCTTGGTTCAAATTTTAATTGGGTGATTTTGAGTGACTTATCTAGTTTTCTTAAAATATATTGCCAGTTTTAATTTTCTAAGCTGGTAGAAGCTTTTTGCTCTTACAATTCACTACAAAAACAATCTCATATTAAAAACACGCTTCCTCTTAAACAATACCAAACTAACCAAGATTTAAATGATCTATACACACAACTACATACAAATCGAGTAATTGCAATCCTCCGTAAAAGCCACACCAATTAGTCCAAGACGCAATTCTCTGCCTCGGCCTCAGCCTCAGGTGCTACCAATAGTCTAATTAAACGCGAAAGAACTCCTATCTCCTTTAAGTGAATTAAAATTGCCTTTCGTTGGGTCCCGCGTAACTAGGATTTACGTTCGTACCACCATCTTAATTGTTTCCTACGTTTTATGTTTAGAGGTTTTGTTTTTAGAGGTGTTTGTTTGAGACGATTTGTTCATGTTGGGATAATTGTAGAAGTAATTTTGTTTTAAATGTTCTAGTTTGTTCTATTATCAAACTGCCTTTTCTTTGTACTATATTTGTTTTGTTTTGTTTTCAGCTTCATGCTGAATACCGTATATAGTAGAGTAGGTAGGGGACCTAGTGTTAAGACACTCCGTTTCCCATTTTCCGTCGAATTTTTCCATTGCGTGTGGCTGAACGGCAATTTCGCTTTTCAGACGACCAGATCGAAGAATTTAAAATATTATAAATAATAATTAATTCCCCCGAATGTTTATATTATAATAATGTTCTGTTTTTATCCGACTATATACGGGGTTTAATAATTATTTAATTACCAATTGTAATGAATAAAAACGAAATATTATGTAAAAGAATTCTTAATACCAATTTTAGAGTCACCTCTATGTATTTACACAATTAAAGCATAAGAAATATCTTAACAAATTCAGATAAATAAATTAAAACAATAAATACAAGTTTAGAATATTAAATAAGAAATAAATAGCTAGCCTCGCTAAGCGAAACAATGTGGGTACTAATTCAAATCCATAATATTCATTAATTATACAAGATATAATATAATTATGTGTATATATTAAAATTTTAATGTTGTGAAAACAATTATGGTTGGATGAGCTCAACTTAAATAATTAAATTAAAGGATGGGTACGATATATTACTTTATATTAAGTTGAGACCATTGTAGCGCAAAGGGACAGTCTGACCGTACAAGCGACGGTTGTGGATTCAATCCCACTTTGGTATTTATTACGTAATGCCTCGGAAAATATAAAAACGGTTACTTCCATTATTTTTTCTGCCCTCTCTGGTACTAGCGGGACAAGGGGTGATTTACTAAAAAGCAACTTGACTCAATTTTCCGTATAGCAATGAAAGCAGAAGGAACATAATATTATGACACTTCGTTCCCCATCATCCGTCGAATTTTCGTCAAGACTTCGCGTGTTGTCTTACGTAAGTCAACGCCGTCAGTTCGGATGAAAATATAAGTAGATTAATCTACTCTAATACTATAAATCGACGTAGAATTTTATTTTTTGCATAGATATGACAGAAAACAAAAGTCTTCGATTACTTTAGTTCTTGAGCACTTGAGCTTAGTTTGTTTCTAGTTCAATTGATATTTGTCTTGTTCGAATTGCTCGGAGACATTGAATCAGAGATTTTAACTGTGATGCCACAGTTAGAGAATACCTAGTAATAAGTTGCTATGTTCTCCACATTCTGGATGTATAAATAACTTCTTAGTAAATTAAGTTTTGCATAGTGGAATTTAACGCCGCGTTTTAGCAAGACATTAAAATGAAAATAATGTAAATATATTAAATGTTAGTCTCATCCAGCAGAAATCGAGATCACACGTTTTTTATGGTTTCTCATATTTTTTAATAAAAGAAAATACTTACCAAAAAATAGAACAACATAACTTACATAATTTTGAAATAAACACATTCTTTCTGATAGCAACACACAGTTTCGTTTAAACCAACACGCCTACTTTGTACCTAGCAAAGTAAATTAATTATTTGCATTCTCCTCGGAAATTTATCTCAAGATTTATCTCAAGCATACAATTTACAGAATAAACAGCTCAGTAATTACAATATTATGAAGTAGTTTCGACTTAAAATAATCTAGTAACCAACTTTGTATGGATTTTGTTTATTTATCTTAGATCTTGTTTGAATTTAAAGGCAAAAATACTGTTATCCCAACTTTTCATAATTTACTTTTTTTAGATGAAGTTAAAGTTTTGATACCTACCATGTTAAAGGGCGGAACTCAACGCCGCGTTTGTCTACTAGAGCAGAGAAATGGAATACGATTGCAAACGCGATAGATTATGGGTTCAATTTCCACTCAAGGAATGGAATGGACATGTTATATTTTTATCCTTGCTTTGTTAACGCCAAGCGTGGCAAAAACGCAATGGCTCCAGAAATTAACCAAAAATGAGGAACGGAGTGTCCTAACACTGAGATCCCTCCGCCTACCCTGCTATGTGCATAGTAATTAAAAAAAATGAATTGAATCATTTCCCCTAGACACTGTTCCACTGCGCCTCAACAGCCTCAACACATACATGTTATGTGCATCGAGTGAACATTCAGTGCAGTTTTAATAAAGTCCTATGACTGACTGTGACATTTATCCGTACATCAAAGACCTGCAGTTCAAATGTCAATTAACTTCAATCGTAATGCACCATCGCACCTCGATGGGAAACTTGTGGTGTATGAATGGGTGAAATATTTCTACCATAAAGTACTAATTTATTTATAAAATATTTATAAATATATGTATGTATTTGTATTTTTTTAATGTTGAAACTGATTTTTACCTGCTGCTTTGCATCTGTATTCAAATGAAGTATAACAAAAAATTTTAAATTTATACAGTAAAAAACACTAAGAAACAAAGAGTTGTGGCCCATTGTGGCGAGGTCAGATAAAGTGCGGCTTTGGATAAAAGTATATTGCGAAGTATTTGTATACTAGGTTCACTCTTCCCATTATAAACTAGACAAAATTGTATATAAACCAATGATAATCTACAATTTCACATAATTTTTCCCAGATAAATTCTCAAACAACGCTAATAAATATAATAGCATTATGATAAGTTAATTTTTCGCTCAAAAATCATAATTTACAAATAATAATTGATGGGCAATCGACAGATTGATCCGGATTTGAATCCATTATACAAATTAAAAGGCACCAAAACCGACTCTATCAACTCTAATGAATACTCTCGCGGTCTAGTTTTGTGGATTCGCGGTCATTTTAGACTTTTTTATTTTTTTTTATTTGAATTGGTGTGTTATTTATTATACTGTTGAGTTACACTGACTCAGTGGCAGTGTGATAAAATGCTATGAGTGTACATTCAAATCAATACTTAATTAGATTCGAAAGCTAAATAAGCGATTCGATATGCGAATGACCTTTCTGCCTAACCAACTAAAATAGTTAATATGATGACGAGAGTCGCTTCCCATCAATGTACTCGTAAAAATTACAATTACCGTTTTTTTCATAATAGATAATTGAGGTCGCCGTAGCGCAGAAGCAAAGAATCTTGTTGTGGATTCGATTCCCATTGGGGGGAATGAATTGTTTTTGTTTCTTCGCTGTGATATCAAAGGGAGGGCGTGTCGTTAATTGGGAATCAATTCAATTAATGCAGTCATATTGACATAACACAAGGTTCCCTCTGGCTACTTTGCTCCATGTGATTTGAGATGAAGGCTTATTTGTATAAAACTTACATATTATGTAAGGCTGATAATGTAACGTGGGAATATGAGGAATGGTAATTATTCCTATTATAAAAAGCCATAACTCACAAATCTCATCATGATAACATAACAATTATAAATAAGTCCGTCTTTCATTCCGCATACAGCCGTGATTGCTACTAATATTGTAATTAGCCAATTGTCATTCGACTGTACTCAATTACCAAGTTTAATTAATCATAACTTTGAATAGTTACATCGAAGTAATTGATCTAATATGATCACTCGGTAGTTGATTGTGTATGTATGTATGTATGTTTGTAAATAATAAATAAGTCATAAATTTGATTTTGGTTAGGTTCATTTGTTGTTTTTTTTTTATTATAAGAGTGTAGACATTTTAAACTGGGTATAGAAATTTTCTTTTAAGAAAATTTTGGTTAACACTATTTGGTATAATTTAGAAAACAATGAAAAAGTACAATGGCTATATTGAAAACCATGCTTTTTTCAGTTTCGTGACGTTTCCCACATATAGCAGGAACTTTTGGTTAAGATACTCAGTTCCTCACTTTCTACCCGTAACGAGACATACATTTAATCCTATGCCTCAAAATGCATTACGAGCATGGAAATATACGTAACAAAAAATTTCAACTACTTAAAATCCGTGATTGGCTGTGATCGGCATTCGGTGAAACCTCCATTACGGTAAAGGATAAGCCAATTACACGCCGTAAGTCCCTGATAGGCTCTGGCAAATTTAATTTTTCAACACTTTTCCACGTTAAATTTCAATAATGAATCCGAAAATAATTTGAATCTGATGCGATCGGATCTGATGCTTGTATAAAGTGAGATTTTTTAAATTATATTGACTTAATAATAAATATAATAAATTATTTATAAGTTACAGTTTGCTAAAATATTGTAAATATTTAATAAATTACTAATGAAGAAATTTAAATTCTTTTCATTTTCACGTTCTTTGATAAAACGTGGCGTTGAAATTCACCATTCAACCTAGGACCAACACAAGCAGACAGAAAAAGTAATAAAATAAAAAAAGCAATAAACAACAAAATCTCCCATAACTATTTTCAAGATCGATAGAACTCGTGCCTCCATTGACCTGCGAGATAATATAAAAGTTGAATGATACTACGCCCGTCCTATCGGAAAATAGGAGAGTCTTTAGTTCTTCGAGTCCCCAGTAACAATGTTGTGTACTGTTGTGTAGAGTAGTGTTTGTTTTATTTATTTTTATAACATTTTAAAAATGTTATGCCACACTAAAGAGAGAAAAATATTTTTAAAAAATATATAAAACCGGAACCGTTTAAACGCTCTGACTACTGACTTCTGGCTTCACCTGGCTTTTTATCAAGCTACGGTGAAATTCTTATACTCTTGTTACAACTCATTTATGTTTAAAATTTTGTATGCTTTTCAAAAAAATTTTTAATATTAGTTTTATTAATTCCTTAAAACTTCACGCCTTTTCCTATATTTTTTTGTAACAAAATATTTTAGATTAGAACGTCAACTTCTGATATTAGCTGTACCACGACAGCCTTTAGAATGAATCTATATATTTATACTCAAAATACACAATACTTAATTCTTATCAACGTTTGCCAGATTTGAAGGCACTACTTTCACCTATACAAAGTAAGCACCAAGCACATTATGACAACATTTTAAAAATAAAATCCCAACTATTCTACCTAAAGAATAGTATTTTCTAAGCCAAACTAAATAAAGGAAATAATTCCTAAAATAGATTTGTGTATACAAGTGTACCGCTAAGGGTCTAAGGAACTCGAACGAAGTAAATCGTAACTCGGCCGAATTCCCACAAGTGTTCGACGTCGAATCCGAATTTTGTGCCTAAAGATGTCACACAGAACTGTAGGTACTGTACTAGACTCAAAATGATAAGTAGATTCTTTTGCTATTTTCATTATATCGTTTACTAGTTTTGACATGTGACTTCGCTTCTGTAAATAATGATAAGTTCAAAAGAGGTGAATTTTAAGTGAAACGGGACCCCATTACTGAAATTTCGTTCTTAGTTTGTCTGTCACTAGGCTCAAGAACATAGTCATAGTTAGACTAGAATTGGCAGATGACGTTTATTATATGTGTTATAGCGGCAACAGATTTCTGCTATCAACAACTTTAACTTACCATACCAGGTTAGACTTTCACTTCAATGGGAATCGAACCCACAAGCATCTAGTTTCACAGTCAAACACGAACACCCTCTATCACGATGACTTCTATACAATCTATATAAAATTGTAAGTAAATCTTTATAGCTCAGTACCTCCCTCTAAGGATTATGTATTTTATTTCGAATCCTCAACCGATGTCCTCGCGTAATTGTGGATTAGGTGTGTTGTTCTCATTTGCTTCGTACTTACTTACTTAGAGTGGATTTTTACAACGTTTTTATATTTTTCCTTTAATTGTTTTGTTGAAAACGTTATTTTTTTTTAAATTTATATTTAATATTGAAATACTCTGGATTCCCATATAGTAGGATAGGTAGAATGAATTAATTTTTAATACACCTCGTTCTAATTTTAATTAAGAATAATTTTTTAAACTTTTAAGCGCAGTTTACCTGAACGCCACAGTTTATTCTTTCATAGCATATTTTTTGTCAAAAAAAATCTTTTTAATCTTTATTACTTGAGTTCAAATTTACTAATGTCAACTATTTCTCCTCGGTTTTGTATTAAAAAAAATCAATATAATATTCCACAGATAATAAAACGTACACGTACATACATCCGATAGTAATTTATAATTTATCTGTTGAAATTTAACTCGAACCAGATGTTTTATGGCGCAGCTAGTCGCGTTAGTTAATAATTCCGTTTATAGTCTGTTAACTTGCAGGCTTAGAGATCTCTTTAGTGAGGTATCTTAAATATTCTAGATCTTACCCCCATAGGAATAAGGGTGGAAATTTTACTAGGACAACCCTTCATTATAGCTCACCAAATATTTGTACATACTCGCTACCAATGAAGTTACTAAACATAGCGATGCTATTATTGCTTTACTTTATTGAATTACATTTCAATTTTGTATACTATTTATTTATGTTTATGTTTGAAAATTTGAATCGAATATGATATGAAATGGAACGTGCGCCATTTTGAATGTACTGTGTTTATTAAGTTGTTTGGAATTTGTACATTATTTGTGTGTATTATGAATAGTTTTGTTTTTCCGAAACAAAATGCGCATCATTATTAAAGTTTTTTAGCCCTTCACGTAATCTTTTCACGCTGTATTTCGTACATAGCAGGGTAAGACACCAGACACTTCCGGTGTCTCCAGGAATTTGGTGGAAGTCGGGAAATATGGTGTTCTTATGGGAAACAGATTGTTTTTGGAACACTAGTTTTCCAGTTTTACCTACTCGGGTTAATTACCAAGTTAGGGGTTTCATTGGGGGCTTAGAAACTTGATTTTTTTATGTTACCGGGATTATATCATGTTAATTCCACGCGATCTCAAGATAAATGGTGTTGGCAGACGGACAGACCAAAACACAGAGTAATTCCTAAACCCTAAAAAAGTATCATGTCCAACTCTTATCATTTGGATTAAACTAATTTTAAAACTAGTTACTAAAGCCTAGTACTAGTTACCTATGCGAAAAATCCATCTTAATAAAAATAAGTAGGTACACAAATAACATAACATAATATACTAAAGCAATATATTTCAAGGCAACTTCATATTATGTACAAGTCGTAAAAGAAATTGATTAATTCCGGCGTAGGGTCTTCCGTATCCCTCGCGACGTCAATCTATAAAGTTGCTACCACGAGTCTATTGGTTGGTTGTATAATATTAAAAAAATATATATTTGTAAAAAATCATTAAAATTTATGTGATATAACAGTTTTCTATAGTGGCAACATTTAAGTCGCGTAGAATTCTGCTACTCAACCCGCAATGCCTCTAGTCGGAAAGTGTAGAACGGAATATAAATGTATCAATAGGAACGGAGTGGTTCAATCAGCTTGCGGGTTTAAGTTGTAAAGGTTGCACAGTTGCCACGACCTTTATAGCTTAAGTGTAAAATTCCCTCAAGCGAGAACAGAATCTACTTACCTTTATCCAGCAGCCCATCACTTATTTCAACGTGTGTTTATTCACACCTAATCTAATATTATAATATCTAAAGCGTGATCATCCCAAATTAATTGTCACGCTTCGTATAACACAAACCTAATATGGAAACTTTTTGATATGACCACCCCATAAATGCAGTGAAACAGATTATTCAGTCTTTCATTGAAACGTGCGACTGGTCAAAGAGACCCTTTGATAACTTATACATAATTATATATGTTCGTATATATGAGTGTGCGGACACACATACTAAATGTTTTTTATTAATTATATTTCGTTCAAGTTGTTGAAAATAAATGCATTCTAAAGCGTGTTTGGAATGCATGAGCGTTTCTGTTGGATCTAAAGGAATTTTATGAGTGATACTGTTTAAAATTATAGTTTGTTTTTTTGTTTTATTTAGACAGTATTCTAGCTAGCAAGCTGCTCTCTGCTACACTATAATGTACATATATGTGAATCGTATGGATAAGGAAAAGGGAATGTGGTTTACATACTTATAAATTAATGTCCGAAGGAGGGACGGATGGACGAACGGCGTTGGACAGTAAATGCGACAGTTGTGAGTTCGATTTCCACTAAAAGAAATATTTTTTTCATTTCTTAGCTCTGGTAACAAGACAAATCGCGGCGTTCGGCCTCGCCATTCGACATGCAATATCTCGAAAAGTGAGTGACTAAATGCGGTTGATTCTGGTTTCGATCTCCACTCGAGGAAATGAAAAATAATACTTTCATTTCTTCGCTTTGGTGCTGAGGAAGAGCGTAGCGTTGAGTTTCGCCACGCAAAACACGATGCCTCCAGAATTTGTAGAAAATAAGACACGGAGTGCCTAAACACTAAGTTTCCTTTGCCTACTCTGCTGTGTGAAAAGAAGACTCACTTTAACTGCGATCAACCGCTCACGCAACTAGTGTGCCATGTATCATATACATCATTCAAAGCTATTTTCACCTGACCACGCAGGCGAAGCCGCAGTTCGAAGTTAGTAAATCATATAGATCATAGATAGATCTAAAAACCGAATACAAGTACAAAATTGAGTTACGGAAATGAATCGAACATTGTTGATCCGTAAGCACTCGACTTCACCTATCCGTTGCAGGCTTTACCGTTTTTTACTTTGAGATATTACCTCCCCACTACAGTCCTTTGTAGACGTGTAAATAAAGGTTTCGACAACTATTTTAGATAAAGGCCCTTAAAAAGTTCTGTATTTTCGCAATGATTGCAGAAGTTTTTGTTGATTTTTTCAGAATATGAAAAAGCGCAAAGAACGTTGTATTTTTTATTATTATTATTTTAACTAATCGCTATCGATTATGTGGCTGACAAGGGTGTGCCTATAAACGCGACAGTTGTGGATCCGATTCCCATTCTAGGGAATGAAATATTTAATATGTTAATATTCTTATATACTCCGGTAACGAGGCAAGGTGCGGCGTTGAGTTCCGCCATGCGATACACAATGTCTCGAGATTTAGGTGGTAAGTTGTAAGCGGATTTTTTTTTATGAAAAACACCGGAGTGTCTCAACATTACATTCTCTCTGCACACCCAGGATTGCTAAGAAAAAAGCGTGAAACCACTTTCTTAAACAAAAACTTAAAACCCAAGTTATTTCCAAGCAAACTTCCCCCACAACCTACCTATATCACAATAAATTTCCTCGAAAGCAAGTTAATCGTCATATTGGAAATAATAACTCCATCAGAGGATGCAATATTCAGCGTAAACCGTCGCTTCCTGTTTGCGGAGAGAGGAAATTCAATTACCAGACGATAAAAGTGGACGGTACGTGCCTCCGGAATCGCGATTTCATACCGCTATTAAGTTTATTTCAACCAACTGTCTTCTAAGGTTTTTTAGATTATTTTTGAAGAAGTGAAGAGTGGTTTAGTTAAGAAAATATTGTACGTTTGTGGTTTTGTATAAGTAACGGTTGTAGGTTCACATCTAACTTGAGTTACTCGTTCATTTTTTTAAATGAAACTCTTTAATCGGATGTATCGCGTAAATTTAGTTTTATACATTTAGCGATAGTCTGTGGTCACAAGTGGTGGTAGGTGGTTGTCTATATCTTGCATTCTGGTGGATAGAACGAGTAAAAGTCGCGAAAATTTAAGATCTTATTATGAGTATTTGAACATTTTTTTTCTGTACTGCTATGTGGAAAAAAGCGTATTATTAGGTACTAATAAATGTATATAATTTATTTCTTTTTGGTTCGGTTGGATCGATTTTCTCTATATACAATAAAATATAAGAAATAAAACCAAATTTTCTTGTAAAATTTATGTTCAAGAAATAAAAACTTTATCTGAAATAATATTTCTAAAATGTCAGGGATCCAACCACCCCCACAATACTTTATACAATGACGCATTCCATAAAAACAAATTCATCACACTCAAGATACTTCTTGTTTTATTACTATTACTTGCCAATAACCTAATAAATGTTGATATGTATGTAATTCATAAAACTTCATACATTCTGTACGTAGACGATGAAAGGCAAGAAAAGTAAATTACTTGTCGTTCATTCCCATTTTTGATAATAAGTGTTCATTCAAACAATCAATGGGTGGAATTTCATTAAACGGTAACTTCCCCTTTAATAACAGATACTGTACGGTAATAAAATTGTATTTTTATATTTTTGGGCGAAATATAAAATTTTTGTTGCCATTTTTCATTAGATATTGTAAACGTAATAATGTTCAATCGTATTTTTTGAAGCGTTATAAGTGATTATGTTATTGTTTACTTTATTTATGTTTATAGCAGAAACTGACTGTAAAAGTTTTGGTTGTAGGTTCGACCTCTACTCGGGGGAATGATTATATCTTAAATTACTTGTATTTCCCCGCTCCAGTTGATCATATGGTTGGCAGAATCTAGTATTAAGACAGTGTTCCGCATTTTTCGGACATTTTCTTGTATATTAAGTGATAGAATACCCCCGAATCGACATCAAACCCACACCCGTCGCGTCATAATCGAACGTTGTGTCCTAGCTTTCACTTTAAAATATAAAATTTACCTATACCAAAAATCGAATCTATTACTTTTGTTTTTCATCCAACATGATTAAAAACTGAAAATGCAATATGTCACAGTCCCATGATGTTTTTATTAAAGCATTTTCGCGTTCGCTCGATAAATTTCGTGGTACTCGGAACGTCATTCCCACCTCGGCACTGAAGTGGCTCTCAGCGAAATTGGCTGGACACACCTTTAAGTAAGGCTGGCGAAACACCTGCTGTTTGTGGCTATTCAATTTTTTAAATTTACTATGATTTATTATTATTTTCTTTATTTAATCCATTATTATAAATATCACTGTAGAGCTTAGAATGAAATTTCAATAAATAATCGGCTGATTTTACTTTTAAATATTACCTCTCGAATGTTTGGTTGTGACAATGTGTACGCAGTAAAAAAATCCACTATTAAAACAAGATTATAAGATGCTAGCGAAAGTAATAATATATTCTTACTAAGCTACGCGCGGTACAACTAATGTATCGCCTTTTACAACTCATTTCATCTCTTTATATCCTACGAACTTAAATGTATAGATTACCTGTAGATTGCAATCGACGTTTCAAGCTTTAGCAAGTGACTTGGATCCCAAATGGAAATAGCATTTCTAGAGATGAGAACGTATGAACATGATGTACTTGCTCTTTGCGGATGAAGCGTATTCGAGTGTACTTGAAACGTTGTATGAAACGTTGATTAAATGTATGGGTTTAAGGTAAAAAATGGTTTTTGTTTACTTTTTTCTGAAGCACATTTATACATAGGAGATACATCGCTTGACCTGCGAAAACAATATAATTTAATTCAAATAACATATTTTCTCTTATAAAAGTATAAAAGATGCTTCGAATGTACGAGTATATGACTCTATTTATATCTTGTAATATTTAGTCTTTGTAATATGTGGATGTTTCCTCATTATGACAGAATCTAGTGTTCAAAAGCCCTGTTGATTACTTTCCGTCCGGTTTAGAGAAATTGCATGAATAATAACAAAATTCTAACATCAATACGAGGATTTATACTAAAATAGTTTCAAAATAGCTTTATAGTTTAAACATGACAATTTAACTATAACCGAAATAACGTCAAAAGTAGGAAACAAAGCCGTATTGTAGTTTTGTACCTGCTTTACGTGGGAGCATGTCTACCTCTAGGATAAGTGGCTTCTCAAAATTGTCTCTCAAACGGTAATAGGCGACAGACGAACAATTCTCTAAAGGTACTTAGCGAATAGTTCACAGTGAGTCAAAGGAATAGCTGCAGTCAACTCTTGGTGCAATATGGTGCGCGCGGCGGGCGGGCGCGAGTGGTGGAGAATGCTCTTTTTATATTTTCTGTGTTTGGTAGCGTATGCAGAGAGAATGTAGAGTCTAACCCGACGACATGGGGGTGGAAAACTGTTACATTGACTGCGCAGTGGGTCCCGTTGTTTAGATATCAGTTGTACCAATACTTTATTCATAAAAACGGTTAAATGTTTGTATTAGTTTATTAGAGCAGTAAAAGAGAACAAATACTAACAATATCATTTTCTAATTAAATGTAATACTGTTATTGTGCATCCTTTCTATGCATGTACTTAAGATAAAGCTCGGCGTTTTATTCTTAAGGTTTCTCGTTTCATTTATAAAAAGCCAGTCTTGGCGTTATCCGGCACCAGCACCAGCACCGGGGGCTGAGGGCAGCAGCTTGCGACTGTAAATGCGATATGTCGTGGGTTCGTTTCCCACTCGTGGGAAAGATATATTTTAATTAAATTACTATCACACATATAATACACAATAATAATTTGGACCAATAATTTAAAATCATATTACTTTAGACTTGAGCCGAAACTAAGTTTGACAGCTACCGTCTCCCAACTTTACAGTTCGACGTGCTACGTACGTCGTACATGCTCGTGCTATTTGACGACAGCAAGTTTTATTGAGATGACGCGAGTTATGGGACGGCACTGTCTTTTATTTCTATCCAGCTATATGTAGAGCAATGGGATAAATCTTGTTTTGGGAGGAGTGCTAATTGATTGGCGTAATACAACGCCGTCCCAGTTAAGATTTTTTAAATAATTAATAGATTTTTTTATTATTAAGATTGATCACTTAATTTTTTCGGCTTTATAAAAGTTTACTGAATAACATAAACTATAACACTTTACAAAAATTTGTGAATGTGTCATTTTAGACAGAAAATAGTGATTTTAATATACATAACCACAGGATATAAAACTCCTCCCACTCTTCTTCTTTCTTCAAATTGAGTGACTGTCAGACACTGGACTTGGACCTAAAAAGTAAATTTAGTCAAGAAGTAGAAGGATCTTCCCCTGCACTCCCTAACTTACCTACTTTCCTAGGATTTCTCAAACTTTTTACTCGAATGGGATTTACTTTTTTTTTTTATGACAATGATACAACTTGACGGTAACAAAAAAACTAAAAAAAATATTTACAAACTGTAAAACTCGTCAAATTGTGGCTAAAAATATTTATGAATCCCTATATAAAATAAGTAGAGATGCGCGACGTCGAGCAACTCAATCGCATATTTATGAGAGATAATTCACAGATGATAGGACTTGACTAGTTTGTCCGCAAACTGTCATTATAATCAGCAAATAATTTTAGTTTGACATGTTATTTCAAAGACACTTTATACTTCATTGATTTAAAACCAAGCAAATTTATAATTTGCTAAGTATATTATTAGTAGTATTAACCAAATAAAATAAAATTACAGTATTTAAAAATATTTCATTTTAACAAAATAATAAATAAATATTTCGAACACCAATTTTTCCCATTGCCCAACATAAAAAAAAACAAGCAACACCTGTTTATTAAATAAGTATAGATAATAGCACAAAGATATATATTATACTTTATTAAACAGAAGTACGTCAGCTATAAAATATACACGCTCATAAAAAGGTCTAAACTTTGCCCCTTATACGGAGAAAATAAAGAATGAAATAGTTTATCGTTTTTTGTAACAAATGTCTTTATATTGAGCTATATTTTTTTTATATTCTCGCATCTTTTTTGTTATTAACTTGATATAGATACCTTCATTCGTTACTTTTTCATTTTTGTTTATCTTCACGCTGTATCCTGAAAAAGCGGAGAGGTAGACAGAAGGAACGTAGTGTTAAGACACTCGGTTCCCACTTTCCGCCCAATTTTCGACTTATTGCGTACGTGAGTCAACGTCGCGCACTATTCTGTGACTAGATAGACGAAATGAAAATAATTCATTCCCCCGAATAGGAAATGAACCCACAACCGTCGCACTTCCAGTCAAAAATGCCTATTAGAATCCCTCAAGCATCACGTGCACTCATAACTGTAATCGCCAGTAGGCAATATTCAAAGAGATAAAAACGTTAAATTTTCTATATGATACAATTTCCATAATGGAACGTGACAATTGTTTAACCCAAGGTTTTTTATTATTTAAGTTTTTGGATATAAAGTACTGGATGTTCCGGGTTGTATTAATAATTTCATTTATATATTTTTTTAGCTTAACTCTGTATTCTTTAAATAATAGGGAAGGATTGGGAATCTAATATTAAGACATTTTTACTATTTTCCACCGAAATCTTGAAGCATTGCGTATATGCCATAATAATAGTAATATTTTTCAATTAATTTAAAATATAAAAAAAAAAAATGTATTCCTTCTATGTATAAACAAAATGAGTGCCAAATTTAATTCTCCTGCATTCGCACTATTTTCATACAAAGGGCTACAAATCGAAATTCCAAATTTTGTCCCACACTAATAAGACATTCGATTTTTTTTATATTTCCCTTTCCGTTTCCGTTAAAAAAATATTATAAAAAAAACCCTTTTTAAATATGTGTCAATTATGTACTGCGGGACTTTCTATAGCTTATTGAAGCGATTTTTATAATTCGATTTTTATATTATTACCTAAATTTGAATTTAAAAAAAATGAAAATAAAATTGCTTTAAATACTTTCCATAGTGACAATTTACATTTATACCTAGAATTAATGTTAAAGCGGACTTTAGACGCTCTACTGCTACTACTAGTAGACTTAATTGGCCGTTGTCTTGAAACGTTATTGAATTTCATTATATGCATGAACTGACAGGTTCAAGTTGCGGCTCCACGCTCAGATTACTATGAAACGTTTTGATCTATGCTCTATGAATGCATTTAATTTGATTTTGTAATTAAGATGTTATATTACTAAATTTGGTAGCTAATATTATAATATGTATGAAGTGAATTATCGTCATCAGCTTTTTGATGTGATGGCGTTTTTGTTGTTGATTTTCTAAAAATTTGTAAATTGTTATTAGAATTTTCTTTGTGCCATTAACAACTGTTGTTGTTATTTTGGAGGCAGTCTACACCGCGCCTTCTTTACCTACCAGAGTTAAGAAATTGAAGTACTTTATTCCCCCAATGGGAATCGATCCCATAACCGGGATTACCATATTTTTTTCACATATTAAGAGTGACAGACACTTTGTCAATATTAAATCTAAGTCGTATTTAAAATTTAATAATTTCTTACACATTCTTGACTTAGTCCCTTCCAGTATATTTCACAGACCAATAACTACACGTTTCACTCAAGTAGCTTTGTAGCTTTCAGTGGTTTGGAAACTACTATTTTCATAGCAATAATCATTTATCGGGCCTACATTACGTTGTACGTGACGTGCTTCGCTATAGCGACGGTAAGAATCGAATTTTTGGACCTCTCGTATAAGCTTAAGTGTACCGCCGGTGTTTTACCGGTAATTTCATTCAATTTCTCGATATCCCTTTATATTTGTGGGTGAATTGTGGCCAGCTTTTGAAATGTTAGTTCGTGTTATAATTTTTTTTTTTTTTATCATTTTGTAATTTTTTTGGGCACTTTATATTCCTTAGAAGTATTTTCTCGTAGCTTTCTTTGTAAACTTAAGTCAATTTCAATATCACTCTTGAAATTGAATTGAATCCAAAGCCATTGAATATACATTCACACTGGCTCACTGCATCTTAACCTTTAACCATGGACGTGATTTTTTTATAACACAAATATGGACGTCGGGTCTGTCAGACCAGTGTATTTATTGGTCATATTCCGTCAGTTTTTTAAAGGAAGAAGACAATTTTATGTTTTAGTTTACATGAATAGTCTCAAATCAAGCAAAATCAATATAAATAAAATCGCTTTTTATTAAAGTTTACGCATCACAACGATTTAAGTAACTTAAAGTCACAATTTCAGTCTTTGGCCACATGGGATGACTCTTAAGAAAATAATACTATAAAAAAAAGACAGATAATAAAATAAATATTTTTTTAACAAAATATAAAGTCTAACAAATAAAAAAAATAAAGAAATTACATCTTATGTTATAAAATAAAAATTTTGACAACACCTCAAGATAAGGTATTATTGAACATCGATACACAATGGCTTTCAACATTGAAGGCAAACAGGACGATTGCAGTCAACATAAGTATGTGTTGTCTTTCTATATATCTTTTGGGGGCAAAGTGTACATGTTTTTCAAGAACCCAACACTATTTTTTTAGCGTAATGTTCAATAAATGATAAATCAGATCGCGAAACGCGAGTCAAAGTCATTCTCAATTCTTAGAGTAGTTTAGTATACGAAACGCGTTTTTTTATTTGATGAAGTGCTATTTTCTTTATAAAATGTCGTCGTCCAATTCTTTTATTAGATGTTGATTATAAAGTACCGACATTTTTGTCCCTGACGTGCTTGGTCGATCATTTTTTTCCATTTTATCATAAAAACAAAAAAAATTCAATCTTTTTTAGGTAAATAATATTTAAATTACTAAAATATATAACAAACAATGCAAAATAATATATTATATATAACAATAAAAACATTTGAATACAAATAATACAATTTAAATATTAAAGTATATTTTGTAATATTATAAAAATATATGGCGTTTTGAAGTCATTCATGTATGGGAAACATGGACGTCGGGTCTGACAGACCCATGCGCCGTTTAGAAAGTTAAATACTCACGTGTTTTGAACCCAGAGGCACAACCATTGCTATCTACATTCATTTTGTCATTAATACGAAAGGTACTGAGCGACTCAGTGGCGGAGGTCACCGAGAAGTGGCCGATTTGTAGAATTCGTAGACCTAGATGGGTCTGTCAGACCCGACGTCCATACTTAAAGGTTAATGATTAATAGTTATTAAACTATTAATATATTAATATTCGATAATGTTTCTTATCAACATTATTACAAAGCGTGGCGTTAAGTTACGCCGCTCAAAGCAAAATATCGAAAATTAGTATGAAAGAGGAAAACGGATGGCATAGTGGGATCCCCCTACCTAAACCTAACCTTCTACATAAATGTCAACAGTCAAACAGACGAACAGGAAATCACGATTGGCGAGTTCATTATTACAGCGGTTTCATGGATCGGAGGATAGATTGATAATCGCGTTATCTGCGTAGAAGCGTACGTTTGACGCTCGATGCCTTGACACGCTTCGAAAATGATGGAGAATTTGGTGAAGCAACTATTTATGCTTCTATACTTCATTTTATATAACTGTGGAGAGTTTGGGTAAATGCGCTGATCTCAGGAACTTTGACATGCTAAAATTCTCTCCGTTCTCTACTTTCTGTCCAAGTTTTGACATGCAGACTGGGATTTATCTTGTTACCAGAGCGTGGATATAAAAAATAAAATATTTTTCCACCAAGTGCAAATCAACCCATAGCAGTCACGTTTACTAGACGCTTATTTATGTAAACCTTTAGAAATTTCAATTTTTTCCTTACCAATTATTATTAAATTGTAGTTTCATCAGGTCCTGGACGCCGGAGTGGAGTTATAATTAAATAAAGCTCCTTTGAAACGGCAAAACTGTTAAATAATAAGAAATATTGTTCGTAACTTTGTTAGAAAATATTTTTTGTTGAGAATTTCTTGAAAATTATTTTGTAGAAAATTTATTATAATTATTATCATAATATTGTGTCACTGTTCTTTTATGTTTGAAAAAATATTTACCAAATTTCTTTTACGTTGGACAGTATAATGTTAAAACACTCTTTTTTTTAAATTTGCTTTCTTGATGCATCTTCTGCATTATATACATTTTTAAGTACTACAAACATTTTTTTTTTTCAAGGAAATCGAACCCACTATATTTACAAGCAAATTGTCACTTTTATTAGTAGACAATTTTTCTTTGAGCATCTATTTTACAACACATATTGACATTTTAAGTAATATATACGTAATACAGAGGACCAATTTCGTCCAGTGTGAAACTTTCAGAGGAAATTTGATCAGACCGTGATCAAAGTACAGGCTGTCCCGTTAAAATATAATATTTTTAGCTGGCAACATGTTTAATTTTATATTGAATAAATTATTTTGTTAACGCTACATCCTTTTTAGAAGATATGAAATTAGACATTTTTATTTATATGAAAGCTTTTTTCCTCAACCTATTTCGAAAAAACAAAAGAAGTACATAAAGATATACATGCCTCTGCTTACTCTGCCTCTGCTCGATAAGATATTTTCAATATTGCAAAAAATATGTTTATTCATATGACTATATCTACCTTAATATTTTTTTTTCCGCATAGAAGAGAAGGCAGAAATAATAAATGTCAATACATTCTGTTCTCTGCTTCCATCTGAAATCTTAAAGTCTCTAACGTCCCTAAAGTAGGCAGAGGAAATGAAATTATTAAATATTTCATTCCCCTGAGTCGGAATCGAACCGATAACCGTCAAGATGGCAGTCGCACACGTCGTCTTTAAATGTAAAATATTTAATAAAAATAAAAAGTAAATAAAAATATATGTTACAATACAATACTTGTCAAACTACAGTCATTAAGGCTGTTCCTGCACGTGTGGCCGACAGCGACACCCCGCATACATGCCATAGGTAATATATAGATGTATCTATCGTTGTGGATTTGAAAGCTAAGTTGCAAATAAATATATTTTGGAATATATATTTGTGATATTAAAAATATTATCTGGGAGTAAATAAGATGGTTCTTATGGGTTTGATTCTAACTCAGGATAATATTTACTATCATGTCTCTGCTCTGCCACCCCTGATATGCTAGAATACGTGTAAAAGTGTATTTTTTTTAGTTTCGCGCTGTATCTTGCGTATCGTCTGCCTATTCCTGGCACAGGCAGAGGAAACTGACTGTTAAGACACTTAGACACTGCGCGTTGAGTGTTGTAACTCAACATCTAAAACTCATTTTATTACCAGAGCAAGGAAATAAAAATAATTTATTACCCCGAGTAAGAATCAAACCCACCAATTTCAGACGCTGTTCCTCCACAGATCTTCTTCTAATGAATCAGAATTAACAACTATCATTTCACAAAATGACTAATCACTAAACCTCCTTTAAGCCAAAAACACAAAACAATTCACCAAACTATCGCCTGGCCTACATATAAGTATAAACAAAATTCCAAGCGTGTGAACAATGTCTCACGTTACTTAATTAAATTCTATAATACGGTAGCAAAGATAAATAACTCACTTTAGACGCCCTCGACTGGATAGAACCTGTACTCTATGTATATATATACTGGGTATGAATTGAAGTTTCTGTGGCGTGTGGGACTGTGGGATGTAAACGACGACTGTAGGTTCGATTCCCAATTAAGGGAACGTTTGTATTTAATTTTTATTTTCTTAGCGTATTGAGATATTGCGTTGCGATACGTTGAGTGTAGGAATTTAACACGGGAAAATGCGTGAAAATGTTAGTACCATTGTCCTAATGGTTAAACGTAATATTTTATGCATTCGTGCTTTTAAATACTCGGGGTGCTAAACGAGTTATGTACGCACGTCGCTCTCAAACAAAATTTTCTCTAATTTCATGTTCATCTCCATTTTATTATAACTTTTTTAGCTTCACGCTATACTCTGCACGTAGCAGAATAGAACTTTAAACTTCCATTCCCCACTTTCCACCATATTCTGGAGGTACTGCGTGTGAAGTGGCGGTTTGGCATCGTCACAAGAGTGAAG
This sequence comes from Heliconius melpomene rosina, assembly GCF_056956725.1. Lineage (NCBI taxonomy): Eukaryota > Metazoa > Arthropoda > Insecta > Lepidoptera > Nymphalidae > Heliconius > Heliconius melpomene. The sequence continues at coordinate 15,627,813 of NC_140407.1, read as the reverse complement.
AACTAAAAATATGATGAAACAAACCTACATCCGTCGCGTGTAAGCTAGTGTCGCTGCGCCATGACGGCCTCAAATATTATTTTAATGTAAAAATTAAATAATAATACCTGTAGCTAATTACTATTCAATTGTCATTATAAAGCTATGAATATTTTATTAGATATTAGAACATTAATGTATTCTGAAGTTTCGATTTATTAAAAAGTTAAACTAAATTGAAGAATTTACAAAAGTTTTAGGACAGCATTTTGAATTTGATTACTGGTATAATTAATTGTATATAGATCACGGTCTTCTTTCGTAAAATAAATAGCGTTGAGTAGCAAATTATGATTTCAGCGAAAATAAGATTTATGAAGAGAAGAAGAATTATGAATTCAGGTAAGGTGTTTTAACGGGAATGAGGTTCCCAGGTTGCCTCTGCCTACCCTGCTATGTGGAATAAACAGCGTGAAGCTTAAAAAGGCAAATTAGGGTGAAAATAGCGCCAGATTGTTAAAGCGATGGTTATGTGTTCGATTTGCTCTCAAGGGAATAATTATAATATTTCTTTGTTTTAACTCTCCGCTCCGCTCCGGTAAAAATAGCGCGCTGATCGCCACAAAGCAACGTTTCGAGTTTGTAAGTATTTGTTATCAGAGCGAGAAAAAGAGAATATTAAATATTTCTCTTCCCCGCGTGGAAATCAAACCCCTAACTGTCGCGTTGACAGTTGTACGCTACGCCACGACGGCATTACATTAAAGAAATAATTATAAAAAAGATCTATTTACTAACGTCTACTCTAAACTATTAAAAAAAATCGAACCTACGAACTGCTCTTTATTAACGAAGTCTTATCTGGAAACTTAAAAATAAAAGGCCAACATGCCGTCCATTTTCCGTCACAAACATTTAACACTGACTCAGACGGTAATGTCGTTGCGATAACACTCACTTTGAAAAAGTTTCTTTATTTTCAAAAATGTGCGACAGTAGTTAAGTTCCAGTCGAGTGGATTTAACAGCGTCTTGTCGTGCTCTACCCTTCCCTTTTTAATTTTATCAACTTTGAGTTTCATCGTACGTACCTTCTTTTAAATTAGGTTTGTGTATATAATCTGTATGTTATTCCCCTCTTAGGATAGAAGAATACTTTTTAGAAACATATAATAGTTTAAACGTGGCTTGAACCCGTGTCTCTTGTAAACCATCTAAGCGCTCTTGCTATTAAGCTATACGTTCTGAACGTTAAAAGTATCTATATAATATTAATACGTAAAGTAAATACTAGGTAAGCTTTTAATGAAAATCGTGCGGACGTTCAGGAGTAGTTTTTTAAATGATGCATTGATAATTTTTTTAGAAATATTTTAAATTAATTAAATAAAATTCAGACCCACTATTAGGTTGAGTAATATTATACATATTTGTACAAATTGACATGTACTCGTTAATTGAATATAAAATGGTTGTCTAATTTTTTTTAATGTGCGACAGTAGTTAAAATTCAGTCGATTTTTGAAATTTTATCAACTTTTACTTATTTTGTATCTTTTAGTGAATGAAGTTTATGCAATTAATATTATATATGATTATATATTGTTATGATTGTTGTAATGTGCAACTGCGTTGCTTTCTGGGACGACGTACCAGAAAGTCAGAAACCAGAAATTATTTTAGGCTATTCTGCTAGAAGAAATGATAAAAACACAAAAAAACACTGTAAATTTTCAATAAAAAAAGAAGCATACTGAAATAAACAAGTCCTGACATACACAAATAGGGTAATGTTAGATAACTCTTAACACGTGTGCTCTACATCGAGCAAGAGATCTGTCACGTATACAGCAAATCCGAGCCAAATTCGTACGGGATCATCTCGATTTTTATTATTCAAATATAAACTGTATTGAAGGGCAACTACGAAAAATGTTACATAATTCGAAAAAGAAAGCTATCTAGATGCAATGGAATAGAATCTGATTGTAAATGTGATAGTAGTGATTTCGATGCCCATTCAGGGAAACGAATTACTTTCATATCCTTGCTCCGGCGAAACGACCCGCGGTGTTGAGTTGCACCATTCATCATGAAACGTTTCGAATTAGAGTGTAGAATAAAGAATTGTGTATTAGTATAGCCTCATCATATTTAACTTATTATTTACATAGATAGATATATTACATATAATATTTATATATTTATATAATAATCCAAATAATCATAAAATATACAATTTCTGTCGAACAGAAATCGAGATCAAAAATGCTTTTATCGTTCGAGTATTTGAATTTCTTACGAGCTTACGTTACTGGATAAATTCCTTTTAAGATGTTGAACCAAATCGTCCGTGAGCGCGGAGCCTAAGTATACTGACCCTAACATTTTATGCGCACTTTACTTTACATAATCTATGTATTGCAGTTGGGAAGATCTTGACTGAACGATGATCGTAGGTTCGATTTCAGTGTACAGAAAGATAGATAGAAGAAAGACATTTTTTAACAGTGCCACAAAAAAGACTAATGGTGAAGCTGGCATGCCTTAGTGTATATCTGTAGATATTTTCATTTTAGTTGCACAGACAACGAGGCTACGAGACAAAGCGCAGCGTTGAGATCCGCCACTTAACACGCAATGCTCTGCCTATGCGGTTATGTACTCGTATGAGATAAAGATAAACAAACAAGAGATGCGTAAAAATATATATTTATCAACAGTCTATAAAAAGTATACTGACTCATCTTACAGTAGGGTCAAAGTGTATAAACGTTAAATTTATGATTTCAGCGAAATTTTTGTTCTTGAGTAATCTTAGGCAATAATGTTCCGCTTGACCGTGTTTATTGCTGTGGAGGTATTATTTTATATAGGTAATGTAAAGATATTATAGTTTATATGAAAAGTTTAGGATTTTAAAGGGAACGGAGTGTCTCAACACTAGGTTCAGTATATCTACCGTGCTATGAGCAAGATAGATTGACTTCAAAATATAAAATCTTTTAAACTATTTTTGTTTAAGTTTGAAAAAAATAATTTATTAACTATGTATTATTCAAATAAGGTTTCCAAATAATTTATTTGTGTTCATTTTACTAAAGAAATATGTATTTTTGTTTCAGGTAAGTGAACAGAATGTCGTAATAACTCAGTAAGTAACTAACAACCGTTAATTGAGTAAGTCTGACTGTGAACGTATCAGTTATAGTAGTAAACGGTTGGGTTCGACTCCCACACTGGGAGTATAAATCAGTTACATTTCCACGCTCTGAGCAGGAATTGGATAGAGTGCATCGTTGAGCTCCGCAGTTCACCACACTATATCACAAATATTAGTTGAAAAGTAATAACGGAGTGTCTGTGCTCTACCTACTCTCCTATAGCAAGAAACTTATAACGTGAAGCTAAACAAAAATATTATTAATAAGAGAAGAATCCTCAGTAAAACAACAAATTAGTCTCTAATTATAAATTAAGATGACTACTGAGGCGTTAAATGAAATGAGTATCTTAATTGCTAAGGAAATTACCCACGTCTGTTCTGTAGTCGCATGGGAGCGAACCTTAATAAACTTATAGGAAAGTCATTTGGTTCTTGCAAAAGTATTGTGGAAATCAAAGAAACAAATTTTCTACATAATAATATGAAATAAATTAAAATTAAACTGTAATTAGAGGTCTTTGAGCAGTTATTGGAAATAATTAATGGATTTGATTGAAAATAAATGTTTTTGTTTTTATTTAGATTATCGCTCTTTCACTTATAGTATGAAAGATGGATTTTTAAAATTTTAGTCTTCTCTTATCTCTTACTTTATCACTTTCCACGATGTCTTACTATATGCAATGCCTCCAGAATTCTATGGTAAGTGCATAAAGAGTGAACCTAAAGAAACTACCACGATTGCTGTGTATATGATCCCAACTCATGAGAATAAATATTCTATCTCTATAGCAAGGTAAAGCGCGGCGTTAATCTCCGCCATTGAGCACGCAATATCTAACAGTTAGATATACACATCGACATTCCTTTTTATATTCAGCTTATAACTATCTACTAATCTAACTTGAAAAGAACGGGACAGGTGTCGAATAGCTTCGCATATCGTCCCTGAACACTGAACGTAGCGTTACAACAGTCGTTTAGTCACTTGTTTTTAGTGCTACAACCTTTTTGTACGATTGGATGCGTGATAACTTAGTTGAAATTCTCCCATTTAGTGTTATTGAAGGCTATTTAGTTCTTTTTCTTATGTTATGTGTGGAAATAGATTTGAAACTGTTAACGTGACAGTGGTGAATTCGACTCCAACTCGGGGGAATAAACAATTTTCTTTCTCTCGCTCTGGTAAGAAGAAAAAAAGCGATATTGAGTTCTATTTAACACGCAATGTTTTTAAAGTTGGGCGGAACGAGGGAAAGGAAGTACCTAGCTATGCGCGATAAAACATAAAACAGCTTTCCATCGTTGCTTAGTGGGACAGTGACTAATTATACACTTGACAGTTATTGATTCGATCTCGTTCAGTAATAAGAATTATATTTAAAAATATTAATATTTTCTCATTTTGTTAATACAGACAAAAAGAGATAACGGAGTGTTTTAACACTAAGTTCACTCTGCTTATATACCATTAAAAAATATTGAGGTATATCCATATCTAATTTCATTTCATTACACGAACAAGTTTCACCCTAGTGCAAGTCAATTATGATTTTAATTGAAGCACGCTGTGAATCTGACACGAATGTACCTACTGATATATCGAGAACGTATCAATCTATTTTATCATATTTTGTCAAAATAATAATAAACGCTTACTGAAATTGTTATTTGGCCTTAATTAAATATTATATTGATTAGTGGTCGTTGTGGCGCGACGGAGCGGTGTTTAACTTTAAAAACGTGGATTGTAGATTCGATTCTCGCTTCAAGTAATGAATCATTTCTATTTATCCGTTTTAGTAAGATGAACATTGGGTAGAGTTCTGCCATTCAAGGTGTAGTTTCTGGGATTTGATTTTGATATTAGGTTAATTCTATCATCCCTACTACGAGGGAACCTAGGGTTGAAAATCTTCAGTTCCTACATTTGCCCAATTTCAAGGCATGTAGTGTTGTATAGTGTAGTGGCGAATCTCAACGTTTTATTTGAGTGAGGAAACTAAATTAATTCATTCCTTCGATTGGAGAATTGGAGAATCAGACCAAAAAATATCGCTTTACCACTCAGATTTCCACCGTGCTATTGCGTCACGATAGTATCTTTAAATATTACTAGAATATAATATCAGCATGCGAGTATAAGCATATTACTAATGTTATATAAACTAAGATAGCAAATTCAACTTCCCACAAAGCAAGCAAAAACAGATAGCGGAGCTTATTCAAACACGTTATATTACGCGTTTACGCAACTAAGCCAACTCGAAACGCAAACTAGAACTTATCTAATAAAATTATAATGTACATAGATTAATTATTTTTGTATGAAAAATATTTTAACTTTTTTTAAAATAAAAATATTTAATATTAAAAACATTTTTTATATAATTTTTACTCTATGTATAAAAATTCTTCAATATATTCTGAATTTTGTAACTTGTAATGCTGAATGCTGTTTGATGATCAGTAGATCTACTTATATTATACGTATAAAAAAGATTCTATAATGAATTTTAAATTGCAATCCCTCTATCACACATCAAATAGGCTTAAAGCGCTAAATATAAAAAAATCTTTGACATTCGACTTGCAACTGCGAAATTTATCCAAATCCTACATCACAGTACTGACAAATGTACTGAACCAAACTCAACGATTACCCACTACCACCTACCCTTAGGTGTCACTCTGTCCACAAACAGGCACTAGTATAAATATCCGCTACAAACGTTCGTCGCTACGACCACGGCTACGGCAACGCTATGCAAATTACATTTACGCGTAACCCACTCAACAGGATTGCACGTGATTGATAGACGCAAATTGGAAATGGACTACGCATCGCCAGATGAAGAAATCGGGATAATGTTTATTTTTAATGAGGAGAAGCAAATGGGTCTTGAGGTTACTGTGGTGCAAAGACATTGGTGACAGTGGTTGATTGTTAACGTGATTGTTCTCAGTTTGATACAAAAATAACTATAGTAGTTGTGTTAGATACATCGATTTAGTAAATTAAATAATAAAGTTTTCGTACCGGTCCACTTACTTGCCACCATGTCAGAACCAAGCACGAATTCCTTGACCCTAAGAGGCTATTCAGATATGCACTTTAGCGTTGCTCTAATTTAATTAAACTTTAAACGAAAGACTAAAGTACTTTCTGTATTTTATAGGGCGCGGAGTAATGTTATTTAATAAGAAGGGACAGCTTTTGAAAATATGAAGAAGATTTTCATATTGAAATAAAGAAATTATTAAGATTGATATTTTGAATTTATTTAAATCGTATACAGATTTTGAAGTTGAAAAGCACATAATGAATATATTTTAAAGCTTGAAATTTATTATTTGAAATTCAAAAAAGTGGAAGTGAATGTGTAAAATATTTAAATAACCAAAAAACTACGTATTTTAAAATAATATTTCTAACTAACACGCACGTGCACGTGCACGTGCACGAAAATTTAAGTCCTGCTACTTTGAAAATATTTATACTGTATTTGAATATAATATATTATATTTCTTTAAGCTCATTCTGTTCTGTTCTTTTTATTATGGCGTTCCGAGCGTGCCAGTTGAGCCAAAAATCACTTCGCCAGTCATATAAGCTTTTACTTGTACTGAAATGGCATAATGACAGTTGAAACTTTTTAAGAACTTGAACTAACTCTGACCAGATAACATTTTATTTTTAGATTCAATCTGTATCCTGCACATATCAGGGTAGGCAGAGTAAACCTGTAATAAAACTCTCCGTGTCCATTGAGACATGTCCCTTCCAACATGTTATTATATAGGTAAAATAAAGCCTTCCTCGACAAACGGACTATCCAACACACAATTTTAGTACAAAGGTAAAGATTATTTCCAATAAATTTATCCAAAGAATAAATATCACAAAATGAACATATCCACAAATATTGTACAAACAACTTATTCGATAGTTTCAAGAAACACTAAGCTCTTCAGTTCATAAATTTTTACCGTCAGATAGATGCACTTTCCCTTTACACTTTACCGTTGCATGCATGCTAGTGATGGGGCCAGTGACTCGGTCTATATAGCAAGAGCTGGAGCAATTCTCTAGAACTTTATTTTAGTTGGATTTTGTAATTTTCTTATATAAGTTTTAAAAATCTCAGCATGTGGTAGTAAATGACGTATTTATTGGGTCGGTCCCCACTAATTAGAATGAATTATTTTCTTGCTCTAATAACAAGACAAAGCGCGGCGTTGAGTTCCGCTGATTAACACGCAATCTTAAAAAAATACTTTAAAACTGTTTACCTATAACGGTTCATGAGATAGAACCTAGTGACAGACGGATGGACAAACAGACTCTACGCCTTAATAATAGAATCCTGTTAAATCTTGTGTGTACGGAACCTTTAAAATTAGAAAATGCTTTTAAAAGGATAGCCAATGGATTTTAGTATGACACGTGAAATTTTCTGTATCAAGATATAGTTACTCCCTCCGGAGTAATAGAATTAGAGTATCGAGACTGTAGATTATGTCATATAAGCTGCTTTATTTTATCAGTTTTAAAGTGATTTTTTTTTTTAGCATAATAATAAACTATAAAAATATTTTTCATTTTACATAATATATCAGCTTTACGCTTACAACAGGATAACAGAGTTAAGGTACCTATTACATTCTTCACGCTTCGCCAAATTGTAGAGACATTGCATTTTAAATGGTAGAACTTAACGCCAAAGCCTCTAATTATAAAAAAAATGGAAACGGAACTTTTTTTATATAATTTATACAAAATATATTATTTTATAGACACGAGATCAAGAGTCAGGGAACCTTTTAGCACAAGCTATGACGACACACACATACATACATATATACATCCCTTTTATAGATCTCGCCTGTACGCGATATTAAATGTTTACGTTCGAACGTTTCGTAGGTAAATGTAAACAATGCTCTGTACAGAACACCCTGTGCAACAAGTTTTGCCCGTCCATTTATGACCTTTAATACTATGAAAATAAGATCGAAATTGCTCAAAATTTTAAGTTTCGCTCGCTGTATATGGACATGGATTTCTGCCTGATATTTCGTAATCTCGGTATATGTATCCGCACCGTATCGTGATGTCAATACAAAATATATTTTCTATATTTTTGTCGACAAATAATGACTTTAGGGCATCAAAGTTATTGAAGTTATTCCAATTTAATATGAGAATAGAATTTTTATGGGAAGTTTGTTTTATATTAAAGGTGCAGTGCAAAAGCTATTTTTGTTGTTGTATTGGTCCTGAGTTCGATTTATAAACGAAAGTTAAATAACTTTATCCAAAATAGGAGTAAGTAAGTTAGGTGCTTAATTTTTTAATCGTCAATTAATTTACCACTAATTCACTATAATTACTGCCTCAAACCTGCTAAAAATATTAAGGCTTTATCTCCTTACGAGAGCGATGAAAAAAAACTATACAATCCTATATATCCTATATATATACTTACATGATATTTTACCAGATCTGTTTCGTCTCTCGCAACAAAAAAAAAATTAAAACGCCCTTCACCATCAACCCTCCAAACGCTTACCCAATACAATATTGACCCAACAATTCCTCAACACAACTTACACCATCTTAAGTCAGATATCAATTTTAAGCATCACTAAACATCGATAATTGATGGATCCTATACAAATATTTGGCACGAGGCTAGTACCTACGAGTATGTACTAACAGAATGTCCGAACATATTAATTTCGGCGTTAAAGTTTATATAAATAGGTCTGTTCAATTAAACCCCAGGCGCGATACAGCATAATCTTGTGTACTTACGCTGAGTAAGTTGTCGAGTGAATTGTGTGTGATTTAGACCGCTAGAGCCTAAAGCGTTATAACCACGCATTTAAGTGTTTACATACGAAATTGGAATTTAAATTTTCTATTGCAATGAATGATTGGGGATTTGGTTCGTGTTTCACGTATGTCTATTTTTATTTTCGTTGAATGGCAGAGTTTGAGGCATCGAATAAGAAAATGTTCATATTACAGCTTCACAAGATATTCTACATATGGTATATAGGCAGAGAGAATCAAGTGTTCCTATACTACTTTTCCCACTTTCCGCCCAATTTTTTGTGTTATTAGAACAACCGCCCAATATTATAAGGACAACAGGAGAAAACAGCTTAGGCATATTTTTAATGAAATTCAGTTGTACCCAAGCCATATTGTTAATTCATAAGAACAAAGAGATATCAATCAGTGTTACGTCTTGAGATTATGTTTAGATTGATTACGGTGGAAAAATCAGTGAAGAAAGATAAGCACAGTTTTATAAATTCTGCTAATTTCAGTCATATAGGGTGTTGCTATATTGCTGAACTAACGCCGCGCTTTGTCTTTCCCGATCGCATAATAATAAAAATTAAAATCACCTTAAGCGAGAATCAAACTAGTAATTATTGCGTACTCCCAAACCTTGATGCTGTTATAAAGATATCAAAACATGCCTTTGGAATTTAAATCTAGAACCACAACGTATTCAGTACTTCGCCATGAAATTTAAATATATAAGACTCTTCCGTTACTGATTGACTGACATACCACGCACATATGACACTAATAGTAGTGTCGCATTTGCGTTTTAACTTTATCTTTCTAACTATAGAGTTATAAATTTAAAGTTTGGCATTTAGGAAGGTAAGGAAGCTTAGGGTACCACTAAGAAAGGGTTTCATGAATGTTCTACGATGGTAAGGGTAAATAAAAGATATAAAAGTAGCCAAAGTTGAGGGCGACGACGAAACCTTAATTTCTTTTGTTTGTGTCATTTAGAAAATGTCAAATAAACAATTTGTATCTATTAGTATTTCAATATCGATTAACAGTTAATCTCAATTTGTGTCCAGAGGCGCAACTAAATTGTTTGGATTGGCAGAATAAAGGTCTGAGTAAAGAACATTAGTTTAGGTGCGAAAATAATCGGAGTGACTGTCGGGTAAGATTTATTACGTTTTTGTATAGTTTACATGATACCGTTGTAACACTGGGGCATAGTGTGTGTATTTAAACGTGATTGTTGTGGGTTCGATACCTACTCGGGGTTAAGAATTATTTGCATTTTGTCGCTCTGGTAACAAGACAAAACGCAGAGTTATGTTCCGTGACTCAACACAAAATTTCTCGAAAATTGAGTAGAAAGTGGTAAAAGAAGTTGAAAAACGCTTTTTTGTAATAGTAAGGCGTAGTAAGACTTTGTGTTCCGCCATTCAACACGCAATATCTCTAAAACAGGTAGAAGGTCGACGGAATGTCTTAACACTATCACATCTCTCTGTAGCAGACAAGCGGGAGGTAAACGTTACAAAAAAGCAAAAGTAGCAAAATTACCACCCTTTCTTCCTTCCAACTTCATATAAAATCTTTACCAGATTTGAATTCAAAAGTTCTAATACATAGAATAGTCTAAAACTATTGAGTCTTAGCCTGGCAATATCATATTACTATAGTTTACCCGCCTCGAGTAATTCCGTCGCAATTCTTTTGATCCCAACTTATTCTACAACAGCAGGGTTTTGTAAATATATTTTTGAACGTATTTATTTCTCGATGCTCTTCCCCACTTTAGAATTCAGTCCTCGTGAGTCTTTTTAAAAAGATATTTTTATATTATTTAATCGTTTCTGGGAGAACGTTTCGAGGAAATTTTGTTTTGAGATGTTATTATGGCGGTTAATTAAAACGACATTTGGGTATTTTTAGGGTTCCGTTCCTCGGAACGAAGAAACGGAATCTTTATGGAATCACTTTGTTGTCGGTCTGTTCGTTTATTCGACCATTAAATAAATAGATAACATATAAAAGATAGACAAAAAAGAATCGCCCATTTATGCATTGTTTTTGCTGTTTTTCATATGAAATTCACCGCGTAACCAAATCCGCGCCCTATTAAAAGCTTCTTCAGGTTAATAATAGAAACAACCATTCGGTTCCAACACTTTATTGATAGATACCACTGTGCCGTAAAGTAAGTGTATTTGCCGAGGCTCAGGCAAGGAATGAATCCTGACTACTAATTCCATGCCTTTTATATTATTAGTCAAATCAACAACTATCTTGACAAATACAATTATAACAAAATTGTGTCATTTGACTTCACAAAATATTATTTAAAAATTTAAGCCAAAGAAAATAACAACTTTATTAGAATTATTATACCATAATTCTAATAAAGTTTAACAACAAAATACTAATAAAAATAACTTTACATTATAACGCTAACAGCTCGGCCTTCCTTTACCTTCGAGTCCCCTCGAAAAATGAGAGAAAAAAAAAATAACCAAAATTTAAACAGACATTCATGTATATAAAACTTAATCTTTTCGGCCATCTTACAATTAATTGTTCCTACAATTACATATACAATTAAATAATTATAACAAAAAGAGAAAAAAAAAAACTTAAACAACACAGATATATCTGTTACACTCCATAGTTGGCTTATCGGCCTCATGTGTGAACAGGTTATGATTTTAGCCAGGTGTACTCATCATTTGACTTATCAGTCTCATGTACACCCAAACTAAAATCATATTACATCAATTTCTTACTCACTAAACTATTCTAAATCATTATCATTGTCATTATCATTGTCATTATCATTATCATTATCATTGTCATTATCATTATCATTATCAATTCAATATCTGTTACACTCCTTAGTTGGCCTATCGGCCTCATGTGTGTACAGATTATCATGTAAGCTAGATGCACTCATCATTTGACTTATCGGTCTCATGTGCACCTATACTTACTCATCATCATTTTCATGTTCTAAATCTCTACTCAACATGAGGAGATTCATATCACCTCACAATTGTTTATTTATCATAATCATGGTCATTATCATATTCAATTCAATATCTGTTACACTCCTTAGTTGGCCTATCGGCCTCATGTGTGTACAGATAATCATGTAAGCTAGATGCACTAGCTAGATGCACTCATCCGGCTTATTGGTCTCATGGGCACCTATACTTACTCATAATCATTTTCATGTTCTAAATCTCTACTCAACATGAGGAGATTCATATCTCCTCACAATTATTTATCCCATCACTAAAACTATCAACTTTACCATAAACTCTTCCTACACTCTTTATCAACTTTCATAATCATTCAAAACTTCATTATTAATTTCGACATTTGCTCAATTTCTTTCCTTGCTCAATTTCATCACTTGCGCATCTACTATTAACTACATCAAAAATTAAACCTCTAAATCTAAAGACGAGTCAATCAAGTCATCATCAGTATCATTTAAACCGATCCCGATTATAAGATATCCAAGGAAACATTTTTATGAACTGAAAATACTCCTTGATATTTTCCACTTTTAGTAATTGAGGTATGATCCTTATAATCTTGCTACAAGTTCTTTTTTTTTTTTTATTTACCATTTTTAATCTTAATATCGCGTTGAACCCCAACCACCTAGTAGTCACCTACTTTGTAGTTATTAAATTCAAAATATTCTTTAATTAAAGAAACTTATTATAAGCACTCTTGAATCGTCGCATGAACATATAAACAAAAAGCTACCACCGGCTCGGAAGGCAGTTCTGCTGAGAAGAGCCGGCAAGAAACTCAACAGTTGCTCTTTTGAAAGTCAATGGTATATTTTACTATTACATTGGCTGGCAGCTATCCTGCACTACATTCCCATACATGTATATCCTTTAAATATTCTTGTACAGTGTAATAAGCTTTACTTGTTAGAATTTCTTTGTTTTTTTTTTACAATACTTTAAATTTTGGAAGTGGCAAATTAAGAATACACTGCGGAATTTTATTATATACACGTATACTCAGACCGATAAAAGATTTATTAACTTTTTGGAGGCGAAAACTTGGCGTAACAAGCTTATCTTTATTTCTCGTTCCTATCGTATGTCCATCACTATTTTTACTATGACAATGTTCATTTTGTCGGGTTTATCTTTGAAGACATCTCGCAGAGAATCTCGCGCTCTTTTAACCTTCTTACGCCACTGTTATTTATTTTCTTGTTTTTTCTGATCATTTGTTATTCGTAAATTTACTTCTTTTCTTATTTTTTTCCACCGCCTGAGTATTATTTTCATTTCTATTTTCTTGACAATTATGTTTAACATTGTTGTTATAACATTACTTGTCCGTTTGTACGGGATGTAGCAACTGCATTTAATACACGACTGTTCTTATGCGTTTCAATAAATTCTTTAAAGCTTAGAAAGCTTTTACTCGTGAATGAAGGAACTCTCAAATAAACTAAAATAATGATTTAGTAATTTTAAAGTTGTTTTCGTATTTTTGACAGCATTTATAGTAATAAATCTATACTAATATAATAAAGCGGAAGAGTTTGTTTGTTTGTTTGTTTGAACGCTAAGATCTCTGGATCTACTGGTCCGATTTACATTGTTTTTGTTTTGTATAAAAGCTGCATTCTTCAGAAGTGCTATAGGCTATATAACATTACATTACACATATATACTCATATATTTTAAAGTACTTTCTAATTTGACATGCAATTTATTCTGCCATGATAATAACAAACGTCGCGTCGCTACGCAACCGTTACCGCGACATTTTGATATTAATCCTTATGAAAATAAATATAATAGTCACTTTTAGCATTTCATCTAGATTGAAATTATTTCTATAGAAATTATATTCTTATATTTCAAGCAGGCGTAGCCACGTCCGGGTCCGCTAGTTTATTATAAGCGTCTATTATATATGAGTTTCTTTAGAGGCATTAATAAAGGGAACAATTTTATATTCTACAGTAAAAATATTTTATCTGTACATTTAGTACTTTTGACTGAAATGGATAGACGGACACTTAAAAGGAATAATAGAAAGCAAAAATGTCTATATCTTTTAAATTTTCTTGTCTGTCTGTCTGTTTGTATATGATTATGTTTATCTCGGAAAGTGCTGACCCGATTTACTTAACTTACACGAATTGCGGTTTTAACACAGCATAACATCTAAATCATCTTGTTTTAGCAAAATCGGTTTATAAATAAAAACTATCATCATTTGAATGAATTTAAGGCATTAGTTCGCCTACGAATATATAGCAATCTACACCTATAGTTATACTTAACGTGTATTTTAAATCGACTTCCAAAAGGAGGAGTTTGTCAATTAACTATTTTCGATTCGATATTCGATTCGGGTATATATATATATTTTTAATATGCAGTTTTTATTTTACAAAGAGTATTATAAATCCTCACCAAAATAAATAATTTATTAACATTTAAGGCCGTTTCTGGACGAATCATATTTATTCATTGACATCAACACATTTGACTGTCAGTCAATTCTGGTTATTAAATGAATAATCATGTAGTTTAAGCGGGCGGGCCACTAGTGTGGTCTATGGTGAATGGTGTGGACAGATTTATCGATTTTTTTTTTTCAACAATTGCCGCCTAACAACTTTTGGAACTATCAATTTGAATCTGTTATGAATAACTATATACCATTCCTTTTTTTTTTTATAATTTTGATTTTTTTCTTGTAAATATCATTTCAATTTCACTGTCGTCTAATATACGCTTTATATTTAAAATCTCGCCATCTGTCTTTTGTATTTCCGTTGAGTTGTTATTTTGATCCACCATGACCATCATCTTACCACCCATGTTATTAAAATCTCTTTTTTGTTTAAGTCGTTTGCCGGCTGTAATATACGACGGTGATGATTTTTTTTTTAAGTTGATGTCATTTGTTTAAAATGAGTTAAACCTAAGCCCAACATCCTAATTGAAAATTATTTACTATATTAACGAAATAATTTTTCATATTTTTATTTTATCACTCGAGTTCAATACATCGCCAACAACACATGTTTTTTTTTTCAAAATTTTGCTCTACAGTCGCTTCTATCTTATTAATATTTACTATATGTTTGTCCTCCATTAATTGTACTCTAATCCTTTAAAAGGACATGTTCTTACCAACTGAGGTAATACGCACGCTTTCTAACACACGCACAGCCGTAAACGCTATACGTACGAACGAAATTTGAACATATTCTAAAATTTAATAACTTAAAAGCAGCTCGGATTTTATAAAATTTAAAATTCAGACTTAAAAATATTTAATTGATCACGATTTTTTTTTAGAATTCATAAGGTTCACTTAAGTTTATCAAAAATGATTTCTTTTGCTACTCTTATAAACTCTTTTACATACACTTTACATGATTCAATATTTTATTCTGTTTCTAATGGGACTGAACTAAGTATTTTTTTATTTATTTTTTTTTCAGCACCGCTTTCACAACATTTTTATTTTTGGTAAATTATTTTTTTTTTATATCCGCTTTAATTAGTACAATACCATTATGCACTGTAAAATTATGGCTCAATAATACTGGATATTTTTAATAAATTATCTTGTATTATAAGAATTTTAATATTAGTTGAAACATTTTGAATTTATTTAAATTTTCATTTTGAATTTAAATAATCTATAGCTTACCGATAGTTTTTTTTAAGTATTTACCAAAACCTTTCAGCGAAACGTAAATTTCGAAAATGATATTACTTATTTCTCATTAAAGAAAATCGACTCAGTGATTTTAAACAAAAGGCATCTATTATATATTTATTTTCTAAAATGCCCGCAACTTACTTTAAGAATTATTTTTATTTTAGCATTTCTTTGTAACCGTTGTTGTAATTGTAACAAATAATACAAGTTATTAATGATTTTAAATATTCATCTTCCAACTTGCTGAATTTCAAGTAGGCTAGTAAATCTTCTGGAACTACAAACTACAAAATTTCCAACTTGTGCTCCTAATCGTATTCTACAATCCTCTGTAGCATCAATAATACAAATCAATAGCCTTTTTACCCTTCATTTCTCATCTATTTAATAAATTCATTTCATGATAATTTCGTTTCTAAAAGTTCATTATATTTAGGTATAAAGTAGACGTATCAATGAGTAATTGAGTTCCTGGCTATTTATACTTTAAGTTTTCTATTCTCGTTAACCAAATATCCAAAGTTTGTTCTTCATTTGAGCGTTTAAATTCGGGAATCGTATTAGAAGTATTCGTAGGTAATATATGTTGATAGCATTGTTTTAAGTATGAGTAGGTTAATTACTTCTTTAATTATGAATGTAGGTACTTCTTTATCAACGCTAATATTATTTCGTACGAACGGAGTCGTATCTTTTATTCCACATCCACTATCAGAACTAGATGATTCACTCACCAACATTCTTCTTCGTCGCTCGTGACTGCTACGTGGCCTTAACTGCAATTCGCTCGAAAGGTGACCTCGAAGCTCGATGATGCCATCTCAATCGGTATCTGCTAGACGAGCGCGAACTCAGCTTACGACCCAAGATTGGCCCACGTTCACGTTTGCGTCTTCTTACACCTTCATGATAATTTCAATTTACACTCGTGACTCAATCTGAAACTTACACCCAGTTGTATCAGTTTACAAAATAAATAAGTATATAAAAAAACAACAATATGTGTACCTATTGTACATAGGTATCTTAATGCATACTGTTAATTTCAATTAATATAAAGATAATAAAAAATAATTGATACTGGCCTTAATATAACCTCTTGATGTGTTAACGTGGAAACACTCGCCACTTCTGAACTAAAAGCTTCTTCAGGTTAATAATAGAAACAACCATTCGGTTCCAACACTTTATTGATAGATACCACTGTGCCGTAAAGTAAGTGTATTTGCCGAGGCTCAGGCAAGGAATGAATCCTGACTACTAATTCCATGCCTTTTATATTATTAGTCAAATCAACAACTATCTTGACAAATACAATTATAACAAAATTGTGTCATTTGACTTCACAAAATATTATTTAAAAATTTAAGCCAAAGAAAATAACAACTTTATTAGAATTATTATACCATAATTCTAATAAAGTTTAACAACAAAATACTAATAAAAATAACTTTACATTATAACGCTAACACTATAGAATTCTCGTCTACCTATAGCTATGAAATTTGGTATAAAGTAAAATGAAGTACAAATAAAGAAAAAAGAAAATTTATTGGTATTTTATAAAAAAATATTACATATTTATGTTTGTAGTTAGTTCATTTTTGTTTTGAAAGTTTATAATAAGAAGACGTTTTATAATAATGAATAATGTCACTATTGAAGGACATTAATCCTTGAATGAATTAAATGGAATAATTCTTACCTAACCATAATAACATTTTACATATAACAGGGGACCCAGTAGGAACCTAGTGGATGAGGGATTGCGTGTTCAGTTACACTACAATTTTTTAGCCGCTTTTTAATTTATTGACGAGGAAGTATAATGTTTAATATATGTGACTTCCAATCAAAAAGTTTAATAATTTTGATATAAATAAATTTATTAAAATTTTCCATATATTTAAAGCAAAAAAATCCTTTCTTGTTTTAGACAGATTTACATTCAAAATTTACCCAACAAATAAATTGAATAGATTCTTTGCATCAAAGTTTGTATTGAACTTTGTTTATACAGAAATCTGCACGGCGTATGCGAGAACACGCGCTACGCATATTGCAAAGTGGTTACAGATCGTATTTTATAGCGAAAGCTTGTCGTCGCTATTTTTAAGATGTTTGCCTTGCCCTAAATTATTTTTTGTTTCAAATGTTTTTTTTTTCTATATTGAGGCCGTGGTACCGTGGTATCTGACTTTAAAGCCGACAGTTGTAAGTTCGGTACCCACTCGGAGGAATAAATTATTGTTATTTTTTCACTCTGGTAACAAATACTTTTACTTCTCGACACCTAATGTCTGAGAAATCTCTCTTGACCTTAGTTCCCTCTTCGTTCACTAAGTTCCCTCTGCCTACCACTGCTAGCCAGATACAATATAGAGCTAAAAGAAATTTCTTTCAAAATAGCATTACAACTTTAAGATAAAACCTTATTTTATCTAAACTTAAAGTGACACTTCTCCGTAAAAGGCTATCGGATCCCTTTTTTTCAGCAATTTCATAAAAAACTTTTAAACAATTAATTATTATCAAATTGATATTTTTTTCTCAAGTTTTATCAAGTAATGCACTGGCTTAGTGAGGTTCAGCCTGACCCCAGTGAGGGGAACCGTTTGTTTTATAACTTTCAAAGTAAAATATCTTGTAGCCTATTAATGTCCTGGAGGCAAAAATTCTTGGATATTTTTTTAGCGTATTAATCTTTTTATAGAATGAAATGGCCTGTTCATTCTTATAGAAACATTCTTACGTCGCTCACTTGTTAAAGTCTTACGGAGTCTCAGATAAGAGACGTTGGATTTACTTAACGTTG
The DNA here is from genome assembly GCF_056956725.1 of Heliconius melpomene rosina. Taxonomy (NCBI): domain Eukaryota; kingdom Metazoa; phylum Arthropoda; class Insecta; order Lepidoptera; family Nymphalidae; genus Heliconius; species Heliconius melpomene. The sequence continues at coordinate 15,609,319 of NC_140407.1, read as the reverse complement.
AAAATGTTTTAATTTTTTTGTTCTAAATATACATTTTTTTAAAGAAATATTTGTATTGTTATGTTTTTATGGTAATTTTGTGTGAAGTTAATTTAAAATGTGAGAGTTAAGAAGAGTCGGGATGTATGCGATGGTTTTAGATTCGACTCCCACTCAGTATAGTGTTTATATTGGATTTCAAGAATAACTTCTCACTAGGTTCTCGCTGTCATCACTACAATATCTCTGTCATCGATACTCGTGGAATATCGTTATAGTGTCATAAAGAAAGGTTCCTTAAGGCTCCCTCCCTATCGTTCTACCTAACATAAAAAAATGTAAATATATAAAAATACATATTGCTTATATTCCTACAAAACCTAATTCAAAGTAGATATTAATAAAATTTTCACAACAAAATCTAACTTGATTTAGAAAAGCAGTACTTGTAAAAGGTAATAACATATTCTTTGTACGGAACACTCATTACGGCTTAGTGTTTGTAAAACATTTCATTGCGACAACGTTTGTTTTAGCTTGCGTGTTTAGAGAGTCTAAGTGAGAGTAATGTGGAATACATTTTATCTTTATTATTTAATATTTTTAGCTTGGTATTGTCGTCGCATAATTGACGTTTGTCTGTATAGTGGCGGTTTTGGGTTCGATTTCCACTTGGGATAATTCATTATGTTCTTTTTCTTCCGGTTTTTCTTGTTACCAGAACCAGACTAAGCGCGGCATTGGGTTCAACCACTTAATGTTTCGAAGGGCTGTATCCAGCATTTAGCAGAGGGAACCTAGTGTTTAGACACTATTTCTCTCTCCACCCAATTTTTGTAGACAATGCGGATTGGCAGATAGTTTTATTACCAGAGCGAGGAACTGATAATAAATTATCCCCATCAGTGGCCTTTTGGCCTTTAATGCTTTACTAGCTTTCATTTTTCACTTTTTCAGTCGTGATTTTTGCATGGCCCGAAGTGACGTGACGTTAAGCTTTCCTTTAAGCTTATTAAATGGTAAAAAATATTGTTTTATACATACTAAAGATTACAAAAAAGAAATAGATATTTTTGACATAAAGGCGAGAGTGATTTTTAAAAGCCCATTCTTTTCAAAAAAATACAGCGTAATTTTTTTTTATTACTAGTACCAATTACATATATACTCGTTCTGTCATATAATATTTTCTATCCAAACTGCCAACATTCATAAAATGAATGTATTACCATCTCGCTGCTATCAACAGATTAGATACAAATAGATTTAATTATTTCAATCTCTCAAACGTATGTACCTACCCAACGTCTAATAATATAACAACTTTATAAAGCTATCATCGTTAAGATTTATCTGTAAAATTTCTCACAGGCGGTGTAACTCGATTAAAAATTCATTCAACCGTCCACGCCGACCCGCGGGAATAATTTAGTACGATTCACACTTTCAACGTGCCAGGCCCTTTTTTCGCACGTACTCATATATACAAACATATACTTATATTATGCTAGCAACCCAAACACGGCTTCGCCTGCTTAAACTTGTTGTTATATTTTAGCTAAATTATACAAAATCTGTACATAAATTGTAGCTTATGAGTTTGTTGTTCTGTTATATAAACAGTATACTGTAGAGTTTCATCTATATCCGTTCATTAGTTTTTATGCGAAAATGGAACAAACATCCATCCACACAAACTTTCATATTTTTAATATTATTAGGATAGAATAAATGTAAAACTATTCCAAGTGACTCGCTAACAAAGCATACCCTAAAGAATGCGGCGTTAAACGCTGAAATTTCGTATTTAGGGACCTTGAGGGAATTGAGGAATACTAAGAGAGGAGTTCTGAAAAATCCTGTAGGAATATAAAACGGGATTTTACGATTTGTAGCCCACGTAACGAAGCTACGAACTATAATTAGTTTTTTTTGAAATAATATATCAATTTAAAATATATAAAGGAAATGTAATAAAGAGATAATTTTAAATCAAATCGCTCTCCTCATACCAATCTATCATCCATCAAATATTTGCTTAAAATCACCATTTTAAAAAATCAAAAACAAATACCAATTCTAAACTTATGATTAATTATATTTTTGAATAAACAAGAACGTTTCAGGATATTGAGTAATAAATCAAAAAATTGAACTGTATGAGACGGTGACACTGTACCAATCATAATGTTTGACAAACGAACGAATGAAAGGCGATAATAAATGTTTCACAGTGGATATATGCAAATTGGCGCAACAATTCTCTTATATAAAATATCTAGATTTGGCTATATTATTAATATGTATTAAGGTTTTTTGGCCAGTTAAGATAACTCACGGCGTTGAGTTCCGCTATTCGAGACTTAACGAGTTAACACTACAATTACACGGTTTTCTTTTCTAAATGGAAGTATATACGTGAAATAATATTATATATTTTATTTCTTTTCTAAGAAATAAATATATTTTCTTTCCTCCGCTTTATAAACGAAAAGCGCAGGGTTGATACTCGTTAGTTAAGCTGCATGTCTCGAATTTGAGCCAAAATTAGAATACGTCCATCTTCTATATATATTGACACTAGAATATTTCAGACTGTACTGCAATATGAAAAAAGCATGAAGATAATCTGAAATTCAAACAGAATTTACAATCACAGCGTCTAGTAAGACAGTCTACACCACGATGCTTTGTAATAAAGTATCTAAACATTAAATTATAATATCATAATCCGTTATAAACATCAAAACATTCAAAACCGACACTAAATTCAATACACGAACTCAATACAAAATAAACTTAATAAACACCTATTGTCTTTTCAATAGTGAAAATTCGAACTGAAAACAAAGGTCGCATCTAGGGCGGTATCAGCACGCTGCACCCGCCGCAAACCAATCACAAAATATTTGCATTCCGTTGAAAAAGTAATACGATTATTAATTTACTACCGATTCAACGTTATACACCTCGATTTCGTCCAATAAAGTCGCGATTCACGATATATTAACTATGCGTATGTTTGTATGTGATGTGTTTTTTTACATTTTTTTTGTCAAATAATTTTAAATGGAATAAGTCAAGCCAAATTTTAGCTAACTTTAAGAGACATTACATAAAATTATAATTAACGAGAACATTATCAAAGGACCTGTTTCATTTTCACCTTAAAAATATTATAATGGGTTAGACAAGATTATATAGTTTTCCTAACAACTGGAACCAACTCAATTCACTTTTTTTACTTACAAAATACTCCAAATCAGCGCTTTTTTTTCTATTTTTTTGTTATGAATAATTCATTTAACTAGCAAGGATATATATATATAGGTTTTACACAGCCGTACAGCTTGTTAATTTCGATGTAACCCACTGTATTCTTATCCCTTAGCTATTTTTATTTATCCTCACGGACGAAGCAGCAGGTCTAATCTAGAGAATAATAAATCAATATTCATATAGAAAAATAATTTTAATTTCCTTAGATCGACAGTGTTTCTTGGAAAAATTTCGGACCCGATTTAAATAAGCGGCGTCGAAGCGATTATGTAAATTACATTTCATTTTGCAAAAAGTGAATTTAATGAGAAACGAAATTATCACTGCCATAGTAATTATGTGAGTAATTACATTGGAATGAGTCATTGGACTTAATTCTGTCAACGCAAATGAGGCTTTTGAGGCTTACCCACACTTTGGTGGTTTCTGGGGGAAAATAAAAAATAGTTTATTTTTTTATTTCCACGTATAAAGTGTACGAGAGAGTGACTTGTGAAAATACGAAACACAAAAATCATGATAAAACCAAAAATTATAAAAAACTAGTATTTCTATGTCAATAATATTTTAAAGATTAATAAAGTTTAGAACACTAATATAATATATCGTCAAACGCGACGAACGACTGTTTTATTTCTTTGCGCAAAATAAATGCTAATATTTTCATAGTCTTGGCCCAGTGATTCAGCGTCTGACTGTAAACGTAATGGTTATGGGCTTAATTCCCGGTCGGGGGAATGAATTATTTTAATTGCCTTACAAAAAAAGCGCGGCGTTGAGTTCCGTCACTCAACGCGCAATTTCTTAAATATTTACGACGGAAAGTGAGGAACGGAGTGTTTTAATACTAGATTACTTTGCTATTTGCGGAATACAGCGTGAAATTGAAAAATTAATTAAAATATTGATATATTGTACTCTACAAAATCCAGATCAAAGTTCAGCTAAACCTTACTATTCAATCTAATTGAGTGAAAACAAAGAACATGGTATGTAAATAGGTTGGACCATATCTCTACTCCACGTCTACATATATAGAGATGCTGTAGCGTCGGTCTTTCAGTTTGATTACCGTAAGTCCGCTCGCTTCGATAAACTTTCTAAGCATTTGATCCTGTACGGACTCCATGTTATTGTGGATCGAAGTACAGTCCTGATATGATTGTCTTCCTTTTTAATTTATTTTGTTACTATTCGTTTTCTTTCGCAACTTTGCTTGCGTAGAATAAAAGACATGACATATCAAATCTAGTTTTGTCCCGTTCTCATAGAATTTTTATTTAATTACATTCCTTAACTAATCTACTTGTATAATTTCAATTTTCTAAGTTTAAGTTCGTCTGTGTAGTGACTGTCAATCATTTAGTAGCGGAAAATTCACGCTGTATCCCGTACACAACAGGGTAGGCAGAAGCATTCTACTGTTAAGAAACGTAAAATACTAAATTATAAATACATTTATATTTAAAATATCTTCTAACTGGTGAGGAAGATCGAATTGAGGTCGATCTCAGTGTTTGATTGCCGTGAGACCGTCCGCTCTAGTGAGCTTTCTGAGCATTCGACATCGAATTGCTGCCACGACTATTGTAATAAAACATATATATATATTTTACTAAAATAAAAAAATGTGCAGTTATTAATAGCAATTTCTCTGGTTTTAGATATTATTTTACCACGCAAAAATCATACAAAAGTCCAAGTGCTTATGACTACAAAGTAATTAACGCGTTAAGTTCCAAAACATAAATTAACAATTAAAATTTTAATAATATGTGAAATGGATATTATTCTGAAGACAATTCTTTAATAGTGATCGAATTCACGTAATTTCTTATAATTCATTTGTTTTTAACTTTTAACTTTAATTTATGGCAACACTTAATTCAAGTGAAGTCATAAGATACCAGTCTCACTAAATTCATGGTACCAAGAACTCAAAGTAAACATTTGCTCGAGTTAGTGCAAGAGCGCTTCTCTGCTCGCGGTCTTCGAACATAGCACTATTATGATGCTCCCACATTCTATATTAGAATTCAATTATACGCCTATATAGTTTCGTAGGTAAGACAGTTTCCACAAATAATAAATGAGTATCTTTATTCTTTATATTAGAAGCTGCATTTCTTTAGACAATGGTAGTTTTAATTCACTTTACGCTTTTTGCGTATGACAGAGTAGGCAGAGAGTAATTAGAGGTAAAACAATTGACACACCAATATTCACCGAATTTCGAAACATTGCGAGTGAAGTGGCGGAACTCAACGCCGCGAAAGGTGAGAATATATAGTACTTTAGAAGTATGTTAGAAGATCTTGTTGAATTTAAAGTTTCGTAATGGAAACACGTGTAGGCAATGAAAACCAAATTGTTAGAGATACTTTTTTGTAAAATGGGGAATAACGTTTTAAAAATGTTAAATATTATTAAAGACTTATCTCTCTCTCTCTTTCTATATCTAATTTATCCGCTAACGACACGAAGTCACCACAATGAATACACTACCGTTTTTTTATATTAAAAAAAGCTAATTAAAAGTTGAAATTAATTGAAAAAATCGCAAGTGCCTCTCAAACTTTGATTAATTATCTGCTTACGCCCCATAAAATATCGAAGGGAAACATTTACATAATATAAATTAAAACAATGTTAATTGAATCCCATCGTCATGAAACCCAGTAGAGTAGAGTGGCGTCGGCAAAGTGGAATTCCTATGCCGGTGCTCCACGAGGCAGTCACGTGGTAATAATAAAGCAGTTTTTTGCAATATTGTTTATTAATTGTATATATTTTCGTAATTTTACGTATTTTGCGCAATAATCAGGATGTATAGAAAAGTTTAGTATGTCATATCCATTTCCAATTTTCAGAACTGCTTGTTGAGTGGCGGTACTCAACACCGTAAACACTATAATAATATGAACTTGAAAGTTTTCCCTAATTAGATTTTGAACACGTAATCATTGCATTTTCTCAAAGACTACTTTATCCATACACTAGGTTCCCAGGTTCCCTCTGCCTACCCTGTTACGTGCAGGATACATCGTAAAGCTTAAAAAACACCTACATATTATATAACAGCTTACATTTACAGCCTTCCGGTATTATTTGAGCTTTCGTCGATAATTTCGAATGGAACCCTCAACTGTAATGGTGTGTCGGCCAAAGTAAAATAACTATGAATATTACATGATGTTTTTAATCGAACTCGATATCACAGCGACGATTCCAAATGTATATTTTAATAACCGTATAAACTGTGTCATATAAAGTTTTTTTATACTATCATTTCATTTTTCATTTGTGGATGACTCCATGGATTGAATCGTTCGTCTCTTTTAAATTTTATTTCTATGATACGATTTTTGCAGTATTAAGTTTTGTTCAAAAATTGTTGGTGTTTATACTAAATTGAAACCTGAATTTTTATAATTTTAAACTTTGTATTTTTTTATGTAAAGCTTTTCATAATAACTATAAAAAGATTTACACAAAAAAATGATGTGTAATATTTGATTAAACGATTGCTTGATACTAAGGTGTTTAAATTTTGACTAAGATAATGCTTGTAAATGAAATATTCTCGTTTTCTGCGGGCCGCCGTGACGGAGCGTTACAGTTGTAAGTTCGATTCCCACTCGGAGATTATATTCATTTCCTCTCTTTAGTAACGAAATTGGACGGAAAGAAGGGAACAGAGTGTCTTAGTACAAAATTACCTCTTTCTACTTTTCTATATCCAGGATACATATTTTTTTAGCTTCACAAGCTAAAAAAAATATCATTTCCTTGTTCTCTCTAGTTGCATCATCAATACTACAATTTTGACAATAAAAACAGACTTAGATTTTGCCTCTCACCTTTTTTAACAAAATATATTAAATATAAAAAAATATCTGAAAAAAAAAACATGACAAGGACACAAACTATATTTTATCAAAAGAAAATTCCCAACGCTAAAAGTATAGCAGTGTCAACTCTAAATTGAATTTTGAACGCGCTAATACCATTCATCGCTATTCACGCAAGGCTGTCGGGCAAAATGCAATGTTTTAAAATTTTTGTATTGTTTCAGTTTTTACTTTAGTGAAAAATGTATGGATATAGAAGAATTGAATACTTTTAAGTGCTGTGTGAAATATAGACTATTTATATTATAACAGTGTTCGAACAAGGTTACGCGAGAATGACATTATTATTTGTTGTATTGAGTAAAATATTAAAATTTTATAAAAAAAACCATTCAGACGTCAGGCTCCAGATTAGCCACAAAATGTCTAGCGCACTGGAATACTAAGGAGGTCGGACATAAACTGCTATAACTATACTACAGTACTACGTTCGATGCATTTTTATAGCCTATGTCATAAATGAAACTTCTATAGAGCTGTTAACTATCTCATAAACGATATAATGTTCAGAACAATGTGTATTATATAGAATATGTAATATTTTACATGTTTTGTGAAATATTACATATTTCATTTAAGGTTACGTTTTTAATTTAACTTTTAGTATAAATAGTTGACTAATATTTTAAGACCGCTTAAGGCAGTTAATTTTATTTTATTTATTCCATAAAAAATGTTAATTCATTCCTTTTTTCCTATATACCTATGTTGAGTCGTGCTACTTATCAAAAATTGGGTAAAAAGTGAAGAACGAGCTGCCTTAACACAAGATTCCTACAGCCTCTCGTGATACGTAAACGTAACGTAAATATAAAAAGAATCGACAATAGAACTAAAAAAAATTATTATTTTCCCTTAAAAAAATGAAAAAACGCATTATTTTTTAACTTTAGGAACATTTGACTGTGAAACGACGAAATGAGTGTGAAGTGTAATAAAATACCTTTCTAAATCATCTTTAGCATTTCATTTGCTAAAATTAAATTTTAATTTTAATTTGTGATGAACGTTCAATTTTAATAGCTTTAGAGTAGCAGGGACCTTTTTCTTCAAAATGGATTAAAATAAATAAAAACAAAATTAAAAAAATATATAATATTGTAAAAGTTATGTATTTAAAGTTAATAATAATGAAGATTTAATTTTTTACTAAATTATATTATGTCAAAAATGCCATCGAAATGCAGTGTGACAAATTTGACGTCAACGTTAAACACGAGAGTTATGGTTTCCCGCCCAGGGGAATGATTATAATTAAAATCCGCATATAGCAGGTAGGCAGAGAGAACCTATTGTTAAGACATTTTACGCCAAATTCTCAAGGCATTGCGTGTGGAGTGGCAGATCTCAACCCCACAAATCAACGTATAATAAGTCAAAAATTCGGTGGAAAGTGAGAAACAAAGTATTTTAACATAAGGTTCAATCTGTCTACCCTATTTTATACTAGATACAGCCCCTAAAATAATGTGTATAACATAACATAACCCAAAAGCACCACAAATACTAACAAAAGACATTATAAAGAAAAAACATAATCATTAATTTCAATCCCACTATAGGAATTCTGTAAAGGCATCTAGAAGTAAGAAAAGTGAGGTGAGTGCCGGCTGCATACAAATAGTTTATAAATGGTCGGTGTCGCGACGGATTGTGGAAGGAAAACGATATAATGACATTATTTTTAAACTTTTACAGTACTGTATTGTATAGATTGTTATATATAAAAAATACTGAAACATTGTACCTAAATTTATACAAGAATACATTTGTACGTTTCTAGCATCAGGCTATACATGTGACGGGAAACCTGGGATTCTAGTGATAATTACTATTTTATAAAATTTACTATCACAATACTATCCGCGGCGTTAGATTCCGCCACTCACAACACAATGTCTCTTTTTTCAAATATACCTGCATTATCCCATGAAATATTTATAGTAAATTCCTAAAAATTGCTAAGCCTTTAATAACAAAATCCACTTTGACGACAGTTCTTCGCAAAACAACTATAATTCATTAGACGGTCTATGAATGGTCGGTATTACAGAACTGAATGAACGCCATTACGACTTTAATCCTCGCATCGATAAATCAGAATGAGCCGTGATTGCCGCGATTTAGTTAAAATATTAGAGTTGAGGTAGTTTATAAATAGGCTTATGGGGGCCTAATGTAAGCCTTTATTATGAGATCGAATAATAACATGGACATTTTTTAATATAAAAATTGAAACTTTTAAGGCTGTCGTCTGGTAACAAGGTAAAGCGCGACGTTGAGTTTCGCTACTCAACACACAATGCCTAAAAAATTTTCAGCAGTAAGTGGGGAACGAAATGTCTTAACATTAGGTTCCCTCTGCCTACTATGCTATATGTGGTAATAATAATAATAAAAAAAAACTTAACTATAAAATTATAGTGTAGGTTAAGTAAAACTTTTAGCTATTGGTTATAGTTGTAATGTTATAGTTTTGGTTATGGTTGTATAAATGTGCGCGCGTGTGTGTGTGTGTGTTTACGAGGTAGTTTACTTATTTTTTTATTAACTTGTAATAAGAAAATACGAATCCTATAATTAGAAATTTCTTTAGTATTTAATAAATAAATGTTATTAGCGAATAGTTAAATTTATATTAATTATACAAAAAAAATAACATTACAAATACAGACATCTAAAAAGAACAAGTATGTATAAATTCAAATAAGCATCAACTTACAAAACATTGAACAATTTAGCATACTACACGTTTACCCTAAATTAGTAAAAAAAATTCCAACCAAACATCAACATCAGATGAGGAATGAAAGAAAAAGCTAAAAAAACATCCACAAACGTCTTTGTGGCCTCACTCCATATAAAACATTTATTTATCAACACAATATTACACGAAATGAAAAGCCAAAAGCTTTATAAAAATGAATTATAAGGCAATTCTGAATACTTTGATGGTATCCTTCTGAATCTATTTACTTTTCCCAGCGATTTCTTGGAGTAAACAAAAATGAAACGGTCTTAATCTTGATAAAAGAAACTTGCAATGGGTTAAACACTTGAAGATCGACAAACATCGTAGACTTCAAAAGGAAGTGGATGAGGAGAGCGGGGTAAAAAGTACAGGGTAACAGTAAAAAATATATATTTTTTAATCTTATTTAGTGAGTCGAGGCGTCGCAAAGACCAGAAGTCAGGTGGCGTTGCAAAAGAAAACTCATTATTCCTTATTCACCGCTCGCAATGCGATAGAGTCGTAGCCCACTGTCGATAACTTAGTTTGATAGCATTTTTACTTACTATAAATTCGGTTTGAATTATATATTTCAAAGGAAAGTATACATTTTTTCAGGCGATGGTTATATATGTATATTTTTATTCTGTCTTTCATAGTGATAAATCACTATTTTCACTATTTTATATTTAAGTTATGATGTCGTATATTATATTTCAAATTATGAAAATAGTAAAATATTGTATTTTCAAAATAATACAACATTTTTATGGTCCCATAAGTAAAGAGAATTTATTAATTTTTAATGTTAAAACTCTCTCGCAGTGCCAAAACGCTGCTGTTATTTCATTATATTTTTTAAGTAGTTTTTAGAATTATATTATTACGGTAATAGGAAAAAAGATATTTTTAAGTTAAGATTTATATAATCTAGATTATGATTTATTACTGTAAGAGTTTACGAAAACGGACTCACTTGCAACTATTACTAGCCATTATATAAAATAATTTCAAGCAATAAACACATATGAAATACACTAAAACTAATATCGACAAAGACATCGACAGATCCTCACCCGAGGCTCAGTAATAAATTTTAAAACTAACACATCAGTATGCCGCTGTCGTCCCCCGTCTCCACATATAGCAGGACAAAGCAAGATATATTATGTCTGTATGAGCAACGTGCAATTTCAAGCTTTTACTGTAAACTTATCCTTGTGTTAAATATTGTATATTTTTTATTATAAATGTTATATATAAGTTTTATTAATATATTGTCTAAATTATATACCTATGAGGTCAGTCGTAGTGCAGGATCACATGTGAGTGACTGTAAATGTGACTGGTTGTGGCTTCAATTCCCACTCGAGGAAATTAAATGTTTAATGTTTTTATTATCGCTCTGGTAACGAGGCAAAGAGCGCTGAGTTCCGCCACTCAACCACAATGCCTCTAGAATTGGGTGGAAAGTGTGGAACGGAAGTGTCTTAATGAGAACGAAGTGGCTTAACACTATAGTCCCAAGTCCCCTCTACCTACCCTTATAATTTGCCCTAAATGTGAAGTAATGTGGCCAATTGGAATGAGAAGCGAAGAAACGGAGACTTTTGACACTAAGTACTCATTGACTACCCTCTAATATTAAAAATACAGCATGAAAATGAAAGTAAAATCATAAATACATACCATTTACGGCTGCACCATAACATCCTCAACATTTAATTTAATACCTTAATACTATATATATGTAGTAGTAACATTATCTTATTGGTCACAATAGTAGCTAATTGCCAATCAATTACCTCCCCTCATATATCGATTATAATCTGATCTAAATTGAGCAATGGAAATTGTGTAATACATATTATCCACATATCTATCTATATCTTATAGAAAAATAGATATAAGTACTTCATATAAACAGAATAGGATGCTCGATAGCGCGGTTACCTTAAAAACTTCTGGTTGGAATTGGTTTTGTTTAATTGGATTGTTAGTAGTAAACCAGGGTAGGCCAAGGGTACCTGGGAACCTACTGTTCGGACACTCTGTTTCCATTTAGATACTTTCACACTTTGGGCCGAATCTTAGAGACAAACCTATCTGTTATCTCACATTATTTTTAAGCCTTCGTAGGTAACACATTAAATAAATAATTTTAACTATTAAGTTTTGAAACAGACAAAATCGCGATACGTGACTAGTATAACGCACGAAGTTCCATAGATGTTTGGAAAACAGCTCATCCGGTAGCCCTACTGTCTCCTTCGTAATTATAGAGCCTTAATTGATTTGCTTTGTATACGGATTACCAATTAATTAGCGTGTAATGTTAGATGCGATGTACATGTATGTATGTATTATATCATAGCTAGAGTAGGAAGGTATTATGAGAAAGTGGTAGAAAAACTTATAGGTTGCACTATAGAGGATATTGATGATGATTAAAGGCCAGTCGTGGCGCCGGCGCACAAGCGTGCGGTTGTAAACGCCACAGCTTGTTTGTTCGATTTCACCTCCATGAAATGAAATGTATACGATTCCTACTAGAAGAAATTAAATATTATTATTTCATCTCTCTGGTAAGTGCAGTGTTGATTGCCACATACAACATCTCAAAAATTGGACGAAAAGTCAGGAACAGACGTCTAACTAATATAAATTTTCTTTACCCGCATATTATATCAGGATAAACGAGATACTGCGGGAAGCCATTATATTTAAATAATTTAAGAATTTTTTTTTTATAATATGCCTATACGAATATTTTGGACTTCAACGTTTCTTTTTTACACTAAGCCGTGGTTACTGGTGGGGTCAGATGCTCCGATGCACTTTTTTACATTCTCTCGTCCATATTCGCTCACACAATAAGTTCTTTGACATGACTATAGAATAGCGTACAGCGTTTCGAGCGTCAGTTTTAAAAGTCTACTTTATTTTTTAGAAAATTATATGCAAAACGTGCGTAAAAACTAGTTTAATTTCATATATTTGTAATATACGAGTATATGTATAGCATAATAGGAGTGGTCGTGGCACAATGGAAAAGCACCTCTAAACGCGATGATTGTGGTTTTTATTCCCATTCGGGGGAATTTCATTTCCTCGCTTTTGTAACGCATTGAGTTTGGTAAGTCAACAAGCAATGTCTCGAAATTTGGGCGGTGCGTGGGGAACGTAATGTCTTAATACTAGGTTCCCTTTACCTACGCAGCTACATGCGGGATAGGGCGTAAAGCTACAAAAAACATTTTCCGCCAATTTCTCTTAATTCTCGCATTAACTCGACACTAGAGCGAAGAAATAAAAATGTTTAATTTCCTCGAGTGGGAATCGAAACCTCAACCTTTTTCGTCTACCGTTACACGCTTGTGCTCCTGCGCCATAACTAGCCTCTAAAAGAAACATATAAACAGATTTATAATTCAAACAAACGAAAACAAAATAGACTTTATTATTACCCATCACATTATACTATTAATATTTAACATCAAATCGTATATTGATAACAATATAATAGTATTAGGAAATACAGAAAACAAAAGAAAAACAGAAAAAAAAGAGGAACACGCTAATGTAACGGGTATTATCGTGAATAATAAAAATATACACAGTTTAGTATCATAAAGTGACGTTATGGAGGGCGAATGGGGGGAAACAGCCCCTGAGGATGATTCGAGCATAATGTAAGGACTCTTCAAATACTATTGATGATTATAATCGGGTATTATTTCGACTTCCGTATTTTGTACTGGTTGCTCTTTTCTGTCTTTTTTTGGGTATGTTTAGCAAAATTATTTATTTAACTTTATTTATTTCTTGATTAAATTAAATGATTCTAATTTATCAAAATTTTGTTAGTTGATCAAGAAAAGATTCGCTAAATTATATTTTGTATCTTATATACTACTTCCTGAAAATAGCAGGAGGGGGCAGAGGCAAAATAAAGTTGTAATTTCTTAGACATTGCATGTTAACTGGCGGTACTCAACACTGCGGTTTGTCTACAGAAACAGGGAAATAAAAACAATTTAAATATAATATCTCCGAGTGGGGATTAAGCCCATAGTAGTATTCGATGTTATTTAGATTTAGCTTACTATTTGGCTAAATTAAGTAAAGAAGAATATATAGCAATTTTAACCTAATATAAGTTAGCTCTATACCTCAAACAAGATCTAACAATATATGTCTAACATTCCACCTAGAATTCCACTTCATGTTCACGATTACCAAAATGCACGAGCACGTACGGTTAGATCAATCTACTCACAAGGTTTACTCAATTTCGACTAACACTTCTATTAAAAAATGAACTAAACGCCTTTATTTTACAGTTAGAACCAGTGTAAGACTTAAATCGCGATTATTGAAAGTTTTAGATAATGAATTAATATTTTCATTTCCTTGCTCTGGTAACAAGACAAACTACAGCGTTAAACTCCACCACTCATCACGCATTGTTTCAAAAGTGGGAAGATTGTGAAACGATTGGAGTGAAAAGTGGAGAACGAAGTGTCTTAGCACTAGCTTACTTCGCTCAGCTTATCCTGCTATATTTGTATATGGGATGCAAAGTGAAGGTATAAGAAAAGGAATGCTGGTGAATGGTTTTGGCTTATTCACCAGCATCTATTAAAAATAATAAAATGATTAGTGTTTTCAGTCACTACTACTAGTGTTTCAGCAAGCATAACTTAGTTCACACTGTGCCTACATTTCATGACATTGTATATAGGATAGCGGAACTGAACAACGCCTTTTACCTTATTCTCTCATGAGAGGATTGTCTTTAACTTCTCACTATATACTTTACATAGTAATATCAGATGATACTATATTCTCACTATCCACGACACATACTTCATATGCATAATATAAGGGAAACATCGTGGTCGGCGAATATTTAGTGTTAAAACACTCCGTTCAGCACTCTCCGTCTAATTTTCGATAGTATTTTGAGAGGAATTCAAGTCTACACTCCACTGCACCACACTCGCTATATTATACCAAAGAATAAACTCTACATAACAAGTAGTTATGATAGAACCATTGTATTCTCTCCAGAGTTCGCCTTTATTACCAAATTCAGCAAAATACCAGGTACGTTTCATAAGTCTTACCACTCAGACCTCTCGGGACGGGGACAGTGAAGATGTGAAACACATTCAATTTGTTAATGCATTCTCATATGAAGCTACGCTATGCTAGGAGTATATGAAGAGCAATACGTATAAGTTAAATTTTAGCTGCCGTTTCGTCCTTGTTGTAATGTTACTTTGTAATATATTTAATATAAAAATATAAGAACAGTAAAAAAGAAGAAGACGTCGTGGCGTAGTGGAACAGAGTAAACGTGATGGTTGTGGGTTGCATTCCTATTAGAGGGAATGAATTTATATTTCTTCCCCGCTTTAAGAAAACATAGCGGGATTTTGAGTTATTGCAAAAAGTGGATTAAGCGCGTTAAATAAAATCACAGTTTACATTGACAATCTCCCACTTTTCATATTTGAAATATATACCTGTCTACTAATGTACAACAGATCGGCTCTATCTATAGATATCAAGTCTGGTAGTAAAAGTAGAGTTGTATAACTAACCTTTTACTTGTTAAAGACAAAGCATTTTTGCCTCCAATATGTCACTATAGTGAGGCCGTTAGTGTGTGACCTGCAGATATCATCGGCAAAGGTATTTCCGATATTTCCCTTTAAATTCATAGTAGGAAGCCTCTTTGACATCGTGCTAGGTGACACCCACGTGACCACTATTGTGTTTACATATAAACCAGCTTTGTTCCTATTGTATAGTTTAATAATGATTTATTTTATATGAATAGGGTGTAATGGGATTCGGTTATCAAATATTTTAAAAGAAAATTCTTCATATATATTTTTTTCCAAAGTTTCTATTAATTATACTCCCCAGTTTTAATATAATAGTAGTCACATTGTATCCAGCAAATATCAGGGTAGGTATTAGAAGCCTTGTGTTAAGCTTAATGAGAAAGTCTTTCAGAAAATGAAAAAAAAAAAAATCCCCGAGTGGGAATAGAACCCACAACCAAACTGTTTAGACTCTGTGCCATTACGCCATGACGGCCTTTAATATTATACATCCAGGATATTGGAATTAAAATCGTATTCAATATCAGCAAATCTAAATCCTTGACCACATTTCTTATTCTCTGGGGCAAGCAAATTCAATCTGCAACCCATAGTCCCCAATCACTTGAATATTTTCGAAGCATTAGGTTAGAACGAATCCTATTTTATTTTACGAATACATTTTGTAGAAATATATAGTATGTATACTATACATTTTTATCTTAGTGGCACAGTGAGAAAGCAAATGACTGTCAGCTCAGTAGTAGCTACGTTCTTCCCTATGGGGAATGAATTATTTCCATTTCACTATGCTGGTGAGACAAAACGCGGCGTTGAGTTCCGCCAATTAACATGCAATATCTCTTATTATGGTAAAAAGGGGACAAAATACAGAAAGACGCATGGTTCACCACTTTTCACATTTAAAATATATATTCTTTTATTAACAGATCGATTCTATCTATAGATGTCATGTCTCTTATGTAAAAATGTCAGGTGCTAAGTATAATAAAATACTTAATAACCACAATTTATTGTTCCTCTTTACATATACACACTTCTAACACTGTTTCTATATAACACTTTACACTTATACACGTTTTAAAATGCATAGTTTCAACAATGACACTGATTTTAAATACTTGAACACTGTCACAATTTTACACCTTACGACAGGCAGAATAACGACGTACTGACTCAATCCTTCAAAAACGTCACTTTTTATAGCCGTTCCCTTCCTTTTTTATAAATAATTATGTGGGTATTATTATTTTATATTCTGTAAAATACCCTCACACTGACAATTGTCTACACTTAGTAAAATAAGACTTGTTTATAAGGAACTAGCGACCCCCTTGCGGCTTCGCCCGCTTTTACTACTGGATTATTCATATAATGTATGTTTGCAAAGCACTTAATATAATGTGAAAATTAATTAAACCCTAATGCAACCCGCATTTTCGTAGTTTCAATAAGGATTTTCCAATTGTTTTACACAGCAAGGATTTTTTAGTAGGTACCGTAATTTTAAATCTGTGATACTAATCTTTTCAAGTACTTATTAAAATATATTTAAATTACTATTTTTAGATAGTTAAATGACATTAAATAATACATTCAACTCGAATTATCCAATACGTGCAAACGCATCTAAATCTTCGTTGCTCTAAAGGCAGGCGGGTTTTTTTTTTCGAGCTTGTGGTTAATGCTGAAGAGGGTATTCTGTCCCTGATGAAAAGCAAGCACTACGTGGTTGCCTGTGAGGAAAATTAAATAGAATGCATCGGCCGGGAATCAAACACGGGCCGCCCGCGTGGCAGGCGAGCATTCTACCACTGAACCACCGATGCGTGTAAGGCAGGCGGGCGCGGCGGACGCATGGCGAGTGGCGAGCCGTTTCGCAGCAAGGATTTTTTGATATTGTAACAACTTCTAAAGTACTTATTAAAATGAAAAACAGTAAAGACAGTTTTGATCTACATTAAATGGCCAACGTAACTAATATACTTATTTATATGCTGAGAGTAAGGGATAAGTAAAACTTGAGTCGATACTGCTGAAGTGTCAACGACGTGATGTGTCAACAATTAAATGCGTTTTTCTCTTAAACTATTCGCAATTTCGAAATTGTGTAAAAAGCAAATTTTATCTTCGTTTAACGTAGAAAATTAATAAAGTATTTTAAAGGATAAGGATTAATACCATTATGGAAAAATATCCCTCACAATAAAAAATATATTGAAATTATTATTTTTAGACAGAAATATGACCACTACACGTTATCCTTAAAAGATAAAAATATGCTCTCGCGGACTTTTTTGTAGATCTCATTGAGAGGAACAATACTCCAGTACATTTTTTTCATGTAGTACTTACCATTAAAGCAGCGCATGCGCGAAAGTGTCTCAGCGGGTAGGACTTTATTCATATTTTGTGTATTTATGTTAATTTACATAAGAATGTACAAATAATAAACTATATATAAACCTTCTACGAAAAATACTCGACCTAATGGTGAAAACCGCAATAAAATCCGTTGGGTGGTTTAGAAGAAGAAGAGTTAGAAACAACAGACAGACACGAAAAGCGACTTTGTTTTATAAGATATAGGATAATCATTATGTTGTTATTTGTATTTTAACAATATTGTACTAAATATTACTTTACCATACAGTTATTAAGGATTGATTGATTTTCATCTAAGCCGATTTCATATGCATACATCCAAAAACCCAACAAAGCAAGTACGCTAAGCTCCCCCTACAAAAAAAAATCAAACTACCCTCAAAATGAGATAAATTCAAAATGACCAATTGCTTATTCCTATTTACTGATTTGTGTCAAACGGACGCAGGTAAGCCGGTCGCCGGCGGCGGTCGTATCGCGTTCAGAGCGAGCACGCCGCGCCGCGCCAAACATTAAAAAACAGCCAAAATAACCATTCCAATTTTGTACCGTTGCCGCCGGCGCCACTCATTTTATTTGCCAGGCTCCGATTCGGCTGACACGTGCAAATCTGACTAGGATATTTCATCCGTCAAAGAATAGGTCACTTTATGAACAAATAATTTGCATTCTCGTCGATTTTTTATTTTTTGGAAATTTTAAGAAATATTTAATTTCGTTATTTCTTTGCGGAAGCACGATGAGAATGTTGAGTCCGAATAACTTAGCGGAAGGGTCGATTTTTAGTTAAAATAAGCGGATGCCTCGAATTTTGTTATTGCATTAATTTGATGAATTGGGTTTTTTGTGAACATTGTCTTGTTAGCTAATTTTTTTTCTTGAAAATGTGCCACATTTTTTTCATGCTCATAAAATTCCTGAAAATTATGAAAACCATGACTAAATGATATATTATTCCGAACTCTTTGCCTATAGAAAAAAAGTTATACAAACATAATTAATATCTTTATAAAATCTATATTAATAAACTTCATCAAAGATTAACTTAAAATGGTGAATAAGTGGAGTAGTAAGAGAACACCAACCGTGCTGCCCATGTTTTTACATATCATCGATACAGTGTTCTCGAAGGTCAACCGAGGTCTCTCTTACCACTAGGAACTGTATAAAAATTCCAACAAGTATTTATATATTTATAAACAACATCCTATAGATACGAACAAACATATAACACAATCCTATATATAGGGATTTTGCAACTCAGGTAAAATGTATATTTAGAGATGTCACGACGTCATGTAAAATTCATGGGAATATCTCGCTTTGCATTCGCCGTGGCAAATTTGTGATAAAATTCCCGTTTAATCATGTTACACTAGGAAATCGACTGAAATTCTTTTTGATTTGATAATATACTTAGGTAGCTCTTTGTTCTCGTGCCATCAAGAATACATCGTTCTGTCTGAAAATCTAGACCAGTCTAGAACTAATACGTGACAATTTGTAAAACGTCCATAGAATTACTTCGAATTTGTGTAGGTAGAGACAGATCTTGAAGAAGGGAGAATATGAAGTGGCATACCGTTAAATTATATATAGATATATCTTTTTGAACACTGAAAACACGATGCATCATAATAGAATTAAAAGTTTTTTTTCAAAAATCAGCGATACGGTTTATTCCGTATAGCACGTTAGGCAGAAGGAACCTAATGGTAATACTCCACTCCATTCCTTCTTTCCAATTTTGTTGTGGTGGACCTCAACGCCTCACTTTATCTACCAGAACGGGAGTATGGAAATAAATAAAAACTATATTTCCCAAAAATGATAAATATTGTGTAGATAGAGATCGAACCCACAACCGCCACGTTTACAATCAGACTCAGTGCAACTGAGCCAGGACAACCTTTCATTATATTATTGTTGAAACATGTCTTTTTACCATACCTTATAATCAATACCTATCAACAAATTAAACAGAAAGAACAAAACATACTCGTCTATCTGCACTACAGGAGATATTAAATGAAGACAAAAATAAGAGGAAACGTGAAAAAAATTTAATTTTACATCCAAAAATTCCATACATATTCTTCATTCACTCGGAGTGCTCGGACCCCTTTGTCATGTCAGAACAGAATGAATTTCAGGTTAACTTATTTAGACGTTCAATGATAGCTGAGTTGACTATCGATTTACAGCCTTGACCCATCGGAGTATAAATGACCTAAATATTGTTTAAATGTGAAACACGGTATAACTGTTATTTATAATGGTTATTAGTTTTATTGTGAAAGCTATAGTTTGTAGGTATATTATTGAGCATTCTATATGTGGAGATATCGGCGTCGATATACAATATTTAAAAACAGATCAACTTATGGGGCAGATTGTGGGTTCAATTTCTCGAGGAAGTGACATTTGGGAATCGAGCCCGCAACCTGTCACATTTACATTCGCACGCTTGTGCTCCTGCACCACCGTTGCACCGCACCACAAAGGGGTAAAATAATCTTAGCCACATTACAATAGCTCGAGCACAAGCTGTGAGCTTCTTTGAAAGATTTCTACTTCTATTTGTAATTGTGTGGAATCGATTGTTTGCGGTACATAAAAAACATGGGCGTGGGAAATACACGTTACGCGTCCACTACATCTTATTGAGGCTGTAAGCCATGAATATAATAGTTGAGAAGCTGTTTTTGGTATTTTCTTAAATATACTGGATTCTTTCAATTTTTGCTTTTATCCTGTAAAGATAGTGAAAACTTAATTAATACATTGTTTTACGAAAGCATTTGACGAAAATAATATAAAGTATTATATAGCAGATCGAATGTTTAATTTAAACAAAAACAGCACAGCCTATTCAAATGTTTTTTTTAAGTAATTAAAAAATATATATAAAATAAAAATTTCAACATAACACCTACTCGAACGCAGGTTCGGCCTCTGAAAAAATCTTGTAAGCGCTGTGAACACTATACCATATGTTCAAATCAAACTACGTCCAAATATCTCCACAATTTCTCCACTAAAACCTGGCACACGAAGACAAAACAATCTAAGTATAGTATAGCTCCCTCCGATGGACATGGTCCTAGTACACAAATATGTCGTACATCTGTTCGACGCCTATTTAATGCGGATGATAGGATTATTTATGATCCAGCGTTTCAAAGCGTTTGTGTTTGAATTCGAACTGGTATCTTTGTGTTATGTACTGGACTTGAACAGTTTTGGATATATTGTCTAGGTTCTTAACATAGAAATAGAATGTATTTGGAATTGAAGCCCTGTTTGACTGAATATGCGATGGTTGTGGGATCAATTTTCAATCGATCGATTTTCGAAGATTGTGGGGATGGATATTTGTTCTACTTCCACGCAAAAATATAGCTATTTTATATATACACGACATTTATAAATATTATTTACAGTTAAGGTATAATAAAACACCATAGATGTCACACACCCACATTCATTTTCCATACATCTAAACCACACAACCACGTCAAACATTGAATTAACATTAAATTCCATTATATGAACACACATTGAACACCTCTGCTCGTATATTATAAACAGCGACAATACCGCCGAATACTGTGCTATACACTAAATCTGCTTACCGGTAGGATTTTCTACGTAACATAATTAAACTTTGTATTGGTGTGACGGACGCGAAGGCTTTATATCAACAATGGGGCCCCGGACCATTGTAACAGTATTTTGAAAATTGCATTTTCATTCAGTGCAAGGATCGCACGAAATTTCAGTTTTCAATGGCGCTTGGTATAGGATTATTTAGAATATATATTTTGGTTGTTGTTTGGTCGGAATATTTTCAAATATGTTTAAAGTACTTTGGATGCATCTTTTGTGAAATGTGTTTAAACGTGAAAAAAAATAACTTATCTTTATGCTCTATTGGTTAGGAAATAGTCCATTTTAGTTCGTGATTGAGTTTGTTAATTATTTTCTTTTTATTTTCAGTACTCTTTCTATCTTTTTGGGAACGAAAGCCAAACATAACATAGACCTTTGTCTTAAACAAAATATATTCACTATAAATACTATGAAACAAAATATATTCACTATAAATACTATGAAACAAAATATATTCACTATAAATATTTTGTCAGGTGAAGTCTGACGCCGTCTGACTATAAAATACCGCTGTGGTTAAAAGTTCGATTCGCACTCAAGAGAATGAATTATTTTCATTTCCTCAATATGTTTCGAAAACTAAATAAAAAGTGAGAAACCGATTACCTTAACTTGATTGGATTGTCTAAGATTACGATTATAACGTGAAGCTAACAAAAGAAAGGAAAAATACATTTTCAGAAAAGATAGAGACGCGAGGAGGGCGAGGTGAAACTCGTTTGTAAAAACGGAGTGACTTACCATTTCACCTTCTTTCTTCTCAAACACATATATAAAGATAAGTCAATGTCTTATTTCCCAGTTTCAGCACAAAAGCATCAATTAATGCACAAATTCTATAAACAAACAAACAGGAAAACTATTCGCACAAGCAAACTGTAATCGAGAGTTTAAAACTTAAAACACAGTAAGAACTAAATAAACTACATATAATTTGAAGTAAATTTCAGACGATTCTGAACAAAATAACTTCTATCCGAACAGAAACTGTGCGCTCAGCCTTTTAACTTTTTGTTACTTTCTGGTCCAGTATAATGTATTAAGTTATTGCTATTAGCAAACTTGCTTTACTCAGTTTGGCACACGCCGTAACATAGGTGAGCCATATGACGGTGCAGCCATTTGGAAACCACCTCTAAACTATAAGGCATAAGGTTCAAATCCTTTTATTTGTGCACCAATGTGAGCTGGTCCTCGTCTATTGGATTATCGACTAAGAAGTTGACGGGTTAAGGTCCTTTGTTGGGTATGTTTATGTTGGAGTGAGAGTCGACTGCGCAAATTGCAAGCAACCTCCGTTTCCGCCGCTATGCACTTCCTTCGTTTGAGCTTAGAGCTAAGTCTGTCTTCTTCCCACGCGGCAGGATATTGATGTGCCATTTGACAGAATATGTTGATGGTTCCTGAATATTGTGTATAGTATTAGTATTGTTGTTGCTTGTAGTAAACATATGCGGTTTCTGGTTCGCTTACAATTTGGGCAAGGATGTGCCTATGGTGGTTCTATTATGCGAAAAGGGGAACGCAAGGATTTCTTGGTCATGTATGGAGAACCTAGTATTATGTCCTCTGTTTTTCAGTTCATGATAATTGGAGAGAAGTATTAAGCAGTAGCAGCAGTGAGTTTTTTTGTCCAAACTGGTGAAATAATATTTTTAAATTCCATTTCCACAAGCATGAATCGAACCAAATTATTGTAATATGTCCCTACGTACTTCACTTAATGTAATATATATTATACACATTTTAATTTTAATATATTTTTTTTCAGGTAAGTGACTAAAACTTGGTGAGGAACTTTAAGGTTAAAATTAAAGTATTTCTAGTTTTTAATATAGGTAATGTACATTCTATTTACGGTCATTTCTGGCGTGAGTATTCAAATTTTCACAATTTTATAAAAATCATTTTAAATGTATTATACAAACGTCAGAAGGGATAATAACATGGGTTTTGAGAGGGTAATATACAAAAATAAGATTGTATTCTGATAGAAGCAGTTTTCTTATTGACCACGACATTTTTTGGCATTTGAGTGACCTTTTATTAATTAAGTTTTATTCCATTAGGAAATGAATCTAATAGTAAAAATATATATAAATTTTTCGTAATATCATCATTGTAATCGATGATTAAGGGCATATGGAATTTGTAAACATAGTTAATTTTATCTAGAGAGACAGGTATAATTAATGAGCGAGGTTAAGCTCCGTGACAAACCCGGAATGACTTATCACTACTTCTTTTCTTCTCATAAAATATGAAGACAAACACAAAATAAGTAATCTTATTACAATTCTATCTTATTTACAGTAAGTATATTAGAATTAGAAGGGCTTGACTTTTTCCCCATTTGGCTGTAATATAGCAAAATGACGTAAGCCAAATCGGCAACATGTGGTACCGAATTCTACGCGATTGTTTTCTTTGTTCGAATATAATAATAGAATGACTCGCAATATTTCCTTAGTCGAGAATGAGATGTATGTTAGACGTGAAATCTCATTCTGAATAGTGTTCTTATTAAGACAGACTGCGGAGTGAACGTGTATTTTTTTATGTTAATATATTGAAATTAAATAATAATTATAATATTGTTTATTTAATATAATAATAGCATTTTGTTTAGATAATTAGTTCCAAAAGTTTCAGTATAATATTAGTTAAGTATAAATTGAATGTCTAATTTAGTGACCGTCTTTTTTACCTAGTCTTTGCTATTTGTATATTTTTTTTTCCAAAAATCAAACTGTAAATGTTATTATATACGAGTCGTAGCCCGTAACTTGGTTTGAGTTGACTATAAAATACCATAACTTCAATGAAAAAATTAAAATATGAATTTAAAATTCAATTCAGCCACAAAAACTAATCTAAAACCAATTGAAAGCACCGAGACGCATTATTCATTCGAAGCTAACAAATCAATCAAAGTAACTTAACGATTCAATTAAAAACTGCAAAAGGTAACAAAGAACCTATAAAATCCTTATATCACCCGCTAACATGAGACGTCATAAATAACGAGGGAACTGAAATATCTGCTGGGGTCAGGTACAATCGATATCTATCTACCTCTTACAACTAGAATCATTTCAGAGTGCCATGTTTTATTATATTCGTAGGTTCAAAGCGCGGCGTTTAGTTCCGACACTCCATACACGATGCGTGATATAATATGATTATTAGGAAGACAATTTGATAGAACAATTAATACCACATCAGTCCAGGGACACCTGGACACGACTGAAAAACGTCGAAAAATACATAAAAGTAAAATATATGTGGTTAATCCGGTTTAATAGTTTTGTTTTAAATGTGTCATACATACGTATATATAATATGCTGTGCTATAACACTCCATTCTCCACTTCAGGATCAATTCTGCAAGAGATGATAATAATAAATACTAAAAAAAGACCTGTAAATTAGAACTTTTGTATTAAAACAGCGAGATAATGTAAATAATTAAGTTTTCTTCTCCCGAATTGGAATCGAACCCACAATCGTCATGCCAGCAAAACATATTTCAACTAAGCGACGATGGTGTCAAAGTGATACATCGTGAGGATAAAAATTTCTTCACGTAAGTAACCTGTTGCTCTAAGATATGAAAGAGCTTAGGCCGTATTTTCTGGTCGTATTTCTACTACAATATATCAAAGTGTTTTTATTTATTAATGTTTTTTTATTTTGCTTTTGTTTGTATGTTTATAATATGAGAGTATTTTTTATTAAAAGACTTTGTTTTTAAGTCTAAATTAAAGAGAATAAATACTGAAAAAATTTAAAACTTAGTTATCTTTGACGATGATATTTGAAAAAATAAATTTATAAGATATGATACCCCTCTTCTGTTACTGAGTGACTAACACAATACAGCTGAAACTACTGGACTTATAAAGTTGAAAGTTGAGGTGTACTTTCCTACTGGATGATGCACATAGATAGGAATTCCAAAAATTCCTACAGCAACGGGAAAACACAGCATTGAAAAGAATAATTTATAATTTAATTTAGGGCAAATAATTTTAATATATATTTTATAAACATTGGTATAAAATAACACAGCACAAGTAATGACACCAGTGAATCTGACTGTGGAGGTTCCTGGTTCCCACTCGGGAGGAGGTTTATTTTCATTTCCACATGTGTGGCGAAAGACAAAATATGGCACTGAGATCCGCCGTCTCGAATCCGCATGAAAAGCGAAGAATAGAGTGTCATAACACAAAATTTCTTCTGCTTACCCTACTTGCAAGGGAAAAGGGTGAAACTAAAAAAAACCAATCTTTAAATCTAAATTTTTATACGCAAACCTACTTCCTCCAGAGAAAGTCAATAAGCCTAGACTTCCGATTAAAAGTGAGAGCTGGAACGGTTCGCAAACACTGAAATACCATTAAGTCATTCGACGCCCCAAGTTACGTTGAATTTGATAGGCTAAAGTAAAATTAAACTGGACTGCGCTTGAATAAGATTATCTGGGGGTGAATTATATTAAGGGTATACTTGGTGATTCAATTTTGAACTATGTGTTTTTTAGTCTACTTTGGGCCGACGTACTCGTATGTGAGTGGTGGGATAACGTAGCTGTAAATACGATGATTGTGAATTCGATTCCCACTCGGAGGAATGATTTTCATTTTGTTTTTCTGATTTATAATACGTGGCGTTGAGTTCCGCCACCCGACGTAATATTAAGAAAATTAGACGAAAAGCTGCGTGAAGGTAGCTTCACGCAGCTTTAAAAAGTAGTTTATAGTATAAATACAAAAACGATAAAAACACTTGTAAGATCACAGGAAGTGAATAATTTCGTCAAAAAATGGAAACTTATTAATAAAACATATAATATAATAGGTGGAAACAGTAAATTCCTCCACTCCGTGAAGATCAAGGAAATCAAATAAAAAGAAAGTTGCACTGACGTGAGTAATGGGGGCGCGTTATTTTGATGGAGTTCCAGAGAACGGCGGGCCTGGGACGTGGTTAGTGTATATTTTAAATGTGCTTGAATCATTTATTATTTTCTTTCAGGATACATTGTGAGAATATAGTGTTAAGACACTATGCTTTTTATTTTTGTATTTTGTAATGTGTAAATTTTAGGATTTTACACATCCCACTCAACAAGCAATGCCTCCAAAATTCAGCGGGAAGTGTAGAACGGAACTGTATCAATACTAGTTTCCCAGGTTCCCTCTGTTTACCTTGTTATGTGCGGTATACAACGTGTATATAAAAAAAAACAAAATATAAAAAGTTTTTGATAAGATCTTTTAAGAACAAGGAGATGGTGATACTTTTAGCGTTGGGGCATTTACCGAAGTCATTTTTGTAGAAATTCCTTTCAAAACTTAGACCTTATGGCTAAATTCGTTTTATCTCAAAAGAACTTTGCAAACTTCCTGCAACCGGTGATTAAGAAAAAATTAAAACAAGTTACAGTACTTAGCCGTTAACTACGACAGTGGATTCTATGGTAAGTAAATTATGTAACTTATAAACTTATAAAGTAAGTTACGTACCTATACCATAATGTATAAGTATGATTATATATAACGATTTTACTGACTGACTAACTGACTGATAAACAATGCACAGACATTTACGCGGTAGCGTTGAACGCTAAAATTTGATATGTAAGTTCCTTGGACGGTAAGACTTTCCCGACGTTCCTATGGGAAAATGTAAAAGACATGATTTCACGCAAACGAAGTTTCGGGTAAAAAAAATGGTTTTCGGGTACAATACATTGAATAAATTAATAAGTAATATTTTACCTCTTTTTGAACCATTCTTAGTAACGTTGAGACAAAAGTGTTTTGTGTTTACTGTAATTCCTAGGAATAAAGTCTAGTCAAAACCAATGGAGTCTAGACGCTAAAATTTTGTCGTGACCAGGCATTATTATTACATACGAAAATTGTAATTAATAATAGTAAAGTTTTGCTGAACATAATATTATTATTATTGTTATAGCTTCATCTCATCTCTCTTCTTCATCTTCATCTCTCATCAGCTGGGTCGCCGGGGGTTATCTAACGATGACCTCACTCTACGGACAATTCTCGATAAATTGCATGTTGACTGTTGGAACTCAACGCCGCGCTTTGTCGTTAATAGAAATTTAGAAAGAGTTACTTTTACTTATGTCTTATTTATGTACTTATAGGGTAAATATGTAAATATGTCACTTTCTCTTTTCCTAAACTGCAAAGGTCAAAATAATGAAATTTAAAATAGTAAAAAAATCTAACAATTTTTAATTAGAAATAAAGTTCCAAACCAAATTTATTGTAAAAACTTTTTCAATACACGCTTAATGGAATATTCGAGCCAGAGATTTTTATAATAAAGCATTGACTAATATTTTAAAAGGTTCACCGGACCTGCCAGCCTTTGTTAGTTTCACTCTTTCGCTGTTCCAAAGATAAGCAATACTTTGATATTTACAGAAAAGAACTATAGGACTTAATTGATACATTTATTAAAATTCTTTTTTGAAAATCAAAAGCAATATTTTTTTTCTGACTCAAAGAAAATTTTTATTTATATTAACAGGTACGGTATAAAACTATGAAGGCACTGAAAGACTGACTACAAAAGCGATTGATAAAAAAACAAACATTAAAATCACATACATAGTATGTGTACAAAAAAATAATACTTTATAGTAACAAGCAACACTCTCCCCTTATTGTAGTCGGATACAAGATATTTTTTAGACTTCGAGAAAGAAAGACCCTAGGACCCTAGTGTTAAGACATTCCATTCTCATTAAAACACTTTCATTCCCCCTTTCCAGCGAGTTCCAAAGTTATACATATATTTTGTTGTTTTCTTTAAAAAAAAATTAAGATCGCTTAACTAAACTCTGTCACAGGCCAATTACGCTTTGTAATTGTACTAATTTGAATTATTCGTGCTGTCGCATTTAAGATTCCGCTGTGCCAAGAACTGCCGTTGTTTTGCATAGCTCTATAATGCAAATTTTGAGTGGAATTTCTTTACAAATCCCAGAACAAATATCAAATAATGTTCCATTTTGTTTCGGTATGAAAACTTTAGTTGATTTTTCATATATTTTGTAATCTTTAATTTAGAGTATAATATTCGTATATTTAGAGAGTTTAAAACAACTCTCATCTGTCTGTCATCTGTTAAAAAAAGGAAAATTCTTAACATCGTAATTTAAAACGAAAACTAAAACAAGCTTAAGTTAACATAAACGAAACAAAGTTTAAAAATCAAGAAAATCAGTTTAATCTAAAGCTCACTATTAACCGTGAGTGAGTACACACACAAGTACAACATACTCATAACTTGTAAAAGCTTCCTAAACACTCTGGAAAATTTGTTAAGTTTTTGAAGTTTTGAAATTTTGTGCAAAATTATTACACAGTTTGACGCTTTTTCCCTCATGCAGCCAAAGGGAGCCAAAAAAGGAGGGAAAGGTTAAGAAATTCCGTTTTTCATTTTCCGATAAATTTTTGAGGCATTATGCATAGAGTGGCGGAACTCAACCTCGTGTTTTATGTATATGTATTAGCGTGAAGAAAATAATTTAAAAATAGTAATTTCCCCGCGTGTAAGCCACGACAACCTTAATTTATAACACACATACAAAATATAGATGTAAAATACAGAACAGGTGTACCTAGTACAGGACGTTAGGACGAGAGATGCAATTGTTCCACTCGATGGCTCAACTAACTGGGTTCGACTTCATTACAGCGTGTCTTGCACCTAGCGACCGTATATGACATTTATTGACGCCCAACGTTAAGTAGAACTCTGTAGAGACACGCTCGGCCTGGAATTTTGGAAATTTTGAACTAATTTTTAAGCAAAGTAGAATAATGTTTAATGTACACGTTATTTTAAATTCCGCTCTGATGAGACAAAGCATTTATAACGCAATATTTTGAAATTGGACAAAATGGAGCCTACTTCAATAAGAAAATATCAAAAGTAATGTATCAACCATTTCAAATATTGTATCAACCATTTGTATATTTTAATTTCGTGGTAGTATTACTTATTTTATATAAAAAAAAAAACATTTCAATAAAACCTTCTTTGGACTAAATATAATTTTAAAAATAATCAATTTGAAAATAAATCGCAAAGTTTTCCACTTTTTTATTACTCAGATTGCAAGAGACATTCAGTTTATTTATTCACGACATAAATATTTGAAACTCTATAGTCCACAATAATTATGCACTCACATACGTTCTCCACGATGTAGCGACGTCCACTCCTTTATACTCAGCCATATATTTTATTATTTGTTAATGTACTGGACTTTGAAGTTTTTATATTATTTTAAGTAAAATGGCGAGACTCTATGTCTGTTCGTGAGATGATAGTGAGTTCGATCCCATCTCAGAGGGACGACGTAAATTTTATTCTATTTACATTTTTTCCGTTTTGCCACTATAGTGATATAAAGTTTAGGTAATATCTTTAAAATGAACTAAAATTATAGGATGGAGAGCTAAATGCTACTTACTGTCTGTATATATTTACATCTTTTGCCTCGTCATGTATACTATTGGGGAATCCTGCTTTTTACGTGACTTATATACATACTATATTTATTTATGTGTTTTTTAGATTTACAGTGCATTCCGCATGCAGGGTGCATAGCAGGGTTGGAAGGGGGAATTTGGAAGCCTAGTATTCAGACACTCCGTTCCCATTAAGACACTTCCCCTCTCTACTTTCTGTCAGATTGTCATTTAGGCATTGCGTTTTGAGTGGGGAAACTGAACGCCACATATCGCGTTATAAGAAGCAGGAGACGAAAATATTATTAAATATTTAATTTACCTTAGTGTCACAACCGCCTTACGCCAGTACCACCACTTTATTTATTATACAATATAACTATTTCTAAGAATATATGTTATACACATATATAAAAATCCTTAATGTCTAACAGTCGCTAATCTTATCCCTCAGTACGTCGGCATTCAGAGAGCAAGGAACAGTATTACGTCCCGCAGCTGCTACGAGTACCTACATCCTATACAGTAGTAGCAGCACTAGCGTCCAGTGCCGTCCAGTCTAAACCGGTTAAGAGCGGTTCCGACCGGAAATGTTCTTTACTGCTTGCTAATGTAATTGTGTAAGGGGCTACGTTTTCACCAATATACGTCTGGAGTGTTTTAATATAAGATATTTTCTTCTTATTTTAGTATTCTTTTTAATTTCTTTTTTTTTTTTTTGGATATTGTAAAAATGTAGTTTTATGCTTCCCCGCATAGCAGAGTTGGCAGACGGAGCAAAGTGTTAGGATATTCCGTTCCACTCTTACCCCAAAAGGAAATCGAACCTATACTGTTCGCAAGGCTTGAGTTTTGTATGAGGTACTTACATTATGTACATTAAATTTCACCTAATATAACTTTTTATCTCCTCGCTCCTATAGCGAGGCTTTGAGCTCCACCTCTCAACACACAATAGCTTCAGAATTCGGCGGAAAGTGTGGAATGGAAGTGTGTTTATGGGAACAGAGTATCTTAATACTACGTTCCCGGGTTCCCTCTGCCCACTCTACTATGTGCGAGATACAGCGTAAAGCTAAAAGTATATTTAATTTATAATTTGGAATAAGTATAAAGAGTAAGACACCACTCTCCATATTTTATATCTAAGTACACTATAATGATTGCGAATTTAATCCCCTTTTATTTTTGGAATCGACATAGTTAAAAGTGTTTTTCTTTCAATCTGATGAACACAAGCGACAAACCCGATATATGCTGTTAAACTTCATTTTGTTCATTGAATAAAGCACATTACCGCGTCAGCCTCGCCGGCTCATGCAGGGCCGTGCAGGGTCGTGCAGGGTCGTGCAGGGCCGTGCAGGGTCGTGCGGCGAACAATTAAATTTTTCGACGCCGCGGCACGCACTGATGAAACCAAATAAACTGTGTTTTATATTAAAGCGTTGGAAATGAGGGAGGGGTTTTTTATTTCAATACATTTTTTATTGGCGGCGTATTTTTATTAATTTTAGATTCTAACTTTTGGCGTATTTTTGGGAAACTAAATATTTACCATTTTTTTTTGACAGTCTGGTAATGAATCGTAAAGCGCGGCATTAGGCTTGGCAACCTAACATGCAATGCATTAAGAATTCAGCAGAAAGTGAGAAACGGATTGTATTAATACTAAATTTCCTCTGCCTACTACGAAATACATCGTGAAGCTTAAAAAAAATCTCTAAAATCACTCAACAGACTGATATAACTCACTTCTTTTTTGCATTATACTCGTACATCGAACCCACTACCGTCTTTTATAACAATATAAATAACTGAAAATGAATATAGCCGTGTGTAGTGTCAAGATAAACATAGCACGTCGGATTGCGTATTGAATGAGACAGGCCACCGCGTCACGTAGCGCGTAGCCGTAGCCGTAGGTACATACTATACGAGTACTATACGTTGAATACAATTAAATGATTGTATGCGGCGGCACGGAGCAAATGAAAAACCTTTCGTTTTATTAACACTCAAGTGATATGTTATTTGGCTTGGATGTACAAATACTTGTTATTTTTATTCAGTTTCACGCTATATCCCGCATTTGGCAGAGTAGGCACAGGGAGCCTAGTGTTAACGCACTCCGCTCCCCACTTTAAGCCAAATTCGGGAGGCGTTGTTTGATAAGTGGCGGAAGTCAACGCCGCACTTTACCACGACACCAGAGCGAAGAAATAAAAATATTTAATATTTAAATTCTTCAAGTGGGAATCGAACCCACAACCTATCACGCTTACATATACATATGTATGAATATAACGTCTATATAATTTATAATAATATATTTTGGGAACATCTTGACGTAGGAGCACAATGTATTCGATTCCCACGAAATAGATTCATATCCTCGTTCTGGTAGCAAGATGAAGCATCTATCATAAGATATCATAGGGTTCTGCTACTCAACACGCAATATCTGTAATAAATACAACGAGAATTAATTTTATTTTTTACATTTCAACGTGATGCTAAAAAATAGATATAGAGAAAAATAATGAAATTAATTAAATTATTTTTGAAAATACTACACACGAGTGTAATATAGTAAGAATATATTATTTCTCGGTCCCAACAAAATTTATGAATTTCACTACGTTTCGCCTACCAGCAAGTGCTACGTCTTAATTAATGTGAGGCAGAACAAGCAGCGAGGAATGAATGGCTTCAATATAACGTTAATTACCAAATTATGATTAAAGTTCACATCTCTTGGAACTTACGTAAGTATTAATAATTCGTGATCGTGTAGATAATTATCTATATTATGTGTATGTGTATATGGATTCACTACAACTGCTTCGGTATCTCATATTGTACAAGGTGTAGATTACGTTTCTGCTATATGATTAAATTTTATTTAGAATTTCTTAAAGAAATTCTAAATTGTCTAGGCTGTTGTGGTACAACGTCTGACATGACGGTTGCGTGTTCGATGTCCATTCAAGGTTTTCATTCCTTAGTCTCCCTCATCGAGCGTCAAATAATTGAGACTAGTATGACATAAAACTTCTTCGGAAACGATTTTGCCATAACACAGAATTGCAATATATATTTACCAAATAACAGAAATTGTAATTTGACGGCGTGCTGGCGCTGCTCAAATTCTGATTATAAACGTGATATTAGCGGGTTTGATTCCCACTCGGGGAATTAATAATTTATATTTCCTCCCTCTACTGACTAGGCAAGGCGTGATGTAGAGTTCCGCCACTCAACACGTAATGTCTTAAAAATTAGAACCTGGGTACAGGTACCTTAACCTGCTATAGGAAGAATATAGCATGAAGCTAAAAAAAACAACATTAACTATAAAAAAAAACATTGAAACAACAACCCCTCGTTCGAATTAAATACTGAACGTGTTTACTTACACGTCACGAAATATATTCATCCTCATGTGAACTTTCAAAAACAACTACCCACCTACATACATACAAAAATATTCGATATGATTGACGTTCGTGAAAACATTACCAAAATGAATGAAATATAAACCCATTCGTTCCGAAAGAGCCGAAACTCAACGAATGTCATTTAAAGCTACAAATTAAAATTTTCCGACTTGATTTTTCAATTGGAATTGAAAAATAATCGAATGTATTGCAATATTATTTCCTTTATAATGGAAAGCTTTCTTTTTGCTTTAATTTTGGTTATAGTTAAAATTAAAGTTTTGATTGTTTTATTAGGATCCAAAAGTGGGAGACGTTTTCACTTTCAGTTCCTTGGAGAGAGAAAGAGAAGTTTGGTGGAGGAATTTAACATGTATTTATGTCTAAAGAAATGTATTATTTCGCCTTCGCATGTTACCTAATATAAACGGGAAATAAATGAATATAGAAGCCATTACAATGTACACACACAGACACTACCTGATCCTTCGCCTGCCTAAGTAGCCCTAAGTAATCTAGTGTTAAGATAATCCTTATCCCTCCATTTTAGTCTTGAAGTATTGTACTAACAGAGAAGAGAAAAGAAAATAATTAAGATAAATCCTTTCCTTTATTTAGAATAGAACCTACAATGAGCAAGGATGAGGACTGACAAAATAGAGAATATATATATTTTACCGCCTAACGAAAAACAGAGCAACCACAAAAATGCTATAGCAATATATTACTCAGAGTTCTTGGGAAAGGGAAACCTAAAAATTCACAAAGAACTCCCAGCCTCGTGCAGATTTAAAATTTCAATTACTTTTTCACTAAGACGTTGTATTAGTTAAAATTATCTTTTAATTTGTTCAGCCATAATAATGTATGTACTTAACAAGGGAGGGTTTTTGTCAATAATAAAGCATGTATCGCTTTTAACTGAAAAGAAAACTGATTCTTCTAGAATTTTTTATTTTTTAATGTGGATCACTTTCACTCGTGTCACTTTCCATCTTATTTTTGAGACTTTGAGGCTTATTGAGTTGTGACATTACATTGTTTAAAATAAATTAATTTTTAACAAAAACAAAAACCGACTTCTAACAACGAACTAAAAAGTGAAAAATAATTATATAAAGATTTTATAATTTTGAAGTCGGTGCCAAGTAAAACAAACAGCCTTAATAATTAGATATTGTAGTAAAGGTGTTGTAGCATTAGTTTGACACCGACTTCAAAATTATAAAATCTTTGTATAATTATTTTTCACTTTTTAGTTCGTTGTTAGGTTTTTGTTTTTGTTAAAAATTAATTTATTTTACGATTTTTAGTGATGGGTAGATCTTAAAATAATGCTTCTTAAACGAGTGGTGATGGTGGTGGTAGTGGTTGTCAACGAGTGGTTGTGGTTGTCCTATGTAAAACTTTATTTAATTAGGTATTATTTTTGTGCAAAGTTACATTTTGGTATATTGGGCTACATACATAAAAGTATTCGGGCGAATTGAGAATCTCCCTTTTTTGAAGTTGGTTGAAAATGAGAACATCCTCTTTTTTGAGGTTGGTTGAAAAGAAATGCAACGATCAGGAATCTCACCTCTGACATCAATTTAAAAAGTTTTCGCTTGTAACTATTACAGTATAATCATTTTTTTACCAAACTTTCTAAATTTTCACCGGATCCCATAGTTGAAACCTAACCAAACTTTCACAAAATTATCCTTGAAGTGTATCCTTTCAAATAAAAAAAGAATCATTAAAATCCGTTGGCGCGACATTGAGTTGCAGCGCACATGCATAATGCAAATTTAAGACTTATGTGATTTTCTCATAGATACCATTGTCAGACATGGACCAAAAAAAAAATGGGACCATTCGGGAAGCTTCATCTTTCAAACAAAAAATTTTCAAAATTGTTTCACCCAGCCAAAAGTTATGAGGTAACAAACATAAAAAAAAATTTAAAAAAAAATTAAAAAAAAAAAAATACAGTCGAATTGATAACCTCCTTTTCTTACAGAAATCGGTTAAAAATAATAATAATTAATTCCCCCACATAGAAATCGAACTCGCGACCGTCTTATTTTAGTCAGAGTACAAAGACTACTATAATTTATTACAAATGTATGTGTATTAACCAAATTCTGCTGCATTAAATAGGAATAACCGCCATTAAAACTAAACTTTTGGGTCCAAACTGTATTTTGGTTAATCTTAAGAATTATAAAGGTTACGGTACTAACGTATTGCTCTCGCTTAGTCATGGTGTTTAATTATGTGCTCAATATATCACGTTTCATACGTACTTGAGTATGGTACCTATAGGAATTGTAGTAAGTTTATTTGTATTTAGAGGCCATGATGCAGCGGCACATGCGATTGGTGTGGATTCGATTTCCACTCAAGGCAATAACTCATTTCCACGCTCTGGGAACAAAGGATAGATAGAGTGAACCTAGTGCTGAGACACTCCGTCCCCCACTTCCTGCCACATTCTGGAAGCATTGCATGTTGAGTGGCAGAACTCAACGCCGCAAACTAGTATTTCTTTGTTCACAAACCATATCTCTCTTATACTCATGTTACTGATGAACTGACTGAATGATACTCATATTAGATGAGATGGGATGATGATACTCATATTAGATGGGAGGATGGTGCAAATATTTGTAATCCGCCATTTTGTTGCGGCGGCCATTTTGGATTAACAACAATATTGATTATATGTAATTTCACTAATTTCTCTACTTACCACACAAAATAATCGATACTAAATTTCTCCACATTACGTAAAGAAATTAACAAACCGAAACAACAATATGAAGACCAATAACTGCTTGGCATTTGAAGCGGTAAAGCCCTTTTATGAAGCAATCAAGCAACCTCCCACCGAACTTTACGTTGTGAATACATACAATTACGACGCTATTACTTATTTAATATTGTTTTTATATTGAATTTGAATGAACTTTTGTAGTCTATAGTCTATGTATGTTAGTCTTTGTGTTTTCATAGCTATGTAACGTAGGGTACTTTTTACATTTAATTTTTAGCGGTAGAGATGGTTTTTATTAAGAAAATTTAATTCTGCCGTTTAAAATATGACATTACTTAAACGGACGTAAAGAAAAAAATGGAGTGAAGTATTTTGCTCGTTTTTTACCATATATCAGGGTGGAGGGAACCTAGTAATAAAACAGTTCATTTCCTGTTTTCCGCTCCATTTTTCAATCGTTGTGAGTTCAGCGACAGAACTCTAGACCGACAATAACTGCAAATATAATAAGAATTATAAAACTTGGAACTATAATAACAACATAATTATTATGTCAAAAATCTAACAAAACATAATATGATACACCCCCAAAAATATAACGAGCTTAATTCAAATAGCAAATAAAAAACTCATACGTGTGAACCATAAAGGAGGTGAAGCAAAATGTGAAGTCATATTAGACGTTTATTATTACGTTGCTAATGCCATACGCTAATAGAAGTATTATGTACATACAATAGAAAAACGAGGATGTCTTGGCCCGGTACCGGTGGCACAAGTGCGTCACGCTACGAGCTCTAAGCGCCACGGTAGTAAGTTCCATTCTCACTCAGGGAAGTGATATATTAAATATTTTCATTTTTTTGCTCTGGCAACGAGGCAAAGCGCGGCCTCGAGTTCTGCCACTAAACACGCACCGCCTCAGAAATCGGCAGAAAGTGGGGAACGAAAGTGTCTAATGGGAACTGATTGTCTTAATACTACGTTCTCAGGTTCCCTCTGCCTACCCCGCAATTTAAAATAGGTGACTCTGCCGTTACAGAGGACTCTGTCGTTACAGAGTGACGGACAAACAACGCTCTGGCAAAACTGCGCCGCGTAGAATTCCGAATTTTGGCATATAGGTTCTTTGGAGAGTGTAGGAAAGGACTGTTAGAGGATTTTTTATATGTTAGGGGAACAGGACCATAAGGAGTTTCACGTTTTATAGTTTACCATTTGCACAGTGTTTTCAAGGACGAACGTTGTTGGTTCTATGCCCACCCGGGGGAATTATAATTAAATTATATTAATTTCATCGCTATAGAAAACAAAGAAAAACTTATTAAGAAATTCTTATTTTAATATTGAAACCATTTGATTAAGTTTGCTAATTAAAATATAATTAAATGACTCCTGCAAACTTAATTTTGTTACATTTTTAACAAATAATATTATAGATAAACATAATGAGAACATTTTTGTGGCTTCCCCTCTCGGGGGAATAAATTGTTTAGTTTACTAGTAACAAGACAAAGCGCAGCGTTGAGTTCCACCACTGAACACGCAATATGTCTTAAATTGGGCGGGGAGTACGGGATTACGCGGGATTTACAATACACGGGATCTTAATACAAGATTAATTTTACATGCGAGATACAGGCGTAATGATAAAAAAAACCTCAATAGAAATATTGTTTTATCCCTGGATATGCAGAGAAAGCCTTGAGTTAAAACACTGCGTTCTCCTTTTTAAACCTTATTTTAAGATACTTCGTATGAAATGGCACATTCTAACACCACGTTTCATCTTTGTGCGCCGAGGAATGTCTATAAATTAATAAAACATAATCCTAATAATGGAATCGAACTCATAACTATCGCCGGCTTCAAAAAATAGAAATAACCTAAAAATGTCATATAAAATATTAATTTCGGAAGCACACAGGTAAAATATTAGACAGTGAGCAAATTTAAGTCAAATTTAACTGAGAACTTCGTGTTTCGACACTCGAACTTCACACTTGCAGTTACTACAAAGCTATTTAAACATAATTTAAATATGATTTTCAACTCTAACACTTACCAGAGAGAAGTTAGTAAAACCGAAACGATTTAACTTGAGTCAGTCGCGTAAGTAACTCGTATAGTAAGTTGTGACATTCCATTCGTAGTGGAACGTGATAGTAAGCGCAGGTGCTAATGCCTATTACAAACATATAAAGATTAAATAATGTTATTTTGTGAAAACGTTAAATGGAAGCGTCTTAATGATTGGATTTATTTTAGTTAACGCACATAAGATAGGCAGAGGGAACCGGTTAAAGGTGAGTATTCTTACCCATGATTCAAAAAATATTCAACTAACTGAAGATTGTCGGCTCTTTTCTTGTCATTCCTTTAAATTTTAGAGAGATAATTTATTTGCTAATGCCGCGGTAACGCAACGGTTATGAGTTCGTGTCCTATTCTGGTAAATGAGTTATTTTCGTTTCTTCGTTTTAATAACAAGATAAAGCACGGCGATGTGGTCATCCACTCACAGTGTCTTAAAAATTAGACAGACAGTGGGGAAAGGAGTGTTTTACTTTTAACACCCTATTCCCCCTACTTACCCCACTATATGTGTAATACTGCGTGAAGCAAATAAAAAGTTTTTTTATACTAAAATTAGTATTTTTGTACCATACGTTTACTAGTTCTTAATATAAATTAGTAATGTCCTTTATACGAGATAAAAGGTGATAAGTTTATGTGGACACACCGCCCGCTGGGCTATAAATGTACTACAAAGTTCTAAGAGAAACACCTTTAGCGAAGACGTAGACACGACACAGGTTTATGGGGAAGTTAATTTAATTTATAAGAGATAATTAAGTGATAAAACCCTCTGTTCTCACTTCATCGTTCAATTTCTAGACATTAAGACACTATCTTCCCGTTTTCCGCTAAATTGTGGAGGTATTGCGTTTTAAATTGCGAAACTCAACGGTCTGCTTTTCCTCGTTACGAGAGCAAGATAAAGAAAATATTTTATATAATTTCCTCGAGAGGGAATCGAACGGACAACCTGTCATGTCAGTGACGCGCTTGTGCTCCCGCAACTGACCTCATTATCTTTTTTGATTAAACCAAAATAAAATGGAAAAGAGAAACTACTATAAAAGATCATATTCCACAATTATAGACTAGGTACGGTCAGCCAGTAAAATATGAGTGTAGGGTTACTTACTATTTCCCCGACTCGATTCTCGGAAACCAATAAAATCCTACCTGTTTTTTACTTTTACGGATGAAAAACTGCTGAGTTTTGCCTTTATTTATTATTTTGCTTATTAAATCTAGCACAATACTGAAAATTATATTATTGTAGAAGAAAGGATTGGTTCCAAACATATTTCTAAGTTAAATTAAAATATCTTGTTTATAATTTTCTCTAGTGAGTGATTGAAAAGCAAACTGGATTTAGAAAATTAAAATTTGGTATATAATTTGGATTAAGGAGTGTAGAACGTAGTGTCTTAATACTTAGGTTCCCAGGTTCCTTCTGCCCGCTATGTGTAGATTACAACATGAAGCTATATAAAAGGAGTATGGAAGAGCACTAAGAGATGATTTCTGGAAAATTCTACGGGTACAAGAAAAAACAAAATCATTTTACTTCGTAAGGACCACGCTAGAAAAGTTTTGGGGTGACGGCTAGTATAATGTAAACATTTTTTTCTCCACCTGGCATTAAAAAACACAGGCGTAGACCTTTTTATTATTTAATATTACTTATACCCAACGTAAGCTTATATCTAAAGTTGGAAATGTCCATCAAAGGCGACGAATTAACAAATGGAAAAAATAACATTTTTCTTTGAAAACACCTTCACAAGAAATCTTTTTCAGCTTTGATTTCTTACTGGTGAATAGAATATTAGATGTAAAAAAAAATCACTCGACATATTATATGATTATTTATTAATAACTATTTAAGGTCATAAGGATACGAGTGTGACTGAAAACGAGACGGTTGTGGGTTCAATTCCCACTCGGGGGAACAAAATAGTTTAATATTTTCATTTCCTCACTCTGATAGCGATTTGCCACTCAACTTGCAATGCCTCGAATTCCACGGAAAATGGAGAACGGTGTCTTTTAACACTAAGGGCCCAGGTTCCCTCTCCCTACCTTTCCATGTGCAGGATATAGCGTATTAATCTTTTTATCCAACTCTTAATTCACTATTACATTAAACATCTAAGAATTGCTACTTTGGGCACTTAAATAAATCCATAAACTCTGTTTGAGGGGATACAGTAAAAATGAAAATAAAAACACTCCTTCAGCGGTCGACAGCTAAATGTTTTCTTTTGCCAAAACAAATTGGAAGGCCCCTGTTTTTGTACCGCCCGCCCTGCATTGAAAGAGACTATGAAATGTTTAAATTATTTCCTCAGAAATGTATGAGCGCTGAGAACTCGTGAAGTTGCTTTGGCAAATATAATTTTCTTATTCACTGTTTATTTATAAATTATAATATAATAATATTTATTAAAAGTGAGTCTGATTCGCTTAGCCTCGTTACTAGAGCGAGGAAATTGGAATATTAAATATTGCAATATTTTATACAAACGCGTGGGAATCGAACCCACTACCGTCGCGCTTGTCGTCGCACGCTTGGCCACTGCCACATTACTTTATAACTCGTCTAAATATACGACATACTCGTCACATAAGTCACATTGTATTTTATTCGAAATATTTGAATTAATTTTTAACCAGTTTTTGGCAGCATTTTCTGTAATATTTGGGTGTGTAGACCACTTATTAAATCACTTAAATAAAATTTAAATAGTAGAATAATAATAACAATAAAGGTTTTTGGTTCATTTGCCAAAACTAGGTCATGAATAATAATATTTATTTCCTCGTTCTGGAAAAATAAAGAGCAGCATTGAATTCGGCCTCTCAATCTATATTGTTTCGAAAATAAAAAAGAAATTAGGAAAAGAAGTCTTAAAGAAAAGAAGTCTTACCAATCAAATAACTAACACTAGGTTCCCCTCTACGTATTTTTCTACGCAGGATAAAAATTTAGCTTTTTTTAATAATATTTTATCTAATATTTTGTAAAACAAAATAAGCCTATGCGGATAAAAGTCCACCATATAAATTTGGACTGTCACCGATCATTGCGGCCACCATGTGCCCTGCAATAATTTGTATCTTACTTACATGAGTGTAGAGAACAAGATTGCCTTCCTTAATTTATAGCTCGCAGACCTTTTTGCAAAATGAAAAAAAAATCTTATTTTCTTTTCTCATATGATATAAATAAAGTATGTTTGTTTATATTTTTAGATAAATATTATAAATTGTGTTTTGATAGTTAGGTTATTTTTACGAGCTTATTATTTTAAATAAAAATTTCTTTTAAAATTGATAGATTTATTGGTAAGCTCTCTGATAAAGTAATATTTTTTAATGATCACCTGTGTAATAAGCAAAAAAAGTAATATATGGACGACAATTCGTACAAATAATTTATAATATAAAATGGATTTGGTTTGTTTGAAAATATCAGTCTTGCTAGTGCTTGCTTTGGAAAATATATGAATTTCATAGGCCGCCTTAGAAGCATGAAAATATCAGTAGATTTAAAAAAAACAACGCAAAAATTTCAAAATTGCGTACGAATAATTTACGTTTCCTCCGTTTCATTAATGTCTTGGTACTTTTTTTTAAAGGAAGATCTACAAAATATCAGAATTCCAATACATACAGAATAACTGAAAATACGATCTCATTGAACAGCCGCATTTCTAAAAGTGAATCACATAAATATTAAAGTAAGTCTTGCCTTACCCGCAAAATAAATTCTAACATGTATAAAAACGCAAGAAAAAGGGAATTCTGGGCACGTAAAACAATTACAATAACGCCCACGTAACGGATACATTGTCAAAATTCATTCTAAGACGAGGGCTTTATGTGGGCAAGTGGGAAAATAAAATCATGCGAGAAGCCAACAGACCTGAGGGACCGATTAGGGAAGCAGCCAGGTTAATGCATAAGTAACGATTGCGTGCTATCCGAAGCTCCTCACGGACAGCCTTTTAAGAAAATTTCCACCGAAAGTAGGCCTGGACGCAGCAATTGAATTACCTCAGTGTCGGCTCTCGATGTGAAAGTGGATGAAGGGAGGCCGTAAGGTGTACTTGAGGCTGCTTAGGAACTATCGATGTTTAAGTTTTTTTTTCAAGATACGATTCTAGAATGGAATTCTTCTTAGAAACCAATTTGAGTTCACTTATTTAAAAAAAAAAGGAAATAAAGTGTAGGTCGTCATGGTGCCCACCCACAAATAACGCCTTTATACCCTAATTAGCAACCAATTACCTCCTAATTTTCCAAATAAAAAACAAAAACAAAACAAGTAAAAGCACAGCAGTAGTAAATATATGGTGATTGCTGGCAACTCGCGAGCCCGAGGCGTTTTTGTATTTGCATTGCATCATCGAATGCAATATCATGATTGAACGTTAATACGCAGACCAATTACTCCCTTTGAGCTGATTAAGGCGGCTGGACGCTTTTGTTGCCTCATTGTCATTTCGAATCCGTTTGTTGGTCCATATGTCTCTATGTGATTTATTAAATTAGGATTTGATATATACGTATAGGGGTTTTGTTTTTATTTTTCGCATAGCAGGGTAAGTAGGGGGAACCTAGTGTTTAAAATATAAATATAATAATTCCACCAGAGTGGAGATTGAATTCTCATTCGTCGCCGTTACAGTCAGAGCCGTCCCCTTATACCTATGTCAATATATTTCTGTTTTTAAATACTTTAATGTTTTAACTGTTTTTACCACTAAACCAAAAGACCAGGAGATGCAAAACCATATATTAAAAATTCATTAAATTCGGACCGCCCAAGCTGTATACAGTTTCACATTTACACCAAAAGTTGGAATACATGGCTATTGTCGCAGCGTCGTCTATGCTGTGCGGGACTTCATTTCCTTTGGCTGATGGATGACGGCGTATCTTCA
This sequence comes from Heliconius melpomene rosina, assembly GCF_056956725.1. Taxonomy (NCBI): domain Eukaryota; kingdom Metazoa; phylum Arthropoda; class Insecta; order Lepidoptera; family Nymphalidae; genus Heliconius; species Heliconius melpomene. The sequence continues at coordinate 15,565,990 of NC_140407.1, read as the reverse complement.
ATGAGATTTATAATAGTATGTCACATTCCTACAGAAGATTGATGTGTATGGCTTGGATAGGGGTACTACCAACTACCTTTGAATAAATATTTTTAGTTTAATTTTTCTGTATATTGTTATAGAGTGTGTTGATTTGCATACAATGGGTTCGAAGATTTACGGTATTTTTTAGGTTTCTAGAGTGGAATCTAGAGTTAAGACACTCTCCGCGTAATATTCGAAATATTGCATATCAACACCGTGCTTTTCCTTGTTACAAGTAAAAAATAAAAATCAAGACAAAACACTTGTATAACTAAAAAAAGTCAATTTCCACAAACAAATCTAACAAAAAACCCAAACAAATACAAATTAACAATTAAAAATGTAAAAATTCCGAATGAAAAACGATCAGCAACTCGACAGTTGCCCGCATCAGAATTCTGTCCCGGCAATACGTTTCACCCACGCTGTCACCTTGTCTCGGTCGGCCGCGAGTAATTCAAAACATTAATTTTACTAATGGAATAAGCTTTAGCTACAGTATAGTATAGCGTGGTATAGTATAGCTATAGATGTCTATCTAAATACTGACTTGGGCCCACTAATTAATTGGAATGCAAGCGAAATGCATTTTGACAGTTGTTTCTTTTGAGACAGTTGTCGGTTTTAATTGTTTTTTTTTAGCTTTTTGCTCTATCCGGCATAGGATATCAGGGTAGGTAGAGGGACACGAGTTCTGTCGATTAACGCCGCGAATCGAACCCACAACCGACACTTTTACAGTCAGACATTGTGCCGCTGCGCAGGTTAAAAAAAAAGCTTATTCTGAATTGAGCAGCAATTACTCTAAGAAAAGAAAAATATATAAAAAAAACTTTTTTTATAAAAAAGATTAAGCAAATACCTACAGGTTACCTGATGTTAATCGATCACCACTGTCCAGGATAGTCCCCATATAGCACCTTAAAGGAAGTAGCCCTAAAAAAATCATAATTCCAAAGTAAGAACACACAACGCTTACAAAGATCTTCATTAAAATCTTGGAAAGCTTGTACGCTGTAATTTCCGCTACAAACGTCCCGAAATCTTTCCGCAAAAACACTTGCTTTCAAATCCTTTGACACTATTATTCTTTGTGTATGACCTGCTTCAAGACTTGTTAGAGTCTACACTCCCACCTGAGCATTCACCATTCCACGTAGTGGCATTTGCATAAGAAATGCGCATTTTGTGGAGATTCAAGAAAAAAAACGGGTAGATACGAACAGGTTTTGTGTTGAGACGTTCCGTAGGGCATTGTTATTTTAAAATATTATTACATTTTTTTGTTTTTTTTTTCAGGTGGAAATCCTTTATGCTGCACTTTATCCAATCAAACTGATATATCTAGCCAAAATGAAAATAAATTAATTTATAGATATTCTGAGGCCGTCGTGGCTTAATGGTACAATGCTTAACAGCAAATGCGACTGTTTTGAGTTCAATTTCCACTCTAGGAAATAATTAATTTTCATTCATTATTAGAGTTCCGCCGCTAAATGCACAAGGTATAGAAAATTGGGCGTTAAGTGAACAACGGCGTGTCTTAACACTAGATCCTCTCGGCCTATCATGCTATATGCATGATACAGCGTGAGTTTTAAAAAAATAATATTAGTTGATTCATTTTTATAAAATCTTATAAATAAAGAAAAATCTTCACACAAACGATCTCTGGAACTACTAAAAACAATTTGTAACTATACCTGTGTAAAAACAATGATTCTTGTACTCCAGCCAGCGTAATGGCCGACGTTGAAATAAAATTTCTTTAAAGCTCATTCGCTTTTAGTTCCCAGAGTTTTAAGAAGCAAAGTCTAATGTCATTTTTCTAAATGTACGACTCTTGAATATATGTATATACTGAGTTATATGAGAAAAGGGCTTTAAGAAACAGTCATTTGCTTTTATTCGTCCTCCACCTTAATACTGCATAGTTGTAAAACGTTAAACAGAGAGTATAAAAAAATTATTTCATTATTATTAAAGTTGGTTTTTAATGATATATTTTTTTATTACACAAGAAATTGAGTAATATGTAAAGTTGTTACAATTATAAGTTTTACCTTATAAAGTACAATGTTCTCTGACATACAATATCTCAAAAAACGAATAACAAGAAGTAAAGAGGCCTAGGCGAGTAGGAACACAAGCGCCTTTGCCATATGGAAAAAGCGTGAAACCACCTCATAAAAAAAACCTCTTCCCATTTTTTTTCGCTTTTCAAAGATTCACACAAACATTCACAATCCGCCGTTACCTCTCATTACTCCCCATTCTCCCAAGAACAAGAAGATTTGTTTCATCAAATGCGTTTAATAGGTAAAAAGGCTCGCTTATTCTTCCTATATTTTATTCAGTCGCCGTGAGTACCGGGGGCCTGGGGGACTGGGGGCTGGGGGGCTGGGGGGCTGGGGGCGCCGTAATGAATTCCGCGATGCGGCGTAACACATTCTTTGTGTACTTCAGTTAAATCGTATAATGAGCGTTCAAAGTGCTAAATTATTGTAGAAAGTTTGTACGTAGTTTTTATTTCGTAGTAAAGTGTTCTGGTTCTGGTGTTTAGGTTTACATTGTATCCTGCTTATGGCAGGGTTTGCAGAGGGAACCTGGGGAAGTGTTAGGATATTTCGTTCCCATTAATACACTTCCTTTCCGCACTTTCCGCTGAATCGCTCGAGGCTTTGCGTATTGATCATAGGAACTCAAAGTCGCACTTTCTTTCTTTTGCCTATTTGAAAACCGATATCTAATGTTAAGACACTGCATTCTCCAATTTAGAACCATTTAAAGACATTACGTGCTGAGTAAAACATTATTAATTTTTTGAGTGTCTTAACAGTAGGTTCAGACAGAACCTAAGTTAAACACTATTCAGCTGTTCAGTACTGAAGGAAAGTTACCGACAAAGCACGGGGGCCCCGCAGAAGCATGTGTGAAGAGGTTAATGATGTCGACAGACCAAAGAAGTATGAAAAGACCTTTACTGGTATGAAGCGTCAAGCTAAAAAATCTTCGTAATTTCATTATATTTCCCCAATTCGGTTACAAAACACGTTGAACATTTTAACGCACTCTCATTTACGATATCGTTCATACGTTTACGATACTTAAAGGTTTTATAGTATAAGAAAGTAATAATAAATGTTGAGTGAAAAATATTATGACACTGGATTTATTTTACCTACTCCTATACTTAGTTGTTTGGGACAATGTGTTCATATTAGTCTAAAACATAACAGATTGGGAACCTATTAATTTGAAGAATTTAATTTGTGGATGTATGCTCTCATATTCTTTGAAATTAACTATAACTTATAAATCATAATTTTTAGGGTTTTTTGTAAATTTTATATACTAAGTGTTACTTTTACTCATTGCTTCTTGGCAAATTTCATAACTCTTAGAAAAGGGGTATTGCCCTATAGGAAAAGATCTTGACAGAACGACAGATAAAGAGATACTCTTCCTTAGTCCAAAACATCAACCAAAAATTAATAAATAAAATGAGAACAAACAACAAAATCATCAAAAACTTACATTCCATTTATAACCAGAGCGACAACCATATCATTACACGAACTTAAACGAATAAATAAAAGCCGATGAACTGTTACAAAGTAATCAATTTCCTTTAAAAAACGCTAGAGTGGTTCCATGCCTATGAGATTCACTAATCAAGTTAGACGGGGGGCGGATACGTAATGCCAAACTCTGACTCGGGAAGCGGTCAAAGGGTGCTGTGGACAGTCAAATCCAATTTACTGTTTCGACTTTCCCAAGCTCTAAATGCTTGTACCAATTAAACGACGCGTAAAGTGCGTGTCCCTTCAGCTCCTTTTTTGATCGGGACTATTCAAAATCGTATTTGATTAATGCGTTGTTAGTGTGCTCGCCTGTACTGTACTGTGTACATGTGTTGTGAAGGGTGTTTATAGTAAAGGAATATTTGACAAATTTATTTAAGAATGCTAATAAAAAAGCAGATTCACCAACCTACCTGACATGAAATGGCAATAGCGTAACTCAACAACGCGTTATGCCTTTCCAGAACAGAAAAATAAAAAATAAGAGAACCTATAGATTTATAAAGATCAAATGTGGCGTTATGTTCTGCAACTGAGTTCAACTAACATTTATGATATCGATATATGAATAGATTCAGGCTATTTCAAATCTATTTGATTAACATGTTGCTCGTATGTTTATGTGGACAGTGATTGGAAATTCGATATGAGTTTGGTTGACAAATTTGATCTAGTTTCGGTTTCGCAGAAATATTGGATAGGGGTCTATAAATGTATAGATACATATGTAGATACGTAAATACGCTTTCAAAGGCAACGTTTATTAGTGGAGTAATTGGTATTTGAGTTAGATATTTTGTTGAAAATCATTTGTTAAATTATATAACCTAATAGTTATTTTAATATAGTGTAAAAAGCATTATATATTTTAAAAGTAAAAAACAGTAAAAAATAGACTATATTCGGACCTACAAATTGTATGGGCGCACGCTCGAGTGGCTTTGTATAAATACCAAGTTTCATGATAACTCTTTAAAATATAATTAACTAGCGGCCCGCTCGCGGTTTCACCCGCGTGAACTATGTTATTATTAATTTCTGTCTCCATGACTACGTCCTAGTGACGTCTATGCAAAATTTGACACTCCTAGCATTTGTAGTAACGAAGTTTCATACAAACTTTCGACCCCAAAAACAACCCCTTAGAAGTCGAATATTGCAAATTCCCGTGTTAGCGAGCACCTACGTCCTATAAATAACGTCCGTGCAAAATTTCAAACTCCTAGCTCTGGTAGATTCTGAGATTTCGTGATGAGTGTTTCGTGAAGAGTTTCGTGAAGACCTTTCGATTTTATATATATAGATAAATAATTTCTCAAATTTTATTATGACCTAATAAAATCCTGTGAAAAATCATGATATTCTTATATAAAACAATTTTAACTCTTATCATCATAATTGTAGTAACCAAAGTAAATAAATAAACAGCTAACTGAAAGATTTAAAAGCCGCTATATAGAAAGTGCCGTTTTGAAGATATTCCCTAGTGTGGGCAGTCATTAGGCCTCGCCTCGGAGGGCCGAGGTTAACCTCTGTTTAGTTTAAATCGTCGATAACCCTCCCAGCGGTAATCAATGTTATTCCACTACGCTATCTCTAGGTTTAGAATTAAAATTAAACAAGTATTTTGATATTGAGAAATGGAATTGAACATTTTGAATTGCAAATGAAATTATTCTATTCTGCTGATGCTTTTCAAACTGCAGGGTTCAGTTCCGCTATTTACTTAATGTTATTGAAAATGAGCAGAAATTAGAGAACGAAGTGCAATATTGAATTCTTTTTGTCTACCGGCCGTCGCGTCGTGGTCCAGCGTCACAGCATGTGACTTAGCTCAACAGTTATAGATTTCGAATCTCACTCGCGGGAATGAGGTATTTACATTTCCTCGCTCTAGTTACAAAACAAAGACTTGGTCCGCCCCTTAACACGCAATGTCACGAAAATTAGACAGAAGACGAAAATTAGCAGTATCTTCACGTTAGGTTCTCTCTGTACCCCGCCTACAGAAGCAGATACAGGTATGCAGAGGGAACGTAGCGTTAAGACATTCCGCTCTCCATTTTCTGAAGAAGCATTTAAGCTAAATTTAATAAAGCATTAAAAATCCAAAAGAAGCATATGCAAAGATATCTTCAATGAAACGATAAGCATATGCCTGGCGTACATATATTTCTTATTTAATATGATTACACAAGAGACGCTGGTGAGTCGCGCCCCTTTATTAGCGGCGTCAGTATTAACTTTTAATTGTTTCTCCCTCTGCTTTACTTCAGAAGAAAATTTCATTAACGACCTGATTTGTTTACTTGACAACTTTCTATTAATGTTTTTGCATTTGACTTGTCCCATTTTAATTTCACTTTGGCGCTGTTTCTAGATGAGACGGTGCTCCGGGTCGCAGGAGGCGAAAATAAATCTAAATATTACACTTTATCATTTTATTGGAACAAATAACGATTGTATGTTTATATTTATCAAAAGATAGTTATTGTTGCTTTTTGGTGCGTTACTTGTGATAAGTAGGTATTGAGGCAAAGTAAACGTCATGTAGAATCCTTAAAGACAAGCTAGTGATATATAAGATTTTTTTATTTTGTATTTCGTATTGTTTTATTCTAGCTAAGAAAATTATAAGCACAGAAAACTACCCGGAAGAATCATTTAATTTAATTTCCTAGGCTAGGCAGAAAGATAAAATGCGGCGGTTAGTTCCACCACTCAACATGCAATGTCTCGAAAATTGGGCGGAAAGTAAGAAAAGTGTGTTTCAACACAAGGTTCCGTTTGCCTTACTTGCTATATGTGGCATACAGGGAACCTATATATTTCATAATTTTTACCACCATACTACACTTAAAAGACAAACACATGTTACTACTAAAACCATTCCAATACAAATGATTCCTATTTAAAATTTTTAAAACTTTGAAGCATTTTTTGTACATAAATATATCCACAAAAGCATCTACAAGACGCTATAATAAATTTAGCCTACTCTATAAAAGCAAAGCAGAGTAAGCCCTGAAACGCCTCTAGGAGTCGATACTTAATTACGTCACGTAGTAGGGATTCCGCTAAGTTTCAACTAAGACGAGCCTACACGGAGTAAACAACGCCCCTTGAAAGATGTGCGATAAGCCTATCAACTGTTTATAATCCATTGAGCATCTCGCTATCAAAAATAACATTTTGGATGATTTTGTTGTGATTTTCTTGTTTTTTGTGGGTAGATTTGATTTAAAAAAGGGTAGTTTGGATTTGGCAATTGAAATTGTAATGTGCAACAATGTATATTGCTTATTTATTTTCTTTTTTATAATAATTGAATATTTATTTTAATTTAAATGGTTTCATTTTGTCACAATAATTGAACATACATAATAATAACTAACAGAATTATGGTGAAAGTATAAAGCTAATAATAAAATGTCACCCTTTCCCCAAATCCAAGAACAAACCTACGATAGCAGTCTCTAGAGCCACATATCCACTGAGCCACAGCGGTATCACATTCTACACGTAGTACCTTCGAAAGTCAAGCGCTAAGCCTACCAACTATTTATAATCCAGGATAGGAGCGAAATATTGAGTTTTCGCAATCAAAGTCACTTGGAAATAGTTCGGTAGAGTTTGATCGTTTTTATTGGACACTTTCGGCAAGTTCCTACTTACAGTTTTAGGGTGTAATAAAATATCACTTTAACTTTCCTTAATTTGTTTAAGTAATAAAGGGATATTTTTAAAATGAAATAACAAAATTGGGTAAATATGTCTAAAATAATACGACACAATTAACTACATTTTTTACAAGTATTTATTTTGCTTATCATATTATTAAATGAAAAATCTTGCAAGCTCTAACTAAATGATACACTTCCTAGTGTCAGTTTGAGCTAAAATTTAGATTATGATTTTATTTCTGATGAAAATTAAATTACATATAATTATATAGCAACGTAGACAAAAGGAGCCTAATATTGAGACTCTCCACTCTTTCTTCTCTGCCGAATTCTAAAGGTGTTGTTTGTTGAGTGGTGGAACTCAACGCTACGCTTTTTCCTCAACCCACAACCTGTCACGTCATTCACACGTTTGTGCCTTTGCGCCACGACTAGCCTCAATACGCAAACGCCAAATTTAAATATAGATTATATTTTCCAGAGTAAGAATCCAATCCAATAATAAAAGAAAATATTACTATCCAAATAAACAATACCTACGTACACCTGAAACTAAAGTAAAGCCCGTCGATTGAAATCAGCGTCTAAGGGCATGTCAATTCGATATTGTTTTCGTTAGTATAACGAGCACAAATAAAAGGTAAAAACGAGTGTAGTGGCGATCGCTAACAACGTGAAATAACAAAACGGATAGGAGTTGGATGGAAGCGATTTGTAATTGCTGTTGCTGTTTTTACTTACAATTTATATAGAATAATGTGTTGGCATACTTTTTTTAAATGAGAGAGTAGAGAGAGAATGGGGAGAGTTATTTTTTTTTATATTTTTTGTGTTCTGTAGTACAAATAAAAAAAACCTAAATTTAAAAGTATAGAGGTGTATCGAACCCAAAACATCTCATCTCATCAACTAACAATCAATTACTGTGTACTTACATTGCATTCTTTCAAAAAATTTCTGGTGCAATGGCACAAACGACGGCTGTGGGTTCGATTCCACTAGAGGGATTAATTCCCTTTAGTGGTTATTTTACATTTTTTTATCCTCGTTTTAGTAACAAGGCAAAGAGCGGCCTTGAGTTCTGCTACTCACAAACATTGCGAAAATTCATCAGGACGCGGGCGACGGAGGATCTTAACACTCTGTTCCCTCCTCGGTTCCCACCTTTCTGTATGCGGGATACAAAAAAAATAATTCTTAAAACTAAAACTTAGTATCTGCAACATATTATTCGAAGCTACATTTTAATTTTCTCTCCATTTTAAGCCGTTTAACGAGTGTTCTAATCCGATCCTGATAGTATTAGTCATAATGAGGTAACTGCTGATTTTATCCAATATTATTTTTACTCGAGCAAAATGAACTAAAGTATTATTAAAATGTTTCAAAGTTTAACTTTTATCGGGTGTTAAAGCGTTAAATGTTCGAAAGGTAGTTTAATAATGACTTTGAATTTGTATCCTTTATATACTATGTGTGCATATAAATATAATTACAATATTTTTAATAGGCAGAGGAAAGCCAGTAACGCACTGTTCCCCTGGCACAACCCAATATCTGAGTCATTACATGTTGAGTAGCGAAAATAAACGCAGACACTTGTCTTTGTTGAAACGCGTAACCTAACCTTGTGCTATGGCGTAAAAACTGTGTTTCTTAAATATGGTCCGCGCTTAAGAAACACAGCATAGTTTCATGTCATAACAATGCTTATTTCCAATATCTCCTTCTTATCACGAAAACCAGGTGCAGGTGTATTAAAGCAATTTTTTAGATAGATAGAAAAATCAGCTTCACGAATCAAATTTTCACGTTTTTGCGTGTTGAACAAAGCAAGAAAAAGAAATAAAATTTAATATAATCATTCTACGGAGACGGATTCAAACCTACAACCGTCGCGTATACAGTTGGACACTGTACCACTGCCCCCCGACTTAGAAAAAAGAGACGCAACGCGAATGGAAAAAAAATGCTCTCAACATTTAGTAGACGTTGTGATTTTTGTTTTATTTCCTCGACACTTCAGTTTGAGCTGAAGCTTTTAAGTTCAAAATTAAAGTTTTAATTTCTGTTTTTCACTATTAAAATTGTTTGCCATTGTTAAATTTCACGGTGAAAATTCGATTTTTGCACGATAAAAATTCGTTGTATTTAAAATATTTTATAATACAAGTTTAGTATTTAAGTGAGACATTCTCCTGACAGAGCTTTGTACTATAAAACTATAAAGTTAATATAATAGAGTTTGTTTCACAACTTGAATTATAAAGGAATACATATATACTTAACATATAGCAGGATGTCATGACTTCATACAGTATGACTTTACACGCGAGGGTTAAAGATTCGATTTCCACTGGGGGGAATGCCTTATTTTCTGCAACTCATTACAAAATTTGTCGAAAAATTGATCGGAAAATATCTTAGCCTATGTCTATAAAATATACGAGTGGAGTATATTTATTATATATATTTATATATGTATATTAATTTTATAGTGATGGAGTGTCTTAGCCTATAAAATATACGGCAAATTTGTAAATATAAAAGCAATTTCATACAACAATGAACATAACTTAGAAAACAATAGGCAAGCTTAGGTTTAATTTAGACCAAATTTACACGTTCCTTCAACGAATTCAACATCAAAGGAAGCCGTCACGTATTCCGAAACAGAAATTTACCGAATTGTATTGTATTATAATAACTAAAAAAATGGCAACACAAAAATTTCGTTAAAATCTATACATTTCGGACGTTGGTGTTCCTGACAGTGTCATTACGGGCCAACGCGAAGGCTTTATGCACGAGACGTTTATGATTAAAAATAAGTTTGTGATCTGCTAGTTTTACGCAGCCAAAGGTTGCAAAGGGCGAACGCGGCCTAATAATTTCCTTTTTGACCTCTGGCCCATGTTAGGGTCGATAGCGGACGTGTCGAAAACATCCGTGTTTACATTTTTATTTTTGAATGGATTTGAAAGGATATTTTGTAACGAATCACTATTTTTAAGGTTCCGTAACTAAAATAAAAATAATGGAACCTTTATAGCATCACTAGTCTAGTCTAGTAAAGATAATAACAAAAATTAATATTACATTACATTCATATCTGTTTTTTTATAATCTATACTTCTATGGTAAAATTATAATGCAAGGTTTGGTTGATAGAGCTAATATCAACTACTAAGTGAAATGGAAAAAATATGTTGATGCGATGCATTGTCAACTATTTAGTTAACACAAATTAAAAAACATAATATATTCATTCCAAAAAAAGTAATAGAAACAGATAATTAAAAAATCGCCGTCCGCTCTCGTTGGGGCCGCCGCACTCGGGGACGCTCTGACAGGACCCTAATCCGGACCGCTCCGCGGGGCGTCACACTGCGCCTGACATTTTCCAATTATAACCATTCACTATACTATGTTACACTTTTGCGCAAAACTAAGCCATTATTCGCGATTAAATTGTCGTTCCAAACAACTTTTATTGAATTATCGCGATACGAAAACGATTGTTTCGTTTCGTTATTTCTCGTTTTTATTTGGAATAAGCGAATTTGGCTGACGCGTAATCGTTTTGTTCGATTTGACATTCTCTTAGGGAAATTTCTAATTGCGTTTAAAACGTCATTGTGATTATTAACGTAGTGATGTATCTTTGGGTAAATCAAGTGACAACGGTTATAATATCGATTTTGTCGATAATTAATCAAATACAACCAAGGAATATCGATTTTATCTGTTTGTTATTTATACAATTATGTTTACAATAATTTATTTATATAAGTTTTCATTCAGAAATAATTTAAATAATATAATAAATTAATTTGATAAAGTCCTCTTATACAAAACCCAATCTTTCGTGCATAAAATGTTCAACCAAAACTTTTGTTATTATATATTGTAAGATTAAGACAACTCGAGGTTCGCCGGATCGATTTCGAAAACTGCCTTCAGCTTCTCGAGCTAAGCGGATATAATTTCTTAACTTGTAGTTTATAAGACATCATATATTTAGGTTTAGCAAGCGCTATAGTAACTTTGCTAGTTCTGACGTTCAATATAGTTTCATAGAACTGAGCAACAGTGATAAGTATCTCTGGTCTCCGTTTTCATAATGTATTTTTTTTCAGCTTCAAGAGTTTCGCAGGATAGGGAGAAGGAACTTAGTGTTAAGACATTACGTTCCCTGTTTTCTACTGGGTGTTTAGTTTCAGAAATTAAATGTCTCTTTGTTCTAGATAAAAGTACTTTAAGGATCAAACTTAAAAAATCAATTTCAGTCAACTTCAGACAGTCTAACAGTTAAAAGTTATTACAACAAATAAACAATATTTTGCCATACAAGTGTTTCCACTCGATACCGCCTCTGTTTGCAGAGCGCTCGTGTCGGGACATGTGGAGACTTACACAACATCGCGTCGCTACAAAATACAAACTATTATGGTATTTTTACACTATTTTATACAAGTTCCATAACATGGTAGGCAGAAAGAATCTTGTACTAAGATACTCCATTCCCTTCTTTCTGCTCTATTGATGAGAAATTGCCTGGTGAGTAGCAGAACCGCATATCTCTCTTTGTCTACAAGAAAAGAAAATAGAATATACTGTTAATATAATCATTCCGCTGAGTGGAGTTACGAGGATCCCACAACCATCACATTGACAGGCAGACTGTCCCACTGCGCCATGACGGCGGGTATATTCTTTCATTCATAGGAGACATGTAATTAAAAGATAGTAGGTTCAAATTTTCTTCAAATATTTATTACGACTTTTGTAAAATATATTTTTTATCTTATAATTAAAATTATGTTACAAACAAACTAAAACACAAAAAAGCACTTTTATAAAAGAGAAGAAATTAAAAAATGAATCCTCTCACGCTCCATCAACCAATTGCGGTTATACTGTCGATAATTTCATAGATACTTGTAAAGCAGTAAACAGGTCTTTTACGGCAAGTCGCGGAGCGTAGCGCAGTCGCTCGAACGTAATCCCCTCTAATTACTGAAAGACTCGACGTGAAGTTTCCTAATAAAGTGGATGGGTAAGTTCTGCTGAGGTCTCCGTGAGGTCAGGTTTCAGGGAGGTTGTATGAGACTATTTTTGGTATTAATGTTATTAGCTTGTGAATTGATAGCTATATGAGGCTATAGGTGAGGTCGAAAAATTATATGTTAATTTGTAATTTTGTTTGTTGGGTCGGAGCGACGGGTATTGGTTCAATCCCCCGCTTGGAATGAATTATTTTCTTTTCCTCGCTCTGGTAACCAGAAAATGGTTGGCATTGAGCTCTACTACGCAATAAAAAAAGTAGGTGGAGAGGGACGGAGTATCATAGTACTAGATTCGTATCTGCCCATATACCTTATTTGCAAAACATAGCGTAAGGTTCAAATAATACTGCAAGATGTAATTGTTTCCTATAAACAATAAATATAATATTATCCTGTTCCATTTGAAAACATAAATAAAACTGTTATACAAAATACGATATTAAAACTCGTACGACGCGCGACGTCACCACATCAATGTTCGATGTCTATTGATTAAGTTATCGGCAACATTATTTCTCGACGGAAATTTGGCTCGAGAGCCTCTCGTGGACCCTGTGTACGTAGGTATCGAATTCGTTGAATATTTCGGCCAACTTTGCTCCTTCAACTCTCGTGCAAGTTTTATTGGGATACTTGTAAAATTTCCGCCCATTTCCCTTCAAGTGTTCGCGCTTGATTAAATAAGATAAATTGACTTAAACGCGCCCGAAATAAATGAAGAATTTAGATTTTTCAATTAGGAGCTCCTGTAAACTGGAATGGTGGAATCGGTTTCTTGTTTTGCCACCGATAAATTAAGTTTTGGACAAGCAATTGAGAAATAATTAAAGCGACGCCCGGTTGTTAATGTGCTGGTTTTTGTTCAAGATGTTTATTTCGTCATAGACGACGACGTTTAACTTGTTCAACATTATGAGCATGTTCCTAGAATATAGGAAAAATAAATGAACTAACTCCTCGCTCGGGCCAAGGCAGGGTGACTTTTAAAACGATTTCCCTTTGAAATTCCTAAACTACATCTAAATTTCAATTTACGTCGCAAAGTTCTGAAAATATCTTTCGTACTCCAAATTTTCTTTAAGCGCGTGTAACAAGCAAGGCCCGCTGACAGGGCTCTTCACGTCTAAAATAAAATTCAGGAACATCTGAGCGAAGCAGCTGTGCCGCGCCAGAACCGGGTGGAACAACTGGCTGGATTAAATGTGTTCGAGCCTCGTTTACACTCATGTAGAAGTTTGAAGAATGGCAATTATGGCTTAATTTTTTGGGTAACTCTTGTTGATACATAGAAGTAATTTAAATTTGTGTTTTGTACAAGCAACTCATGTTTTATTTAAGGTAACGCAGAAATGCAAAGATTGAGTGTTCATATTTTCGGGAATGAGTTATTTTCGTTTCGTCGCCCTGCTCAACACAATGTCTGTATTCTATAGAATTGTGAAGAATGAAACTCATATTTTTACACTCATACTATACTATGTAGTATTTTTAAAATAAACATGCTTTAAAGTTTTAAGCTATTTTTTGTTCAGTCCTTTCTTTTTTATATCCCACATAGAAAAGAAAATTATATATTCATTTCAATTATATCTAAAGCCAGAACGAAGCTCGAACTGTTACTGCAACCCCACAATTATGTCTAATTACATAAGTATGTAATTACGCATCAAACTGAACATATTACAAATGTAAGACGATGAGAACGAGAACCAAGCCTATTACGTAATTACAGGGCACACGGTACTAAACGCTGTAAAGGCCACTCTGTATCTTATGCTATGCAGGTCTTGGTCTGATGATTGATTAGTGATTGATTTGTGGGTCAGTTAAAAATATTGATTTATATCCTATACATATTCTACAAGATATTTTCTCAAATTTTCCTTTGTTTTGACCCAACAGAAAAACTTTCATTTAAATATAATTTTCCTCATAAAAAAAATATTTATATTAATTAAGAAATTTTATTACAACAATATATAAATAAATCCTTTTTGGACGAACACCTTAATTGCTCCAGTGATCATCTAATTTTCGTGCAATTAGTAAAACTCGAGTAAGTTTCGCAGCGTTTCTTTGTCCGTAAAAAATCTTAATCACCAAACTTGGACGCAAAAACGTATCTAACTTTCTGTATCTCCTTTTGTTCTTTGATGAAAGGTAACAAATTGTGTATTTTATTTTATTCGTTCGTACATTTTTTTTACGAATTCTTCACTAACTGATTTGCATTTAACTTAGTAATTAAGATGGGGTTGGCTTAAGGTGAGCTGAACTTGTAGCGTCAATTTCTACAGTTAAAATTTCATTAGCATATTTTCATAAACTTCGAGTTTGTAACTTCGTTCTTGTGGACTGCAACACGAGAAGAAATAAAGTAATTTGGAAATTGTCATTGTATATAATAAATGGGGGGATGACACAGCCTGGCTGATTATTAACGGCTTAAAATTTTTTTTGGCTTCACATTATATCCCACTTATAGCATGGCTATCTACTATACTATAAACGTAAGTGTTTAGCACTTACACTGTGTTCTTCCCTCTCTGCCAAAGGGGAACCCAATATTGTTCAAAATTACTAGACAAATCTAGTTGCCAGAATCTACAATCTAAAAAGAATCAATTGTTGTATTTAACACAATAAAATCAATTTCCTAGAAGAAATAAATAGGGCCCTGAATAACTTTGACCACGGATCTTTTAAAAATAGGGTCCACTAAAGTACAGCGCCACGATCCGACCATAAATGTGATGATTTTCGATTTGATTCCAGGTCAGGTAATTGTTTTTTTTTATTTCTCTCCTATAGCAATATAAAGTTTGTAATACACTCGTATTCGTGTGATAAGCAGATTACGACTAACACTCAACACTTGGTTATCTCTGCCCCCAGAAGACACTAAAAAAAATAACCCATACCTCGACATTTCCATATAAAAAAAGTCGTAAAATTAAATGATATTTTCAAGATTTTTTCTCTCTATGTGGGTGTCTTCTATTTTCATCTAGTCAAAACGAATGTAAAACAGTGTTGCCAGCGCACAGCAGAGCGCTCTTATTCGGGAGCGGTAGTGCGATGTAATGAAATTAATGTCTTAATCAGGGAAATTTATTCATTGCTAGCCGCAGACGGGAAGTGCAATATCTGACACACGCTATGTCGGCCAAGTTTAATTATTTTGAAAAATATTATATACATAGATTTCATATAATATACAGCTTCACACTCTATCCATGTAACAGAGTAAGTAAAGGGAACCTAATCTACACTCCGCTCCCCACTTTTGGCCGAATCCGTGGCAAGTCGAGTGGCTGTGCTGTGGATGTGCTGCGCCATCGTCTGTGAAACAGCTGATCATATTCGCTATGGACGTGGGTTAAACCATGTAAAGATTTTTTTCCGACACCACACTATGTTACACATAAAGTAGTGCAGGCAGAGGGAAAATAGTGTTAAGACACTCCCTTCACCAATTTCTTTAGTTGCAGAATTCAACCTGTTTCCCCACGGATATGAAAATAGTTCATTTCCCCATTATGAGAATCAAACCCACAATTGTCGAATTCATAATCGCATGTTCTGCCTTTGCGCCACCACAGCCTTTTCCCAACCACTTAAAGTCAAACCTAAAATCCTTAGTAATATATACTAAATTCTTACTAAACAACTACAAAAAATGGACATACAAAGGAAAAAAAGCATTTTTTTCTTGAAGAAAAACATGAAAAAAGCCATCTTTCATACAAAGTCCGTTTATCGGCGAGGCGGGGCCGCAATCAATTAGCCGCGCCCGGTCACACTATATGTTTACTCCCTCATTACTTACTGACCGCTGGTTCACGTTCGTTCTATTGACACGGTAGCGGTGCTCAAAAATATTACTATAGCTTCGTCATCTTGAGTGTGGTACACTTGGTTGGTAGTGGTTTATAGGTAATATGGGTTAAGTTTCGCTTCGCTTCGATTCGTTTATTTCTGTTTTTTAAAAAAAGAATACATGCATTGAACAAATTAAAAATAACTAAGCAGCTTCAGCTTTCTTTACCTGCATGACAGATGTAACCTAATGAGAAGACATTCCGTTTCAAACGCACTGCCCGAATTTTCGAGATAAGTGTTCGAACGCAAGGCCCCGTTTTCTTTTATTACCAGAGCAAAAAATGAAGATATTAAACAATTCATTCCTCCAATTAGGAGTCGAATTTACAACCGTCGTATCTACAGTCACACACTATATCACTGAGCCAGAACAGTCAATCATAAACAATCTTACAATAATTTCTATCTATCCGGCATTATAAATCAATAATAAACGTATTAGCTAAGCACATAGACATAGAGGCACACACAGTACAATTGCAGAGCGCGTCTACGTGACTACGGCTAGTGTATGGGGATTACGACACCTCCATCACGATGCCTATAAATGCTTGTGTACACCGATTTAATGGAATTTCAACTTCAGGAGAAAAATATAATGTTAATTCGTTTTGTTTTTTTTTTTAAATTTCTTTCTTTTTTAAGGTTTTCAAAAGAAAAAAACGGAACGTTGAGTTAGAAATTTTGTTATTAGATAATTAGAGATCGTCATAATGTCTCGAAAATTGGGTGGGTAGTCAGGAATGGAGTGTGATAGGCAGAGGGAACACTATATTACCTTTACCTACCCTGCTATATGCGGGATGCAGAGTATAGCTAAAAAAATTGATAACTTCTAAATAAACTAAACAAAAGTTAATAAAATTAATATTCAAAAAATTCCAAATTTAAACAGACTACAAAAATAACATATTTTAAATAGTAAAATCGTATAAACGAGTATCTGTTACATATATTTCGTTAGTTTTTCTTTAATTATTTTTAATTTCAATTTCATTTTCTGGCCTTAGTATGAAGAAAAAGCACGGTGTTGAGTCCCACCCCTTTTTTCTTTACTATTTCATTTGCTATATAAATAAAAATTACAGTAACTAACCAACTTTGAACTGGACACGAAGACAAATAATCCAGTAATAAAACAAAAAAGACTATCCATTTCAAACTAGTATTAGAACTTTGTAAAGTCATATAAATGAATTAAAACACTATCAAAAGTTGTATAATGAAATTAAAATCGTAACCACACAGTGCTTGTAGAGCGAACGAGTTCTGGAAACTTGAGAGGACTACGGATGAGACTTTTCCTGTACAGTTATTTAAAAGTGCATTTTTTTGTTTTATTTTTAAACTTTTCTGTTTAATTTATAAAGAAAATGCTACAGTTTGGGATTCTAATCCACATCCGCCGCATTTATAATCAAATGTTGCGCCGCTGCGCTACGATGGCTTATAGAGTATTTATTATGAATTCAGGTGTATTAAAAACATGATAAACTATAGATTAAAGGAAAATGATGATTTTTCTTTGGCTTTGCCTTAGATGCTTAAAGCGTCTAGTGAACCTTTAATTTGAATTATTATAAAGCCGAAAAATCAGGTTATTCTTAATATGTGTCGAAATTAATTGTCAAAATATTGTTTAACTGAGTGATATGTCACTACTGAGTGATATATCACTAAGGGGAGGGCCCTTGAAGAAGATGGAAAAAATTATACAAGTAAATATAATAATATAGAAATAAAAAAAACGGCTAACTTAAAAGTGCGTTTATATAAAATGTGAATACAATAGAAAACGCCTCTAATAAAACTGAAACAACTAAAAGATTTGAGAAGCAAATGAGTGCAAATTAAAGCATTTAACACAATTTAAGCAAAGTTTTGTGCGACCGCCGCAAACAATATGACTGAATACGAATAAAGACTGTTTACAGTACAGTAAAGGACAATACAGTAAAATACAATACAGTCCAGTGAAGTACAGTACAGTACAGTACAGTAGAGTAGAGACAAAATGTTCCATTCGTTCTATCTCTAATTTAATAGGATCCCGACGAAACCCCACGTGACGAATGTATTGTTTCCCACTAACTTCTTTTACGTATACGAAATGTTCGCTCGACGTGAAAATTCGATTTTACGTTGAAAAATTAAATAGAAGTGGTTTTTTTTTTGTTTAGAGGACGTAAATTCATAGTTTGTTTTATTTGATTACATATGTAGTATGTGCTAAGTATTTTTGTTTTTCTTTATTACTGTATAAAAGATGTTTCTTTTTCCTTTTTTTACTATAGATTTTATATATGTATATAGTTATATTTTCAAAACCAGAGTGCCTTGACACTAGATTCTCTTTATTTATCCTGCTATATACAATAAGATATACATAAAAAAATTACTAAAGTTTCTTCTTCCTTCAAGATTTCCTTCAAAATCAAGTACATTTTGCCTTTAATTTTAAAATCCACTCAAATCGAATGTACTCTAAATTTATGGGACACATTTGGAAGTCATTTTATCGGCGCTTCCTGTCACTTATACCAGATATATAATTGGTTTCATTTTCAACGTAACAGGTCCGGTCGGATGTGATGGACATTTCCTTATGCGAAAGAAATTATTATACACCCTATAGACTTGCAATACGTAACAAAATGATTTAGACTTTTTAGATGTGGGTAGGTGAAGAAAATTTTAATGGTTTGTCAGTATTTTAGAAATGACACCTATTTTTTTATTGGAATGATGATTTTGAGTGAATGTTGTATTTCCTGATTTTTTCGTATAAATAAATGACTAAATTTCTCAATTCATCCATTTTCATTTCATTTCAATCTGTTTGTGGATTCCATGTCTACTCGTGGGGCGTTGAGTTCAGTGGAAGGAAGGAAATGTGGTGGAGGGAAATTCAGTGTAAAAATATACTTTTAAGTGCAACGAGTATTTTTTTTATAATAATTATGTATAGAGTAAGATTAAAGAATTAATCTACCATTAAAGAATTTTTCATACCATATTTCCATATTAAATAAATAATCCTTATTGAGAGTCAACAAATGTATTAAAACGGAATCGCTTGTACAACAACACGACAAAGGTCGACATGGCAACGGTTAAGCCGCAGTATTAATCCGTTAGTAGAAGCATAAAGACAAATTTAATTAGTATCTCCAGTCGGCTTTGGTAACGGAACATCCTGATATCACTATTGAGTTGAGTTAATTCTATAAATGGTGGATATTTGATATATATTTGCGATAAAGTATTATTTGTTAGTTAATAAATTATAATTATGATATCATAAGAAGCACAGTGTTAGAATGTAAAACGTGATGGTTGTGGGTTCGATTCCTAGTAGTGGGAATGTGTTAAAATAATTCCCTCACTTTAGTGACAAAATAAATCGCGGTGTCGATTCCTGCCACTCAATTAGTAATCTTTATAAAATTGGACGTGGGCAACATGGCTAACGGAGTATTTTAAGACTAAATTTCCTGTGCCTACCCTGCCACAGGCGTGTTACACCGTGAAATTAAAAAAAAAGAAAAATCTGTGATGCGTTAGACTTTTATTCCAATACCATACGTACCTTAAGTACCGTGAATACAATACACGAACGAAGCCAAAGGCCTAGTTAGTCGTATGAATCTAGGCCATCGACGAAGCCTAACGCTATCACAGGATAGTTGCAAAACGTTTTGCAATCTGACCTCGACCTATTTCCTTGCGCTCTATATAAAACTTCTTATACTACATTATTGTGACAGTCTTGAGTAATACTATTTAAATAGCTCTAAAAGAGGTCCCGCGGGTGGGAGTGTATACGTCGAGTTTTAATAAAATGTTTTTTTTTATTTCACGCATTTTCCGCTTATAACAGGGTATACAAAGAAGAACTAGTGTTGAAATACTCTGTTTTAGACTTTTCGTATAATTTTGTTGCGAGTTTCAATGATGTTGTTAAATCCGGGATTTTTTCAACAATAAAACTCAATATAACCCTTGTTTTTTAAATTTGAATCTATAGATTAGAATTCCTCTATACGTTGTATTTATCTAAAAAAGTATAAAAAGTATAAGTGCTTCTTTATCTTGAGAGTCACTTGAGACACTCCACTCTGTCAAATTTTGCAACTTTGAGTCAAAATTCAAACAAAATCAACAATTAATTTTAATTTCCATTACACTTTTATTTCAACCATTTTTTCCATACAACTACATACACACAGACATACATATCCTTTGTAACTTGGAACCAATTTAAAAACATAATGATAGCTGTATTCTGCACAATGATCAGTTCTACCATTTTGTTTCTTACCACCTGGAAAATAGAATGGAAAATTGTACGAAAACATATTCAAAATTTAACGAGACGCCGCAAAAATTCCAAGTAAAAACAGAAGTGAACATTCGTAAACGTCCCGGTAATAAGTTGGGCGATTCTTCAAAAGCAACTAGACACCGTCCCTATTATGGATATGCAGACGTTAGTTTTAAACGCCAAAGGTGAACGTCGGGGTGCTAAATTTGATAAATGCATCATTGAGTGACTGATTTTCTTTGTTTTTTTGTTTTAGTTTCTAGTTGTATCCTGCAAATAGCAGGGTGGACAGAGGCAACCTGGGGACCTAGTGTTAAAATATTCTAATATATTATATTATTAAGATATGTTAAATATAATATATTCCATTAAGAAACATAAAAAAATTGAACAGGGACGAGGAAAAATTTTACACGCTTCTAAAAAAAGCATTTACAGTTTAGTTTATTTGTATCATACATTATTTCACAGCGTAAGTTAAAATGCCACAATATTTTATATAGCAGGCAATTTCACGAGACCAGCACACGTGTAGGCTAGACGCCTGTCTTATTAAAATGAACGTGTTCATCTCATGCGGAATAACTTTTGATATAGATAAAACTAAGTTTAAATTTTATATTGGGGCCTTCATGGTGTAGTACAGCGCCTGGCAGAAAATGCGATGGTTATTGGTTTAATTTATATTTGGGGAAACAATTATATTTAAATTATTTTCATTTCCCTGTCTAATACGTGGCTGACTCAAATTCTGGTGGAAAATGAAAATTTCTTGACAATATGTGGTGTAAAAAGAAGGGCAGTCGTGGTGGGCACAAAGTGTGACTGTAAACACGACAGGCTGTTAGTTCGATTTCCTCTAGTGGGAATGGAATGAGAGAAAATATTTTTCACATATTTTTCTTGTCGCCGTTTTTTGCCATTCATATTATCATTTCTTCGAAATTCTTCTCTATTCGCAATGCCTTCAACGCAAAATGGGAAACAAAAGTGTATTAATAGGAACACAGAGTCTTATCACTAGGTTCTTAGGTTCCTTCAGCCTACCCTGCTATGTACGGGATACACCGTGAAGCTACAAAATACAAATCATAAGTAATGGCCCTGCCCTACGACAGCCTCAACTACTAATATACAAATAAGGTAAAACTATAGGCTTAAATAAAATAACAGAATTATAAAATTAATTTTGGGCCAAAGTTTCCAAAATTCTGGTTTGTAAATATTAGCAATCATTTCCTTATAATATTTTAGTAGGATTAAGCAAATATTTTTCAAAGCAACCCGTAAATTCGCGAACCTAATTAACCTATGCGAAAACTTTTCGAATCGATGGTTGGTTCTGTAGGTACCTTGTGTAAAACAAACTAATTTAAGCTTCGTCGTCATTGGTTAAATTTTACTAACATAATCATTATACAGAATAAACAGATTTAGTTTGCCCTTTTTTTTCTAAAATTTTTTTTTACTTAAAACTTTTTTTTCTCAAATATGTAAGGCTACATTGCTTATATGTATACCTGATCTTAATGATAAGCGTACTTTCCTTCTTGATATTCATGCAAAATAGAACTATAACTATAAAAAATCCGCATATAGCAGAGTAGGCCGAGGGATTTATGATTAAGATTATGATTAAGACATTCTGTTTTTAATATTAGGATTAGATGAAAATAATTCAGCCCGTCCCAAGCTTTCCGCCCCATTTCTGTTGCCCCGAGTGGGAATCGAACCAACAACCGCTTCCTCGTTTTGGTAAGAAGAAAAACGCGTTGAGTTCCGTCACTCTACACGCAATGTCTCGAAACTTGGGCGGAAAATGGGATATGAAGTGTTAATACTAGGATTGCTCAGCCTGCTTTATACAGGGTGAAATTATAAATACATACATAGTATATAATGGTCCTTATAACTTTTTTCTATGTGAACTTTTAACAAGCTGTATGATCGGGACAGTTAACGAGTAGTTCGTTTGTTTTATAAAGCCGAAAGCTAGTACCAATGTTAAATAAAAAAAAATACATTTTTCATCAAAATTTATAGTTGTGATCTAACGATTAACAGAAAAAAAGTTATGTTATATCATTTTAATTTAATCTTCTGATCAAAATATGCGACTATATTTAAATTATCTAATATTACCAGTTCAAAAGTTAAAAATTCAAATGCGGTTTTTAATTTAACAAAAAAACAAGCTAGTAAAACTCGAGGCAACGCCAAAAATAAGTGAGTAAGACTCACACTCACAGTAGGAAATAGAAAATATTTTTTATCTTCAATTTCACGCGTACGGATGTAGGTTCGATCGAGATCCAATCGAGAAGTATTTAATATTTTAATTTCTTCGCTCTGGTGTCGAGACCAAGCAAGGCGTTGAGTTCCGCCACTCAACAAGCAATACCTACAGTAACCGCCGGAAAATGGAAAGCGGAGTGTCTTGACACTAGACTCCCTCTGCCTACTCTGCTACATAATATAAAAATAACTTAATTTATGAAAATAGCCTCTAAAACAATTTGAATCCAATATCATCGCATACAGGAAATTATAATTAATTTCCACAACCTTTTTATAAAAAACAAAGCGTTATAGTTTTTATATAAAATCCAAAAAAAAACACTAATTAAAAAACATGGTGGGTATCCAATCAAATTGTTAAACCTGGGGTCGTAGAGACCCCCAAATTAGGGACCGGTGAGTTACGCGTTCCTCCCTTACCAATATTAAGGGGCCATTTTAAGCTCTCTCTGACTAATGCGTATCATTTTTTGTCTGTTTCTACCTTTTTACAGCCAGTAGCTTAGACTTTATTAAAATTTATAAGATGCTGCCCTTTTTAAGATTAAAATTTAAAACATAATTTAAAATGATATATATTTATTGATTGGCTAATGTTTGGTACAAAAAAGTGTACTCTATTCTTACTTTAATGAAGAGGTAAAGAAAACCATATGTACTTTTTTGGGATGTTGCATGCCTAACACGCAAAGGGACCCATTCTTTATGACTTTTCTTGAATTTGAATCCACAAACTTTTTGTACCATAAACTTATTTATTGGTTATCAACATCATTGTGATGAATTTTATACATTTAATTTTCATTTTTTTTGTGTAACTAAAATAAAAATAATTAAAATATAACCATTTTTTTAAGCGAGAATCGAATCTACAATTTTCAGTTGTCCCATTGCTTTGCATTTGAATAAAATCATTCGCTCAAATATGAATTAAAATATCTTAAGCTACATACGTCGCGTCCCTACGAGTTACGCACTAAGCGTCCCCCACCCAATAATTTATTCAATTCATGACCAAATGAAAAGGAATGTGATCGAGTTTCAAAATCTAAACTAACTTAATTTATTGCTTTGAATTATTGACGAACTTTACTTCATTTTAAGTAATATTAAAAATATACTAAATTTTATATCACATTTTGTATGGAAAACAGAGTCAGCAACACTAAATCTTTTGTTTGTGTAAAATGTCTCACATTTTTCGAACTATTTTACCGTTTCTCCTGTCTTAAAGCTATTCATATGATCTACCCAAAGTGAAATAAGAGCTGAAATAAAAATTACTTTATTATAAAAATTACCATTTTACACCTTTAAAATAAATAGCCGCCTACAGTTCAAATCATATTAATGATGCATAGGCTGTAAGTACTCAGATTTTCTCTAACCTTAATGCTAAGGTAGAATCCATTAGTAAAATAATATTACCAATACATAGTCGATAAGTGAACGCAAATCGTGTCGGCGGATTGTGGCCATCGACCATGAGAGGGTTGGTAATCCTGGCCTGGCCTTTTAAACTTAAAGGCATATGTAGATGCTAGCTGATGGAAGGATTTAGTTATTGTATTGAAATTTCATGTTGTGTTGATCTGTTTGTGCCGATTTTTTAGCTCCTAGAAACCTGGGAACCTAGTGTTAAGACACTTACGTTCCTCACTGCCTGCCGAATTTAAGGTTCCCACTGCCTACCCTGCTATGTGCGGCATACAACGTGAAGTTAAAAAAAAGGAAAACGACAATAATGATTATTATGTTGGATAACTCCTACTAACATACTCATAGTTATTTTAATTTGAACAAAGAAGTGAATCCGGAGCTAAAGTCTAGTGTTAATAAAATATAAAGCTACCTGCTAAATATAATATTCTTTGTACATATAAATATAATAATATAACATAATATAATAGTTCGTACCTGGGCCGGCCCATCCCTTTTGGACTGCATCCAACTCCCGCCTTTGAGTGAACGATATTTTTGTTTGTTTCTCCCACCTTCTAATAGTAAAAGTTATAATAAAGTTAGCTATTTCACTATAAAGAAAATTACTGAGAGTATCGCTGACTTCGAGGGTTCCATTAGGACGGACAGAATATCAAAAACATGTCACTAAATAATAAGATCGCGATTGGATACATTTTGGGCCTATATTGTATGATAACGAGGCGACCATGACTGTATTAAGATGTATGTAAATTATCGGTTTACATTATAGTTTTTTTATCTCCAAACGTAGGTTTTTGCTAAATAAATAGAAAGAAGCAGCTTAACTTTTTTTTTCCGTAAATGGAAGCATAGGCAGAGGGAACCTTTCCGTTCCCCACGTTCCGAGACATTTTGTTTTAAGTGGCGTAACTCAACGCTGGGGCCAGTTAAGCGCAGACAGGTTATGGGTTCGATTGAATAAAAGTATTTAATATTTTCATTTCTTTGCTCTAGTGTCGAGACAAACCTACTTGTAAGATAATCCGCGCCCAACTTTTGAGCCATTGCGTACGTCTAAGTAGCGTAATTCAACGCCGCGCCTTTATAGTAACCTTACATTAGAATCAATTAATATATCAGTGAATGGTAACTGTCAAAGGCGAAACTATTAAAGCGTTTTGTATGGAGAATACAAAACTGTGCTAACTTTATTAATCGGATACATTAAGGGACGTGCCTTCCCTCCACTTCCAATGTACGAGTCCTACAGTGTTGCGATTGAGGTTAAAGAGGCAACTAAATTCAAGCATTACGTATAATAAAGTGTGTGTGAATGGTCTTTAACATAAAAGTTCGTTTAACAAGAAATATATATTATGTGGTATTTGGTATTAACGTATTTGGATGACAGCAATGGTTCTGGGTTCAGTTCCTGCATTAAGTAGGGTAGGCAGAAGGAACCTAGTGTAATTAAATTCCGTTCAAATTACACTCTACGGGGAACTCTACGCCGCGCTTTATCTTATTACCAGAATGAGGAGAGGAAAAAGAAAATAATTTATTTTCACGAATGGGTTCGATACCCACACCAATATTCCGTGTGATATTGCAATTTCATTATGCTCTTAAAAAAATGATAAAGAAGCAAAACGCAGTGTTAAGTTTGCCTGCAAAATTCGGCGGGTAGTGAAGAACAGAAGTATCATAAAACTAGGTTCCCAGGTTCCATCTGCCTACCTTGCTATGTGCGGGATAGCTAAGCTAAGAAAAGCAGAAAGAAAAACCTGCAGTTATCGGCACTTACAGTCAAATAAAGTCCCACTTTACCACGAAAGCACGAAATCCTTTCTCTTTACAATATTAGTATAGAAAAGTGAATATTTCCGTCTGTACACGACGTAACAGGGTCGTGTACGTTCAACTCGCGTAGAACGAGTTTATCGCAAACACATCGACACATTTGACATTAAAAATATATTGGTAAAACCGCCTTATATTCACTTTGGATTTTTCAACGCGTCAACTAAATTTTGTAAGGCTTTCTTCATTCACAGTTTCAAGCTTTTTACCTTACACAATTCTATAGATCCATATCGATGAGTATTTTTTGAAATTGAATTATTATATTTAAATTTTCACTCTCATCCACTTCCCCACTACAAAGGTCGCGCGTAATTAAGTTCCGCAGAGAACGGAATACTTCAACACTAGCCCCTCACTGCCTACCCCTCCAAGCCAAAAGAAAGTACTCCTCGTATTTAGATTCGAATCCACTATTATCGCATATATAATAATACAGCAGGTTTCCAAATGACATCAACACACATACATACATACATACACATGTCCAACATATTCGCAGCACGTCTGACCGCAGGTGACGGTCCCGTTGTATCCAGAACGAGACACGAAGACGTACATGATCTGAACAGCTGTTGCGCCTCTGAAGATTACCAAATGTAATCTATATATATAAAAGGACTTGTCCTCACTGACTGAGGTAAGACGCACGCACAGCCGTAACCGCTGTGCGTAGAAACGTCAAATTTGGATAGATGTTTACTTTCGTAATCTGGACATCCACTAAGAAGGGATTTTGAAAAATTTTAACCCTAAAGGGGTGAAATAGGGGTTGAAAGTTTGTATGGAAAATAATTTAAATCGGCACCGGTTTTTATAAAATTTAAAATTTAGATTTTTAAAAGTATTTAATTGAACACGTGTTTCATCGTTTTCTATAATTCTCCCCCTAAGGGTGCAAATAAGGGGTTGAAAGTTTGTATAGATTTTTTTTAAATCGGCACCAATTTTTATAAAATTTGAAATTAAGACTCTTAAAAGTATTTAATTGAACACATGTTTCATTGTTTTCTAGAATTCTTCCCCTAAGGGTGCAAATAAGGGGTTGAAAGTTTGTATGGAGTAATCTTTAAAACGCCACCGATTATTATAAAATTTTAAATTCAGACTCTTAAAAATATTTAATTGAACACATGTTTCACGGTTTTTTCAAATTTACCCCCTAAGGGTGCCAATAAGGGGTTGAAAGTTCGTATGGAAAAATCTTTAAATCGCCACCGAGTTAATAAAATTTGAAACTTAGACTCTTAAAAATATTTCATTGAACACGTGTTTCATGGTTTATTAGAATTCACCCCTAAGCAATACGCAGGCGAAGCTGCGCGCGTCCGCTAGTTACTAAATAATAATGTTACGTTGCACGTATTGTGTGTGTATGTATGTATAATATGAATTATTTAGGAGAAATGTTGTCGATATTGTTATTTTTAGTTAATCTCATTTATCTCGAGATCGCGTAGAGGTATCGAGCTGAAATTAACACCTATTATTTAGCATACCTTGAAGCACAGAAAAAATCAAACTTTTAAGTCAACACGGTGAAAAGAAAATGCTTGTAGCGTTTATACTGAATTTTGTAAAATGTTGTATTTTGTTTTGTGAAATTCGCCGAGTAATCACAACTTATACGGTATAGTTCCCGTGAACCTTCAGTTATGAAATTTGGCACAAACTTCCTATATAAAAGAAGGAAAAAATCCAAAAAGTGACAATTTATTGCTTTTTCATAGTGAAAGTATCTCAAACTTATAATTGTAATTAATTTTATACAAAATGAATGCCTACGTCCTACCCGTTGGCATACAATCTTGAAATTGATACGGAACCCTCGGAAAGCGAGTCTGACTCGCATTTGACCAATTTTTTGTTACACGTTTGCTACAATTTGTGACACCTCTTTAATTTGCTATTTTAAAGCCATTATAATATGATGTATAGAACTTTTTTACGTCTCATCTTTCTAAACCGTAGAAATGAAATAATTTTAACATAACCATTCCCACGAGAGAGAATCGAACCTACAAGTCAGTTTACAAATACGAGTATATATGTATAAGTATAAAAAGCAGTGCGCCACTGTAGCACCAATATACCTACTAAATTGCAAATTACTATTTGATAACGGCTTAAGGGTTGTTACGCAATATTTTGTATTGTACGTTTTAGTTTATATACTGAAAATAATCCAGATAAAATGTATATAAAATACAAATTTATTTTAAAAATATAATAAATTTGTATAAGCAGAACAAAGAATGAAAAAACGCAATGCTAGAAATTAAATGTATAAATATAAAAACATAGGAAAACATCAATAAGTACTCAATTATCTCTATTTCATTAAAATTGGTTAAAAAGCGAATTTTAATAAAGGTTCGCTACTTAATCGCACGCCTCTGTATTTTTTCTTTATAGAGTACACGCGGTGTGACGTTAGACGGTGAGTGTACACCGGAAACTCTTCTCATAAATATTACATCACAACTAAACCTCATTTTTAATATTAAAAGTGAAAAATAATGTCAAAAATCTTGTCTTTTCAAAATATATTTAAAATGCAAATTTTCATACAACTCAAACTCGGCGCGCCAGTTTTTTAATACCAAGTAGGTGAACTCGATTCTGTTATCAGAGCTTATCACACCTAACTTTACTGTTTTGAATCCAAGCGTCCACAATGAATAAAACAACCCTTATTCGACTGTAAAGTTTCAATCCACTCAACTAAAAAAATCCTAAGATGATTTATTTAAAGATACCTTATCTCATGTTATCTCATTGCGTGTTTCCTAAATAATTAATGCAATATAGGGCATCGATTGTAAGGTGACGGGGAGAGGGGGGCGGGGCCTGAGGCGCGGGGGTGCGCGGAACGCACGCACGCGATTGGCTGTCACTCTGCGTGAGTGCGTAGTACCCCCCGTTTGCGTATGCCTTGCGTTCAGTTAACGTCCAGCCGTGGTAAGAGAAGCACGTGTCGATCGCTCTCTTGTAAATATTCTACGATCGTATACAGTTGTTTTTTTCTTATTTCGCATTGGAACTATTTATCTGTCCATATGGTTCATCTCGTAGATATATTTCGTTCGGCGAAAGTTGAATACCCGCCGCCGATTATTGTAAGTACATTTTTAATTGTTTTAATGTGATTTGTATTTTTTTTTGCAATTTTGTGTTTTTGGTTTTTTTTTTATTTTGTTATTGTTTTTTTTTTCAGATGGATCTGCTTTGAGTCTGTTTGCTTAATAATTTGATATTCTTAATAGAAGTTTTGAAACAAGTGGTTCTTTTAAACTGGAGATTCGTGAATTTTGTTTATTATTTGTGACGCGCCTTGTTTACATTTCAAATCAATTTACAAGTGTCAAGTGAACATAAAATTTTTTTTTAAAATAAATTTACAATCAGTATTAAATAATAGTTTCAAGATCTTAATTTCTTGTTTTATTAATAAAAATATAAAAATTCTGATATTTGATACAGAAAAATGGTGCGGATTACAATTTACAATTTTAATTTTTATAATTAAATAAAATTTTAAAAATGAATATATTGTTTTATTTTTTCTTATTTTCCAATTATATTTATTTCTT
Organism: Heliconius melpomene rosina; assembly: GCF_056956725.1. Taxonomy (NCBI): domain Eukaryota; kingdom Metazoa; phylum Arthropoda; class Insecta; order Lepidoptera; family Nymphalidae; genus Heliconius; species Heliconius melpomene. The sequence goes on along the minus strand of NC_140407.1, from coordinate 15,536,248 downwards.
TTTATTTCTTTACTGTTAATAATAATATTATTTTTAAATGGAAATTATCATATCAATATAATAACAGTGAAATTATTATAAATTAGGTAAAAGTTAAATTTAACCCTTTTTATATTTTTGTAGTCTTCAATTTATTATGATCATCAATTTAAGGTACTGTTTTATTTATATATAAGAATTTAAAATAATATTATTGACTAATTATTCTTGCCATTAATAAATGGTGAAAAATATTAAAATATAGAATCAATAGAAATCTCATGAAATCTAAGCAATAAAATAAATACAGTGTAATAATATTTTCAAAGATATATTTGCAGCTTTACGCGCGTTGATATTTTTCAATACAAAACTAGTAAACTCTAGTATAAAGATATTTAATTTAATACGAAAATATGATTTAGCCAACTAATTTATAGTCTATTTTAATCTGTGTTTCTACACTATTGATATTTATATACTATAATGTAGACATGAAGATGATCCTGAAGAGTTTTTGATGGAACTTGCTTATTTCAGGAACTAGATAATTAGAATATTTTTTTTGTGATAGTCCAATTTTTGAGGAAACGTTATGTTATGTATATGACCAAACGAAAAAGCTAAATACCAAAAGCTATTTTTATACATTATAACAATAATAAACCTTTAAGTTGGTATTAGAAGCAAAAATAATCTAAAATAAGTATTTATAAGTTGGCAACGTCGCTACACCCAAATAGGCTGTACAAGATATCATAATGCGTTATGGATTTCTAAACTGTTGGGTCAGTCGTAAGCACTACATAAAAACTTTTATCATGCTCTAACCAGACCGGTTAGACGCAGAAACTTCTAAAATGCTGTCCCTTCCACGCACCATTACTTCTTAGAGTTAGGGCGAGTTCATTTTTTATAAGTTTTTGGGATAGTGGTGATGATAGACAAACTAACTTCGCCATTCCCGCTTCAGTGAGTTAGGTGGCAGGTTTCCCTAATTTGAGGGTTCCAACTTAGAAACTTGTGAATGATTGTTTTCTGTTTTAGGACAAGGGTGTGACTTCTCGACTTATGTTAGGCTAGTGTCGTTATTTTCAAATTTATATTATTGTTGGATTTGGGTTTTTTGTAAATTTCTGCCTGAGTATTGATAATGATTACTATTTTTGTATTTTTTGGTTTATTTGTTCTGTTTTTATTATTTTTAAAACATCGTTCATACTCTACTTTATTTATTGAATTAAATAGAGAAATATTAGTGATGCGCCACTTTACCATTAATTATCATAGATAACTTGTCACTATTTTAAATGAAGATGTACGGAACATTATTAACATAATATTAAATTGAATACCAAAAATAACTTTAATAAACATTCCAGTAATACCTTATGCGGAACTCATAAACTCATAATTTGAGGAAGTATTTAATACGCCAACAAATGACTAGTAAGCCCATACAACTTCCTTAAATGGAATTTACCAAAGTTTAAAGGACAATTTTCGTGAGCCTTATATTTTTCCAGTATCCATCGCCCTTTGGCCGCTACACGATTATTTTATCAAATTACTTAATAAATTTTGTTTAGGTACAGGATTGGCCACGAAATCGTAATTTATGATCGGTTTTACTTTCTAACAAAAGCTAATAATTTGTTTTTGAAATTTCCCCGTTGGAACCGCATCGGCTTTTGAACTTTATTAATTTAATATTGTGTCCTAATTTTGCATGTTTGATTTGGGACACGAAGTTATTACTTTGAAAAATTAAGACAAGTTCCACAATATCAGCAACACCTTAATTATATTAAAACAAAGCATATTTTACCATTTAATAATCTATACATATTCTTCTTTACACTGTATTATTAAACTATTTTATGTCTGTTTTAACAGATATTAAATAAAACAGCTTAATTTTAACCGTAGATTATTAGATTTTATAAGCTCCCAATGTTTCCAGAAGCCTGAATTAACGGCCTCTAAGACTTTAGAGGCTGTATCAAAATTACGTTTGTCTTTCTAAGTATGTTTTACAAATGATTTTCTCGTAAAAATCTTTGGGTTCCATTACCCTCGGCTAATTCCCTGCAGGGGATGTTAACAAAGTTTTGTAGGTCAACACGAGGAATACAGGCGAGGGTATTCATTTAATAATATTCATTTTAAAAACAATATTGTTTTTAGCTTTCTCCTCTTTCGGCTTTTTTCTGGATGAAATGCAACCTTTTATGATAATTTGGATTTGATGATACGTAATATTTCATTTCGATTAGAATAATATTATTGGCTACGTATTAACTTATTCAATAATGTTTGAAATTATAAAACTAAGTAAAATATAAATACATAGATTAAAATGATTTTTATATGCACTATAATGTGCTCGAAGCTATAAATTGTAACTTGAAAATTTTTACTTGAATTTCCATTTTTCGTATGAATAAAAAAAATTCTACAAATATTAAGTATTAAATTACATTTAAGTACATTTAATCTATAGCTAAAGTCGAAAAACATAAATAATTGTATCATGGTAACCTAGCGACGCCGCACCGATAATGGTCAATATTATGACTTAAAAGCTTACTTAACACCCCTGACATGTAAAATGAGGAATATTTTCTTATGATGTTTGTTTTAATGGTGGTGGAGTCGTATTATTATATGGTTCTAGCCTTATGAATATTGAAAAAAACAGCCGAATCTACTAGACTTCTTGGGGTTTAGTCTATGTAACTCATAACTTCGAATATGTAATACATATTACCACTACGATGATATTCAAACGGAGACGTAAAAAATCAGATCTTCCATTTTACGTGTTAGAATGTAAACGAAATTGCAGGCAATGACTAGTGAATACACAAGCCGTAATTTAAAAGCAATACGCTCACAAATAATTAACAGAAAAAATTAAACACGTTTAAATTATTTTCCAACTGAAATGAAATCAACTAGTTTTTTTACAAATAAAATTTAAGTATTTAAATTAATTCATAATTTTGTAAATTCATTTATTGTTATCACGGCTCTTTAAGTTTCATTACAATCAGAGTTAAATTAATTCATTTCGTGAACAGCTGTTTCCTATATTTACATAATAGTTCGTCTATTATACTATAATAGTGTCATATATGTTTTCATATTATATTTAACTTCTTGCTATATTCCGTGTATGGTAAGGTAGGGATATAAGTAGGAAAAAATTTAGTGTTGAGACACTCCATTCATTCAATTCAATTCCAGACATTTCGAATTGAAAGGCTCTGAACGCGCTTTCTTTGTCACAGCATCTCCACTCCAGTAAATGAAAATATTACATTTCCCTGAGTGAAAATCAAACCCACAACCAAAGCATTCAGAGTCAGAAGCTGCCCCATAGCGCCATGTTAGCCTGTTCCCTACAAAATGCTGATAACATATTTCAATCATTTTTTCCATATTTCGATTATAAAGTAAAACGTTCAACCTGTTTCGCAAAAATCACCCCACTTCAAAAGTAACCTTAGTATTCGAAGGCTTAGGTCTTTTGATCTTCATTGATTGCTTACATTCCTCGTTTAGGTATCTCTTTGAAACCGTAAAAAATCAATTTAGCGAAAACGACGCTATAAAAACATTTAATACTGGACAGAGAACACCTTAAAAGTAAAAGGTTGGTGAAAATTCTATTTGTGTATGGTACTTAGTGCTTTTATACGTCTGCGTGCTTATTAAATTACTTTTTTTACGAGTACTTATTTCGAATTTAAAAGTATGTTTAGTTGTTAATGTATATAATATAGTATATTTTCACATAACATATAGAATAAGGAAACTGGGAACATAGTTTTAAGACATTCCGTTCCTTTTAAGATAATTTCGCAACTCAAACACGTTATATTTCGAAAATTGGGCCAAATAGGAAATGGACAGTTTCCTTGAATAGTACTTATCTATAATCCAAATTAACGGAACTCAACGCCGCACTTTGCCGGAGCACCAGAGAGAAGAAATGAAAATTTAAAATATATCACTATCGCGAATGGGAATCGACCCCACAACGTGTCGGCTCTATATAAGTTTAAGCAGTTAAGTTAAACGACAATTTATGTACCTATAGCTGAGTAGGTCGCATATTTAGTTAACGATAGTATCGCGTTATATCACATTTACTAATTGAAAACTCCGATCCATTAGTTTTGAGGCGACGACAATACTAGTTTACGAGTTTGTTCCTGACATGAATATTCCTAGCCACAACTTATTAAGTGAACTATGACTCGTGTGAGAGGAATGTGGAGTGTTTTTATTTATAGACTTTATGAGATTAAAGAGAATATAGACACAAACATTCGTATTGGAGAAATGTTTTTGTTAAATACTTACTTTTTTGCTTTAATAAATTTTGTAAAAGTAATCCATATGAGTGCAGTGCGATAGTATGGTCGTGAGTTCGATTTTGATTGAAATTAATTTCATATTTACATTAAACAAGCCCTCTTCCCCATATTAACGAGATGTCGCGTATTGAGTCGTGAGACTATGTCTTATTAGAACGAAATGATTTCCTGAATTCCCTCAAGAAGAAATACAACGAAAAAAAAAATATTATAAAAACTTGCGCTTTAATACTCGTCTCTACATTCTGTACATTAAATATTCACTTTCCGCTGAAATATGGATGAAGTGGCGGAACTCAACGCCGCGCTTTGCCTCGCGATATGATGAAAATCTTAAATATCTTATTACCTCGAATGGGAATCGAATCTGTCGCGCTTACAGCCGCACTCTTGTACCACTGCGGGGTACTGGACTGGTCTAAAAAATCGATTAACTAAAAAACCATAATTATATCGATTAATGGTCAAACTAAGTCAACATAATTATTAGTAAAATGAAGACAGAAACTAATTACTCTAACGCCGTAAAAGGACATATAGTTGATTTATACAATTTATCATTCGCGTCGTAAAATATGACTAATCTACGAGTATACCTTTATGACGTACACCCCACAGCCTTTATAGTAAACAAAATCGCGTGATGAATTATCGTCTTTAACTACAGTGTGTTAAGTGTTAGATTTGCGCGAGTTTTTACGACACAAATTAACTCAATTTTTGTATATCAATGTAAACATTGCTGTAAAAGTTCTGATAACATCTTTATAGACTAAATACATTAGTTTTACGAATAGTAGAGTAAGGTAAGTTGTTAGGTTTAATAGCGTTTGAGTAATATTAATAGCATTGTAGATAATTATGCTATTCTTTTTAGAAAACGTTTTCAATTAGAACGTAGCGGGATATAATTTATATTATACACGTTTTTTAACTGTTTTGTTGTAGTACAGATTTTTTATATTTCCAAAGTGTAATCGATTTTCAATTTGTTCCACATAGCAGGATAGGCAAAAAAATGTAGAGTAAGGACGCTCTACCCTTTATTTCCGCCAGAGTCGGGCTCCACAATAGCTGGAAACAAAATGAAAAAAAATATTTTGAATAATATACTATACACTCACAATAAATATAACTTCAGTAAAATCAGATTAACTTACACTTAATTTAATAATTATAATTTAACAAAGAAGCTAAAAGCACATTTCTTTCATATTTCTGTTATAATATATTCAACGGCGTTTAACACTGCAATATTTTTAAATTATAAACATACATCATCATCATATTACATTGTGCTGTGCTATATACTTTACCTAAAGAACGAATATGCCACGCCCCCGTATATAGGCCATCTCGTTTCCTCTGCACTGCAATAAATGAAATAGCCTGATAATGCCTAAAGTATCAAGCCTTCTAGAATTTAAAACTGATGTAATAAAATTCTTACATAATATAGCCGATTTATAGTAAAAACAATAGTTTCGACACGAGCGTACTTACGACTGTAAGAGCGATAGGTTATGGGTTCAATTTCCGCTCAAGGAAATAAAGTATTTACCATTTTTATTTTCTCTGGTCTGCTCTCGTAAAGAGGCAAAAGCGCGGCGTTGAGTTCCGCTACTCTACCTGAGATGCCTATAGAATTCGGCGGAAAGTGGGGAATGTAAGTGTCTTAACACTAGGTTCCCGGGATCCTTCTGTTTATTCTGCTATGGTACGTTAAATAGATTTGTTCTAAATCATCAATCTCATATTATATCTTAAGTATTACACGATATCGTAACCTACCGAATGTAAGCAACAGAATGCGGCGTTAAGTTCTACCACCTAACACGCTATTTCCCTACACAATTCAACAACAAAACTATACCATACAATTTAGAACTAAAATATAATAAAATTCTACATATAAACCATGAAAATCATTTCATCCGAACGCCATTACTATTGCCAGCTACAAATTGATACAAAATAGTTGGAACTTCCCTTCATCACGAGAATTTCAGTTAATTATGCGTAGTGACTATAATACAGTGTGTTTTAGAATACATTAACTCTGGGCAAATTGATTGTTATCGGTATTCAGAGGCGGAACGCTCGACGTGCCGCGTGCTTAGTTTGCCATGTCGGTGTTAGTTTGGTATGTTTTCTCTGACATATCATCATCACATCATATTATCACATTCGTTTGACATAGTGACGCGTCACTACGTCCTTTATTTACCATATTTTTTGTTAGGTAGACGAGAAGCGGCAGTAGTAGCGCAGCAGCACAGTGTCTGAGTGACAGTTGTGGGTGCAATTCCCACTCAGAGGAATGTGTTGTTTTCATTTCCTTGCTATGATGAAAATTGGCAGAAAGTGGGGAACGAACTGTCCCGAATGAAGGGAGCTCGAGGACTCAGTGTTCAGACACTGCCGTTCCCCACTTTTCTCCAACTTAATAACAATCTAATTTAGGTCATGCACTAAGATGCTTGTGTTTCTAAAGCATCTAATGCGTCTGTAGGTAAAATCACTTTGATATAATCAAATTGCAAAGACGTGCATGTTAGAGTAAAGAGCAACTGTAGATTACCTAGCCGGATTCTCAAAACAAATTCATTTTCGGACTTACCTTATACTATTATTAAATTAGCTAAAAAGATTTTGTATTTTATTTAAATGTCTTATTAATGAGGCCATACGTACTATAAACACCCACACATAAAGTGTCCACCTGCCTTCGAGCCCAAATTGTGGGCTCGATTCCCACAAAATTAACCTACTTATAAATTATGAGGAAACGAAAATATTGAATACTTATTATGTTTGTTTTCCTTTACAGATGAACCGGGCAATTCAGGTGAAACCAGCGGACAGCGAAAATAGAGGAGGTAAATTTATGACTTTAACTATCAAATATTAAATTCAATTAATTGATTATTGAATTTATTTTCTTAAGTATGCATTTATATTATGTATAATACATTAATAAATACTATACAACTACTATATAACAAATTACGTTCCCTCCTTTTTAATAGAACACGTCCACCCTCTCAAAATAAAGGTGCTACTTGACATGAACGAGATTTTTTTTTACATTCAGATTAAAAAATCTTATCAACTTATCGAGGCCACGAGTACCCAACGTGACCATACGCGGGTTAAATATTTATATTATTCCAATTCACAAATCAAATAATTTTATTGTAGGAATACTCCCAAAAGTTATTTTTGAAAATGTCACAAATTGACGAGGGCCATTTTTATTATTTATGGTTGTTTTGACAAATGTCGGCGCGATAAGGAGGCGTATTGAATGGAAGGGAGATGTGATTTTACATTTAGTCTAATTTGCTTCATTAGATGTCATTAAAGAACCAAAAGAGAGTAAATTGGGTGATTCTTTTCCTCAATCTTTTTTTTTATGAACTTACTGGCTTAGTTACTAGTCAAAGCAATGCATTTTATCTTACAAAGAATACTATATCACTAATACAAACATTACACCAGTTTAGACTTGAACCCACAACCCCTTGTCAAAAACTTAATATTTACCCTCTTCATGACAAACCAAGTAGATTTTCATAATAAATCTTATTTATAGTAAAGGTCGAATCGACTCATCATAGCAAGGTTAATAATTGGTGACCATCGCCAAATAGATCCCAACGGCGACCCCCAAGGATATTACAGAAACTTACCCGTGGATCTTAGAAGGGACCGCCCATTAAAATTATCGTTAATCTAATTGTATTCTACTGTAATTGAATTATTGATATAGACGGTATTACTGAATTTAGAGCTACCTAAATATTGTTTCTCCGGGTATTTGATTGATATGTAAACAAAATTAACAAAAAGTAGGTATTTTAGGAGCTTATGAAAATTCCATATAATAATAAGCTACGATTATGGTAACTTATGATTTCATCTGTGTAGATTTAAAAAAAATGTTTGGGTGGCCAAATTAATATAAGGAACTAACGGTTTGGACTGAAAAATTAAATCATATCTCTCTATTGCTTCAGCCCTCTCGCTTGCACGCTCGGCTCAGGCGGAACGTGACAATGAATCATACTTTTTTGCGTTCAGCTAGCGTTCATCAATTTATAAGACGTTATAAAAGCTACAATTTTTTCTTCACTAGATCGAAAAAATAAAAAAAATCGAACCCATAACCACCACGTCTACCCAATCGAAAATCATATAAAAATCACAAAAAACGCCTCACTAATTTCCCAAACATCCGCAACAAATAAACTCGTGTGGCCGCAACAATCAATCATTGTTAGTATTTTATTAAGCAACAGGTCCTTTCCTTATGTTTTCGCCAGTTTCATAAAACTCAAGAGTTTTATTTGATCGCGTGACTCCAGCTATTATTTCGACACCTCATCTAGCGAAATATGGCTAAGTGTAGGGTAAGTGGTGGTGTGGTGTTGCCTGTTAACACCTATTATGTTAAACGAATATTACACTTTTGTTATGGTTTTCACAATGAATTTGTTAAGGGAAGTGTGAAAAAATCCGTAGATTATTCACTCATTACAAGGCTTATGCTTTGTATGAAAAAATATATTTTATTAAAAGAGTTTTTGAGTAATCATATTGGCCGATTTATATAAGAGGCTGTTTGCGACGATTGTTAGTTCGATTCCCAGTTGATAGAGAGAATTATTTTAGCTTCACGATTTTAGGCAAGCTAAGCAGAGAACACCCACAACTAAGACTTTCCGTTCTCCACAGCAAATGAAATTATAATCTCAACAAACTATTCAACTTTTAACTACATTCCACTAATCCATGTTATAAATGTGAAAGTTTGTGAGATAGAGATAGATTCTTGTTCCACCTTTACATCAGAATAATCATTTATGTAAAGTTTTTATATAATTTGTTTATACCTTCATGCTGTATCCCGCACGTAGCAGGAAAGGTTGAGGAAACGTTGAGGGAACTCGGGAGCCGAGTCTTAAGATACTTCCAATAAGATTCCGTTCCCCATTTTTCGCCGAATTCTGAAGGCTTTGCCTGTTTACCAGATTGAGGAAACGAAATTAAATACATCATTTCCTCGAATGGGAATCGAACGGACAACTTGTCCCGCTTACCCTTAGGCCACTGGACTTTATAGAATTGGGCTATTGTTACAGCTATATGGCAAGTACAACATCACAGAGCAATCACTCAGAGCATTACGTGTCCGTAAAATCAAAGCCCCATCATACGCGATAGTCAATTTACGTGCCACAAAAAAAGTCCGGAAACCAAACGGCTGACACGACAAATCGCCCTCTTCCCCATAATGGTACTCCACGGAATCCAATCTGGTGTAACGCGAGCGTTCATCATCGCCCCGGACGTATGGGACGTTGCGGAATAAATTGATTGCTTCGTACCTATGGGTGACGGTTGCTTGCGCTCTTGGAACACCTTCTTTGTAGCGTTTGTGAAAGTTGTCTTAGAAATGTTGAGGTTTTTTTCTATTTTGATGGTATTATTAATATTTTTTATCTTATTTTTACGTCTAAGAAGTATTCTTAAAAGTATAATCTCTAATATTTTTTTATAATCAACACTCGATACCTCCAGAATTTAGCGGAGAATGGACACTAGGTTCCCTAAGTTTTTTTCTTCATTTATAACTTTTCTTTGTATGTAGATCCACTATACCATAAAAAAATTAAAACGGCGAAAAGTAAAGTACAGAGATAATTATCGCAAAATTTTCTCCCCACAATCTTCGGGAAATATGTATAAATAACTTATACTCTACTATTATTACATAACTAGTGGACCCGGACGCGGCTACGCCTGCTTGAACTATAAGAATATTTATTAAATATTATATAATATATTTATTTTTATAAGGATGAATATCAAAATATAAGTTCATTTTGGGTGACATTTTCTTAAAACAACAAAGAAACTTTGCAAACCGGTGCTTAGCAACGACGGTTGTTATTAATATGGCAGAATGGCAGAATAAATTGCGTGTCAAATTAGAAAGTATTTTAATTTATTAGTATATATATGTAATGTAATATTATATAGCCTATGGCACTTCTGAAGAATGCAGCTTTCATACAAAACAAAAACATAGTAAATCGGACCAGTAGATCCAGAGATCTTAGCGTTCAAACAAACAAACAAACAAACTCTTCCGCTTTATTATATTAGTATAGATGATTGACATATGCATGTATATAGTGTATACCACTAAAAGGTTTTTGATGAGACGAATTTAATTATCGTTCGGCCTTCAACAGCTTTATATATAGAAAGCTTTTAATTTACAGAATATATTCAATTATTTTTGTGGCCGTCGTGGCATAGCGACACAAGTGTGTGATTGTAAAGATTGTAGGTTTGTTCCCACTCAAGGTAGTAAATACAGCTTAAAGCTGAAAATAAAACTTACTAAGGTATATTTTCAAAAATACAGTAGTGCTACTACTAAACCTATATTTAAACGGGTTAAGCCGTTTCTAGCTTGCACCAGCGCCCAGACAAACAGACAAAAACTTTAAAAATCGTTATTTTATATTATATTACATTGATAAATGTAATCAATTTTGTCATGTATATTCCATGCACAGACAGGGATATCCCTTCAAAAAAATATCCACATTTAACGTTAAAAAATGTAATTTTGGTACCCACATTAACACCCTCACCTTATAATTTAATTCCCTAACATCCAGTTCGCACGGCAAACACGACTAATTGACGTTAGCACTCATTACAATGGCCATGTAAACATAAATAGCACGAACGCCCGAATTCTTTCGAATGAATTAAGCCAAGTATTATTTGTACAGATGTTTGAACATTTCAAAAGTTTTTAATCAAATTGTTTGTGTTTCATACCATTACTGAAGTGGATTTGATGCACTTTAGCTAGTTCGTGCGGTGGAATAGTTTGATATGAGGCGGTTTTAATGTCTACAGATTCTGTTAGGATTGTAGGTTGTTAGCTTGAATTAGGCCAAGATTTTTTTTGTCTCTTTATTAATTTTGTTTTCAGTTATATATTGTTATATAACCAAATATTTCAAAAATCACTTGGTTTTTCATGTACATTAGACGCAAAAACATTAAAATATTGGATTATCCTTTAACATTACATAAAATTTAAAGAACGTGTTTAGACACCTATTTTTCTCACACTGGCACTGAACGGTAACTCTGTAAATTGCGGCGTTTACTTCCGCTATTAAAAATACAAGAAGAATAGGAACGGAATGTCTTAACATTAGGTTCCTTATAACTACACTGTTAGCAGAGTCAGGCTAAAATCAGAAACAAAAACACGTCATTAACTTATATTAAATACAAATAAGACAATCTGCTTATTCACATCAACTTATTTAAAACATTATAGTACATAACATTTTGTTAGAGCTGTGTACTCGTGCACCCTCAGTTTACTCGTAGTTTCAAAGTAAATTCTATGAAAGGAAGTAACAAGCCCAGATTTCCGCGCCTCGTTCCCAAACCTCAAAACATTAATTTGGGAGCCACAATCTTCTGGCACAACGTGTGCAGCGTTCTGCGTTTAGCACAACACAATGCAAGTACAATAACACCGCAAAACCATCTATTACGAATGAATGCATTTTGCACATAGAAAAACAACGTTGTTATATCAATTTCTAGTAGGTAGATTTATTCATGTTTTGGCTGGTTTCTTGTATTTTATAGGGTAGCTATAAGGAACTTGGAAGTGGGTAACGGAAGTGTTTTGTTGGGAACGGAGTGTCTTAATACTAAGTTTCAAGGTTCCCTCTGTTTACGCTGCTATGTGCGGGATAAAGCGTGAAACTAAAAGTAATTAAGAGATTAATCAGTCTGTTGTTTATTAAATTTTATTCTTTCATGTTTTTAGTTTAGTCTTATTTCAATTCATTATTTTCATTTTCTCATTCGGATAACAATACAAAGCGCGGCGTTAAATTCCGTCACTCATATAAATATTTCATAAGAAAATCTATACCAATTCAGAAAAAAAAACCAATATTGTTAAAAAACATAATTTATTAAATTAATTTCTATACAATTATTTTCTATACATTACAATGCCACTACTAGATTAACTTCTATAAACTCTTGTTGTAAATACAACATAACTACTGTAGTTCTAAACTTTCATCAAATATAAATATCATGATAATACCAACTTCAATAAAATAAGCTATAATAATAACACATTAAAAAGCATTTATTTAAAAGCATTAAACTTGTTCAAAATCACTATAATATTCATTAAGATCGAGTGTTGAATTTAAATAACTATTTAGCTAGGCAATGATGCAGGCAGGAAACGCTGTAATATTACTAAAGATATCGCAATTTAGTCTTTATTCGTATAATATTAGGTGCCAAAATAGGTTCAACGTTTTCTCTTCGTTTCACTATCTTGGCTGTACGTGCAGATGGCTCGCTATTTAATAACCATGCCTAGTTGAATACGTTAGACAACGATTAGGTCACGTTCACACGAAACCTAACTTTCAATTCTTTATGTTCTTATACATTTTTTTTTAATTTCACGCTGAATCCCGTATATAGCAGGATAGGTAGAGAATTAAGGTGTTCTAGTGACAAATGGAGTGTTCCGTTGTCCATTTTCTGCTAAATTTTAAAGTCATTGCGTGTTGTGGAGTGGAGTAGGGTTTATAATTTTACCAGAGCGAGATCAATAATTCCCCCCCCGAGTAAGAATAGAACCAACAACCCTCGTGTTTACAGTCAAGCGCTGTGCCGGTACGTCAGGACATCCTCTAATAATTTTCTCATATACTTCTCCAAATTTTCAATAATACTCTTTTATATTCGCGCAAAATCTTCTTCGTCTTGAGATATTTAAATAACGTTCGCGCGTTGAATCCTAATTTTCGATGGGTAATAGTTTTCTATATTCTTACTTATTATGAATTTAAAAATTTTATGTACATACAATTACCAACAAATTTTCATAGCGAATTCCAAACATCCGCTTACACGATAGAGTTAATCGTGAAACATCTCAACATCTAACACTCACTCGTCTTGGAAACTTTCGAATTTGTAATTTTAATATCTCAGTATAAACGTGATGTAGGGAAGTTGGGAACTTTTCTTAAAATAATTTTGTTTCGTACTACGCTACGGTGTGCTTTGATGTACATGTACGAACATGTGTATAACTTTGTATTTAATGTGAAAGAAAACAAATCTTAGTCATTATGGATATAGTTGTGTGGGTGTTGATTCAAAGCGATGGTTGTGGATTCGATTCTCACTCGAAGCAATGAAATGTTTAATATTTTCATTTCCCAGCTGAAGGCCAAAAAGCATTGAATCCCGAATTAATATGCAATTTCCAGAATTTAGCGGTTAAAATGGAGAATGGAAGTTTCTACACAAGATCCCCAGGTTCCCTCTACCTATATAGCAGGGTGCTATGTGCGGTATACAACAGGAACAATAGTTCACTTATATAATAAAAAAATCTGAAATCCTCAACTATTATATCTGTTTCAATATAACGTACGTAACTTGTACGTAAGTCGAAGTTCAATATGTAATAGTTTGCCTCCATATGTCGTGGAACGCCTTGCCAATACCATCAACTTCCGGTGAAACCGCAGCCGTTCTATGTCCATCCTGTTTCAATACTACTATGTTGGTACTTTACTTTACTTTCGATTTCATTAAATGAAAATTATATAAGTTCTTATATTAGTTTAAAGTAATAAATACACTGAGGCCAGTGGCGCAGGGGCACAAACATGCGAATGCAAACTCTGTAGGTTATGGATTCGATTCCCGCTCGAGGAAATGAAAGGAAGGAGGAAATTAAATATTTAATATTTCCTCACTCTGGTTACGAGGCAGAGTGCGAAGTGTAGATGAATCACAAAAGACGCAATTCCTCCAGAATGTGATCTTAACACTAGGTTCCCAGGTTTCCTCTGTCTACTTTAAAAAAAATACAACAGTGAGGTTAAATTATTCTTTGCTTCACGCTTTACCCTATCTTCTATATGATATGTCAAACACTTCGTTCTCTGATTTCTGCCCAAAATCGAAACATGGATATTCTTAGTTCTACATCTTATACTAAATAAGCGTAATATCAAAAGGTTCTTTGAGCAAAATCCAATATATCAAAACAATCTCATTAACAGCAGGATTTTATAACTTTTATACATTTTTTATTAAAAAATTTAATCAACACCAAAGAAATATCTATCAATGAACGAAAAATATACATTTCAAATATTTATTAATTTTGAGCTACCCACAAGTTTTAATATTTATTTTCAAATGAATTCCCTAACCCTTTGCGTGTATCACAAACACTTTGAACGTATTCGATCTTCAAACTAATTACTGGACCGTATATAAACAAATTGGATTGAGATTCGTTTCAACGATGTAACGTATTCATCTGTATTAATTTTAATTTGCTCTGTAAATTATTAAGCTTTAATATATTATTAAGTGTGAAGTGCATTCGTTAATAATAGGTCACTAGTTCTTTTCCTGTGTGGGTCGAATTAGTATTTTTTTATATGTTTTTTATTTATTAATGACTAGTTATTAATAATGAAGAAAATAAAAGTCAGCAAGCAACGCACTTGTAGTTCCTCTGGTGACGCGCGGGGTCGTAGGCGGCGGTGGTCACTTACCATCACTTTGCTTTGTCGTTTCCATAAAAGAAAATATTATTAAAAAAAAACTACCATGTCCACCATTAATATAATTGCGGCTCAAGAAACTGCGTTTTTCATCTCCACACACACTTTCCACATTGTAGCAGGTCTTATTTGCGAGACGCGTGACGAAATCTATTATATGAAGCGGTAAGTCTACAAAAGTGGCAATTTTTGTCACGTTTTTGTTGCTACGAATAAGCTTAGGTAGGCGTTAGGGTGGAGTATATATTCCTTTATTATTTTTTTTTCTGTAATTAACATTAACTTCAAAAAATGTTTTTTTTTTAAATTCACCATTCTGAATGTCAATCAATTCTGTTATATTAAAAAAGGTCTGTTGAGTATTTTTCCATTATTTTTTAAGGTAGCATTCTCACATTTTTTGCAACTTTTCAGTTTACTTAATAGACAGATAATGTTGAAAAAGTTAAAAACAAAAACACGATATTATCTTATTAAAGATATATTTCGTATTAGTGACATGTTGAATAAATATAGATATTACAATAAAAAAGAAAAATAAGTAAACTGAAAATTATATAAACTTTTTGTGGCACAAAGATAGTGGAGACCCTATTGGGTGGACTCTGTATGCCTTTATATAAAAAACTATAATATATAAATAAAACTTGTCATTAAAATTAATTGAAAAATAAATATAAAATTTAAAACTTAATATCCCTCTACTGTTCTTATCACATCTACATATGTTTTTAAAATTAATGTTTGTATTAAACAAAATATTAAAGAATATTTTTAAAAAATAATGATGCCTTTATAAAACTTTTATAGAAAATAATATGTAAACGCATACAAAAACCTATTTTAACCTCAAACGTTAATAATCCGAGTGATTTGTAAGTACGTAATGATAGGAAGCACGCGACCGACAAACAGTTGTCGTTACAAATTCATTTATTATAGCTGATGTCTCGTAATTTATTCAGGTGGTACAATGAATGGCAGCTTCGAAAGTCCAAGTGGAACTTCGTAATTTTTACTGAAATTATATTATATATTAAATAATAATGATTGTATTATATTTTTTATTAAAAAAATATTATATATTAAATTGAATAAAGCAAAAAGTTAAAATGATGATTGCTTCTTAAGACGAAGAAAATTGACAACGATAAGATAATCTATATATATAAAAGGACTTGTCCTCACTGACTGAGGTAAGACGCACGCACCGCCGTAACCGCTGATGGTAGAAACGTGAAATTTGGACAGATGTTTACTTTCGTAATCTGGACATCCACTAAGAAGGGATTTTGAAAAATTTTAACCCTTAACGGGTAAAATAGGGGTTGAAAGTTTGTATGGAAAAAAAAATAAACCGGCACCGATTTTTATAAAATTTGAAATTGAGACTCTTAAAAATATTTCATTGAACACATGTTTCATGGTTTATTAGAATTCACTCCTAAGGGGTATACCCCCAAATAAGCAGGCGAAACTGCGCGCGCCCACTAGTATCTAAATAATTATACAAGCATATTATACTTATACACACTGACATAGACTTATTTAACTTATTATATAAATGTTTTGTGCATTTTTATATGCGTCTACTGTATTTTTCATTTATTTTGTCATGTTCGTCATAATATTTCGTAATTCAAAAATTAATCAAAAAAATTATTAATTTCGAATCTGCGACTCGATATAATATCTTTATTAGCTAAATAAATAGTGCTTACTAACTTAACATTTATCTTAAAACAAAGACATTCTCTAACAAAAAACCATTTTCTCTACAAATTACTGACATGCATATGTATACATCTGCCGCACACCAACTGTGACGTGGGTGTTAATAAATGGACTGGGTCCTTCGTCCAATTGCCCATAGTCCCGTGGCATGACTCCATTCACTCATCACCGCGTGTCCGTTGGAAACCCTCCTTTTGTTTTATTGTCAAGAATTGTCTTATTGATGAAGTGTTGTAAAGTAGAAACGCGAATTTGTTTTAGAAAATAATTATCGTACTAATGTTATAAATGTAAAAATATGTGAGGATGATAATAATAATAATATAACATTACTAAACTTAAGTGGGCCAAGCCAAATTTGGGTTGCTAGCTTAATATATTTTTAAACTCAGCTGTCGTAGAATATATCTATAATTATTTACGTATTTTCTACGTATGTAAAGCTAAACAAAGGTAACCCAGTGCTAAAACACTTTTTTTTAACTTTTCCAACCAATTTTCAAGACATTACGTTTGGATAAGGAACTCATTGCCACACTTGTTTATTTTTTGACCTCCCCTTCTTTACAAAATTATACATAACAGAATGTAATCCAATTTTAATATCTCTAATTAGAAGTTGTCTATTTTATAAGTTCCAAACGTTAATGTATTTATTTAGTAAATATTTACTGGGAAATTTGAAAGCTGAAAGTTTTAGCCCTTCAATTCCAAGAGTATTCGCAAAATCAAATAAACTTTTGAACAACATTAATAACAATAAATTAGATTTCACTATGCTTGTTGTTGATGTTGAAATTATTTGGGAACGACAGTGGAGTTTATCTGACAATATTCATTTATTACTAGCTTAAAGACGGGAATGACGAAACAATTATATTTTTGGGTATCCAAAATTGCAAAATACGGTTATTATGAAAAAACATTTCAGCTTCGCGGTGTATCTCGCGTACGGCAGAAAAGGCAGAAAGAGCCTAGTGTTAAGACACTCCGCACCCCACTTTGAGCCGAGTTATGGAAGCATTGCGTGTTAAGTGGCGGTATTCAACAATAAATATTTTAATACGTTTTCTAAAATCTTTCTTCTATCTTTCTTGAAATATACTTAATAAAATAGTTGAGAGTACAAAAATGTAGACAACAACTACAGAGCCCTCAAATAATATAAAAATATTTCGAGCTCCACG
The DNA here is from genome assembly GCF_056956725.1 of Heliconius melpomene rosina. NCBI lineage: Eukaryota > Metazoa > Arthropoda > Insecta > Lepidoptera > Nymphalidae > Heliconius > Heliconius melpomene. Next base: position 15,518,287 of record NC_140407.1, on the reverse strand, counting down.
CTTCATCTTATTCTATCCTACCCCTATCGGATGGCCAGAGTAAATATAATAACTATCAAATTATAAACTATTAAAGACCTATAAATATTCAAATCCAAAACGCTTATAAAAAAACATATTTTGGAAGAACTTTTTCCCTGTATTGTAAAATTCATTTGAGGTTTATCATAAATTCAAATTGATCGGCTTTTTAATGGACAAACTCTTTAAAGTCATTTAAGTTTGTTGATTAAAATATGCAAAGCTTTAGCAAAATTGAATATCATTATGAAATTAGTAAATATGTTTTATTTATTACTATGTAAAGCTATAAAAGTTTAAAGCCTGGTTAGAACTTGGAAAAATCAGATAATATCTCTTAAAACTAGTATAATATGGCAGCATTGGATGCGTGAATAAGCGTGAAGGTTTCGGGCTGGATTTTCACTCAGGCAATTAATTATTTTATCACTCAACACACTATGTCTCATAAATTAATACTGAACTTGGAAGTGACTTAATTTTAAGCTAATGGAAAAGAATATAGTGATGACAATACGAGTATATATATCAATTCTTACCAATAAATTCAAAATCTCGTAATTTTTAAAGTTGTTTATTACTTTTGCTTTCCAGACAACTCGAGCAAGAGGTCAAGATAAAACAAAGTAACAAACGAAAAGTATTACAAAAGACCCAAAATTATTTCAAATACAAATAAATCAGAAAATGACAAGACAGAAAGATAAGATATCACTTATACGAAACTTCCTTGCTCTATCAGAAAACTATAAATTTGCCATAGGACTGTGCTCGTTGAAATTTTCTTATACAGTTAAAGTTTCAGTCGTAAATATTTTAAAGTAACTTCCAAAGGAAAAGTGACACCGAGTGTTGACGCTTCTGCGGGAAACTTGGGGTGGCCAGTGCGACAAAATAACCCCGTCGAAACTGAGTCCGAACTTCAAATACAAAAGTTTCAAATGGGATACTACCAGCGACTCGTTTGTTTTCCAACAATGCATTTCTCGGTATACCCAGGGGATGGCGAACCTTTTGTCATAGTCCAGGATTTAGAAGTGTCTGAACAAAATATATACGGATTCTTATTTTATACAGAAATATTATGACATAGAAAATATATGTCTTTTCTTTGTCATAATAACTATTTCCTTATAATAATAAAATAATTTCAACGTTATTATAAAGGCATTTGCATCTTTTAGGTAGAATTTGGTCTACGAACGTCAACTGTAATCTGCTTACTCCGGGGAATTTCAGAAAGGTCACATTTTAGTGGGTAATAATACATATTTCAGAGATCCGATAATTTGGGCTTTACCCAAAAAGGGTTTGTGAAAAAGCAATGCAATGCCATCGTTAGTCTCTAATCCCGTGTTCCACATATTATGTCCCAATTATAATTTTATTTGCTAGGCCCGACTGGGTCGCTTGTTATCCACTTGTAAATAGCTTAGTAAGAAGGTTTGTAATTCAATTTCGTTGGGTCCGTAATGCTTTTTAGTTGAGACCATTTCATGGGTTTTTGTCATACACTCAAAAGATTTAGAGTACTCTTTATATATTTTATGTATTTATTTATTTATATATACATAGCTCGGCTATAACCTACAATCGATCAATCTCTCTCAATAACGCATTAAAAACTTTCGTTCTAACAAACACGCGAATATAAATCGCAAAAACACAAAGAAAAATACTTTTCCCTTTTAAAGATTGTTCACATTCGCGATTCCCATGACACGAAATTATATTCAACTTTACGGTCGGAGCAAAGTGTATGTTATTTTACGTTACAACCGAATAGACAGCAGAAATGATACTCAGCAATTCCCCACCCGCCATTATTATTAACTTTATTTCCCGCTCAAGTAAAAGACGTGGAATCGAAACCTCTGGTGTATACGTACCCGACGACGAGCCCGGCACCGGCGGCACCCTGAGACCCTGATACCCTGATACCCTGAATTATTTATGTGCCAAGCCAACACACGTTCCACTGGACATATGAATGTACACACTTTAGCACTTATGAGGAGTTAATAAATTATATCGTTGTGCCTGATGGTGAGGTCTCACGGAACCATCTCGCGTCTAACTTATTTGTGCAACTCACGGAGAAATGTTTTCTTATCTTGGACGCTAAGCGTTGTTCTTGCGCCAATTTTTTCTAGGTAATGTCATTTGAGAGAATGGCTCGTTTGTCTGACGGGGGATTATTGGGAAGTTATTGCTGTATTGCTTAACCAGCTGTTGGTTCGTGGAAAAAATTGTGTTCGGTAAAATTCAGATGGAGTTATTATATATACGAGGATATTTTATGACTTTTGTGACTTGTTCATAATCATCAGAAGATAATCAGCCTTTGAAGCTTTGAGATATATCTGGCTATGTACCCCCAGATTAACTTGTTTAGCAGCAGAACTCAACGCGTCAGTTTATTGGCTAAAACAGTGAAGTGAAAATAATAATTAAAATTTAATAATTTCCATAAGTGGAGATCGAATTCACAACCATAGTATATGCGTAGTCCCACTACGCCACGCCGTACTTCAAGTCCAACTTATATAATTAATTAAGTGTAATATTTAAAAACATTTTTTATATTTCGCTAAAATAATTAAATTCAACCAATTAAGATGAAAATCTTTCATCTAAAAAGGTTTTTTACTTTATTTCTAAATTACTACTTTACTTTTTGGCGTTACCTAAATATAAATATTAGAATAAACATTTTAAAAATATGTGTTTTCATTCGAGGCCGTCTGGAGGGCTGTGAGTTCGAACCGACGATGGTTCGGTTTTGTCCCATTCAGAGGAATAAATTATTTCCATTTTCTCGTTCTGGTAATATGACAAACCTTGGTATTGAGATTTACCACGCGGGACGCAGTGTCGAAAATTGGGAAACAGGATTTTAACACTAGGTTCCCTTGGTCCACCTTATAGACCTATGTAAGGAAAAAATATAAATAGTGCTATATTTATAAAAAATATATTTAATATACACTAAAAATAAATATCGAAATGTACACTAAAAATAAATTAATTTTCTAGTAGGTAGTACGTTTGTATCGTATTTCCCCTTCACATATATTAATCCGATCGAAAATGTAATCAAATGTCGTTTTCAAGCTTCAGAGGATTGTGGTTTGGGTTAGAATGTCAAATCAATCTCTACGTATCGATATCAATAACCCTAGTAGTATTCAGAATATTATAAATAATTATATTAAATTTTGAACTAGAAATTATGATAGTAAAAAATGTTAAAAAGCATATATCATATATTAAAAGACACAACTTTTCTCTACAATACAGCTAAAAGGAGGTGTTATATTTCAGAGACAATATTTTAAAGTAACTTCCAAAGGAAAAGTAACACCGCTTCACTTTCTCGGAGTGTCCTAACACTATGTTCCCAGGTTCCTTATCTCTACCCTCCTATGTACGGGATATAGCGTGAAGCTATAAAAAATACATATCTTCAGAACCTGCACCTTCCAGATAACATGTTTTACCTTTTAAAACACTAAGCCATGTGTGTCTGCACTACTTACGGTATACGACTATGTTGAAATTATTAATACGATTTGAACTTTAAGCGCTCTTAACGTCATCCCTAGGAAACTTTACGGCGCTTACAACTGAAAGCTCTAACACTGTATCTTTTTGACTAAAATCAAATATTTATTTACGAAATACTATTCGTATTTATTTAAAATAATATTATATTTCTTATGTTTTATGTATTTATTGTATTTCAGTATAGTTTAGAATGTGTGTTATTAAAAGGTTTAATTTTAGTTTATTCTCTTTATTTGCTGGAAAGTTTATTCCATTTATTGGAAGATTTTTTATATGAAAAATTTAAATTTATTTTGCACCGACGATGACCCAACCAAATGATGACTGAAACAACCTATTTATAAATGTCCTTCAAAAAGCAATAATCCTGAATATCGGTCAAAATTGAATTATTTATCCCACGACCAGATATCACAACGGTTTTATAGGACGATAAAATATGAAATATAAAATATAAAATTATTATTTCCATGTTAATGTCCGCGATAAATTTTGACTACCGATATTTATGTCACTTTGTAATCTGTATTTCCGTAGGTTGCTGAAATCGGACAGAGAGCGTCGTGGCGCAGTGCCACAAGCGTGGGGTTCGATTCCCACTTGGGAGAATAAAATATTTAATATTTTGATTTAGTGGATACGGAAATGTCTTAATGGGAATCTAAAGATTAGGTTCCCAGGTGGGATCTGGTTACCAGCTCTGGTAAAATAAAGCGAGGCGTGGAGTTCGACACATTCTGCCTTAATACACTTGAAAATGTTCTTCCAAAATCAACATAATAATGGTTAGCGTTATATACACATATATAAAATATTTCATCATGAAAATATGTTCGAGCTATTAAATATCGGGAATGTGCATACGATCGTATATTACGTAGTTCAGCTTTAATAACCCAGGGTTAGGCTAAGTTTTAAGACTTTGTAAGGCATCAGATATTTGGACCATAAATCTTCGGTCTACAGATATATTAAATCCTGCGAAGCTCCTTAGAACTTGGTGCGGCTTAGTTAACAATACTGTGCAAACTAGCTGCATAATCTTTCTCATATTATTTTAAGTTAGGTTATATTTATTTTTTAGCTTCATACTGCATCCTGAATATAAGCTGAATAGGCAATGTGTAGACGATGAGTGTGTGTGTTTGTGTGTGTGTGTGTGTGTGTGTGCGTGTGTGTAGTAGGATCCTGTTTTACTATTTCCTTAAGGGAAGCTTGCAAAAATACAATTTTTAAATAATGGATTATTCAACCCGAAAACATGTATTCCATCCAAACTCGTAGTTTCAGAGATTATTAACATAGAAATATTGATACGAACATTAAATAACAATTTGTATAACAGAGCAAAATTTGCTAATTTTTTACACGAAATCATAAAATATAACAAAATTGATATCTCCCCGGCCCACGGTAAAAATGCAGGCTCTGATTGTGTCATTGTCATGTACGGTACGGCACCCCTTCCGTCTCCCCAACAATGTGTGTCGATTGGTTTTTAACCATGTTATATCTCTTTAACCCTGCTTTAGTAATTTGAGTGGACATTTTAAGCTTCATTTTATATATTATAGTAGGTGTATTATACTTAAATAAAATAGATTTTTCCTAGTACTTGACGTCGCGAAAACCGAGTATTTGGTTCTCACTCACATCTCGAGAACGGAATGTTTTGGCCCAATATTCCTTCTACCTACACTGGAATACAGAATGAAGCTAAAAAGATGTTATATTAACTACACAGGTAGCAAATAACAGGACAGACAAATAGGTAGGTCAAACATAAGCCCTCCTTACACTTAATTCGTGATTAAGTAATTGAGGAGTGGCGGAACTTAACGCTATATTTTTTTCTAACAAAATTTATAATGATGTTTCTCTCCAATGCCCTACTAATGCGTCAAAAGTACAAAAAAATATGAATATGTATATTTATAGATATGTATGAACAATGGACCGTCTCTTATTAGAAGCGGAGTGTCTTAACACTGGGTTCCCAGGTTCTCTTTGGTTCCCCTGATATTCGAGGGATACAGTGTAAAGCTAAAAAAAGAAATATTTTCTGAAAAGACAAAACTATCCAACTAGTTTAGAAGTTCACGTTTATTTGAAACAATCGATAACTTCGAAGTCGCTACCACTTCTGTCTGTAAATAATAAATTGGGCGTGACCTTTGTCAAAATATTTGACATTTTCCTTAATACTTCAACCCCTACTCGTTAAGTGTTGTGGTCTGCAGTTCTATACTAAATGTGTTAGTTATTTAAAGCAAACGGAAATGTCGTGACCCTAAAGTAAGATTTAACTTAAAATATAAGATATATAAATAACAGAATGTCAAGACATTCGAAACACTGAATAGAGAGACGGAACCCAACGCCACACATTGCTGTAACAGAACAGGGAAATAAAATTAATTCTGGCCGTGGTGACCTTAAATATAATAGTGTCAACGTACACATATTATACTCATTGAATCTGAAATACGAAATATAAAATATCTCCTCCTCTCCTCCTCCTCTCTCTGACAACAAGAAACGTGCCACCCACTCAATATCCAATATCTCGAAACGGAGAGTCTTAACTCTACGTTCCCTCTGCCTACCCTGCCATATGCGGATTACAGCACGAAGTCATTCAATATTTTATCATATACTTACAGATATATATATATACATTATATTAAATTACTCCATGACAATATCATTCATTTCCTAAATTAGATATTACAGTCCATTTACCTCAAGTGGCATCGAACCTAAGACCGATTTAATCCCGCCATTGACTATTTAATGACGAACCCGATCCCCTATTCTTCAACTTTAATTACTTTATTTGTTGCCTTAATTGTTTTTCTGAGAGGTTTCGCTATAGAAAATATAGGTGAAATTTGCTTGCTACACAAATAAATATCAATTTAATTGTACGTACTAGAGGATACCCGACTCCGTTTGTATGACCCAAAACTCAAAAAATAAATTTGAAATGAAACATCTCGGTTTTACTTCCCGTCTAAATTTCGAGTTATCTTCTACTTTTCTTCTCAATTCCCCAAAAAACTTTACGCTTCGTCGCGCTTAAAACGGAGACAAAGGAACCCTAGTGGTAACTCGTTCCTTACTCTCCACTTGAATTAGCAACAATCTTTATGAAGTACAAAAGCTCGACGTCACATTCCAGCTACAGAGCTAAAAAATAAAAACAATTTATTGCTCCAAGTGGACATCGAACCCGCAACTATCAGATCACTGTCAGGCGAGTTGGCTGACCCACTGCGCCACAATATGAGAATAATAACTTTTAAACACCAAAGCACACTTCAAGTAATCCAAAGGCTTCGGAAAACATTTAACAGTACGTTATTGTTTCGACACGCCACGTGGTCCCCTCAGCACTTGTTAAGGGTGGCAGGTAGGTCGGTTAGGGGATCGGTAACTACAATATTATATGAGGAATTGAATATGGTCGTACAAATTTGTAGTTTCCGATATAATTTAAAGTGGTTTATACATAACTTACGTCTTTGACACTGTCGTACTTTAGTTAGTACCCTAAGGTAAGTGTGGGTTTGATTTCCAGTCGGGGAAGTAATTGTATCATACATATTGTTTGGCGAATAAAACGCATCGTTGAGTTTTGCCACTTAGAACATTTTGAATGTAGCAGAAAGTGGAGAATTGAATACTTTCAGACTATGTTTACTTTAACCTTTCAATAAATTTCTTACTTAAAAATAATTTTAAGCTAAAATTAACTTTCGAGCTAAAATTACTTAAATAAATAACAATCCGTCCCTATAAAGCACTCAACACAAAACCAAACAAAACTTACACAACCTAAAAAAAACGAAACCAACCCGTAAAAATATCCACCTTGCATATCCGTACGAGATAAGTTGTACAGAAATTAGAATCGTAAATCTCATTTACATTGTAACGAATGTGCACAACGAAGTACTCGTAAAACGGGGAAAAACCGTTTGTGTGTGATGATAACGAAAGTTTTTTATTTTAAACAATTAAAAGTTGGCTCTAACTTGCTGGCGACAAAGCGCAATAATTTACTTTTGGGGCGTTTCCATTGCGCATTGTTATCGCGATTGCTCGGTCAGATTGTGCGCCGAGTTCTTATCGCGGCTAATAAATGTACGCTTCTAGTCACTAATTTGTATGTGTCAATATTGTATTAACGTGTAATGGTCGTCGTGGTACAATGGAACTAAGCTTAAGTGTAGATTGTGGGTTCGATTCTTATTAACTACGCAATGTCTCGAAGTCTGGCAGAAAATTGAGACCGTAATGTTTTAATGTCTAGATTGTCTTTGACCTGAGAAATTTTATCGATACTTGAAACTTACAAATTAATAATTTAAGGACCAGAAACCGCGCTTTATTAACAGAAGGCAATATCAACAAGACGATATTACTAATGGGATACGATATTACTAATAGGCAGTCCAAGGTTTCAACAGACATCTTCCAATTCCATCATCAAAGCAGCTCGATGGTAACATAATGGATTCTTAGATTTTATTAGATATTTATATCAAATTTAAATTTTTTGAACTGTTCAATTTTTTTATATCAAATTAAAACTTTTACGAGCGTGACAAAAATAAATTACATTTTGAGGTTACCTACCAACATTAAAAAAAAACTCTCAATCTATAAACTACAGGAAATGCATACATCAGTATCAATTGAACAAATTAATTGCATTCAGCCATAGGAGCCAGCGGTCGTAGCCGCCAATTGTGACTATTAAATGAAGCCACACCACCACTCGGCCCTGTACGCCAGCCGTTTAATATTACGTTAAAATGACGATAAATGATTGACAAGTCGGTAATGCTACTGAAATGTTTAAGGTTTACATTTTTTACGTTATATACATTTTTTAGCTTCAATCTGTGTACCCGGGGTATGTAGAGGGAACCCGGGAACCTAGCGTTAAGACATCCTATTAAGTATCCCATAACTATAATTAGTCCCATAACTATTATTAATTCGACTAACACGAAAGTTGCAGGCAATTAGTTATTAAAATATCATTAAGAACTAGTTGTAGGTACCACCAAAAATGTAGGTATCCTAAGAGGCTTTTTGTGCTTTATCTTATAATACATTTATTAGGTGTAACGAGTCGGATAACATCACTTTAATGTCTATCCATCCGTCCCCCTCCACCTCCTGACCATAATTTTGGGTTCAGTAATCAGATAAAGGCCTTATGATGAGAATCGCATTAGCAAAAGTGTCAACACTCTTATACGGGTTACTGTAAAATGACTTGGAAAATTAGTTTCGAACCGACCCCATAATTTCGTTAATTGTCATTATGAGAAGAGGATGTGCCATAGTAGTTAGGGGTGGTTATTTTAAGGAAACGATAATCGTTGTTAATCGCCATTTGTATTTAATTATTTTTTTATGCTTTTTATCTGCTCTTTTTATATTAGCTTCTTGTACTGACGAATCATTTATATTGAATTTATATTATAAAGAATATCTGGCGAGGAGGATTAGTTATTCTATTTTCCATATTACGTCAAAACAGAGACTACTTTCAACTTTTCTATTCTAGTTTCACTACCTTCATGCTAAATTTCAACTTTCTCAGCAATCTGTCGGTGTGTCTGTCACCCAATCTGTAAATTAACACTTTTACACAATAAATTTAAAAATACATTTGAATCGTCCATTTCATCAGCTTACCCATGATTTTTAAAGCATGACGGCCCGGCTAGTGTACCTACTCGTATATATACAATACACGAACAACCTACATATATTTGACACCCCCCGGCTGCGGCCGTGCGACCGACAGCTCCGTCTAACTGACAATGACGGCCACTGAAAACGCACCTCGTCCGGGATTAATTCAGAGGCAATAATTAAACGCTGTATCGGCCGTTGCCAATAGTCAATAGTTTAAGCGTTTTTGGTTATATACTAGTGTATAGAGTTTTAATTATATGTTTTTAAATTAAATATATTAAATACGATATTTTTTTAAGATTGTTTTTGTGGGAACCTCATCCAAACTAGCTGATTATATAAGGGGGAATTTTAAAGATTTGATAACTGAAAGTGTACGTTCATAATATATCTAAAAATAGTTTAATATTTCACACCTAATTTTTCAATCATTGATCCCAAAAATAGAAGAAAATAGATTCATTGCATACACGTAAATTTATATTTGAACCGTACTAGTACGAGTATAGATTCCGGCTTAATTTCATCCACACAATGCAATTCGATGCTGCAACGAATATGATAAGGCAATTTCAAAAATTGTTGTATTGCGCTTCACTGGAAGTCTATTGAAATGTTTTTTTTATAATTTGTGTAAGGTGATATTTTCAATTTTGATTTTATTTTACAATAAAGATGTGTATGTTTTTAATATTTTTTTAACGTGTTATTCTACATTTGGGGGAAAAAAATACGTCAGAAATAATTATGATGCGACATTTGAACCTGTGCCGCCTGTTGAAGCCGCCCAAGCGCTCTGATCACTAAGTTATACATTCTTATAAAGATACGTCTAAATTCTTTTACGCTTTGTAACAAATGTTCTAAAAGTACTATAAATAATATGTATTTAAATCTGTTTAGCTCCGAAAATTAACAAGAGACTCGAATTCGGATGGAAAGTGGAAAATTGTGGATTTTTTAAATATATGGAATAAGTCTTATATGTATATTTCTATAATAAAATATTCATTATAATTATGTACATTAAGTATTCCTACAATATAATCATACATCAGAAAATTGACAACCTCCTCAATTTTCCCCTATTTTATGAACATTGAGAAATAGCAACACTGAACAAGTCCATTTCACTTACAGATACATTTTATCGGTCGGTGTGCCCGACTCCTTAACTTCAAAGCTCTTTGAAATTAAGCCACGTGTATCTATTCGTATTCTCATATAGCGCACGTTAATATAGATATCTCGGCAAACAATTTTGCGACCCTTGTTACTTCGGCCGTAATAACTTCATTGTGATACCGACGCTGACGCCAGTAAACATTACGTACAATATACAGTACAAAACATAACTAAACTCGGGTTTTGAAACCTCGTGTAGGTCATAAGCTGACAGCGTGGCTGGAAAAAAAACAGCTTCACTCTTTTTCCCTTTTATACTTCACTTTTATAGCAGGGTAAGCAGAGAGAATCTTAATGTAAAGAAGAACGGTGTGTCCGTTCTGGGCTTTCCTCCTGAATTTACTAGACTCTGATTTTAGTACAATTCCTATTTGAGGCCAATTGTGGCCAACAAGCGTACGACTGTAAATTCTGCAGGTTTTTGATTCCCATTCGAAGAAATGAAATATTTAACATTTTCTTTCCATCGGTTTAGTAATGAGGGATAGGGCAGCGTTGAGATCCGCCAACTGACAGAAAGAGATTGATAAAAGCTTAAACAGTGTTCGAAACAATGAAGATCTATACTCGTTTACTATAACCTCCTCCAACTCCTCCGCCTTGCACCACGCACTCATCTGTCTTTGTCCCCAAGACACCTGCGCGACCTCCAATTATCAATGTAATTGGCTATTCAAAGTTGGCGCGATGGGGCGAGCACGGCATCGTTAATTAATAGAATCAACTGAACATTGAAATTTTCGCTCCACCAGTCTGAAGCTACATGGAAGCAATTTGAAGTAAATTTATGTGGAATGGCCTGACTTGAATAGCTTCCCAGCTAAATAAAACTTTAAAGAAATTCGTTTGAGAAAACACTTTGAAAATCCCAATTTATATTTTTCTATCATGTTCCTCGGTTGCTTAACCCAATTCTTGTAAATATAAAAGAAATAGCAATATTCTTTGCTTATATTTAACAAAATAATTTCTCCTATATTCTTACTTATTAAAAAAAATCTTGTAAGATATCGAAAAGTAAAGAAATACATCAATCAATCTATTACAATCCGGACGAGACTCCCCTAATTTTTCCATCGAATCAACAAATGTACCCGCTAATGTTGGTTAAAAATCATCAATAATATTATGTATGTACCCTCATAAATTTGGGTTAGAACTGATGCGCTGCAGCCAAACAATGTGCTCACATGATGGATCGCGCGCCCGGGAGGTGCGGAGGTGCCGCCGTGCGTACTTCATTCAATCAGGTGTGCTGAAAATCCATTTGCAAAAAGTCATGATGATTGATGCGACCGACTCATAAGTTGTGTATATTGTAATATAATAAGCATTTTTCGGCTCGATTTCTTATACATTCGTTAATATTTGTAGTGTTCTTACTTTTGAATTTTCATATGGATTTTGTTTTGATGAATCTGATATTAATTTGACTTTTATAGGTTTTTGAAAAAGTTCAAAATGCTTATACAAATAATTAAATTAATTATTTAAACTTCAACATATCCATTAAATGTTACGAAAATGTATTTATTAGCTTTAATTTATTTAATTACAATGATAGAAATAGAAAATTCTTGAATTTCTTGAATCTTGAAATTCTTAAAATAAAGTTAGACTATTTCAATTTTTATGGCAAATCCTCTATAAATGAATAAAAATACCACTTAAAACATCGGTCACTTCGCATATATAATAAGAAGGTCGGTTGTCTAATTAGTGCGAGGTCTGCTCTGGTACGTGATGTACCGTCACGGATTACGGCAAACCCGCACTGGAGTTACAGTTAAGCTTGCCCTGATTTGCCGGAAGTTAGACCGCCAAAGAGAACTAAGGCATGATCCGATTTGATCAAATTCATAGTTGCTAATTAGTTCCAGATACGAATACTTGACGGGTTTTGGAGAATGACAGCTTTTTGATTTTCAATAATTGGTGGGTGATCGTGATTAATTAATAGAAAAGATTTATGAATATTTTGTAAAATTTTATGTTGTGCAATATTTAAACTCGTCAAATTAATAAAAGCCAGCGTAATAATAGATATCGAGTGGCATTAAATTCCGCCACTTCAAATATGTCTCGAATCAGGAGATAAGTGAGGAACTGAGTGACTTAATATTACCTAGTGTTAGTTCTCTCTACCCTCTCTGATACATACGAGATATAGCGTGAAACTAAAAAAATACATTCAACTAATAGTAAGCGAACCTAAAATCTTTACGCTTATTATTTACAAGCAAGCCACGAGCATCAAAAATTTCACTAAAACTAAAATTTTATTCGAAAAATGTTCTTTTTACAATTTGTAAGTACTTAGAACTCAGTATATATGCATATTCATGGCATACTAAATAGCTTAATCGACTAACTAAACCGGCGCCTGTCTCGCCTCCGTGGTAACGCAGTTGCAAAATTATTACATTTTAGTTGGTCATTAGCGTGGTCGCGCGGGAGAGATATCCCGGCCGAGTATAAATCAGAATTTAATGACCACCAGCTCTAATATTTCCAAAGTGTTTCGGAACACGTCGTTGTACGTGTCCAGCCCCTCGTGTACAGTTCCTTATTAGAGACGTTTCTTCGTAAAAGGGATCGTGGGACTGAAAACTTTTCGGTCGGAGGTTATGGAGGGTAGTTACTGGGAATGTTGTCAAAAACTAATAATAATGAATATATTTATGTATGCAATCTATATACAGTTATTTTTTTGCTAACGTTGATATCAATGAGAACACTTAATACTTGAATTACCAGCAAACCCGTAGATGTTATTTTGGAGATATCAAGCTTAAATTAATACCAAATACGGTAAATCTACAATTTCTTGGAACACGCAAAAAAATCAAGCTTCTCGATTAACGCAATCAAAAGATACGAATCGTGTCGTTTTTGCTGCAGCTTGTAAAAAATTCTCCACGTAATCAGGACCTACATGGCAGTTCCTTTGGACCTAAACTTACGAAAAGTGAAAATTTATAAGTATTCCATAGAAATAAAAAGAATGTATACGCCCGTAAACTAAAGTTTGCCAATTTTTCTACGCTTTGTACTTGCTATTGACCTAAAACATTTAAAAAAAAACCTTAGTGGGCTATTCCGACTCGCACTTGACCGATTCTTTTACACAATTGACCGACAAAGCTATTATAATATGTAAGGTATAAAGCCATTATTAAGTTTGACCTTTACTGATGGTCTAGCAAACGCATTACATATTAAAATCAATAACTATAATTAGAGTGGAATTATTTCTAAATGTCATAAGTAATTGAATTGTCTGTCTGAATAGCTAATAGAAGAATTTCTGTGTAATTATTTTTTTTTACAAAATTGTTAAATTTTCTAACAATTTAACAGAAACTGAAAAATAAAGTTTTACGTTTTTTAATCTTCAAAATCGAAGTTGAGCGCTACGACTTGTATATTGTAAAAAACGACCAAAATAAAAAATATATATAATCCTTTCTAAAATTCTAAAACAAAACAAAAAAAAACAAATGTAACAACATCTTAACATACATATTTGCATTCGCCACAACTCGTTCGTACATGCATTCCAAAGTAACAACCGCTCGAAATCGCTCAAAAACTTTATCATTTGAGTCCGCTGCCATATTTTCCGTTTCATCCTTTTTCGTTTCACTGTATTTGTAACGATCATCCCGGTTACGAGTTTTTATCCCGACAAATCCGGATAAATGGATCAACATCTTTAATAAACATAAAAATTTATTGGAACAAAGCTTTTTGCGCTGATAAATTGTGAATCGCTTATTCTGACTGTATTGTACATTTTATTGAAGGATGAGGCTGTCGGGGTGTAGCGATACAGTGTTACGGTAAACGTGACGGTCGTGGGTTCGATTTCTACTCGGTGTAATTAATTATTTTTATTTTCATTGCTCCGGGAATAAGATGAAGCGTGGCGTTAAGTTCTGCCTTTAAATAGGGAATGTCTCGAGAGTTCGGCTCTTTTTTGTTGAAAGACAATTACTAAAACTACTACTTTCGGTTTACAACCGTCCCACTCCCCCGGTATTTTTGAACTATTTGAATATTTCCTTTAAAACCAGTCAAAAATATCAATTTTACTACTTAATGCTCTGTATTGTACTAATTCCTCCAAATCGTAAATTCGTCTTTAGTTTTAACGCTAGCAAATTTCACTTTAGTCATTGTTATTAAGTTGAATACCTGTCTCTGTGCCGGACGACATTTCTCGTTGAATTCTTAAAGTCCTACTTCAAGTTTTATGCCTCAATGTTTATTTCGTAAGTTGGTTTAAAACATAGTAGGTATATGAATTGACTTTTGGAAGAAATATATAACATTTGGACAAAATTAAAAATTTATGAACACCACAAAAGGAAAAATCAGAAACTTTACAAGATTTTGTTGTCCATCTGTTCATCTATCAAGACCATTTCAACGCAATCAAAAGATACTAGCATTTATGCATCATTTTTGCTGCAAATTTGTATGAAATTCGCCGCAGACTAACAACAGATACAACTATCACAAACTTATAATGGTAATTCATTTCATATAAAATGAATGCATACATCAAATCTGACCGCTGACCTACAATCCTGAAATTGATACGGATCCCTCGGTGGGCGAGTCCTACTTGCAGTATGTGTTTTATTATATTTAGCACAAATATATTTTTTGTAAAAACCTAAATATTTTTACTTTATTAGCGTTCATTTAAAAGTAAAATTATAAATATCTTATATGAATTTTATTTAATATTTTATATTGGTAGGCAGGTATATAATTGTAATATTCGATGACTAGAAGCAATCATACTTTTTTTCTTCTACGTAATTTATCAATAAAACACCCAAAAGAGGAATATGTGTCAGTACTATATATGATCTAAAGTTTTAAAAGATATTCTATCAATTCTTGACCCAAAACATATTATAATGCAATATAACAAACTCCCAATATAACATATTAAGATGTTGTTTTTTTATAGAAATGATTACTAAGAAGAATAATATAAACAACGAATACATTTTTGTGCTATATACTATATGTATTATATATATTTAACGAAAAAGAAAAAAAACTACATAAATGTCAAGCAATTATTGCTAATTATCAAACAGGAGCCTATCATAGAGCATCCAGCTTATCTAAGCTAAAGTCAAGCGGTGGTGGAGCTGGTGTGTAGCTTGTTCTTGTGTTCCAGGGGGCGCGAGAAGGCGGCGCGCATAGGAACAATAAGGTAGCGTTCTTTGTGCGTGCGTAGGCTGTGTATCACTGTCCGACTAGCGCGCGTGAGAGCGTTCCAAGTCGAATCTACAGGAGAAATGCTTCATTTTTCATCATTTTTATCGATGTTTTATTTTTACAAAGCCTATTTCACCATACAACTTAAATTATACTAAATATATTAATTTAATCAACTCTATTATATAATAATGTCCAAAACGCAGAGCAACTGATGAGAACTCGAAAGGCAATTTTCTACAGTAATAAAATAGCATTAACGTAATTTGTATAATGATCTAACACTTCACGTTGACGACTATACTTTTTATGATAATGGAGACGAGCGGATTCAATTTAAATGACATTAATAAGATTAATTATCCGCGTCAAAGCCTTAAAATAGGCCTCTTCAAATAAAGTTTGTGGTGAAATTTGCCGTTCCTTATATTATTATTTTTTTAATTTCTGTTGTTTGAATTTTTACTGTGTTATTTTGTCGTCATAATTTATACATAGATATATATGTAAACGTACGACTAACTTTTGTTTTTTGTGAATGATTAGTGTTCCAATTTATTTAGTCGATGTATTGTAGAATCATTCATAGATTAGAGACGTGTTGGACGTGCTACAAAAGTTTTTGCCTAATAAAATGGAGCACTACATCCGGGTACTGTAATATCCTATAATTTTGTAAAGATCTCAGTGTTTGAGAAGGCTGACCTCTCTCGCGTAGATTCGACATCGGACATAACGCTCGCTCTGCACTTAGTAAACGTCGTGCTGTAAGAGATATTTTATTTTCGTATTCATATCGAGACGTAATTAGTGTATTATTGTTAATTTGTCGTTAATTTGTTCTACCCAATGCTATAAAGCCCGACAGTTGCCGCTAGTTTAGTTAGTATGAGGAAACTTATTGGGTGCCGCGCTTAATTCAGACAGACAAACGCTCAGATAAATATATTTATATATTTCGATTCGAGGATTCCGTAGAATATTTTGCCTGTACACGTCCCGGCGAGTAGTTACCAATTGATCCTACGGAACCCTCTGCCTCTCTGAGTCACTATTGTTAAGTTAGTATTGTGCTAATTATGTGTTGGTCTGGATTTGGATTTTGTTCGTTGTTTCATTTTGACTAAACCTGTGTGTTATATGTGTTTTTATAGAAGCTGTTGTTTTTGTGTCTCATAACGGTGAAGCGCGGGGTCGCGTGTCGGGGCGGCGGCGAGGGCACTGGCTAACAAGGCGTTGGCTAAATTATATTCATTAAATAATTTCAAGCATAAATAAAACATTTATAAAATACTGTTTTAAAAGAAATTAAATTTTAAATACACACCAACGCTAAGTTAACACACTTGGATTTTGGAGTCATAATTTTAAAAGTTTCTTAATATTATCTTAAATATAGCTTTAAAATCATATAATCAATACAAATCACATAAAAACATTTAAAATATGAGTCCAAAGCTCGTCGCACCCGTCACCGCCGCACTGGGGTCGAGTCCAGGGGTACCAATTGGCACAGTCTAGTTCAATCCGCCGCTCCACGCACCACCGCTGGGCTTTTGTGGCGTGGCTCAGTGTACAGCGCGTGTACCAACCCTAGCTAATGCTCCACTTTTCTATTATAAACACAGATCGGAAGCTGTTCGTTGGCATGCTCAGCAAACAACAGACTGAGGAGGATGTACGCCAGCTGTTCACGCCATTCGGTACAATAGAAGAGTGCTCGATACTACGTGGCCCGGACGGAGCGAGTAAAGGTATGTACGGCTAACTTTTCTACAATACTCCATAGTTCATACAGTTTTAAAAATAAAATACCATGTCAACAGAACAAGTTCGCCGCTCGTACAATAAGGAATATTTGTTTATTACTGAAAATACCACATTGACTCGAAATATATTTCGTTCTGAGTCGACACCTCTCAAAGAAACTAGCACCGCCATTATATTCCGTTCTCAAAGCGTATGTAGACTACTTTTTTTTATCGGAAAATTGCATTTTGAAGAGGAATATTCGCACGTACGCGAAGCAATCAGACGTAAGAAGTTGATACGATAAATTTCACTCCCGCACCAATTCTGTTGTCTTTGTAGGTACGGGAGCTCGCGAAAATTGAAAACCCAATTTACTTTGACATAAAATGGAAAGCGCGTCTAATAAAGACGGTAGGTCAACAGAAAGAACGCGTA
The DNA here is from genome assembly GCF_056956725.1 of Heliconius melpomene rosina. Taxonomy (NCBI): domain Eukaryota; kingdom Metazoa; phylum Arthropoda; class Insecta; order Lepidoptera; family Nymphalidae; genus Heliconius; species Heliconius melpomene. Next base: position 15,500,368 of record NC_140407.1, on the reverse strand, counting down.
TCATGACGAAACGCGAATTCAGCGAAACGTGCGTAATTTGAATACGCTGAGAGCTATATTTCACCTTAAATAGATCTAAATTGGTATATATTGAAATATAATATCTTTTTTTTCTCATATAGCCGACAACTTTGGATTTACTTGAGGCAATATTTTTTATTAAAATGCCTTTTTTACTTATTTATTACTGATATAATAAAATATTTTATACATTTTTAGCGTATAAAAAACAGATGTTTGAAACAATAAAATCCCAACCACTTGAAACTATGAATCAAAAATCGAATACTACCTTGCAATTGATGTTATCTTTTTGGCGTTGAGTGTAAAGCTCCATGTGCTACGTCAATTCGTAGCAATAGCTATTATCGGTTACGAGTGCCGTAGCGCCGTAGCACCGTGGCGTATGCTACGAAACGTAGCGAGTGTGTATTGTATCGCAATCAATTGAAAGCAGCTTATTTTTTCACTTTTGAAACTCAACAGAATTCTAAGTCGTATTATTTCTTTGCAGTTGCTTTTGAAGTTTATGTGTAGAAAACTAAGAATTATATTTGTTCAATAGTAGTCGGAACACTTTAATATATTGTTTTTAATGTATTTATGTTATGTTCAAAGATTCATATGCTTATTGATAGAACTTTGTGGCTCGTGTTATAAAAAATGGAGTAAAAAATTCAAAAAATCTGTATATAAGCTTTAGATAAAGTAACAATGAAAGAAGCAGGTGCAAAAGCATGTTACTGTAACCGCGACAGCTTATGGGTTCAATTCTCACTCGAAGAAATTAAATATTTCATATTTTCATTTCTTCTCTTTGGTGTCGAGGCAAATCGAACGGAATGTCTTAACATAAGGCTCCATCTCCTTATCCTGCTGCATGCAGAATACAGCGTGAAGCTGAAAAAATAAGTAAAATTAGATGTGACAACCAACTTATACAACAAATCCAAGCTTTGCCACAACGGTTACCAGAACAGGCAATTATTTACGTCACATTTATTCAAACCTCAAGTGTTTCGCGTTATGTTAAACAGTGACATTAAATTCCGCTGTTGCCAACAATTACCTAAGTCGGCAAGTCGGCTAGCACGCAAATGTTTACTACTAATTCAAATTGAAACAGCCGCGGCCATAATACGTCATAGCGACAGCGACAGCCCGTCTCGGCGTTACGCAACTTTAATTTAATTTTATCCTCACTCAAATTTCGTCAGATTTTAATTGAGTTATCCTCCATAAAGCCCTGTTACGTAGCGCGGTTTGTTAGTTGCTAAACCACTGTCTTAACACACTAGCTCTAAGCTTTTTACGTTCAAACAGGCTTTCGTTATTGGGCCATAAAGTTATTACAGGCAGATGTACAACAGACGCACCAAATTGTTAATTCCCGTTAATTGCTCGACGCCGCGGTGCGATAAACTCATTTTTATGGGTTTTTCAACGTTATCGCTGTCGTCGTTTTAATTATATTTTAAGTAGAATTTCAGCCTCGCTTTCAGTCTTTGACGTTGTAAGTTAAAAAAGTAAACGTTCTCAAGCTACTTATCTACTATTATGCCTACAAGGGTCCTCGGAGCCAACTTTTCTATTTAATCCACATTTAATTGCAATTAAATATTTTAATTAGTGGAAGTGCCTTAAATATAAAATTAATCTCTCAAAGAAACTTTTTTCTCGTGATATTTTTTATTAATATCTTAAGTGTTATCAGAAAATGGCTTATTCTGGCCAATTTGTGATGAAATAACAGTTTTTAAAAACCATTTTTTTTCAGTATAAGCTTTCTTTTAATAATACGTGAATGTCTATTATAATTAAGTAAAATTAATTATAATGATAATTTAACTGTCTATTTTCTCCTTCACGTTTTGTAAGTCACCAAGGTGACACTTTGCTTATCACACCCTACCACCTACTTTACTCTTTTACTGCTTAACCATAAATCGTATATCAGAAACGTCTATACTCGTAACTCTCCGAGCATCACCAACGAGCAACGGAACCGTATTTTACCTATACAATTAAACGGAACGAAATCACTTTCACCGGTAACAGAACTTGGTAACGGTCAATAAAAGTCTCTTTAATCTGCCATTCCGGCGTTATCACTAGCGTTCACCGCAAATGATCGCACTTGCAATCCTAACGGTGGAATGCTGAAAATTTGTAGGTGGTGCTTTCGAGAAGCTCTTTTTCGAGACTATATACATAGCTATACTTTTTTAGACGAGTGTTAGGCTTGAAAGTATACTCTGATTCTTATTTTTTATAATTATTCTTTAAAAAATCATATTGTGACATAAATTGTATATTTAGCTAAGATCACAATCTGTAAACGGTCTGTATGTATACATAATCTATATATATGTAATAATAAACAACACACTACTAAAAAAATTTACTAATAATTATAGGAAAAGAACAGCTAAAAAAAATCGGTAAATCTACAAACTTCTTAGACCACACTAGCTAAAATATTCCCAAACCACAAAACGTATAACATAACCGTCATATAAAGTACAATATCCGAAGACAACAAACAAAATACCCCACGAATTTATTTTTGAAACACAAAAATCCTCAACACCTATCCGCGTTAGTCTTGTTATCGTTTCGTCCAACCGTAATAAGGGAGGCCACGGCGTATAAGCATCGTAAAATTGCCGCAAACTCGCTCTCTTTACAGCCCTAGTAACGGCTGAATCGTAAAATATCACCAATTTACTTCACACTTGGAAACGACTCGCGCGGTCGCCTCACGTGTTGTCTGAGCCTCTTAAATAACTAATGTCTCATGCGATTGTTGTGAATGCTTAAAGCGGTAGATCATGATATGATGAAGAAGCTAATTCTTCCAGTATAGACGTGACTTTGAAATATTTGAATGAACTTTCAATTTCATATATTTTATTGAGAAACAATTTGAGGCCAGTCATGGCGCAGGGGCACCTGTGTGTGACTGTTGATTGTGCGTTAGAATACCACTACAGGAAATTAATTATTATTTTTTTGTTTCTTCGCTCTGGTGTCAACCACGCAATGCCTCCAGAATTCGGCAGAGAGTGAGGAACGGAATGTCTTAACACTAGGCTTCCTCTGCCTACCTTGCTACATGCGGGATACAGCGTGAAGCTGAAAAAAGTTGTAGATCAAAGTATAAGTAAATTCTTGACTTATACAATCAGTGAAATTTAAACCAATCTAACATCTTTCAATTAAGGTTCCATGGGGTATATGACAGCATCCAAATAAAATTATCTCCCAACAAAATCATAAACCACCACCAAAACAAGACCAATCAATAGTCGAGCATAAATTAGAGAAATTGCTATATATTACAAATTCCGCTTGACTTGCAACCCTTATCATGCCCATCTTAGCGCTCGAACGAAATAAATGGTTTCCGATTTTCTAATTCGCGTATGGACCCGTATCCGTATCCGAAAACGTCAGTTAAAAAACTCACGATCCGGAACTTCGATACTCGCTACATAATCGCTGGAGGGAGTGCCCACATTTATTATTATCCTTTGTAAGAGAAAAAGGATGGTTGTGAAATGTTTATAGCGTTGCTATGAATGTGAAGCTTATATTTATATTATGTGTAATATGCATACGTTACTAAAACTCAGCAAAAGTTACTACTTAGTTAAAAAATAGCGTAATCCAACTTTTAAAAATCGACGTACCATATTTCAACATAAATAGAGTTTTTTAAAATATATATACTTATAATATATTCTAGTAAACTCTAAATTTTTTTAATGAATATAGAAAATTAATATTAATATAGCACAATGCCACTTTTACCCCATGAAGTGATCGATGATAGTTTTTAACAAATTTTACCAATTTAGGTAGTCAGAGAGAGATGACAATTTTTGATAGACAATTAATATCAATTCCATACATAGAGGCCAAACGTCAGTCTATCTTAATTACTGTCGCGACTTTCAATTAAGCTTAATGTCCAAATTTTATTGTTTTTATCCAAAACAATAAAAGATATTTTGTTAGTTTTATCTAATAATTTATCTAAATTGTTAATAATATTATATTTTTTCTATATACCATAAAAAATATACATACGAGTAAAACGTCCAAACCTTATTGAAGTCTAATCGACCGTGTGTCACATCTAGCGTATGCAAAGCTGAAAAGCCGAATATGTGGAGTGGTACGAGTAAAATTGAAATGTTATAGGGCGGGACAAGGGCTCGCGACCGTGACGCCGTGATTCGCGATATTTTATTGCCACCGCCTTATCTGTTCGGGGTCCATATTTCGGGAACAGACGTGAACGTGACTCTAAGAGCTTTCGAACCTTTATAAATAATACAGCATTGAGTGTGGGATCGTCTTAAAATTTTCAATTTTCTTGTCAACTCATTTTTGGATATTCTGGATATGACATTTATTGATAATAACTTTATTTTTGAAGTGTATATAATGTTACATGTAGATGTTGCTCTGGGTCTATATTACCTCTGCTTACCTTACTATGTGTTAAGCTTTAAGCCAAATTGACATTCAATTTTGAACATAATTCAAAAAGAACTCAGTTTTCACAATCTTCATTTCAATTAATTTGTGAAAAGGAAAACTAACATAAAGTCCAAACACCATATATAATTATAAAGCCATCCAAGCTGTTACAATCAAAGAAACCTCAAAGTCCGCTCATTACGCAACTCCGGACGGCATCACTCAGACGGTGACGTCACGTCAGCGCCGGTGCCCGCCGCAAATCAACCGACGCTCGTGGCATACAATTACAATATGACGCCCGCCTTTGCTGCGGTTACGTTTACAGTTTGTAGGCTTTTTAATTGAATTACGAGTTCGTGTATTGATTTTTTTTGGAATTTTATATGTGTTTTTTGATTAGATTTTTATGTGTTTTTATATGTATATATAAAAAATGAAAAAAAAATATTAATGAATATATAAGACATAGCACTGCGTTAAGTTCAGTAAACCAGGACGTAATGTCTCAAATTGGGCTGTGCATAATAACACGTTGCCATAACACTAGGTTTCATCTACCAACTCTGCTATATAGCAGGCTGACTGGCATGTCTAAAATTGAAATCTTACAGGCAATTGAAACGTTAAAATTGATTAAGAAGAGCGGTACGAAAAACATTTTTTAAAAAAATGTTCTAACAGAGTTTATAATTAAATTTTAGGCATACTCAGAACCTATAAATAATAATACAAATTCATAAACCTCCAGCCTTTAAGTATGAAAGGTTAAATTTTGGTTCTCTTAAGGTCACATGTATTGAGCTGTCAGGTTTTTGCTACTCACTCTGCTACTTAGCGCGACGTCAGATTGTATGAGAAATTAATTTATAAATCTATCTTGCGGTACATTCAACAAGTGGTTCTTCATATATTATATTAAATACGATAATATTTTTATTTATTTACATAAAAAGAAATTCACAATAATCATTGTTACTAATATATTAAAAAATATAAATTATAAAATATATCGTTTCTCATATTTTATAATTTATATTTTTTTAGATACAATCAATTATGTTTAGCTTTACGCTGTATACCGCATATAGCAGGGTAGGAAGAGAAAACGTAGCGTTCAGATACTCTCTTCACTGCTTTCTGCCTAATTTTCGGTAGGGACGACCAAAGCCGAAAGAAAAAGTAACTTATGCTATGAAATGTTCTATCTTTATCTTCTACAATAATAAAATAAAAATACAAAAAGAAAAGAAAAGCTTACTAAATATTCTACATAAGACATAGGTACCTGGTACAGAAGTAACATATTGACTCGTCAAACGCAAACGCCCAGTTTTTGCTCCGTCACGCCCACGTGCGCGTAATGATGTAATGCTACGAGGCGATTCGCTTATAAATATCCACATTCAACAAGTGTCAACGTTGTTTTTGCTGAAATAATAATACTTGTTTATTTTGATATGAGATTACTTATATTCAGAATTTATTACTGAAATATAAAATGAGATGTCTGTTTGTGCCTGTGTCTGTGAGCGTGGGTTCGATAGCCGCTCAGGAGAATGATTATTATATATATTTAAATTATTTTTATTCTCCTGCTGTGGTAGACAAGTATCTAATTCTAGTTTTTCTTAAGTGCACAATGTATTCCGCACATAGCAAGAAAGACAGTAGGAACGTGGGAACCTAAGTTCCCCACATTCCGCCAAATTCTGTAAGCATTCCGTTAAAGCCTTAATTAGACTGGGAAAATTAAAATATTTTAAATAAAGCTAGTATTTCTCGAATGTGAATCATGACAGGCTCGCAGCTAAAATTCATAAAATTAGTCAAAAAATTTATGACAAATTTAAATGCCTTAATGGGAATGGAGTGACCTTGTTAAGTGCGGGATACAGAATAAACATAAAAAATATGTTAAATAATAATAAAATACAAAAACTAAATTAGTTACAACATTAAATCACAATACACAGACATAAAAATTTAGTAATTTGAAAAAAAAAACAAAAAAAAATATCATCCTAACATTAGAACTAAACATAAAAGAGAACAAGACAAAGTAACATTAAAATGCGAAAATAATATTTTTAAAAGCATAATTAGCGTAAAATATCCACATGGTAGCTATCTTCTGTCCCGTAGCCGGTTTATACCCTTGTTACATTAAGCTTCGCCTCGAGCGGGAAAGTGCTCGCGAAAAAAATCCAACCTTTGTACTGGAAAACTCGAACAGAGCTGTAGATATGGAAAAAAGAGAATTTAATTAACTCCCATATGATGGAAATTGAACGATAAAAATATGCTTTATTTTTTTTTATGTACTTTCTTTTTGCTATCCAAAATTATAGAGTTTTACTGGAGCAAATATTTTGAGTTGATATTAAAATGTGTTTCAATATTGATCGTCTGTATAGGATCCTTTATTAAATGTCTACAGTTTATTATTTTAATATCTGATATCGGGGCCGTGCCCCATCGATAGGTACATCGTCTGACTGTAAAAGCTACGACTGTGACTTCGATTCATACTTGGGGGAATAAATTGTTTTCGTTTCCTCTTTCTGGTAACAAAATAAAATCCAGCGTTGAGTTCCTACACTTAACACACCAGTTTCCTGTCTACACCATTATATAATATGAGAAACAGCAAGAAAAAAAATATCGAAAAATATAATATTATTCTTAACATATCGTACATTGTACCCAGTATCTATGAAATAGGATAACAAAATCACAAACTACATCTTAAATACCAATAACCCTGTCATAACCATAACGTAACTATCATTTATTAACATGAGCAACGAAAATGTTCCACCCCTGTCAATACCTCAGTACTAAGGACTTAGGTGCTATAGGAGATAGTCGTCAAATTAATAACCGCAACTCATCTTCATAACAGTAATCGTGATCCACTGTGCCCCAGCCCCAGCCCCAGGTAATGGGGGGCTTAATTAGGCACTTAATAGAAAAACTCAGCGAGGAACAATGGGGAGCGGAATGAGAAATGCCACATTGATGCTTACTACCGACCGGACTGGATAAATCTTTGTTGGTAACAGGATAATGTTTTTGCAAGTTGATTTAAATATTATGAGGTGTTATGAAACACAATATTATATTTCACTGCTTCTTTATAATTTTGTTTCATTATGTCCTTAGAACAGGCCTGCCCAATAGTGAGCGTTTGAATTCTGACGATGGTGATGTTGATGATGATGATTGCTTCTTTCTTAAATAAATATCATTCAATCAATGATAAAATACTAGCCAAATGACAGGAATATACATAAATACTAGTAAGATAACACACTCGGGTAGTTCTTTCACGTCACTGATTTCCGAATAATAAATAAAAAACATTCGAAATATCGAGAGATATAGAGTTCTAAAGAGTCTTCTTAAACTTAACTGAACTATTATAGTAATTTAATTATTCATTACAAATAACTTTTCACGTATTACCAAACAACTTTGGCCATTCTAGATTCTATAGAGCAGTCATCCCAGCAATTTATCTGTTATTACCGTAGCAATATCTCCGTAACGACACGATCCATGGCAAGCGGGGATTATACAGACACCTCCATGCAATAAACGAGCCGCTCACCCAACTTGACGGCCTTGATAAATGTAAACAATGGCATACCTGTAAACTGCCGTGGTGATGATTAAAATGAGACATTTCAAACAAAAAGATACTTGACGAGTTGTGGAATGGTGCTTTAATCAACTGTATTTTGTAATAAGCTTTTGCAGTTAAGGTTTAGTATATTATATTTTTTTAATGTTTTTTTAATATATTTTGTGGTTCTTTTTTGTGGAACGTAGTTGGTCCATTTACAAACATAACCAGATGTATATAGTATATATAAAGTTATTGTCGCACCATAAAATACAAAAAAAAACATTTTATCGCCAGCATCCCACCCCATCCCCTAAAAATTACCAAAAAAATTAAAAATCTTCAAAACAAAACGTAAGAAACAATTTAATTAACATAACCCTACAAAATGATGCATTGTTTCCGTAATACAATCGAGTTCCAAGTACATCAAGTGGCTAATTCAGTACGGCCAAGTCATGGTGAGGCAGCATGAGAAGCGTTTCCCAAGCCAAGTCACCCTGAACACTGGAGGTGGCGTCGATAACCGTTTTATTTGCCGAATCATTTATTATTACGTGATTTTGCCGATGCAAGGTGTTTTGACGTCAAATGAATGACATGATTGGACGTTTTACTAACAAGTTCATGTTTTGGTTGAGTTTGGTGTTTTTTGGTGGGTTTTTGTTTATGGTTGGTATTTAATCATTTTTGTGTAATTTTAAATATTCATTATTAACATAGGCATCACGTTTGATTGTAAACGCGACGGTCGTGGGTTGGATTGTTACTCAAGAAAATTATTCATTTTCACTCTGTTAACAAGTCCAAGAGCAGCGATGAGCGCCGCCCCTCGATAGTTTGGCAGAAACTAAGAAAAGAAATGTTCTAGGTTTCCTCTGCCTACCTGTGCTTTATGCAGTTTTAGCCAAATTCAATAATATATTTTATTTTTTTGGTTTCACGCTTTATCCCACACATACATACATAGTAAGGTAGACAGAAGGAACATGGGAACATGATGTTAAGATACTCTGTTCCCCATTAAGATATTTCGTCTAATATCACTTTGCGTCGATTTCATAAGACATTGCGTTACCACAGTGAAAAAATAAAAAAATATAAGAAAAATATATTCTCCCGAGTGTGAATCAAAGCTACAACCGTCGTCGGGTTGTGCCCCTACACCACGACGGTCTTTACGTATTCATTATGAAAATGAATATTAGTTATTATTTTAATATAACCACAAATGGTGCGTGTGTCAAAATAATACTATATAAATAAGATAACCATTTAAAACAATGGGAAACAGATCAGAGCTAAAATTAATGTACTATACAAAATGAATCCCCGTTACGACCAAATATTATTCAATGATTGAAAATTGGTAGTTATTTCTTTTTTTTTAGCTTTATAGGAAGAGACACCGTGGAAACCAGAGGAAGAGTATTAGACACTCCGTTTTCTATTAAAAGAGATTCATTCCTTAATTTCTGTAAAATTTGTTTTAGTTAAAAAACAAGATAAAATCTTTTTACATATCAATTCAAGTAATAAAATAATATTACCTTTTTTTATTCAAAAATCGTTCAACAATTTAATAATAACAGAAAAAATAAACAAACATACAAACTATAATTTATAATATCACTCGGGTAACCAATAAGCAAATGAGAAAATGCAGTTGAATCCCCTCAAAGCAATTCAAACGAAATAGACTACTCGAAACTACAACTGCCGCGTCTTTTACAGTCCCTGGACAGTCGACTTCGCCTTATAAATGTTTACCTTTAATAAATAAATGAAAATACGGGACATTTACAAGCGAAGCGAAACTTACCTTGGGGAGCGAACGCTATGCTCACTAGATAATAGCTAATATGGGAGTTCGAATATTACACGGACTGCTGGAATACAAAAATCTTTGATATATTTAAAATGTTAAAAAGCACTTCTCTAAAAATATAAATATATTTGTTCCCACAAGTGGTGATCGAACTCTCTTCCATCACAGTCTACCGCTACACCGGGACCACCACGGCCTTTTAAAATCTTGTTTTTTTTAAATATTCCTACGTCAGGCACGATAGAATTAGAAAAATGTATGGCGGTACTGAACGCCGCGATTTGATTTGTTGCAAACAAATTAATTTTCAGAATAGCTTTAAATGAGCAAGAATTTAACATATGTTTTTTATTAAAAATCCGCGAAGCAATACTCAAATTTGAATACCTTATATACTATAGCTGAACATAATTCACAATGAATATGGAACCCAGGACTTTTGAGCCAAACTACCACGAAACTTATCTATACTCTACTCTTCTCTACCTTTTAGAAATCTCTTAATTAAAATATTTAAATAGTATCCATTTTAAAACATGAAAAGCAACATTTAATTTGAAGGTTTTATTATATCTAATATTTAACTCAGCCCCCCAGTTGATTACGGAACCTTATAAGGGTAAATGCCAGCACGTTTATTACCGAGTGACATCAAGGTGAAATGATGACTTGACGTCTTTGGGAGGAGCGGCTAGCGATTGTAAATGTAATGGTTTTATAATTAAATTAGGGTAAGGTTTTATGTTATTTTCAGTTTGTCGCTGTATCCCGCATATAGGATGAGAGAAATTAGAGCTAGGACACTCCGTTCAACACTTTCTGCCGAATTCTCAAGTTTTCTTATAGTGTAATATATATAACAAACAAATAATATATCATAAAAAAAAAATCATAACAACGAAATCTATTGACAATATCATAAAAAGAATTTTAAAATTCAATCTATTTGGTATCTATACACAGATAGTGGAAAATAGTATTATTTTAAACAGCAAATGCAGTTACAGTGAGGCTTACCGTCTGTGTCTTAGCGGGGTCGATACCTATGGAGTTAGTTCTAAAGATCTTTTCTGAAAGATACACTAGATATTGAATAAGCTTGTTCTTTTTGTTTATTTTTATTTATTTTTCAAAAATTTTGTTTTATTATTATTTGTTTGTAATATTGAGATTTATTTTATGTAAATTGATATTTAAGAATTTTTTAAATGCTGAAATTTGAAATATTTATCACAAATTGATATTTGGTGTATTATTAAAATGGTACTTTTGTAATCTTTTTATAAGGAAAATTATATTTATATTTCTTACAAAGTTCCTAATTTTGTAATTAACTGGGTAAAAAAAACGTATATACGAGTAGGAGGGTACACAGACGAAACCTAGTGTTGAAACACTGCGTTTTCCACTTTAAACTCAAGGCTACACTTTCTCTCGTAACCAGAGGGAAAAATGAAAATAATTCCTACCCCCCACCCCCCCTCCACCCCCCAAATGGAAATCAAACCCACAACCATCGATTACAGTCACGTATACATAATATTATAACCAAAACCTTATAAATATTATTTTCTGTACACGCGTTTCACTGACATCCAGGCTAATATAATTCACAGTGCGTCCCCGGTGGCCTATATCCATTTTGCCTGAGCTATGCGTTACCTTTGTTTGGTAATTGACTTACAAATCAACTGCAAAAGAGGCTTAAGTTCTGCTTTTACGCACATTATTTGAATATTTTACTAATATTATATAACGTTGTAGGTTTCCAATGTGCTTGAATTTATTCTTTTTTTAGGGTTCCGTATCCTCCGTCTATCACCAGTCTGTCTCCCACAAACCGTGTCAATTGAAATTACAAATTCGTGGTTATATAGTGTCTTACAAGACCGGGAAAATGAACAAAAAAAATAAGTAGATCAAAACCTAGAAGACTACCTGTAGGCATCGAAACCATCGAGTGTATAGTCTGAGTTACCTTCATCTATCTATACCATATTAATAATGCTGATGCTGAAGAGTTTGTTTGGGCTCAAACCAATATTATATACAATATAATTGGTATAATTGGTATTGTAAACAATAAAAAAATTAAACTGAAAAAAATATATACAAATTATCGTTGTGCCCCAACTTTTAACAAATTAATTATTTCCTATATAAAACATATTTTATAGGCTTCTCTCTCAATAAAATGTCCCCAATAAAGCTCGACAAAGGAACTCATTATATAAATAGTAAGTTAATTTGTCCCAAGGGCAGTGAACGACTTCGCATCTTTTTAAACGTTCAATAAAATCCCAAAGTTTCCCCGACAGGCCGTTCCTTAATATGTTGTTTTTTTTAATGAAATTGTTTACCCACTAGCTTAGTTTAACTAATATTCTAAAAATATCGAAATTCTGTATTTGAAATATAGATTATTTTTATCTCTATGTATTGCTATACCAATATAGGAATAATAATATAGCAAAATTTAATATATATATCACATATTCCTCCGGGAATCAAACCTACAACCATCGCGTGTATAGTTAGATACTGTGCTAATTTTCTACGATAATAAATCAAAGATAAAAATATATTTTAATTGTTTCTATAAAAAAATATATTCTTATTAAAATATATCTGAATTATCCTATAGAATTACTTCTTCATATTTTCTGTAAAATTTATTACTTATTTTGTAGTATTTTTACGAGAAATATACTCGTATATTACAATATAGGAAAACTTGAAAAACCATAGTAATTTCTCCACTCATACCTACCTATTAAGCCATACTCCAACGTTATAGCAACGTATAATTTAATATAAATAGAATTTCCTCCACAAATTTCGACATAATCGGGGTACACGTACTCGTATCAAGTTAAGTTTAAATAAACTACAATTATGTAAGAGAGCGTCGTACAAAGCTCAGGAAACGTAGCGCAAAATTAATTAAGCTTCGCCATACAACGGCGAGGTGGAGGTGAAAAAATACGAGAATCTACTTATTTAAGTAAAGGTTTGATGCCGTTCTGATGTAATGTATAGAATAGAATATCGTTCTTTGCGTTGCAGCTTTACGCAGTGTTAAGAAATTTACACATTTGAGACATTGCGTGTTGAGTGCGAAAAAATATATATAAGAAATAGGTTATTACCTATTTATTATATATATTTTTCGCCAAATAATTTGAAAATATTTTCAATAATATTACTGCAAATATTTTCAATATATGCAGTAATTTTATTAATAGAAAAAAAAGATGATGAAGACGGGCGAATCTGAGTCACATTTGACCGGTTTTTAATATGATAAGTACTAGCCCAAGATCCCAGAGCCTAAAAAAATATAATTTAAGCTTTTAATTTTTCAACCTAATATATAGTAATAATTTTTATATAACAAAAAAATAAAAATTTAGCGAAAAATCACTACTTTCTCTCTGCCAATACATCCTTCTTATTTCTATTCCCGTTATTTTCATTCACTACAAAAAAAAGGATAGGAATTTTAATAAAGCAGTGTCACGTAACTTTCATGGGTAGTAACAAACCCAACGACCAGATCGTTGCAAAATAAACCTAAGTCCACCCACAATATATTTGTTTTATATAGAACTCTACGTACAAACAGTTTATTGAAAGACATCCTTGTTATTTGATAGCTTATATATGATACGGTATTCAATTGAGTAGTTTTATTAGTGCCATAACTAAGGAATATATGCGTTTTCCTTTTTTTTATTATTTAAGGCAAGGAGGTAATTGCTTAGTAATAAAATAGTATGTATATTGTACATATATAGGAGTAGGTACATATATACAAATAGAAAACGAAAAGTCTTAACACTAAAATAAATAATCTGTACATAGCAGGGTAGGCAAAGAGAACATAGAGTTAAGACACTCCGTTCTCCACTTTCCGCCGCATAATTCGAGGTATTTTCGAAGTACGACGGCCCCAAAAAACACTAAATTTCCATTACTTAAAAAATGCACCCTATATGTATATAGAGTGTTATGAAAACTAAAAGTGACATGTGTAACACTAGACTAGGGGGCGGCGGGTCAGCGCGACATCAGTCAGAGATCATTAGTGATTCCCCACATAATGATTGTACCACAGCCTCTCGTATCTCGTTTGTCACGCTCGCTCGGCTGCCTTCTATTAATTATTATTTAAGTCACGTCAAGAGTATTACGTTCTAACTGAGTTTTAGAGCTCCCGCTTGGATTGAAGCTTTTTGAATGGCTTATTAAATCGACATTTTTTATGTTAAATTTGGGAGTGTTGTAAAAATAATTGTTTTTATTTTTGTTGAATTTTTGTAGGGTTCAGTTTTTTATTGTTTTATCTTCACGCTATGTCCCACACATAGCGGGGTCTGTAGGGGGAACCTTAAGATACTTCGTTACCATTAAAATGCTTTCCGTTATCCCCGATCGCAGCCGAGGCGGGGTTGGGTTGCGGAACTCAACGCCACGCTTTGCCCCGTTACCAGAGTGACGATATGAAAATATTTAATATTTAATTTCCTTTAGTGGGAATCGAACCCACAATATGTCACGTTTACAATAGTACGCTTATACCATGTGCACCACGTTTGGCCTCATAGAGTCCAGTAACTATAAAAATTGGTTTGGGTGGCTTAGATATAGGAGAGCGCTTCTTTTAATAATATAAATTGAGAAATTAATTAAAATACAATAAATTAAGCAATAGAGTATCTTCTTAATTCTTAACATTAGTTGAACACGTGATGCCGGAAAGCCTTAAAAAGTTATAGAGATTTTCATATCTTATATCAACAAATAAACGGAACAAAAAAAACCCTCTACCCTCCACAATACCGTAATTTTAGAAGCGAGTGCAAAATCACGTCCCAATGCATCCGGGAGGGCAAAAAAGTATCTTAATTATCATATTGTTGTATAAAATTGTCATTAAAACTCAAAAGTCGATAACATTCAAGTTGCCATTGTAAAAACAGGCCTCTTGAGGAAGGTTCGTTTAGGTCGCGCTAGACACTCGCGCCAGTACTGCCTCTCATTGATTTTTTTAAGTAATAATTTATGATAAAGTAGTATAATATGACTATTTAGTAAAAGTAAAAGATAAAATAAAAAGTAAAAGAAATTTGCGGGGCTTTTTTAATTGTATTTCGTTATCTGCATACATATGTGTGTACATAAAAATACATAATGATCATATTTTAAAAATATATTAAGGTAAACGAGTTGAGAAATAATGTTATATCAAACACCATCAGTTAAGGCAACATGTGAAATCTTAAAACTATACATTACTCCGCGTGTAGCAGGGTAGGTAGAAAGAATCTAGTATTAAAACACTTCGTTCTCCAATTTTCGCCCGAATTAGAGACATTACACGTTGATTGATGGAACAGAACTGCCTTCTGTCCTACTAAAAATCGAAAAACAACAATAATAATAAAATAATAATAAATCAATTAATTTTGACTACATCCCTACACAAAGTGGAGGCAGCACAGTATTTGCGAGGACAAAAAAATATCCCCAGTTAGGTCACGTACATCACTAATTCGCTCCCCGGGTTGAAATCATGTCGGGAATTCACTGTATTCGGTCAGTATCATTTGCTGAGATGAGACGCTTTTGCATATTTATTAAAAAACAAAATTACATAATCAAGAGAATATTGTGTATGATTCTGGAGACATTTTTTTATTAGATAGGGGTTTTTCTGTTTGAATTTCATATGACATGGGGTCTATATAATAATAATAGTATTATATGACTTGTTATCATGGCCTAATTGGAATTTCTTACCAAGATATACACAACATGATGATTGTGGGTTCGATATTCATTGAATGTTTTTTTTTTGGGTAAAGTAGGATAGGCTAAGAGAATCAAGTGTTGAGACACTCCATTAAAATAGTGATGACGAAATCATTGATATCCAAGCGCAATTATTGAACTTAGATTATTATAGGCCGCAATGCCTCAAAAATACAACGGAAAGTAGTAAACGGAAACGAAACGTCTTCAAGAAAACAGAGTGTCTAAGCACTAGGTTAAGTATTTTTATTTCTCTTCATGTGTACACAAGTGAGTACCGTTTTTTACACTATACACAAAGTTATTTAATTTAGCAAAATTGTGCATCGTCACAAAATATTTAAGTTCCACTAAGGAAGAGGAATGGACGCGACTAATTAAATAAGTGCACGTGAGAAAGGAAATGGCTCGCGCTTTCCATACTTTACAAATGAAAAATTTCTGTTCTATATCTACACTATAGGTACATCGCCCTTGAGCCCTTGATATATTAGTAGTCTAATTATATTATTTTTGTTCGAATAAATGATGTGAGTCCATCGTAGCGCAGTTGGACTATTATAGACTATTAATACATATGAGACTAGTATGGCATATTATTATATCATTTGCTTAATTGTTAATGTTTATATTAGTAAACGTAAAAAATAAAAACATCCTTAGACGATTTAGAAGAGGTACGGATTCAAGTGCGTTTATAGTTTTATACCATTTTAAAAAAATATATTTATGTGTGTGGCCGTGATACCACACCACACCGGTTGTATTAGAGGTAGATAAAAATATATTTTTCCCGATGGGATCGAACTTATATCCGTCGCCTTTACAGTGAAATGCTGTTCCACTGCGCCGCAGCCACCTCAACTAAGTTACATTGTATATAATATTTATTTAGAAATTTACTTTAGTTCTTAAATACACTTTATTTATTTCAACCGTATAAGTTTTTCCAGGATAAATACAAATATAACATAGTAGTCTTTAGTTACACAATATTTTTATATCCCCTCATTTCAACTTTTGGCACGAAACCTAACAAGGGAAGTTATCGGAAATAACGCAATCGATCTGTTTACCTGAATACGATTTATTATTACAACATTCACAAACAAACACGTAGCCTATTAAGTTTTTCTGTCAGCGAAATTGGATATTATGTTGTGAGATATGGCCTGCACAGGACAGTAGTCTCGTAAATTAATTTCTTTTTTTATCGTAACGCTGTACTCCTCATATAGCAGGGTAAGCCGAGGGTAGGTTCCGTCTAACCTAGCTTAAAGCCAATCTACAGATAGTATCTTTAAAACTTACTAAGGCGTAAATCTTAGTAAATTTTAAAGAACGAACGAAGTTCTTTAAAGATAAAACATGTTTTAACACCTATGACGTCACAACGCCTGTAAACTAAGCTATTTGTTTCTTATTAAAGCTTATTTGATTTCTTTGAAAGCATCGTATAACTTTCAGAAGAAGAAGAAGAAGGCGTAATCTCTTTTAAGTTGCAAGGTGTATTCAATCGTTATCGTAATGTTCTTCTGACGTCTCAACAATAGCCAGCTTTATGGAATGGAAATGTTTCCAACTTCTATGTATTGTAGTCCTCAGAGTAATGTTCACGTTTAAGAAGATTATTACCGAACTTTCACACTTAATAGGTAAAATACTTTTACTGCGTTACGTGTGTTGCCTCTGTGTTGGAAGTTGTCTGTGTTTTATACGAGTATGTATGTGTTTTAAATCGTTTAGTTTTCAATAATGGAAATTTTTAGATATAAGAAACTAAGTTATTTTATTATTTCTGATATTATACCATTACAGAAAACATTAATAAAACAACTACATAAGTATTTTTAGGCTATTAGTTGATTGTGTTTATAAAATTCAAACATTATCATTTGTTGTTATTATTATTATCAACTATTTTCAAATTTGGATATAAAATTAACAAAATGATTACATTATCAAAACCGAGAATGACTCATACTACACAAAATAAAAACTACACAAAACCTAACCATGTCATAATTTAAAAATCCAGTTATCACTTAACACCACGATAAACATTCCCCAAAATATAAAATCCCCGAAAACAACTTCCCATCTCAATTCACAATAAAATGAAATTTCCTCTCCACCCGACTAAATACCCAATGCATTAACCGTGAAAGATAAAATGACACGTGTAAATATGAAACGATGGTTCAACAGTCCTGCCCTGCGAGCCCGGGGGCCTGGATCCAGCTATTTTCGTCTCACATTATCATACAATAAAGAGTAAAACACTATACCGACAATTTCACATGTAAAATTTCGCTTCATTATTTTTAATGGCGTTCTCTGATTTACGAAACGGCTGAAATGGAACGCCGAATAAAAAGCTGACGACGAACAGGTACCCATTCGTATGTTCGAATGAAACGGAGACACGACGTTTATAAACAAAACTCAGTTTTAAAAATATGGTCGGGTGCCTCTCACGCATGGCGTGGCGGGCGAGCGCGTGGAATATTTTAATGTTCGCTGTAGGTGTCACGGTCCGCCGCCCGCCTATGGACGGCGCCTCCTCCTAACTCCTCTCAAACGGTGGGAACGGCGCTTTATCGTAAGTCATCCCGACTTCCTGTCTCCTTTGTACTACCATTTCCACTCCCGCTTTTTATGTTTTAATTTGTACACGCGACTGTTATTTAAGCGCCGGAGCCCTAATAAGAACAAACTGTCACCAGAATTCCTTACAAATTTCCAGGGCAGGAATTAAAAAATACGAGATTAAAACGAGGGTGATAATTACGGAGGGCTCCCTCGCGGGCTGGAGGGCGCTCGGGATATTTTTTAATATAATATGATGTTGCCAGGTTACGTATCGTACTTGATAATCGTTCGCAACCATCTTAATGAAGCGCGGGCTTTTATTAAGTTTTTTGTGAGGCCCGCGTCAAATTGGGGGCGCGAGTGGAGCGGAGAGGAGGAAAGAAAAACAATCAAGCCTCGTTACGATAAACAACAAAGGGGCTAACAGCAATAAACCCGGTCCACGGCCGTTACTGAAGTTACACGATCATCTCCAATATCTTTCCAAATTTCAATGCGATACATTAACATAAAAAGGAAACAATAACCGTTTAAAATTCTCATCGGAACGGAGTTTTTTATTGGTTTAAAATCACAACTTTGGTATAGAACAGCTGGTGGGTCGCATACAATTGTGATATCGCACTAATGGCTGCCGTATTAATGTAGATTGTAGGTATTTGGCCAGATGACTGCCATCTCTCATCTCAGCTTGTACGTCCAACTTGGCGTTTTTGTTACCACAATTTTGGACTTTTTGGTGCCGAAATAGAAAGTATATTAGCGTGTTTTTGACATATTTTAGACATACGTAACGAGGTTTTGTAAATTTAAATTTAAATTTCCGACGGCCAAGCCGCTGGATCGTAATTAGAGGCTAATGAGACTGAGCTATATGTTTCGTTGAGAGGAGGAGGACGAGGATTGCCATATCATTGAGGTAGTCACTTCTGGCTTATATCTATATAATGTTTATTTAAAGTGATGCGTAACAATGAGAACTGAAATTAGCCTTTGTCGTATACATTTTATTGACAGTATAGAATATCGCCGCTGGGACCGGCGAGCAAACAGACGTTAGATCTCGATGGTTAGGTAGGCCTAGCATTAGTTGATTAAAAGGGGTTTTATTGTCTCAAATGTTATTAGTTCCGCACGTTTTGTCCGCTCTCCTTTTGTTATATTGCTATAATAAATATTTTGTTGAATTCTTTTTTGTTGGTATATAATTTTGTTTACAAATTTTATTGTGTAAAAGCATGAATTCTAACTTTAATTTATAGTAAGTATTAATTATAATAATATTTTAAGCAATTGATTTAATATTAATACCCATCAAGTTCTCAAAAAAAAAGTAATAGAGAAATTAAAATCGCAAACGCTATGGTTGTAGATTCCATTCTCGCTCAGACGAATGAGTTATTTTCTTTCCCCACTCCGGTAATGATAAAAAGCAAGTTGGGGAATCAAATTTATTAACACTAGGTTCCCTGTGCGTACCGTGTTATATCTACACGGGACACAGCGTGAACCTAAAAAAAGAACTTGAAACATTGTAGATAATCTTACTCTATCTCATAGTGGATTCAAAAAGTATTTATATAGTATCGACGCAACCTTTTCACCCCTTCTTTCTGGGGCCAAAGGAAAAACTTTTGCCAATTAGAAACTTACTGATAACAATGTCAAAACTTCGGAAGATACTGGCCTTTGGAAATTATTGTGACATATACGATATATTTTATTTCTACAGCTTTTCGTAATAAAAATAATATAATGTCTTAGTATAAGGCTTAA
The DNA here is from genome assembly GCF_056956725.1 of Heliconius melpomene rosina. NCBI lineage: Eukaryota > Metazoa > Arthropoda > Insecta > Lepidoptera > Nymphalidae > Heliconius > Heliconius melpomene. The sequence continues at coordinate 15,480,242 of NC_140407.1, read as the reverse complement.
ATTAACATAGTCTAGGTTAACTATTTAGTCATATAAATAAGCATACATAATATATTTATTATATAAAGGCCGTCGTAGCGTGACAGTATATGGTCTGACAGTGAGCGTGACAATTGTGACATCTATTTACACTCGGGAATGTATTATTTCATCATTTCTGTGCTATGGTACAAAGATAAGCCGCGGTGTTGAGTTGCGCTACTCAAGGTCTACAAAATTTGGCGGACATTGTATTAACACTAGGATCCCTCTGCTTGCCCTGCTATATGCGAGATCCAGCTTGAATCTAAGGAAACCGGCCAAGCGCAAGTCGAACTTACCCATCGAGGGCTACATAACAATTTCAAATTGTTATGTAGTACAATTTATAAAGGTTGACAAACTTAAATCTGTAGTATTATTAATTACTTTAAACATAGTAAATTTTCTACAAATACAACTTAAACCACCTTTCTTTACACCCAAACTAATTTTCCCATCAAAAACAATCAACAATGATCATTAACAGATGATAACTACATAATTAAACAATGAGCAATGATGGCCACAGAGTGTCATTAAAATGTCGATAATGAGGCCCTACTTGTACGAGACAGGGTCGTTATACCGGCTCACGGGGAGAATTAAAGATGATAGCGTATTAATCTCTTTATGTTACATTAATTATGCTGATATTGCATGGCGTGTGCTCGATTTAAGCTGTCTAACGAGTTTAATGTCAATATGTACTATGTGAGATTATAGTTTAAATTCTATTTGGGAGGGTATTCATATTTTTTTAGCTTCTCCTTGCATTCTGCACATAGGTAATTTGGTTAATTGGTGACAGAGGTAATTTGGGTACCTAGTATTAAGACGATCTTGGATTATTTTTAGTAAAGATAATAACTAATACGTTTTACAGTTTTATTGTAGAATAATACGAACAAAATAACCTTAATAAACAATTAAGAAGAATAGTGACATTGTGATTTCTCACTATAATCTTATATAATCTCTCTGTTCTCACAAAATACCACTAAAACTTTATTAAAATCATTTCTAAATATCAAACACCTTATTTCGTAAACATTTTCCAAAATCATTTCACAAAACTTGAAGTTAACAATTATAACTTTTGATAAACACACAACACCAAATATCCGAACAGACGATAGACAGATGGCTCAACACAAAACACTGGGAGAGGGATCAATCCCAATCCGGAGGTCACAAACAAAATTAGGGCGAACATAAATAACGTTATCCAAATGAATAATTAAAGTGTAGGTGTACCTGTAGGTCCAGTAATGTGACATATGCGACAAGAACTGAAACGTACCGAAATGCAACAATGGGCCTAGGGAGCGTCAATTTTGCCCAATTTCCGTAACGTCTAGTCATCATATGTAGGGCCATTGTACACTTATATTTGGGACTGAATCACAGCAAATTGAACCTTATACCATCGAAATAAGAGCCGCAGGTGGAAATTCATATTGTCCACCACTAATCCATTAGCGATTCGATTCTTACAATGCTTGATGTGAAACCCCAAAACTGTCCTTTGTGCTTTATCATTGCGTCACAGGATTATAGATTGTGTTCTGATACGCAATAAAGATCTTTAAATATATGTACCATTGAGACCAAATTGTTTTCTACGTATGTACATTCAATCAATTACTATTGGCCCAATATTAATTCTTAGCAATATTTACTTTATATCTGCTAAGAAATAAGAAGAATTTTTGCATCATTTCTAAATTATTTACTATATAATATTTAAGATTAAGTAACTAAAATTTATATATGAAAATCATTATTTACAAATACAGAAACCCACCATATTATGGTAAACAAATCTGACAAACAAAAACAAAACACAAGAGAGTAATCAACTACAAATATAGTCCGCACGTACAAATCAGGGCGTAGAAAGCGAAATAAAGTTTTGATGTAAAAAGTTCTTTTTTTATACGTCGTTCCCGAATTTCAGAGGCGTAAGGAACTAGGAGTACTTTATTATATACATATGTGGGTATGTATGTATTGATTCTCTTTTTGTGACATCTATTATATAAACACCGAACTCCTGGACTTTAGAAATAGAAATTTGGCATGTGGGCCTTAACTATGGTCAGGAATGATATTTTAAGTAAGTTAGCTTCACGCTACATCCCGTATAAAGCAAGGTATAGGGGAGGCAGAGAAAACCTAGTGTAAAGATACTTCGTTCTCCGCTTTAATTTAAGTATTATAATCGTATGTTCATATAAAATAAGCCCATAAAGAATCTTTAGTGATTTCTAACAATTACTAAGTTTCGTTTCGTGAAATAATTTCACAACGATTTGTCTATTTTAATATGGGATGAGAGGAATATTGATTGTACTGTCGCTTACGATACTCATTATGGAAAGGGACAGTGATGGATATCATATGTGAATTTAGTGTTCTGTAAGGCTGTATAAGCTTTTATTTTCTTTTCATAAATTTTTTTTGGAGATATCATGGTACATTCCTTGTCTTATTCTAAAATACGATGATTGTGGGTTCGATTCTTTGGAAGATTGAGTTATTTTATTTTAACACTCTTATAAGACAAAGCGCGTCGCTTCGTTGAGATGTACCACTCAATTGGGCAATGTCTCGAATTCGAATATAGTTCCCAATCCTTTCGGTTCTCGTTCCCGAACTCTCAACCATGATGACAGCCTCCATATTACTTACTATGTATAGCCAATATGCATTTTAAATTTTATTTTCTTTTTAAAAAACTATCATTTTATAGTTTTTATACTTTATAGATAGGTTTATAGGTTTTCTTATAAGAACGTACTATATACAGCTTTCTATAAATAGCTTGCACTTTTCACCCCTCGTCACCTTGAGATACAAGGTATTAGACTCTTTAAGTTTTTTTTTATATCTATTTATCTAGTCTTCAAGATAAAAGTAAAATTAATCACTAGCGACCCGTTTGAGGATTCGCCCGCTTGATAATAAATTACCTACTTTTACGAATAACTTTCGTGTTCTAATAACATTATAACTTCACACATTAAAAATTTATATCTAATATTAGTGTAGTATTAATGTAATAAAATGTAAGAATCTGAATTTTAGCCCATCGTATCATCACGAAACTTGGCAGTTATGTGTAATTTAGGTGATCATACAAAAATATGGTATCGTCGAGCTGATCTGAAAATGAAGACAGGACCTAATGGGACTCTTCAGAGATCACTTGAGTTCTGCCTCATATAATTTATAGCGCCAAGCACACTTTATATAACTTGTAGCACTTGATGTAGAAAAACGTGTCTCTATGTTGGTTTTTAAGCACCTATTAATTAGTAAAAACATAAAAATCAAATTCAATACAATTGTATAATATTAAGACACTAAATTCTTCACTTTCCATTTTAGTAATGTTCCGTAGAGATTCACGCCTAATAAGCGTTATACGAAGAAAGTTTTATAGCCTCGTTAATTAAGACAAAGTTTTTCATAATAAAAACAATTAGAGCTATAAAGGCCAGTGAAGTATTATACAAGTATACAAGTAACTGGTAATTGCGTAGTCCACCGAGGTGCTGTATAAAAACTTGTGTATTGGCAGTTTGTTACGATAGTCATTATAGTATTAACGTAGATGGGTGAGTTAAGATAAATGTTTGCAATTTTTTTGTATATTATTTCTTATATATTGCTTAGTGAATTTAATAAAAATAAAACGGGACGATATTAAAACAACTTTAAATATAAATATTCCTCAAATATTTACTTTCAAGCACAAAGCCTTTTTAAACAATTTATGCTTCAATTATTTTATTTTTTATGTCTGTATATAAATCTAGAATATCAACTAAATCATAGTAATTAAATTACAATTATTATGAAGACGAAGTCGACCCCCGCATATGAACTTGGCTTCCATTTTTCACATATATGTTTTTATAGGACATACTATATCCACTATTCAATATCGATATACAATAATACAAGTATAGAACATAGTTCAGACACTTGATAGAAGTAAAGATATTGAATATCTGTTTCTATGTAACTTGGAACAGTTGCTATGCAATTAAATATGGTTGTTCTGTATTGAACATGATCTATTAATAATAACTGAATACTATATTGAAATTGAGACCAGTTGTGGCACAGTGGCACAACAGCGTGCGATGTTAACGTGACAGGTTATGAGTTTATTCCCTCAAAGAAATGAAATATTTAAATAATAATGAAAATAATTTTCTCCCTTTAGTAACGTCCTAAGTTTCTTTAAGGGAACGGAATGTCTTACTAGGTTCCCAGGTTTCTTCTGCCTAACCTGTCACGTGCAGGTTATGGCGTAAAGCTAAAAAAATAAATTACTGTACCCAAATTACAATATATGTATATAATATATATTATTATATATAGGTTAGAATCTATTTATTTTCTAAATTGAAGTACTTCAGTATATCTATAAAGGATCTAAAAATAACTTGGTTATTTTATATGTGGTCATAAGTGGCAGAGTAGATGGGATGCTAATTTATTTATTTTGACCATCTCGACTACTGTATGGAAATTGCTTACCTTCTTGAAATATTTCCATTTCTTGTTATTGCTCTTCACGTTTCTCTGGGAAATAGTAAAATTATTTTATATTTAAAACCAAATATTTTTATACTGAATGTTAAGACTCTATTATAAGTTTGAAAAGAAAATGTCTCTGTCCTCTGAAACTGAACTGACGACGTCAACTTAGTTGGAACATTTTCTTTTTTTTTATATCAGTAAAATATTATAAAAAGTCACACCCTTCTCTACTTTCCCAGGATATTGTGTTTTAAGTATCAGAAACTTTATGTGGATGGAAACACGGTGTGGGTTTGATTCACAATAGGGGAAATTAATTCTTTTCAATAACCTGGTCTGGCTCAGCGCATAATATCTTGAATTTAAACGGGAAGCAAACAACTGAGTGTTTTTACACTATTTTCTCTCTGACTGTGTAAAGCTGAAAAAACTAAATAAACTGAAAATGATGTTTATTTTATTATTTAAATGAAGGTACATCTAACCCACAACAATCAGCTACTTCTAGCCTATATCAAAACTTAACTCGAAATAGTTTTAACCTTTACCTTTAAAACTAAGTAAACTTCTCATTCAATTCAATTGAACAAGTATCCAACTAGAAACTAGAAAATTAAAAACAACGTAACACTAATAGAAAGCGTATTTAAGATCGTTGAGGCAGAAAACCTTGGATGGCCCTCGGTAGGAAGAGGCCTCTTGAATACGAATTAGGGAATCTCTACCCTCAATCTGGTCTATATATGCATAAAGTGTTACCTGAACATTGATTTTTGGTACATTTTTTTAGTCAACCCCATATTGTGCTATTTTGTTTAAGAATTTCAAAGCAGTCTTTAAGATTACATCTTTATTTGCCTTTTTGTTGTTTCACATTTAGATTTTTATTATGTGTATCTCTTTTTAGAATATTATTGGGATTTGTATAATTTTTTTAGAATATTATTATCACTGTACCCTGCTTATATCAGTTCAGGTGGAGGAAACAGATTATTATAACAATATGTTTCTCACTTTCTTATCTCCCAACACTCCTCATTTTTCGAGACATTGTGTTGAGCACCGCTACTTATCACGCGAGTAGCGGTGCTTAACACCATGTCTCCAAGTGAAAAGAAATGAAGAAAAAAGTTAATCGAACGGGAAAAAAGTGAAGCTATATCAAAATGCCCATACTGCACAAGTACCTAAGTATCAGATACATATCTACGGCTATAACACTTTATATTCAGAATACGTTAAACATTTGAGCAGCGTATTAAGCACACATGACACGTTGGAAATCTTTTAAAGTACTTAGAAGTTTAAAGGTACATTTAATAGAGTTGGTGCCTCCTTCTCCTTCCTTACAAACTGAGACGACACATGTCAGCAATCTGCTGCCGATCGCGATTTTATCTTGAACTTAATAAAATGACACTCTCGTGTGGGTTGAGTGGAGAGAGTTGAGCGTATTTAGTGTTAAAATATTTAGTGAGTGATTTGTTAGAGGGAATGAGATGGTTGTGAATTAGCACTTTATTTTTTTCTTTTTAGTTTTATTGTACTCCAAATATAGCTGAAGAATAGAAAAATTATTGAGACTCCACTTTCTACTTTCTCGTCAATCAGGAAGTCAACTTTCACGTTTTATCTTATAACCAGTTCGTACCCACGACGCTATTGCAGTCAGTCGTTGAATTTTATAAAGTAAAGCCTAAAAATAAGTATGTATATAAAGATCCATTTTTAAGAAAAATTGTAGAGAAAAGTAAATATTAAAAAAAGTAAAAGTAAATTATTATTTTCTCATGGAAATAAAATTATTCTAAGAAAAGCCGACGACGGTTTTTGTAGGTTCGTTCTCAATCGAAGGAAATACCAATTTTATTTTTCCCCTCTTTGCTAGAGAGCTCGAGCGCGGCTTAGAGTCTCCCCACTCAACGCACAAAGTATCTTATTGGAGGTGGAGATAATAGAACAGAGTGTTTTGATACTACTGTGTCACGCTAGGGCTACCCTTTCTCCCGCATAAAATAAATAGAATATTTGCATGCGTGATAAAGCGTGAAACTAAATATAAAAAATATTCATCAACTTGTACCACACATTAAAGCGTTAACATGCTCGTGCGAGTTTGCTCGGATCCCTCAGATCTGTGTTGGCCCGATACTCGGAAACCGCCGACGATTGTGTTTTTTAAATAAATCGCGAATCCAGCTGAATAAAGACTCACTTCCTTATGTTTAATATTTACCCTTTTATATAAAACTAGTCGTCGCCCACAGATTTTACGAGGTAAAATGAAAAAAAATAGATTTTCCCGATTTTGTTGGAATTTCGAGGATTCTTCTCTTAATGCTCCCCTATACTACTTAATCTACCCACATGACAAATTTAAGCTATGTCTAGAAGTTTAGTCAGAAACGGAATATTTTTATTTATTATAGATTTTTATAGTTCTACTAATAACGAGAGAACTAGACAAAAATTGTAACGATAGGAAATATTGTTTTTAATAATGATTTACTATTCACAAGAGGGATCTATGTTTTTTCCTTTTTATGGTATTTAAATTATTATTTAATAAATTGTATTAATTAATATTAAAATATCTCACAACAATAAGAAAGATGGTTTCACACTTTTTCCCGCTAAGCAGGGTACAGTAGGGAAAACCCAGAGTTAAAACTCTCCATTTTCTACCTGTCATTTAATTATCGAAACATTATGAATTGCTTGCTGAAACGCAACGTCTTTATCAACTAGAGCGAAGATATAAAATAAATAAAATCATTCTGGCGAGTGGTAATCGAACCTACAATAATCGCAATCACAGCTTTACGCTGCCCTACTATGCCACGTAGGCACTACATGCACAGTATAAAATAATTATAGTTTTTTCATGCAATTTAATATAACTACAATCAATTTCCATTGGAAAGGCTATATTTGAGCAAGTCTTCCTTCTGCTATAACATATTTGAGATAGTCGCAAAGTGTAATGTGCGAAAAATAAGGTCCTCGCATTGCTCCCGCCCGAGGATTTTCTACGTTGTAGATTTAGACAACTGGAAGAGATACGTCTGTTCTATTACAATGTTCGGAATTTTCAAATTTTCTCTACTTGATATATTTTATAAAAAATACTCTACTACTAAAATTAAAATACTGGCTAGGTATGATAGTTTATATTGCTTTTTTGGGGTCGTTGTGGTGCAGCAGCAGCTCGTCTGACTGTAAACTGGACGGATGCAATCATTGCTTTTTTTTTAACTAGTTTAAAAAAAATACTAGGGTTCACAAATATACATTAATTATAGAATATATTGTAAAAACTATCTAGTAATTGTATATACGTGCCAACAGCTGAGCAGTGCACGAGATACAGTGATCCGTTTTGTTTCCGAGCGCACTACCGATATTGAGACCGGTACCGAGACAGCTTTAAAATATTTCTCATACAATCTTATATAACGTTTATGTATACGTATATTTTGTTTAGAGTGAATTTCTTTTATAAAATATTATGTGTAACTTGATTTTTTAAATATTAATTGGATGTTTACCTTAGTTGTTTTTGCTTATATTCTGATTGATAGCTATGGTTATTTAGCTTTAAGCTGTATCCCATATATAGCAGGGTAGATAGAGAGAACCTAGTGTTAAGACACTCTGTTTTCCAGGTTCCAGTCAATTATGAAGATATTGAGTTAAGTGGAATTCAACGCAAGCGCTTTGTCTAACATGTCTTGTTGGACATAGCGCGTAACACCAGAGAACTTAACAGAATTAAAAATTGTATTGTCCAAGTGAAACCACAAGAGAATCTTCGTGTATTTAATTTTTTTTAATACATAAACATCAATGAAAAAAAAACTTTATGTGAGTCTAATATTCATAAGTTATTTATAACTTGATAATATTCCTTTGACACGGAATAAGATATCAAAAGAAGATATTAAGAAAATTGTTTTATTACAAATAACGAGAGAAATCGCACTATCGAGTTTCGCTACCCAACACGCGATGTCACAAAATGAGGCGAAAAGTATGGAATGGAATGTTTGTAACTAGTTCAACTCTAAGGTAGAGTTCGCCTCGCTATAAGAATACAACGTAAGATATGTCTCATATAGTAGATTTCTTTAATTTCTTTATATATGGTTTAAGAATTCATTTATTTCTCATTCAGAATTTTTATTTAATAACTAAAAAACACATAAAAAATCTAATAAGGAAATAAGTATTTATTCAAATCTAACATTCAAAAGTTATTTATCTATAACTTAATAACTTTCCTTTGAAACGGAATGAGACATCAAAAGAAACTTAAAAACATGTTAGTTATTTAGAAAACTAATTTTATACAAAATGAGATTTGCCTTTTCAACGGCCAATGCCACAAAGTGCGCTCACAGTTTTCATATCAAACAAACTCATTACGGCCCGCGAGTATTAAACTATGTGCTACTTTATAAAATAACTAGTTATCTCAATATGGTGAATCTTGTATTTACTTTTTTTTCATTTGCTCGCTCTGGTAACGAAGTTAAACGGCGTTGAGTTTCGCCACTCAACACGCAACGCCTCCAAAATTCGCTGGAAAGTTAGGAACAGAAATATCTGGTCGTCTCTGCTACCTACGGGATACAGCGTGGAAGCTTCATATTTACTTTATTAGGATTTGAACCCGTACCTATGAAAGCTGATTTGAAATTCGTTTGATGAGATCTGAAATTACTAGTCACACTGCTTGAACGGCTTCCAAGGGATATAGGTTTGAATATCGCTACATTTAATCTTTTTATTTGTTTTCTAAAAAAAGTATTTTTCTTTCCTAAGTGTGGAATAACATTTTAAAAAATGTTAAAAATCTTCTATTTACTCTAGCATCCCTTTAGACGCGGATTGCGCCAATTACTTTGTCTGCGGCTCTCTAAATAAATAGTGAAAGGATATTTTAACAAGATATAAGAACGAAATCGTGTTGTTTAATTAATTTTGTGGTAATGTTGCGCAGATTCTCTACAGTATTTTAGAGTGGTTCGTCTGAAAATAGTAGGTTTATTGATTTTAAAGCAATAAATGGATATGGAAACAGTTGTTTTTTATTCAGAATTGTAAACTGTAATATATAAATAGATTTTAAAATGTTGCAATAGGGATATTCGCCTGTCAAAGCACGTTTCACGGATTTTCACGGATTTCATAACTTGTACCTTTGAATTCCTTAAGCAAAATATTAATAGTAGTATGCACGCAGTAAGCAGTATTCGGATATAATTTCTGAAGTTCACTTAAAATATTTTTTTATTTAATATATTTTATTTTAACAATATATATTTATCGGAAAGAAAAAATACCGTTCAAATATTTTATATCAATTCACATTATAGTAGTTCAAAAATTTTAAAACTATCCAAATCCATTATGATCTGTCATTTTATATAGTTTCTTTTTTTTAGTAGTTTGAAACAGCAATAAAAGAAATTAGCAATTTTTCACTTTCGATACTTTACCTAGGGATCGCCGATATACCTATGTATTTATACGTATAAACACAGTAAGAAATAGAGCCCGAACGCTATAACTCATGCCAGTTTTTGTTTTCTATTCACAAAATTCGACATGGAAACACTTTTTATATACGAGAGCGAGTCTCAAAATAAATAGGTGGCAACATTATTCGCTCTAACGACGCGGAAGACAAATTTCCACGTATACCTTTACATTTGGGCCGAGACGAAAAGATGGAGTGCGTGGTTCTAGCGAGATATGCACGGCTGTGAGATACTCCGTAGGGAACATAGTAGGTGGTACTACAGATATCGATAGTTTAGTTTTATTTTTATATTCATCCTTTTTTGAGTTCAGCGGAGAGAAGAGAGTGGACTTCGCATCCCCATTTAGACACATAGAAATTTCTAACGACGTAAAGCGTCATTGAATATTGAACTTGGCTCCCATTTTATATAGTTTACATGTATGTTTTTGATGGGATAGAAATATTACGTGCTGAGGAATTCCACTAAATAGACGGGGAAGTGAAAAAACATTTAACAAATTATTTTACGTAATTTTCTCCGAATACTACTCGAGCTTACAATTATTGTGTTTAGTCAGGCACGTCCCAAAGGCGCGTTAATAGCGCCGGAATACACACACATTCATATAAAATGGAAGATTAATAATATTAAAAAATAATGAATATTATTTTCTAAAATATTTATGCCGTTTAACTATTAATTCGTAAAATTAGTTTTTACATAAAAACTCAATTTCTCTCGCTAAGATCTCATGCGTTTAACGGTTCTTTCGTTACTCATTCTCTGGACATGCCCAAACTTGAACCCGTTCTTCTTCATGAAAAAAAAATCTTTTTTTGCTCGCACATACCAAGATAGGCAGTCGGGAACCTGGGAACCTAGTGTTAAGACACTCTGTTTCCGTTAAGACTCTGTTTCCCACTTTCCACCAAATCCTAGGGGCATTGTATATTGAAAGGCGGATATCAACACGCAACTTTCTATACATTATATTATTAGAAAATAAAATAAAATACCTAATAAAAGTTATATAAAGAAGTCTATCGACGGAACACCACTAGTGCCACACATACATATGTGTATGTCCATAATCTAATAAGTTGTACGAATATTGACGTGGAGATTTGTGGCGGTTTTTTGTTACTGTACAATTGATATCTCGATAGTCGATACTATATCGAATACGATACGTACGGTTCTACAAATGGCGGGCGTATATTTTTTTATGTATTATGTCATTCTTTATAAACATGATTTAGGGTAGGGTTACTCATATATTATAGAATATTATTCAATCTTCTCCCTTGAGTGTTAAAACATTCCATTTCCCAATATTCGAAACATAGTGTGTTGGGTGGCGGAACACAATACCGTGTGAACACAGTAGGTACCTTTGTTTTCTTACCACAGCGAGGCAATGAAAGGCGAGACACGGGGATCAACACCTTAGTCGTCGTTACAGCAGGAAGATATGCCACGATAGCATTTTAAAATATATGTACCATTAAATCTCGAAATTGTTTGAGAAGTGTCTCAACACTCGGTTTCCTGCCTACTCTGTGAATAACTCTGTGACTAGTGAGTATGTTACTTAGAGAAATAGTATGTTTAGGAACATTTGTTTCCTGCCTTCCATCACTAGATACGTAATGTAAAAATGGAGAACAGAGAGATATTTTTTATACCATTTTTAATACGTTTTGCAAATAGATAATTTAATTTTGCAAATTTTATAAAAGCATATTTATAAATATTTAGCTTATGTGTATATATAGTTTCGCATGATATACACCATAACGGTATCTGAGTGTTGTGAAGTGGACCAAACGGGGCTCACTCTGTCGAAATTAATATGTTGAGAGGAATCTCTTATTATCATTAAATACATAAATTAAATTAAATTATCATTGTATTAATAATGAAATGAAACTTAATAAAATATATAACAAATCTGACACTTTTCTATATTCCAATTTAATATAACAGTATTTAACTTTTTTTAGTATAACAGGGTATGTGTAGAGAGAATCTAATGTCTAAATACTTCGTTCTTCATTCGTTTGTTATTTTTACTCTCAAATTCGAGATATTGCATATTGATTATCGGAGATCAACGCCGTGTCTTGTCTTGCCAGATCGATGACATCATAGCGATTCATTTTACCAGAATGGAGACAGGTAAATCCGCAACCATTACCTTGTTCTTGTTACGCGGAAAAAAAGTGCGAAAAAAATGCTTGAACCTCATTTAAGCCTAGTACATAGATATAAGTTGCAGTACAAAATGTTTACGAGGTGTACTTTATAGGCACTTAAAAGTTAATTGATGCATTGTCGCAATAATTTAGAGCACGCCATCGAACCTCGCTGTTTAATTAGTCACATAGGGTTGTCACTTTTGTCCACAGTATTTTCTAAAATTGTTAAAAATATTTTAGATATGAATAATCTTACTTCTCAACAAATTCTTTGCAAAAAATTGAAGAAAACTAGGTTATCACTGATACAGCTTAAAGCTGAAAATTTTCCAAAAGAGTTGCTTAGTTTAAAACAAGAAGCGTACATCGTAGCCTAATTCCTAAAATAATATAAATATGCAAAAATGTATCCTAATTTGTATGAATAATCTTTAAAGACCATAATTTATATTATAAATACTAAAATATTCTCTATTAAATCAGCTTTATTTTCCAATTGTAAAACATATTTTCTTTTTGACGTGAAATGTATACAAAGTGACGTGCCAAACGGATTGCGACATCAATCTTTCTGTGTGCCCACCTGGGAGTCCTCATGCATTTTACGTGACCGTCTTCCAGTATCAGGTACACTATTTTTATAAGATTAAAATAAACTCTATTTTTTAAATGTCAAATACTGTGTTCAGATTTTATTGCTTCTTTTTTAATCTATTATTTAAATATACGATAAATGTTTACAGATCTATTTCTTAATTTCAATAAATGTGTCGTTGCAGTATTCTTATTTTCTTATTAAATATATAGAAACTAATCACAGATCACTCTGTTCTCTTAATTATTTATTCATGTTTTGTATTTAAAACTTGGTTTTCTGAAATTATCTTAAAACTCACAAATAGCTGAACACAGTTTAAGTGATACATTTACAAATCGTTTCACCTAACAAGTAATAGGTTTCATAAAATATGCTATATTAGGCACATAAAAATAATCTAATAAATTATTTTTATATAACATAGGTATACCCAAATAAGTTTTTTTTGTTTCCCTTGCATGCATATATTCACATTTCTCTAGATATATATTTTACACCCATCCTGCGTAATTGTGCATCAAATGCTTTAAATATATTTAATAACAATAATTATTTTTAAACCTCCAACGACGAAGTCCATAAAGACAGACAATCCAGCTACGTCACAACGACGCCAATACTAAAATCAAAGCAATCATAAATACTCCAAATAACCAAACTCACAAATTTTACTACTTCCTTTTATTACATAAGTACGATAACCACCAACTAAAAATAATATAATAATTTACGACACCGTCGACAACCCTAGACGCCATCAAAGTGCGAACAAAACAAATTAACATAGTATGTCACGCGACTCCGTCTATAGAAAGTAATTAAAAATAAATACAGCGGTCGATGTGATGATACCACAACGCTTTTAACAACTTGCTATGTCATTAAGTAATTAGAATTTTCCAATTCGTATTATTATGTCGTGTTTTATATAATTTCGATGGTCAAACAGGTGGGTATGTGGTACGATCGTTTGTATAATATAATAGATTTTTTTGGTACAATTTTGTTTTTCAGCTTCACGCTCTATTTCGTATATAGCAGAGTAAGAAGTGGGAACCTAAAAGTGTTAAGACAGTACGTCCCCCAATTTCAATTTATTAATCGTAATTCAAATACTGACCGCCGTGACTCATTGTATACGTGACGGGTTGAAGGTTCGAATTCCACATGAGGAAATGGAATATCACACAAGCACGTCGTGGCCTGGTTGTATCTCAATACCACGGTTTCCTCAAGAAGAAGATAAAAAAGATATTATATTTTCATCCTCAAATACAAATTGATCCAACCAACGCTATAATAACAACAATGGCACACTAATAACTCGTACTTGTATCTGGTTTGAGCAAACATTTGAATTTGGAGGGTTTGTTCCAATATTATCATTTATAGGATCATGCAATCGCTTAACTTACTTTATTTTATGTTTGTGATTGCTTAGAGCCTAACTCTTGAATAAAGAAAAAGTATGAACTTTATATTTTTCTTTCTGCTGTATCCTGCACATAACAAGGTAGGCAGTGGGACCATAGTCACCTAATGTTAAGATAAGTCATTTCCGTTCCCTACTTTCCATGGAATTCTGGAGGCATTTCGTGTTGAGTGGTGGAGTTTAACGCCGCGCCTTACCTTGTTACCAGAGCGAGGAATAAAAAATTAAAAAAAAATCATGTCCTCGAGTGGAATCAAACCTGTAATCTCTCGCGTGTGCCCCTGCGCCACATCTGGCCTGACTTAAAAATGTTAAAATTGCTTAATAGGCAGAAGCAGATCCCCGTAATAAGTCACGCCATTCTCTAAATGCCTGCAAAAAAATAATGCGAGATGCATTGGCATAAAACTAAATAATTAGAATATTTTACTCGAAATTGAACCCACGTATCAAAAAATGATTTAATAATAAGAAAAGGGTACGGACCAAGTGACTGTATTGGTATATAGCTATAGCAATTCAGCAGCTATAAGCAAATAAACATACATACATTGCTCCACATTGTTATATTTAAAAGCATATTGAAATAGAGCGACCTCGGTAATACTCATTAAGCAGTATCTGTTTGGACGCCCCCCACAACCAACCACTCCCCGCCTGTTCGTGCTTCGTCAACCATAGTTTAAAGCTACCTGTTTGTGTTCGGCTTTTATTAAAAAGTGCCAGTAGATAGAACTGAAGCGCGGTAATTAAAGGTTATGGTCAAATTGAACATTTTCACAATTCAATAATTCAGGAACTTCGTGACACACAATATTTTGTTAATGAATATGTTATGCACTAGTTTTGGTCTGCGGATTCGCTTTCGTGGTCAAATGGAAATAAGTAAGAGTTGTGCTTTTATAATGAGGAGAGAGATAACTCTGACTACAGGTGTAGTGGTAATCGACATGATTAACGTGATGTAATATTATTGACGTAGCAATAGGGGTACCGAGTGGCCCGCGACCACACCAAAATATTCATGTGCCAATCCGTGTAAGGCAAAGTCCGGCGTTAAGTTCCGCCATCAACACGCATTTCCTCCAGAATTCGACGAAAAGAAACTTCTGAAGGTTCTCACTAAGGAACGGAAGTTACTTAGTGAGAACGGGGCGTCTTAAGACAAGGTTCTCTCTGCGTACCCTGCTATGTGCGTAATACAGTGTAAAGCTTTAAATAAAACGTGTATTATATTTATTCAATAAAATAAGATTATTTTTCCACTTGGTGTTAACAAGAGTAGGTATAATTTGTTTGAACATGTTTAATGAATTGTAAGAAGAAAGGCATGACCTTGTCCATTTCACCAGGTTTTAAGAAGTACTAAGTTTTTTAGGTCACGGATCTTAGCCGTTGTCTCTATATGATATCGCATATTGCAGATAGGCAACACCTGGAACTACACGAAGTAGAACGCTGAAATTTATCATGTAAGTTTCTCCAGCATTGAAAGGAGTGTTAAGAGAGAATTTTCCAAAATTTCTTTGAGAACGGAACGGAAAGAGGGAAAAAAATGGGACTTTACGTTTTGTAGATCACGCAAAGGAAGGTGCGAGTGTGGCCGCTAGTCTCATAATAAAGACATCTTTTTAACGAAGACGAAAAGTAATTCAAGAATTTTCCATCAAATTTTGCTGCCTCTAAGAATCGATAAACTTGGGCTTTATATCAATTTTATTGAATATCGTTTTAACAATCTCAAAGTTTACCCTAAAACGTACCTGAAAGGATGAAGTGTAAATTTACTTTGTGTTAAAAAAAATCTGTTAAGTGCGTGTCGGATTCGCCCAGGGTTTCGTATATATTTCATGACGGTAATTCTTTCTTAAACTTAAGGCGGGCGGGCGTATTGACTAATTTTGTGGTAAATATATATATTTTTCAATGATATATATTTTTAAATTGTACTGTAAATTCTCATTTCTTGCCAATTTTCATAATTCTAGGTTATCGGGAAATAACTTACAAGATGTGACTATAAAGTTTATTTTTTTTATATGGAAGAGTTTGTTAAACTGATTACTTAATAATTATATAAGCTATTTTATATTTATAAATTGATACCTCCACGGGTTCTGGAGAAAAGGGCTCTTTTTACACGGACAGACGCACAACGTAGTAATCTTAGAATGGCCGCTTTTTTATTTTAAGTTAAAGAACCCTAAAAACATGGCTGAGATAAACTTTGAAGGTTAGATTATTGATTTAATGATATTTTTATACACCTTATAAAAGGGCTTCGTAGACTACTTTCGATTTTGTATTTTACTGCGTAATTAAGCACTTTCGCTGAAGATTATTTAATGTTGTTTAATATAATGTAAAGTCTACAGAGAACTCTACACTCTCTTCATGTTGTTATTGTTTGTTAACCTGAAAGTAGTTCCAGTTTATTTTATGTAAAACGTGGGACACCAGGTAGGAACGAAGTTCCTTCGGCTAATGTAGAATCGACACAAATTGCAAAAAAAGTCGTGCTCAATTTTATATAGATTTTCTTAAATTTTCTCTTAAATTTTGCTGATTAGTTTTTATTTAAGTACAAGAAAGTATTTAGGAAATTCAGTATTTTAGGAAATAATAAATTACTTAAAATAAAAAAACATCGTAATTCAAATTATCAACTAAAAAAAGAAAGAGAGAGAAAGAGAAAGGTATTATACACTACTCGTCTGTGTATGCGACTGTCGCGCCTGCGCGCGTCTCATTTAACGGTTTTATTCCACGCATTTTTCTTACGGTTTTACTATCACATTTTTTTCAGTTCTAATATGGCTTCCGCCATGGTCGCTCAACCGGTGATCTTCTGGTTTACCTTACCCACCGTTGGGCTGCGGCAATTGAAAGCAAAGGAGAGGGCCTGGCAGTTAGTTTGGACATGGCGAAGGCCTTTGATCGAGTGTGGCATGGGGCGCTCCTTGCTAAACTTCCATCCTATGGGCTTCCCGAGAACTTATGCAGGTGGATCGCCAGCTTTCTCACTGGGCGCAGCATCAAGGTCGCTGTCGACGGTTTTTGCTCCAAACATATGCCCGTGAACGCTGGCGTTCCCCAAGGCTGCGTGCTGTCCCCCACGCTGTTTCTTCTGCATATCAATGACATGCTGGAGGATTCTAGCATTCATTGCTATGCAGATGACAGCACGGTGGACGCTGTTTACTCCGGCCGCGCAAGTCTTTCTCGGGAAAACGCTGAACAGTGCCGAAATAAACTTGTGTCTTCTGTTGAGGCATCCCTCGAGAATGTCTCTTCATGGGGTGAAAAGAACCTGGTCCAATTTAACCCCCTGAAGACACAGGTTTGCGCGTTAACCACAAAAAAAACCCCATTTATCGTATCGCCAGTCTTTCAGAACACTCCCCTTTCAGCCGCGCCGAGTATCAGCATATTGGGCCTTAATGTTTCGAGTGACTGCCAGTATCGCGATCATCTGGAAAGCAAGGCCAAGTTGGCCTCGAAGAAACTGGGGGTCATCAATAGAGCGAGACGTTACTTCACGCCAAAACACCGATTGGCTCTATATAGGGCCCAGGTTCGGCCACACATGGAGTACTGTTCTCATCTCTGGGCTGGTGCACCCCAGTATCAGCTTGACCCATTTGATCGCATACAACGTAGAGCTGTCCGAATCATTAAGGACCCAGTAAGCTGTGAAAGGCTTGACACTTTGGCTCTGCGTAGAGACGTCTCCTCGCTGTGCGTTCTCTATCACATTTATCATGGTGAGTGTTCTGAAGAACTGTTTGACCTGTTACCTGCCGCCGAATTTTCTAACCGCACAGCACGTCACAAACTTAAATATCATCCACACCATCTGGATGCGTGGCACTCCACTACTGTGCGGTTTCGTAGGAATTTCCTTCCACGCGCCACCGAACTGTGGAATAGCCTACCCGCGGCAGTGTTTCCAGGTCGGTACGATATGGGTACCTTCAAAAAGCGCGTCTATCTCCACCTCAAAGGCCGGCAACGCACCTGTAGCTCCTCTGGTGCTGCACGGGGTCGTGGGCGGCGGTGATCATCATCAGGTGACCCGAACGCTCGTTTGCCTTGTCCTTTTTCCATAAAAAAAAAAAAAAAAAAAGTTCGGTCACGCAGCGAAATCCCTATCCCTTCCAAGCCTGCCGTAAGGAACTTCGTTCCAAAAATATGCCGTCATGGCACAAAAAGCGACGGCTGTGGGCACAATTCACAACAGAAAAATATTTTTTCTTTTGGTACCTAGACAAAGCTTGAAAATTTGGTGAAAAGTATCTTGATACTAAATTCTCTCTTTCTACCCATACGCTTGATTAATTTTACGTTCTTACAAGCGAAAAAAATATACAAATTTTATTATAATAATTTTCATAATACAAAGTTTACTTAGAAAATATAGACTGATCAACTCGCAGTCTAAACAAAAGTGGGTATAATTAAAAATTCAACAGGCAAAAGTACTAAAACAAAATTAAGTGCTTCGTTTTTATTCTTTCTTTCTTTCCCGTTATTTAGGCAGTTAGTATTATAATCATGATGCTAATTTACCCCCGAGGCCTACCATCAAAGAGTATAGTACTTTTAATTTTTATTATTATTTGTATATAATTTAACAGTCCGCCTTAGTAAAGGATGTTTGATTTCCACTCGAAAGAAAGAATACAATGTTTTTCCAGTGCGTAATGAAAATATCATGTCCTCACTCTGGAAAAACAAAAGGTAGTCGATTTAAAAAAAAACCTTTCTAATATTTTTTTTACAATAAATGTGTATGCAGTTATATCATATATTTATACAATAAAAACAATTACTTTTGTTACAGGTAAGAATTATCATTTTAAAAACTAACAGCAGCAGATTCATCATAGTCATGTAAGTTTAATATTTAGTTTTTATTTTTTTTTAAATCTTTATATTTAGTTTTGAATTGATAAAGATTTTTTAATTTTATATTGCTCTACAAATTCACTAATAATAATCAAAGTAAAACTAGATCATAAATAAAATCAAAGTTAGTATTCTATCTAAATTGTTATTGCAATCGTGACAGCCACGCAAGGAAACTTAATAATATACAAAATTACACATAAACTCTACATATTTAAATCTTCTTTCAATCTTTTAATATTCAAATAAATATTTCGGTTTTTCCATTAAAATTGTCGAGGCCATTCTTAGTTTTCATTCAGATCGGGACTTTAGTAGGGCGGATATTACTCTCTACGGTGAATACCCGGGGCGCGGATCGAGGATCAAATATCAATCTGAGTACGACATCTCACTAAGAAATCTTTTTAGGAAAAATTCAAATATTTATCGATTATATGATAATAATAAACAATTTTATATTAATCTTTATGTAAATTTGTTTGTCAGGATGTACTGATGTAATATAAGGAGCAGTATAAAGTAATTTAAACTTTATTTGATTTTGATTTTACATAATTTGCAGCATCACGCTGTATTCCGTGCTCTGCGAAGCTAATAAAATCTATATATTTTAATTAAATATATATAAATTGAATCTCGAAATTTATTTTGAAATGTATCTAAGTGAAACAAGATATATAAAAAATCAATTAAACGTTAAAAGAATGGCAAAATCTAATATTATTTACTTACACTTGCACACCCGGGGCGTGTCGGGGATCAGATATCAATCTAAGACGCCGCGCTCATGCGGACTCGATTGAGGATATTCTACACGTATCGAATACTTCGACTGAACTTATATTGGAGCGATCAACGTGAAATACTTTGGACTTTCTTCGATGTTTTATAAATTAATTACATAGTGTCAGAACTCTCTGTTCACCCTACTGTATGCCATTATTGTACATTCCATATCCGATATTAAACCAACATCAAATACCTGTTAATTAACTAGATATTTATAATGTATACATCCCCTCCAGAAACACTTATCCAAAGGTTTCTGGGTCCATACCTCAAGAACTACTGAGCCGATTTTGATGAAATTTGAACTTCGCTAAGATACTATATGTCTCATTCATATAAAAGATCACCTCAATATAAGTTTTAATTACCTGAAATAAATGTGGGAATACCTTTTCAAATATACATATTGAATTCGACTTTTAATATTGAAATAAATATTGTTAAAATATATGTGAAACTGATAACCTGCTTCTTTTGATATTGGTTAAAAATTTATTTTATTCACACTACTATGTTAGTTAAGGTATAAAGGTCTAAAAGCTCCATATATGATTTATACGTATCTGAGGAGAGAGCTAAAGCACAATGGACACTGACGGTTGGATGGGAGTCAGAACGTAAATAAAATCTATTCGAAAAGCGAAAGTAAGATTGATCGGCAAACTTGTGGAAAGTTGCGATGAGTTCAGTATATATGCCATTCGAGATGGGGCCGCGTACTTGTATTAATCTTTTTTTATACGTTTTTTATTAGGTAGACTTAGAAAATATTCGTATGTTTAGTCAAGTCAAAATCAAATAATTTTATTCAAAATAAGAAGCTATATGCTTCATTTTAACTGGATCTCTTTTTGCGCACAACCTCTTTCGTGTGTTCTTTATACAACATGACATTAGCCAAGTGATTTGGGCTCAACTGGCCAGCACGCTTGAAATGCCATAATCATAGAATAGAACAGTAGGTACCGTCTTCACGTTTTGGACGTCAAATAATTTACCACCAGTTCAGTAAAGTTAATACCTCAGGCTTAAGAAGAACCGGCGCAAGAAACTCAGCTGGACATTTTATCTAAAAAAATAATTATTTACTTATTCACAATTAATTATAATAACAATGATATCTTTGAATCAGACTGGAGCAAGCATTTTATTCCAAAGGCTTGTTTATAGAATCATTATTTTGAATCTAAAGGATATTACCAAATTAATGATTCTATAAATGATGACACACGATGCACAAAAGTCTTTTAACTATAAAAAAAACACAAAAAAAAACAATTGTAACACAAATAATCTCTAAAAATTTAACTAGCCTCCATAAAATAAAATATTTAAAAAAAAACTTTAAAATACCAGAAATGATGAATAGACTGTCCGTTACATAAATCAACGAGGCGTGAACTCCAGGGCGCGGAGGTCCGTGGTCCAAATGGCCGTATTTTTTTGTTACTTTCTTAAATATCTTATTGTTCTCGCGGCAATTATAAATTCCCGCTTCTAATAAAGTTGACATCTTGACACAAAGGCCGCCATTCAATTCGACGTTGTGTTTAAGGCTATATTGTTTCTTTCCGCGTCGACAACTTTACTTGCCTACTGGATATGTTTTTGGTTATTTTTTTCTTTTTTATTTTTCAGTTTTATCCCGCATGAAGGCATTACATGTTAGGTGGCGGGAGTCAACGTCGCGATTTTGGAATATACGCGTCTAAAAATTCATTAAATGTTATTAAGTAAAATATTATTTTTATATCCTCGCTCTGGTAACAAGAGTCACTCAACTCAAGAAATTGGGGAATAAACTATCTGAACACTAGGTTCTCTCGGTCTATCCCGCTATGTGCGGGTTACAGGGTAAAAAAGCTATTGCTACCTTCACTTATTACCCAACAAAGTTCCGCCTTCACAAAAGTTGTCAGAAAAGAAAATAACTTTGTATACACCTGGCTATATTGCGACCACGTAAAATATTGAACAGTATGTAGGTACTGATGCAAATTGCCTTCGAGGAGCCAACCCTTGGGGAGTGGCGCATTCGATTACGTGATGAATTCTGTCTATGGTAAACTAGCTCTCGCCCGCGCATGGGTAAAGACGATTTTTCCAAATTATGCCCTTATTTTGTCTGGTTATCTAAAAGTTTCTTCAGAAAATGTGTATTTTATGCTGTTGAGATACTGATTATCGAATGATATCGAATACAAAATATTTTTACTGATAGAAAATATTGGCACATCTCAAATTGAATCCAACATATATATAAAATACGGGAAAAGAGTCCAAATATCATAAAACAAACTTTATCCATCAACCAAAGTAATATATATTAAAAACAGCATATAAATACTAACAAAATAAAAAAAAATCTCTACTAAGCTTAATTAGACCACAAGTTGCTTTTGACCATCGCCCGTGCCCATGCTACGGTAGTTACATGAGAGCTTGTTAACACAACGAGTATCTGGCCGTATGACAATACATCCCAGTATTACTATATATCATATAGAATATAGCTTACACGTTTATAACTAATCCATTATATGACTATAAAAGCACCTCGTTAGCAAGTGGCCTTACTGTAGACATTTTAATTGAATACATTTCATGGATAGTTTGTGGGGTTGTCGATGACGGTGTCTATTCATTTTCTCTTTTTTTCTCTATAGATAATTAAGTGCGCTAGTTGATTTGAGCTTAAATAAGTTTATGAAATATTGAAATTGTAATATATATGTGAGTTGGGCTATTCGTTTAGAATCACGGGGGTGAATGGTAAATTTCTAGTTCTGTTTTATATATAGTTATATTTTTGTGACTTTTTTTTATTTTCACACTTTACCATATTATCTCTGCATAACTATCATACATGCCCTGCGGAGATTCTCGTGCTTTTTATGTGACTTTTCTCAGTTATCATCGATAGTGTATTCTCGCAAGTCATCCGAAATTTCCTTTACCTCTAGGTTCTCAGGGTCTCCTAAAATAAAAATGTCCTTGTAAACCAAATCCAAAACGATATTCTAATATGAAAGCTATCAATATTATAAATTTCTCTAATATCCCAATTTGTATTTGAGAGTGGGTCACCCGCGGTCATCCCCTTCATGCACGGCTGCGCGTACAACGTCGAGCGCCGCGGATATAAGTTCACGGACAAAGGGTACGACACGGGGCTATGATTTTACATATGTAGGTAATGCGTGATTGATTTTGATGTTAGGAGTATTGTTAATATGGAATTTCAATATGTAAATATTAAAAAATCTACCTTCAATATATTTAGGAGATTCAATTTTGAATCTAGATAATAAGTTATTATTTTCAATACTTGTCTTATCTTGGAACTTTTTTCCTAACAAGAGAAAGTGTAACGGTGAGTTCTGATACACGTAATGTCTCGAAAATCGGGCGGAAACAGGGGACCGAAGTACATTTCATGGGAATCGAACTCACTACCATTATATATAAAATCACTTTCTCTCATCTACGTCAAAATGACGGCCTAAAACACAAAATTATTAACATAAATAACAAGGCAGTAATAACAATAATCAACTACCCACAACGCTCTAAGGTTACAGACACGCACCAGCCCTTTGTCACCTGATTCACACAACCGTTTTTCAACTAACGACATGACGCTACAGTACCTGCCAGAGCGGCTCGTTAGCCTGTCACTAATTTGTACGCGGTAATAGAAATTGTATTGTTGATTAAAATATTTTATTTGCAATTTTGGAGCAGGCAGTGGTGTTATTGGAGTATAGATGTTTGTTTGTGAGTTCGATTTCTATATGGATAATGTTTATTTTCATTTTCTAGATTTGGTACCAAGATCAAGCGTGGCATTGGGTTCCATTGCTCTACGTACAATGAGTCGAAAATCGGGCGGTCGGTTAGTGGAGTTTCTTAACACTAGGTTCCCTCTGCCAATGGAATCTCTGGAATACATACGGGATACAGCGTGAAACTATTTCTTGATTTATGGCATTTCGAGCGTGCCAATATAGGCAGTAACCAGGCAATACCCGGGCATCTTAAAAATATAGAGACAAACAGATAATAGAAAATTAGTCGAAAAAATCTAGCACCAGTACTTTGACTGACACATTTGTTTCTTGTTTCATTTCACATCGAATAAAAATCAGTGACCGTAAGTTGAAGAGGTTGAGATATCGAGTAGCGCACGTCGTAAATACACGACGCTCATACTCGTACTCACACACTCTGATGTCACATTTTCGGATCAACGGAGCGCGAAATAAGTACATTTTTGCTCTCGCGCTGTTATAAAAAAATAATGTTTTACGTAATGTCTTAAAAGTAAGCCAACTATGTCATTGACAGATGATGGGCAGAGTACTTTTGAGTTGAGCTCGCAATTTCTATTACATTTTTTCTGGAGTTTTAATAGTTTAAAAGTATAATATTCTGAGTCTGTATGTTGAAATTTGTTGTATAAAAAGTTGAATTTTGAGCTGGATTTAAGACATTTTGTAAATTTTCAAGAGAAATAATTGACGTATTTGTTTTCGTAATAACTCAATGAGAGCGAGAGCCAAGTTCAATAGAAATCACCGATAAAATAATCAGAGGTGGGCGCTGATGAAGATTTGTGTTGAGTATGATATGCCCAAGATTTTATAGATATTTTTTTTAAATATAGGTATTTTTATATTTGCAACATACTTAGTATACTTTGAGCTTGTGCTAGATTTATAATTAATATTAGGTATAGTGATAAAAGTTAGGCAAATTAATAATAATAAATTCTCTCTATCCACACTGATGCGCGAAAAAAGTGAAAAGCGACTTTTTTATTAATAAAAAGTAACACAGTCAAGGGTTAGTTTAGATAATGTATGGATATGAATAAGATGAGCATTAGCATTGCTCGGGCATTCAATTCGAAGTTTTGACATAAGTTCATTCATGAAACTTAGTAAAAGAAAACTTTAAGTATAACAAATTTTAGTTGCAAATATTAAGTTGTACCCTTCATTTTGTATATTCATATTTAAATTATTGTATTTTAAAAATAAAACATGTTTTTTCGCTTTTTCTCAATTTTGAATTTTATTTAATGTTTCGTATAGAATAAATATATAAAATGAATAACTATTATATTCTAATACTGATTAAGAAATTACAAATCACATTTTAAAAAATTTGAACCAATTAAACCAGAACCAAGGAACGAAGAGTCATGAACAATCCAAACTATTTCGTATGAAAAATTATCTAGTATTTTCAAATTAATAAAAAAATTGCATTATTATTGTGCACATATATGAAATATAATATACATAAACACGCTAATCTCAGCAACTACTGATTCGAATGGAAAATATTTTTCTTGCCCCCATTCGTCGAGGAATACTTTGAATATCCACTATACCTGCTAAATGTGTCATGTATCATATACAACTCTTAGTTACGCGGGCGAAGTCGCATCTAAAGGCTTGTATAATATCGTATATATCGATTAATTCCTTAATTTCTTCACCTCTCTCCTTCACATTCACGTTCAGCCGTCGCACTAACAAACACTATGTTGTCCATAGCTCACGCTAACAAGTAGGCACCAAGCCGGGTTCGTTTAAACAACGGTGGCATGTCGTTATTTACTTTCCGACCAATCTACCGCTTACTGCCTTATAAATTGGTACGAATTCTTCCACAAAGCAGTTTTAATGAGACCTTTACGGGCGCGGAGACTTCGCTGCTATAACTTTTTTCGATATTTTCGCGTCTCCCTGTTGAAAAATACTATCTGTCTCTATCCCACCTGTCAACGTTACAATAATATCATCCCCCTCGCACTCTGTAACTGCAAAAGAAGAGCTCCCGGCATCTGCAATCAATGGAGCGTTGAAATTGAAATAAGATAGCGGCGGTACTGTGACTCATAATAAGACTTCATACACTCGTCTTACAGATTTCTTCATATTCAATTTTTTTGTTTGGAAATCTTTTTTCTTTGTCACTTTTGGCAAAATTACTATTCTATTCTAGTTCATTTCTGTCTTGGAGATTTATAAAATGTTACAAAATCAGAACGTGTTTAATGCAAGATGTAATTGTGGATTTAAATTTGAGCGGCGTTGAGTTTCACTACTTAACACGCAATCCCTCCAGAATTCGACAGAAACTGGAGAACGGAGTGTCTTAACACTAGGTTCCCTCTGCCTACCCTGCTGGGTGCGGGATACATCGTGAAGCTGATTTTATTTTATTGTAAAATAAGTCTTCATTTAACTCAAGTAATCTTTCTAGCACAGTGTAAAACATTTGATTAAATATCTAAAATACCCTCTAAAATTTCCAAACAGCGGCGTCTACTCGGAGCACCTCTTGGGTGGCTTAATTATCTACAAGTTCTGTCGGCGGACAAACAGGGCCAATTGTAATGTAAGACATTCCGGAAATTGACATGAAAGGAACCAATTTGCCTGCAGAACATTGAAACTAATCTGCTGTGGGATATGTATTGAACTTTTGGTTGATTTCTGATCAAATATTCTTAATACCTACTATGTAAAGGTTATAAGATAATATTGATATTTTTTGAGTTATTTGAAGTTCAATTTAGGTTCAAAGTGAACATAGACTGAAATTAGAAATTTGCAGTTAATTATTAACAAAGTTTTTATTTATTGTTTTTTTAAGAATGATGTGTATTAGTTTTAAAAAAATAACTTCACGCTGTATTCCGCACACAGTAGGGTAGGCAGAGCGCGCCTCGTGTTAAAAGACACTCCGTTCTCCATTTTCCGCCAAATTCTGGAGGCATTGCGTATTGAGTAGCAGTCTCAGTATATTAATAAAAATCAAAATAATTAATAAAAGATGCAAAATTTAAAAAGATAGGAAACACCATCTTCATATTTGTATCTTCCGAAAATTTTCCTTAAATAATGTTGAAAAGCTGCTAAAAAAATTTGAACCCCCAACGAGGTACCATTATCATATATTGTGTATAAATATTGATTATAACGTTATATACTTAAAACACTTAACGAACAAAAGCAACAAGCCCAAATACATTTTCTCTACTCCCAATACATACTATGAAACTTTTATAGTTTATTACACGAACGAACTTTTATAAGTTGGCTTCGATTGCAGGCTTATACTAATGATTCTTTCCAAACTTTCCACCGAAATTATCGCATATTCTCCTTCAATATCGAATTTGAGGCGCCTACGTGGAGTACAATCTTGAAAAGTTTAATTTTTTGAACTCTTCATATACTTTTATAACTTTTTTGCATTATAGCGAAAAAAAAGTGTAATACTTCCTTCTAATATTTATTTATACTATTTAATCTTAGTTATTAAATATATGTACATAAATATATGTACATTTAATTATTTATACATTTTTTATATCTGCTGCGTTGTGTTACGCAATTTCTCTAAAATGGCCGAATAGTAAAGAACACAGTGATTCAATTAAGTTTTCTTAGTTTAATCAGCATTATACAGAAAATGCAGGAACGTAAAATAATGTATTTTATTGCTAAATGCTTGTACTTTGAACCAGAGCACAGAAAGTTAGCACTAGCACCGTTGAGTAGAGACAGGGAAGTTCGTTGGTTTAATTAGCCTTTAGCTTAGCGGTGATTTTGTCTTCTACATCCTATATACTATTGTAAAGTTAAACTTAACCAGTTTGTTGTTTTTTACTGATTAGACGTATTGAAGAGGCGATCGTAGCTCGCGTGACGGTCGTGGGTTCAATTCCCACTCGGGGAAAATAGGAATAGGGGAATCAAATAGACAAATGTCGCGTTTACACGTGTGCCACGACTTCCTCACCTCTATTAACTTACTTTTAAAAAACGAGTATCGTAAACGCATAAATAAACCTTAAACTTTTTTCTTTAGAATTGTCAGTACACTTTTGTCTTTCCTTTGCTTACATTTTGTAGCTCGATAATAAAATAGTAGTAAAGAAGTTCAAAGTATCATGATCTCATTCTACTTTATTCCCATTATTTAGTATTGCAGGTAATGACAGACGCTTTAATTTTTTTTTTGCAGTACACGTTCTAGAATACATGGAAATTGACGAACAAATTAAACGTAAATAAAATAAAGTATTTTCTTATCTGTACAAATAAAAGATATAGTCGTAGTAAAATTATAGTATAATATCACGCTCTTTCCCATATAGTAGGGATATAAGAGACAATTCAATGTCAAGAGTCTCCGTTCTCTATTTCTTCTTTACGATTTTGAGATATTATGTGTGATAATAGAAAATTTTTGGTAATAACTTCAGTTATGCCACCCATTATCTAAGGTTCGCTTCACTGTTTATTACGCGTCACGCTTAATTCTTAGCTTATTTCTTGAGGCCAGTCAGATACTGAGCTCGCCTTCTCATCACGCCATGTCTCGAAAATTGTGTGGTGCGTGGAAACGGAGTATCTTAGCAGTAGGGTTCCTCTGCCTACCCTGGTATATGCGAGAAATTTATATCGAACTAAAATTACTTTATAATTTCTAATGCTCTAAATCTCTAAATCTATGTGATTCATTCCCACGAGTCAGAACAAAACCCCATCTATCGGTTTGACAGTCAAACGCTGCCTGCCCCACGACGTCCTCTTTTAATTAATACAAATATTATAGTTATAAAAACATACAAAGCTATATAGATATATCTTATCTATATCTATATCTATATATATCTTATATATCTATAGCTATATATTATCTATAGCTATATCTTTTCCGCGAGATTTTTGTCATCACTTAGAACTCATATCTAATTCAAAAATGAAATGGCTATAATGTGAAAAACTTAAAAGCTTCACAGTACACGCTCTCAGGACGACACTAAACAAATATAATTTCGTGCATATACCAGTCTCTTTAAGTACACATTAGTTTGCTTCAACTTGACTTAAAAATGTATGACAAAACAGAGACAAGTTAACTTTCAACCTTTGACAGTAGTATATAGAGTACTCGGTAAGTGCTCTACTGGAGATTAGATTCCCAAGTGGTTTGAAAGTTAAAATGAACGCTATTATCACTGTATTAACGGCTATTATTGTTTAATATTCACCCAGTTATTGCCCCTATGACGCTACTTGGTTCTAATTAAGTTCTAAATAATCGTAAATCATTACTACTTGTTACTTTGTTAACACTTTGGGTGTTATTGTTTATTGGAATTGGTTTTTTTTGTATGTTTAATTTTCTCGCCCTGGTAAGGGGGCAGAAAGCGCGGCGTTGAATTACACCATTGCACGCAATGCCTTCAAAGTTTGGCGGAAATTGAGGTACGGAAGTATTACCTACTAGCTTTTACCTACGAGTACATAGCCGTGTAAACAAAAAGAACCTGTATATATTAAAGAATTACTAAAATGTGTAACGTAGTCAAGTAACCACCATTCCGCTTCCGGAAGCAAAACAAAGGTAATAATTTGCAAAACCAAGAAATGCAAAGTACAAAATTCTATACGAACGTATTTCATTTGAGAACCAACACAAATACTCCCTTAATATAATACATCCTCAACAAACTCGAGCAAATCTTCTTAAAATTATCTTAGAGGCAAATGTAATTTATAATTTTCTAACTGAAATGAGCATCTCGATATCAAAGCTCCAACTTTTACACGATCTCGTCATCAAATAAAGATAGGATCTTCTCTTGTAAAACTTTAATAGGCAATTGCTACAGAAGTTTACTTATCTTTACTTAATCAGCTTTCTAACTGTTCATTTATATCTGGATACTATTCTATAAAAATACTTTATTAAATTTAATATTCCACAAATTTGAAAACACAATTTCAATAGAAAATATCTTAAATTGAAATGAAAATGAAGTTTCCGTGGATTAGGCATTTATTAGTTCAGAACAAGTCAGTAGGTTGTTATCGCGGTAAACAATCGCGTGTCCGGAGGCCTCTGTAATCACTGGCGGTAACGAGCCCCTTACATTTAGATCATCGCGAGAGATAACGAGCATTTTGTTTGGGAGGAGAGGAGACTAGGGACCGCCAACTTCATTACCATAGCAAGTCTGACAACTGCTGACTCGAGCCCACCTTTTATTTGGAGATTTAACTCACTTAAGTCTACGCGGAAAACGAATTTCGCGTTCACGTCCCTTTTGCTCCCGTCTGATAAATATAATTCTGTCTCGAAATGATGCGCATTTGCGTATACATTCATCAACTAAATGCGTGAGCGTGCCGTATAATTTGATCGAAGACAGAGAACTGCCGTCAGCTATTTCCAGTGACGATAAATGAATTTAATATTAAAATAAAGTTACTTTAGATACTCAAATTCTCTATAAGCAAAATCTCAACTAAATATATTAAGATTATTGATCCCAAAATCTAGTAGAAACATTAATTTTATCATCAACGAATTTTCGAGATATTGCCATTTGGGTCGAAGAACTCAACGCTGCGGCTTATCAACCAAAGCAGGAAGAATGGGTGACTAACATGGGCATCTTACTCACAACCATCGCGTTTACAATTCCACCGGTCCTATCTGCTACGGCAGTCTCAAGACTTGGGGACTGTTATAAATGAATATATATACATACATATATGGATATATGGATACAAGAATCTCTCACTAAAATCTTAACTGAATTTGCTTTAAATGGTATTGAGATTCGTGCATTATAATATAAAAGGTTTTATGAGAACGTCTATCCGATATGTGCATCTTTAGAAGGACATACATTTTTATGTGGTAATGAAATCCACGTGGCGATACATATATACATATACTCTATACTAATATTATAAAACTTAAGAGCCTGTTACTTTGAACGTGTTAATCTCGGGAACTACAGAATTGAATAGAAAAAATCTTTTTGTGTTAGTATAGTCCATATAACGAAGATATTGCATGGTAATTCTTGCCAGAGTATCTACGGCCAGAGCTAGAATGTGTCATGTGTCATATACAACTCCTTATTTATTCATTTGACCACACGGACGAAGCCACATTTACAACCTAGTATATAATATGAGTTCAGTACGTTTATCGCATCTCAGATAATAATCGTATACGCGCGTGCGTTTTATTACTAACTTTATAATAGTCACCAGTTTACGTTGTGGGTGTAATTGTGGGGATAAGTTATTGCTTGCTTTGTTTATTTCTATAAGAGGTTCTGGTTAATTGTTGTATTTAACTCTTAGATTGAGCATAAGTTGCTAACTTAGTACCTACTGGATTATTTAAATAAGTGAAACACTTGTTTCATGATACTTAAAAAATATCAATGACATACTTCTTCGAATTCTGGAGGCATTGCATTGAAGGAACTCAAAATGAAAACCCCTTTTTGAAAACTTCACCCCTGCTGCGCCACGACTGGCAACAAATAACTGGTAGCTTAGCATATTGGTATGATATCCTTAATACATTAAAAAGTTAAAGTTAATCTTTGTAATAGCAAATTCTATCTAGTTCGAAGGCACTAAACACTAAATACTTTTCGGTGGAATGCTGCCAATTTTCAACTAATATCCAACAAAAACATGCGCGGCTCTCGATAAGCTGTTCGGCAAATGTTCGACGATGTCATATTATTTTATTGGCGTCGTACCATTCTCTCGCTTGCGTTCATCTCAGGTATATTTGAAGCTAAATACATTTTATTTATACAGTAGGTTATAGTATATTTTTTATAGTTAGTATACTAATATATTGACATATCGACGACGGAGTGAGCAACTGTCTTAACAGGAGGATCCCAGAATTTCTGATAAGAATCTTATAATCTCTCTGAGAATCTCTATATATACGAATATAAAACTGTGATGTGATATACACCCAGAAATCAAACCTACAATCTTAAAATATTGCAGGTTCTTTGTATACTGTTGTGGGTTCAATTCCCACTGAAATATTTAATATTTTCATTTCCTCGCCAATCAACAAGCAATGCCTCCAGAATTCGGCAGAAAATAGGGAATGGAGGTGTCAGACTAGGATCGGAGTGTCTTAACAGTTAGTTCCCAGGTTCCTTCTGCCAATCCTGATATGTATACAACGTGAAGATACGAAAATAAATTTCAGTACAATAACGTGATCATTGAAAAGATCCATTCTAATTGAGATATTAAAAAAATGTCAAATTCCATTAATTTATCATTAAAACTTATCTATATATATAAAAGGACTTGTCCTCACTGACTGAGGTAAGACGCACGCACAGCCGTAACCGCTGTGCGTAGAAACGTGAAATTTGGACAGATGTTTACTTTCGTAATCTGGACATCCACTAAGAAGGGATTTTGAAAAAGTTTAACCCTAAAGAGGTGAAATAGGGGTTGAAAGTTTATATGGAATTTTTTTAAATCGGCACCGATTTTTATAAAATTTGAAATTTAGATTTTTAAAAGTATTTAATTGAACACGTGTTTCATCGTTTTCTAAAATTCTCCCCCTAAGGGTGAAAATAAGGGGTTGAAAGTTTGTATAGATTTTTTTAAATCGGCACCGATTTTTGTAAAATTTGAAATTCAGACTCTTAAAAGTATTTAATTGAACACATGTTTCATGGTTTCCTAGAATTCTTCCCCTAAGGGTGCAAATAAGGGGTTAAAAGTTTGTATGGAAAAATCTTTAAAACGCCACCGATTATTATAAAATTTGAAATTTAGACTCTTAAAAATATTTAATTGAACATGTGTTTCATGGTTTTCTAGAATTCACCCCTAAATACGCAAGCGAAGCTGCGCGCGTCCGCTAGTTATGCATATAGGTCAAACAATTACATATCAATTATCCTATATCTTATAAAACTAAGTCGCTTTTCGTGTCTGTCTGTTGTTTCTAACTCTTCTTCTTCTAAACCACCCAACGGATTTTATTGCGGTTTTCACCATTAGGTCGAGTATTTTTCGTAGAAGGTTTATATATAGTTTATTATTTGTACATTCTTATGTAAATTAACATAAATACGAAAAATATGAATAAAGTCCTACCCGCTGAGACACTTTCGCGCATGCGCTGCTTTAATGGTAAGTACTACATGAAAAAAATGTAATGGAGTATTGTTCCTCTCAATGAGATCTACAAAAAAGTCCGCGAGAGCATATTTTTATCTTTTAAGGATAACGTGTAGTGATCATATTTCTGTCTAAAAATAATAATTTCAATATATTTTTTATTGTGAGGGATATTTTTCCATAATGGTATTAATCCTTATCCTTTAAAATACTTTATTAATTTTCTACGTTAAACGAAGATAAAATTTGCTTTTTACACAATTTCGAAATTGCGAATAGTTTAAGAGAAAAACGAATTTGAAAAAATTAATGTAGATCAAAACTGTCTTTACTGTTTTTCATTTTAATAAGTACTTTAGAAGTTGTTACAATATCAAAAAATCCTTGCTGCGAAACGGCTCGCCACTCGCCATGCGTCCGCCGCGCCCGCCTGCCTTACACGCATCGGTGGTTCAGTGGTAGAATGCTCGCCTGCCACGCGGGCGGCCCGTGTTTGATTCCCGGCCGATGCATTCTATTTAATTTTCCTCACAGGCAGCCACGTAGTGCTTGCTTTTCATCAGGGACAGAATACCCTCTTCAGCATTAACCACAAGCAAAAAAAAAACCCGCCTGCCTTTATAGCAACGAAGATTTAGATGCGTTTGCACGTATTGGATAATTAGAGTTGAATGTATTATTTCAGCGCGATATATTTTTTGTAGTAGTTATTAGTAGGTAGGCTTTTGTTTATAATTTCTTCCGTTTAAAAATAGTCATTTAACTATCTAAAAATAGTAATTTAAATATATTTTAATAAGTACTTGAAAAGATTAGTAGCACAGATTTAAAATTACGGTACGTACTAAAAAATCCTTGCTGTGTAAAACAATTGGAAAATCCTTATTGAAACTACGAAAATGCGGGTTGCATTAGGGTTTAATTAATTTTCACATTATATTAAGTGCTTTGCAAACATACATTATATGAATAATCCAGTAGTAAAAGCGGGCGAAGCCGCAAGGGGGTCGCTAGTATATAATAAAATTAGGTTTTGACCTCTAACAATATTTGGTTATATCTTAATCACAGTACTGCACACTATAACTGTAACACGGCGGACGTGACGCTGGCGTCCCCGCCGGTGTTAGCCCGGCACTGTTTACTAATCATAATGCAGGGATTACTGCAGAGCTTCGAATTTTGTTAAGCTTTTGTAAAAATCGCATGTATTTATGTTATATTTAGAAAGATATTTATATAGATGTGCTTACTAGCATTAATCCTTTATCCTTTTATTTAAAGGCTTTTGATCAACCTCCTCCAATTTGCAAGGTTTTTAATATTTTGGGTGGTGGATCCATTGGCTTTCATGTCCTCCATCACGACATCTAGCCAGCGTTATCATACTTTCTAGACAAAATAAAATATTTATTTCATATACCTTTTTTCTCTTAGAAAGAAGAAGAAAACACATATAAACTTGCATAATAACACAGTATAATAAGGTTCGAATAAATATGGAATTGAATACATTC
Organism: Heliconius melpomene rosina; assembly: GCF_056956725.1. Taxonomy (NCBI): domain Eukaryota; kingdom Metazoa; phylum Arthropoda; class Insecta; order Lepidoptera; family Nymphalidae; genus Heliconius; species Heliconius melpomene. Next base: position 15,445,684 of record NC_140407.1, on the reverse strand, counting down.
ATGACATGCACATTCTTTTGTTTGTAAATTCCATCAAGTCTATCTAAACGAACTGAATTTATGGAATATCTAATACAGTTTGCTTTAACTTACTATCCAGCTCTTTCTTATCAATTTAATAAAAATACTTGCACTTTTTATTAGGATTATTTAGTAATAGGATTCTTATACCTATTAAACATTACAAAATTATATCCATAATTTTGTAAATAGCAACTAATTGATGTAATTGCTGCCGCCTCTTCTCGATAGCATGTGTGCCTAAACTGCCCTCCTAGGCGGTGACAGCAACATGTTCATTCGACAATTATAAAGTAGATATGTAAAGTAGAGTTATTACTGACTCTACGCAATATTGAAATGTAAAGAAATTACTAACCTCTCATTCCATTCACTAAACCAACAGTACTCAGACATCTAAAATATTTATCACATTTTCAGTTTTACATACACACACAATTTGATTTCGTTTCATTTCAAAAACAGCATAGACAGAGGGAATTTTAATTTAAATCCACACGTAGTGAAATATTCAAATCCACAATCTTCGAGCTGGAAAACCTCAATCTATTGAAACACTCGAGTTATAAAGAGACGCAAACGGACTGTACATCCAATTTGCAATTGCCGAGCAATTTTCCTAAATGTATTTTTATTTGAAAATCCTGTATCAAACCACTAAGGAGTTTAACAGAATAACATTTCAAATGTTACACACAAAAATTATTTTGGTTCAGTGTTTTCGTTGGAAGTCGGCGGTGGCACGAAGGTTTGGCTTTCGGCCAGGGAGTGAAAGTTAACTTGGCCTACCCACTTGTTTACTTCCACTCGTGCCAACAGGAACGAAACGGGGCCGGAATCAAAGGCAGGCCGTGAAGGCAGATCCGTGTATAAATAAACAAACATTACGAAATTTTGCCAAGTTGAAGTCATTCAAATTGCGATATCTGTGTAAATATGTGATATATTAAATGACTTCGTTGTGAGGTTTTGGCTATTAGAGACTAAGGCACCTTTAGAATATATTTTGTAGCAAAATTAAATTTTATTAATAATAATAGTAATTGGTAAGAATCTTTAATATCAAGTCAATATGTATAATTAAACTATACCTAATGTTGAGCATAAATACAGTCGTTATACTCGTACATTTTCAGGGCTGCTTGAAATGTTACTTATTTAAACTCAACTTCCTCTTGCTTACAAAATAAATGACCTTCTTAAATGGAATGCTTCAATCACAGAATGAAGTCATCAGAGGAGAACACAAAGGGTATCTCTGTCAAACAGATCCCTAACCTCAATAGACAAATTACCCAATTACAAATATTCCTATGCAAAATGGGGTTGGTAAATGAATGACTCGTCCATAGTACTAAAGTGACGTGCCATAAATTAACCGACATTGTAAGAGAAGGTGCGTCCTCCCTCTAAACAGAAGTTATGATCTAAAGTAATGGCCCACCTTATATGCTTTAGGCACACGCCTTGCAAAGACTTTATAAGGTCGTAAAGTCGCCACGTCGCTTACATTCGTGTACCTAAATTAGATATTGAGTTGCTATTTTTATACTTGTGTGTGGAAACTTATGAAACAGACCACTGTTTATTACTTTTCCTTGCTGCTTGCTTATTTTAAATATTCATTTTATTGAAATTTAATATAATTGTGGGTTATTCAGCTTAGTCTTCCACGTTTGATTTTTGACTGTTTATCCGTAGTGCTTGGCGCTCCATTCTCTCTGGCTACCTCGCTAGGAATAAAGCGTAAACCTAAGAAAATCTTTGTGGGTCGAAATCCCACTGAGGGAAATTTAATTAATTTCATTCTGAAACAAAGGACTTAGCTAGCTCATACAAATAAATACATAAACAAAATAAACTCTAGAGCCTTCCTATATTGAACAACAAATTATTTCCCAATAATGTTAGGTACTTCTAAACCACTGCCGATCTTCAATGAAGTAAAACACATTATTTCATCATTCCCCATATTACCGTTCTCGTTTCACTACAGATTGGTGTAATTGCTCGAAAATCGAGTGAAGCTAAAATCACCGGCGGCGCCCCGGCTTTTTTTGTAAAACCTTGTATCTATCCAATTTGCAATTTAACCTGTACATTGCAACAAAATTAGAGTTCGACTTAATTACATGTCGGACGAAAGGAATTTTAAATAGCTGACCCAACAAGAGATTGAAGGGTTTGCAGAACTTTTAGAGTGCAAAGTTATTTTGAAATATAATTATGTTATATATAATAGAATTGTGTACTTGTTACTTTATTCTATTTAAAACTGTTTCAACTCCATCGGTGTTTTTAATCAAAACTTATAAGATTTTATAATAAGTTCTATATTTAAAGTCACAAGTATTAAATATTTTCATAAATTGTAATAATTTCTTATAAAATTTTGTACATAATAATCATCTTTATCTCTTTGTCCCTATTTAATAATGTTTTAACCTGAATAGAATTTATAGGTTGAATATAATCAATTTACAATTGTTAAGCCTATACAACTATTTGTAGCGAAATGTGGCAAATCTATTGTAATTTAGAAGGACATTTCGGTTTCATTTAATTAAACACGTTGACGTTACGTACACAGAGTACGCGTCTACTCAACTTTTAGTATAAAGTTAATTACGTTCAATTCTGATGCGTCCAATCCAGTACCGGCCAAAATAAACAAACGGCTTTGCCGGGCTATGTAAATGGCGGACCGCTGGGCGGACTCGGATTAACTTATAAGTATACAGTATATGCTGTTCTTATTCGAAATTGCTTTGGATAGTTTGTTTTTATCTTCCTTTGCAGGAGTTAATATTGATGTGCTCCATTCGTTCATTATTTTGTATTACTGTTTTTGTCAAAATTCTATGAATATAAAATTGAGCTATAAATACCTAATTGAGATATAAATAAATTCCATTTTACATAACACTATGTAGACACTGTGGTAAATTGAGATAAAGAAGAAAATGGAGTGAGGAGAGAACAACACTGCCAATTGCAAAAGACGAATGAAGACAAAGTTTTTTATCATAAGTAAACATACATTTTCATAAATTATCTCTTTCATTGGTATTTTGTGAACCAACATTGTAAGAATAAAACGTAACCAATTAGGACCTATAATGATAATCAGATCGCCAATAGAAAAAACCTTTAGAATTCCAGCAAATTTGCACGAGTGAACATAAAATAAGTCAATCATGTTTATTGACACCAAGTTCCCTCTAGTTTGAAACGTTTTATTTGTATCCAGCTTTGATGATGGCCTTCGATAGCGTCATCGAAGGTTTACAGGACAATATTTGAACAGGTCTGCACGTTCGTCATAAGATGCCTCCAGCACCGCAAACACATTACGTCCTCTGAATGTGTACGTATTTGGGCGACAGACATTGTATACGTATTTATTTTTCGCACGCGCCCCCCTCGTACAGCGACACTCGCTTTATTTGCTTACGTGCCCTCTGCTGAACGTTCAGTGGCCAACGTCATAATTATTAATGTCTCTTATCCAAGAATCGCTTTTGTTGCGAATGTTTTCAATCTAAATCGACTTAATAAAACAATTTCATAACATTCCTGTAATTAAAATCTCGTCGAACATTTTGATCGGAACTTCGACAAGAATTTACGTGATATTTTTGGTAATGAAAGCAATTAATCGCAAATTTTTATTTCGGACGAGTTGATATTTTTAAAATATAAAGTAGATATAGTGATACCGAGTAAAGAGGATCGGACCAACAAAAAATCAATTGCTCCCGTCGAATTGTTTTTATACGGAATGCTTGATAAATTATTATTAACCCTTTTTTATAGCAGGGTAGGCAGAGGGAACCTGAGCCTAGTGTTAAGATAATGTGTTCTCAATAAGGCATTTCCGTTTCCCACTTTCTGTCGAATTCTGGAAGTATTGTGTGTTGAGTAGACGAGTATCTGATTCGATAAAATCACAATAGAAAACTCTGCAAACATACAGACAAGTTACTTTAAAGGTTGATTGTTTTAGTTTACACGACATCAAAACACACCGAAAGCCGCCCTTAAAACTTCCTCCCTAATACCTTTTTATGCAAAAGCATTGCCTATGTACACAACGATCGATCAACATCGATGTAGGCAAGAAAACAAACACACCTTGCCCGCACGTCTCATTGATTTCGGATTATCTAAGATTAGACCCCTCACGATCTCTAACTAGCTATCCGCCTCTTTCATTATACCAGCTACATATATATATACTGTAGATTGTTCTTAGCGCGAATTAAGTTTCATGTTCAGACCTAATGGATGAAATTATTTTAACACGATTACGTTTATTATTAAATATATACAGCTGAGTACGATTCACCCCGCGAGATATGAGGGAAATTGAATATTTGTATACACTAGTTTATAAGATACTAGCAGATGCGCGCAGCTTTCGCAGCTTTCGCAGTTCAATGAAATATTTTTAAGAGTATCAATTTCACATTTTATGAAAATCGGTGGCGATTTAAAGATTTTTTCATAAAAACTTTCAATCCCTTATTTGGGGCGCAATGGGGAATAGGAGATGAATTAAAATAAACCAAGAAACATGTGTTCAATTAAATATTTTTAAGAGTCTTAAATTTCAAATTAAAAAAAAATCGGTGGCGGTTTAAAGACTTTTCCATACTAACTTTCAATCCCTTATTTGTACCCCTAGGGGATGAATTAAAATGAGCCACGAAATATGTATTTAATGAAATATTTTTAAGAGTCTAAGTTTCAAATTTTATAAAAATCGGTGGAGATTAAGGATTTTTCCATACTAACTTTCAACCCCTGATTTACAACCGTAGGGGATGAAATAAAATAAACCACGAAACATGTGTTCAGTGATATATTTTTAAGAGTCTAAGTTTCAAATTTTATAATAATCGGTGCCGATTTAAAGATTTTTCCATACAAACTTTCAACCCCTTATTTGTATCCCTAGGGGGTAAATTATAAAAAACCGTAAAACACGTATTCAATTAAATATTTTTAAGAGTATGAATTTACAATTTTATAAAAATCGGTGCAGATTTAATTTTTTTTCCATACAAACTTTCAACCCTTATACTTTCACCCCTTTAGGGTTAAAATTTTTCAAAATCCCTTCTTAGTGGATATCCAGATTACAAAAGTAAACATCTGTCCAAATATCACGTTTCTACCACCAGCGGTTACGGCTGTGCGCGCATCTTACCTCAGTCAGTGAGGACAAGTCCTTTTATATATATAGATACTATAGTTCTGCAATTATATTTAATTTATACTTTATTTTTCTTTGCTTATTTGTTTTCAATAAAAACATTTTAAATTTTTTTTAACGGAGTGTTGTCTATATTTGTATGAAAATTATCAACATGTCCACTTTAGATGAAATTTAATTATGAATGAATGAATGAATGAACTGAAAGTCGGTTAAAGCATGATCCATGACTTTATCTCAAATATAAATACTTAGCAAAAAAACCTGCTGATTACGTTCACCATCAGTATAAGCCAAAAAGTAAATAAAAGGTAATTCTTACTTTCTGAGTAACCAGGAAATTGTATTAATACCATCATTATTGTGCAACGATGAATCTATTATGTGTTTTAAACTGGTTTATTGTGTTGTTTCTGACATCACAAAGGATATTTCTATGTAAAAGCTTTGTTTATTTACTCTAAAGGTGAGTTCACCGAAAGCTTCCCATTGTAAAAAAATATGCGGACATTTGAAATTTATTTTATTTTTATATACGTCTTTTTATAGCACCCAGTTTCTACCTACTGGTCTGTTCGTGGAACTTCTCATATAAATGCTAATATTGTTACGTCAGTTTTGTGACAAATATTACTCAGTTCTGTTGGATTTTCTTTCTGCCTCTTTACTTAATGTATAATATTTAAAGTTTTGTATATTATATGTATATTTTATTTTAAAATGTGTTGATTATTTCTTTAATTTTCTGTGACAGAGTAATATTAAGCAATGACGAATCTGAATTATTTGTGTGTTGGCGGTATAAAAGTAAACTGAGATAAGTCACATCATCATTCTACTCATCGAAAACTACAGCTGCCAATATTTTTTATTTTCTATAAAAAAATATATGATACGAGTACATAACTAATTTAATCTCCAGACGAGACGTTCAGAGAAAAATTCTTTAAACAACAAAAAGACATGAGGGCTTACTCCGTTTGCTATTTAATTAATTAATGTAAGTGCCGGTGAGACCCAGGAGATTGGTCATTAATTAAACGCCTCTGCCGATCGATCTTGAAGCAAACAATACACTTTGTTACTTTTATTGTGCCTCAGCTCCTGAGCTCTGTCCCGAGTCCCGGCGCGGTTACTTCGTGGATATTAATGATAGTTCTCAGCTGTGTGAATTATTGAATTCATTTTAATGATCATTACACTATTGGTGGATGTTGATGAAACATTATGGAAGAATAGAAATTTTGTAAGCTACTACATATAGAAAGTCGAGGCAGTAACAGTGCGTTTGACTGTATTTTGAGAGTACCGCTCAGGAGAAAGAATTATTTTATTTTCCCGCTCTGGTAGGAATAAGTCCAGCGTGTACCGTGGGAGAAAATATGAAAATTCACATTTAGTTTACCCCGAAGTGCAAAAAAAATTCTAAACAAAATTAGAAGTAAAATTTGACTTGATTGTGTTCATTTATACGTTTTCTCATTATGTCACATATTTACAAAATGTGTTGATTTGTACCCCAAAAAACATACATACATACATCAGCATTGCCAGTTTAGAAAACAAAATATTATGCCTTTGATGTCACCTTATTTAAACAGTGCGACCCCAATCCTATGGTTTCATTGGAACGAATATTACACGTTAGATGTTTAAAAACAGTATAGACATTTGCCAAAAAGCTTTTACATTCACTCCTTGTTTGTTGTCATTTCTTGGAATAATGATTTTACCTTTAACGTGGTTGTTTACAAAATCTTGTAAAAGTTTTTTTTATGAAAATATGTATAGAGATACCTATTAGAGAGTCGTCTTGTCATATTTTTATACCCATAGGTAGAATGTAAAAGTGGATATGCAAAATATGTTTTTAATTTTCTTCATGGTTGCTTTTCTGTTTCACATAACTTATAAATTACATAATTTATGCTAGATTAAAAAGAGTTTCTAAAATTTCTTTATGTAAAATTATCGTCCGGAAGACGATTATACAAGGACGATTATAACCAGTTTTAAAAATAAATCTAGCCAAAAATCTAAAAAGTTAAAAACCGCTGAAAGTTTACATAAATTTATAAATAACAGTAAAAAAGAATGAAAGTCATAATTCCCATCCAATATCTCAATTTTTAAGATAAAGGTTAGCCATTGTCGTAAAACCGTCATATAGCGGCAGCGTTTTAGGCGAAGCTCCGAAGAAAATAGGGTGAAAAGCTTTAATAGGCACATGATATTTTAACGAGTGCATATAAGGTAAATCGCACGTCCAAAGAAAACGCCTCAACATGCCCTTTCTGCTGCTTTTAGGACCACTTTATAAGCACTCTGCTGCCTCCAAAGTTTGTAGCCAGTTTACACTTAAACGCAGTGAGTGATAATGAAAAGAACCGGGCCAAGAATCACAGAAAAATATCACTTTTCTTCTAGATCAAGAGCTAAATTCAAAAGGAAGTATTGTTTGAAACGGTAATTATTGTCAGGAGATTTTCAGCTCGAAATCTAAGTCATCGTTTGCTTAGACTTTTGTCTTGCCGTGTCCAATCATTTTCATGTTTTTATATGAAAACAATGGGTTTCTATATCAATCTTTATTCAACTTAAAGATAAAATTTAGCACATTTTCTACACGATTTCACATACCACCCATAAACATTGAATCATTATATTTAACAACACGAACGAAAAAAGTCACGAGTCACGAACCCAAAACTAATATCGACCATTGATTTTCGATATCGCAATCGCTTCGTGAAAATGTAAACGCTCTCTTATTAAGACTGGAGTTATAAAAAGATATAGCCAGCTATACTATAGAGTATGTAGGTCGTGTGTTGAATACGAATACGGTGAGAATGGAACGTTTAGACGGACAGAGTTATTGCGGTTTTTATATGGGGCACTTAACGCGTTGTTTGTGCTAAGTGACGGATGGGTGAATTGATATTGAAAAGATTCTATGGAGTCTAATTTTTTTCTTAAAATTTATGGTTTTGCTGGTTTCCGCTCTATATTTCTAAATAACTTTAGGTGTTTATTTTAAGATGAAGTTAGTTTTATTTTTTTACCGATTTCATTAATAAGAAGTATAACTTTACAATTAAAATTTTGAATCATGTGACAGTCTCAATTATTTAGTAGCAGAAGCATTTAATCTCATTTATTTAATTGTTACAACTTTAAATCCTATTTGGAGGAAAGGTTTTATCTAAAATATAGATTCTATCTAGTTATTATATGAAATTCATCATCAGGCGATGATTAAGTAGGTACTTAACCTTCACCTTTTGCATTTACAGCGGAAAAATGGAGAAATAGTAAAATAGTATAATATAGTACAGTCGTAGTGAACCGGTACAGTGCCGGACTTTAAAAGAGACGGTTATAGGTTCGACTCCCACACGGGAAAATAAATTATTTTTATTCCCTCACTCTGACAACAAGATAAAGCGGCGTTGATATCGTACACAAAAGTCCCGAGAAGTTGACGATATGTAAGGCACGGAGTGTCTAACATTAGGTTCCCTCTGCTTACCCTTCTATTTATGGGATCCCACGTGACGCTAAAAGACAAAAACAAAAAGTATAACAACATACTTCCTACTTAAACATATTCATTCACCTCACAAAAGACAAAACACATACATTTCTCATAACCCTGTCAGCCTGATGAAGAGGAACGATATGTTATAATTAGATGAATGATGCGTCCCATTGCAAGTAGGTATAAATAACTAAGGGTTGAGGGAAAGTAAAAGAGAGGATCGCTATCAATAATCAATAGAATACCATAATATATCAAACACAATGAACGCTAATAAGGATCTTGGACTGACCTATTTCGAGACGTATTAGGATCGGCTCGTACGTAAGATGCGTAGAGCATGTATATATGAGGAAACTATGTTTTATATATCTAGTGTGCATTATCTAAGGCCATTTTGGTACAGTTTAATAGTGTGTCGGTTCAATCTCCATACAAAAGAACAATTTTATAAGAATTACTCCGACAGTTAACAGGCAATTTCTCCAAAACTATGCCGAAAGTACGTAACGGGAGTATCTTGACCCTAGATATCCTATTCCAACCCTGATATACAAGGCACAGCTAAAAAAAGAAACATTCTCACAACATTTCTTATCAATTCCTCCACGTGACTAAACTGAAACGTAGCATGACAGTGTACTCGTATCCTTACTCCTTACCGAGTTAGTTTCGTATTAAGGAGGCCTGGCGCGCGAGATAACGGGGCTGCCTAGTCGAGCGGCTAATTGTCTAGATGCCCTCTCATGCCCTCTCGTCAGATGCTGTTACTTGTTTGACAATATATGTTTTGAGGAAAATATCTGTTGTTTTTGTTTTGAATGCGTTGTTTTTTGCGTTTGATGGTAAACGCGATGGTTGTGGTTTCGATTCTCACTACGAGGAATTAATTATTTTCATTTTCTCGCTTTGAATACAAGACAATGCGTTCCACCATATAACACCCAATGTCTCCAAAATTGAGAAAATAGAGAACGGAGTTTCCTAGTATCAGGTTGTCTGCCTACTCTGCTACAAGTATGTGGGATACATGGCAAATCTAAAAAATTTACCTAAAGGCTTTCACTATATATACACTGCTATATAAATTTCCCAAAAAAAAACCACAAAACAACATAAATTCCAAACAAATGATCATTTCTAAATGACAACAGCGAAATTGGCGCCTTTAAACAGTAGGGCAAGATAAAGCGTTTGCTTTTTAGCTGTCCAAATGTTCTGCACGCGAGCGTTTTTTGTCAAATAAATGGGCACGGCCGGTATCTACGGTGCGTGCTTGACTCGCTTATCATTGCGTAAAAAGAAATAAATTTATTTTAATATATTTTAAAATGTTATTTGGACGAACAGGATAAGAAAACCCTACGGTTGTTTGTTCGATTCCCATCTGAGGGAATGAAATATTTATTGTTTTCATTTTTTAACTTTGATGACGAGGCAAAGCGCGGGATGAAGTTCTGCCACTCAACGCGAAATAGCTCAAAAATTCAGTATTGTAAGTGGCTCTTTCGAAACTAAAAAAGAAAAAATATATTTTCGATAGTTTGGGAAACATTTTTTTTTAATGGAGCGATATTGCAATTTTTTTTTTGTATAACTGATTCTAACTAAACGTAAAATATCATCAAAAAAAGAATTCTCAAAACCAAAACTTTTATTACAAAAAAAAAGCGTTCAACCATCGAACTTCGATTCCATTACTCCAACATTTCTTCCCAACTTTATTTCCTAGAAAGTGTCAGAATGTATGAAAATAAGGAAAATCTATTTAAGTTTACGAAGAGCGAAAAGATTTCGATCGGAATCATTTGAGGGTAGAAAACGGTTGAAGTCATACGAATTTACACGATCCACCTCACGCAAACAACAGGTACTCAGGTAAGAGCTACCTGTTCACACTACGCTTAATATGAAGGAAATTCTTATTTTATACTAAAAATAGATATTCTATGATAATATTGTCTTAAATTTTTGCACCATAGTGTTTTGTATTAAAATGGTGTGAAAGAAGCTAGTTTAGTTCAGAGGTCACTTTACAATGCTTTAGCACTTGCCATCTTCTGGTAAGCTCAACATGCCTAATTAAGTACACCTGATCAAATACCACCTTTTATGTTTTTTTCTTACTTAAACAACTTACAGGCATGAGTTCATCCAGTCAATGAACAGAGATGCCATAGAAGGGGTTGTTATTTCGATTTTAGGTACTGCAGGAAATATTGAATATAAAGTTATTAGATTATCTGTGCCTACACTAAAGGATAATAAAATATAGAAAATATATATATATACTAATTAATCATTTCTCTAGACAGGAAGTGCGCAATACAAATTCTGCAGTTCCCAACACTCAATGAGTGGTTGACGACCGGAAAAATAATGAGGGAGCCAACCGAGCGGGTGACGCGCAGCATCGCTCCTAGCTAAGTGTTTACACCGACGTACTTGGACTATATAATACAAAAATATTGCTTCGTATTTTTTTGGCCATCATGGCACAACGGACCATTTGACTGTAAACGCGACGTGGGTTCATTTCCTCGCTCTGGTAACAAGGCAAAATTCAATGTCTGGAGAACTTTTGTTTAAATATTAATTATTTTATACATTTTTTACCCTACAGATTAAAAAACTATTATTAATCTGTGGTCAATAATTAAACCTAGCGACCAAACATAGTTTCACCTGCTTAAACTTATTGTTATATTATAACCAAATCAAAGAAAATCTTCACACAAAATGTAGCCTATGTGTTATTCTGATGTATGAGCTAAATTACTATAAAGTTTCATCTAAATCCGTTCAGTAGTTTTTGCGTGAAAGTACATCACATACAAACATCTATCTATTTTCACAAACTTTCACAATTATAATATTAATAGCAAAGGAACATCACTACTCCTGATATCGATTCGTGGAAAGACGAAAGCTTCCCAGAAGATGGTATTGCTTTATTTATTCTAATGAAGTTTAATTACCCGTAATGGGATTAGCTTTGTATTCATTTTAATTATAAAATTTAAAGTTGAAGTTATATGAAAGTCTGTTTAATTAAAAACATTGATAACATTGTTTTAGAATTAGCACTTTGTATATTTAATAAATATTTTTTTGCTTCACCCTGTGAACAGAACCTAATGTGAAGACACTACGTTCCCATTAAGACACTTTCGTTCCCCACTTTAGGCTGAATTCTGGAGGCATTGCGTGTTGAGTAGCGGAAGTCAACGCCGCGTTTTAGTATCTTTAACAGATTTGGTCCAAATTCATAGATGGCTTTAAATTTCCAACGACACCAGCGATTCTATGTCTTGAAAACTCAATCTACATAAATAGAAGTTAATTGCCGATACAAGATAGAGGTGTTACTATTTCAACGGTTTCGCTTATCATTTCGCTTCGGACAATGAAAATGCGACTTAACTCCAAATACACTAAGGTATACAATCGCCTGAAACACAATTGATTGTATCATATGGGTTTACTGTCGTACAATTGAGGTTGATAGCTTAATTGTGTACGGGAAAATGAGCTATAATAGTGTGTAATAAAGTCGGTAACAGCTCAAATGGTTTAGTATATAGATAACCGTGTAAGACGCCAAGGCGCAATAGTGATAAAGGCCACGACTGTCGGTCACGCGAAGCCTTCCGTAGATACGAGCTGTTCGATAGACTGGGTTCTGGACTGATGCCCATATATCTGGAGAATTGAAACACCTGGTTTTTTTCTCTTAAATCTAGAAAGTTAGTTCCAGGTGAAAGATGAAATTGGAAATATTGATTCATTGAAAAAAATATAGTAGGTATGTTGATTTATATTGAATCCATCTTGCCATAGGCATCATGAGTTTAGTAGGTTCGATTTCCTTGAGGCTTTGGCGTGACAAAACGCAAGGTAAAGCCTTATTACAAATAAAATTATAATTATCCAGATTATGTCGCTACATGCATGCGGATTCATTTTTTACTCGGGAATTATTATATTTCATCTATTTTCAAATAAATCACGGTGTCAAACTCCAAAAATCAACATGTAGGTATGTTTCAAAAATATAATTAATAAAATAAACATAAACTTTAACATTTAAATTAGTACAATATATTCAAATTATTTCATTAATACAATACCACTCCTTCAACCATGGGTTATTATGGGACTTCATAAAAGCCTTAAAAAATTCTCCCATCATTTTCGCCGTAATTTTTTTACGTTCAGTCTCCAAGACAAAGGGGGCCGTCACTCACAACTCATTACACCTCATTGGCAGTCGCGGCGCGCCCGTTTGTTTTGTCTCTAGTTCTAAATGTTAGTCGCTTGTTTTTATAAGATCGGTGCTCTAATTTATAGTGATGACATTTTTTTTAACTTCACGCTGTATCCCGCATACGGCAGGCAGAGGAGATCTAGTGTTGAGACAGTCAATTCCGTACTTTCAACCTAATTTGCGAGATATTTCATAAGTGACAGAACTCACTGTCGCGCTTTGTTCTTACGTGCGCAGAAATGAAAATAAATTAAATATAATACTAATAACCCGTGAAGAATCGAATCCACCACCTTTTCCCTTACGATCAGACGGCTTCCTCAATATATTGATGGTATAGTAAACTAATAACTCCTCAATTCCTAACAAGTTGTTATCAAATGTAACGTACCTGCTCGCACGTGATGCGATATCTTGAGATTTTGCAGTTAAACTTATAGGAAACTGCAGTTAATTCAAAATTATCGCACCTGGATATGAATTTGCGTACGCGTGTACAGTGATCTAGTGGGTAAGTTTTGACAATTATATGTTTACTATAGTATACATGCATAAATATTAGTTGCCTTATTTCGTAAATAATTTCGACTTACCCGTATATACGCTATAGTCTTGTAAATTGTAATTTCGACTTGGGGAAATACTCAGAACTAGAACCTGACTGAGCACTAGCTAGTTGCCTATTCGTATCTTATTTAGGGGAGTTACTAGGTTTTACAAATGTCATGTTCTAAGTGTACGAGATAGCTGTCACAGGTTCAGTGGGTTACATCCAAAATGATAGGGCTTTTGAATATTAAAAACAAATTATATTTATATAAGAAAGCATGATTTCTTATTTAATATAAAATTAATGGAGGCTGCTTCTATTTAATACATTGAGCCTTATAATCTCTAAAACTTTCTATTTCATTATTAAAACAAAAAAATACTAAAAATAACGTACTCGTGTGTAAATATGACAAAGTGAATTGAATATTAAAATCCAACTTATTTAATTACTAAAATATAATTTCTAAAAACCATTTTGAGTTGAAAAACAACGCGGGTGGTACTGACAAGAGCAGCTCCATCAATTCAGTCAGAAAGTACCTGATGAAATAAAGTTGAAAATTAACCTTTCATTGTCTTAAATACAAAAGAACTTGCCAGCCTTTTGTTCCTTTGCTAGGGTTCTTAGTGGACTAGTGTCACATAAAATTTCAAGTAGAAAATCTGAAAATTAATGCTGTTCCCGTGCATTGAATGTGTCTGAAATAAAGGGAACGTTTTTAATTCTTATTTCTATAAGGAAAATGTTAATCATAATTTTTTTATATGCTAAAAGCGGCGCTAAGTTCCGCGCCTCTATCTTTATGTTAATTTTATGATATTTCGTGACAATATTTTTAAAATTCTTATATCTACAGACTTACTATTCAATTTACGTGATGCAACGGCACCCAATTGTGGGTTCAATTCTAACTCGGAAAAATTTTTTTTTTTTTTTCCTGTGGTAACAAGTCATGGTGCGGAGTTGAATTTCGACACTCATCACGAGGGGAACGGAGTGTCTTAACACTAGGTCCCCACTTCTTACGCTATTCTTTTCATCGTTGTATGACTCAAATATGTTTTCGAGAATATTTCATAAATGATAACATTCTTAATAATAATTTATTCAATTTCTATTTCGCTAAAAGCTACTATGAAATCGTCCGAATCACGAAAAAAACACTTAAAGCTTAAGTTAGATATTTTCTAGAATAGAATATTTAGAATTTTTGTTATGAAAGGTAGGTACTTCTTTTATCTGTATAAAAAAGTAAATTTTATAAAACATTTCACATTTATTACCGTCTGACTAAAAGCTGTGTACAAATCGCAAATAACAAAATATTTATATACTAGCGGCCCGCCCGCGGCTTCGCCCGCTTGAACTACATGATTATTCATTTAATAAACAGAATTGACTGACAGTCAAATGTACTGATGTATTGTATGTATGTCAAATTGAGCTTACAAAGCTCAATTTGACATATACACATATAAACATAAAATTCTTCTTTTTAAATATATTTTTCATTGTAAAATTGAATTAAAATATGCAACGGAGCCAGAAATAGTTTATTATATTTTTTTTCAAGATTTTTTAGTAAGCGATCCGACTACCTACGTTACTGTAAAGAAACTCGATCTACTCGTAAACTCAGCACTTAAGTATTTAATTAACTGCTTTACTTTCTCTATGGTACAAAAAAAGAAATAACTACTATTACAGGTTGTGGAAACAAATCACAATGTCAGAATGAACCACTATATAAAATATTAAGCAGCTTCACGCTTTTTCCCGCATAATAGGGTAGGCAGAGGGAAACTAGTACTAAAACCCTCCGTTCTCAACTTTCCTCCAAATTTGTGATACATAGTGTGTCGAGTGGTGTCTTGTCATGTTACCCAAACGAGGACATAAAAAAAATTATCTGAGACAAAATGAGCTCACAATCTTCGCGTTTACAATCAACTAAATATATCGATCTCATAGAAAGGATACCAAATAAAAAATCCGTGGAACGTCCAAAATAACGTTCTAAATCGTTTCCTCGCTGGATATCATCCCCCATCCCCCATCCCCCAACCCGAAACAAGATATTTTAAGATACTTAAATACATCTAATTGAAAAGCTAATATTCCCGTATAACATTAATTATGCTCCAAGGGCCGTAAGCGATATCCTCGTTATTATTTAGGGAACAACTTTTACTTTGAACAGGTACGTATTAGCGTCTGTGAGAAGAATTCATCGTGATTTATTTGATATTATTTTTTATTATTTAAACCGTAATAAATTTTGTTTTGCGAATTCAAGTCGCGTTTCGAGACGTGGAAATAAAATTAGTGTCAGTTTATTATTTACTAGTTTTAAACTAAAAGTTTAAAATTAAAGGAATTAACTAAAAGTTTTACAACAGTTGACGTAATGTAGCACATATAGACCTCATATAGCTTAACTCTTAATAAATAGACTATCCAATACGAGTAGAATTTTTCAATTTTAACCAATAGTTCCTGAGGTTAGGTTCCCAACCAACTACCAAACAAACTCTACAACTTCATAATATCTTAGTAAAGAAAAGTGAAATAATTGACCAACGTCTTATTTGGCGCAAAGTAATTGTTTAACCTTTGCTATTAACTACCTGGTCATCAGGATAAGCAGAGGGATGCATGCATGATGAAACTTAAAACCACTCTTTATCTTTAAATCAGAACAAATTTTATACGCGAATTCTATAAATATAATTAATCTAAAAACAACATAACTATTTTTGAAAGTAAAAGCACATTAATTTGATTTGTAATGGAAAAAACATGGATTCCCGATATCCCGCCAGCTACGAAGATTGAATCTATAGACAATTTACCTGCTCAACTCCATAATTTCCGCTCAGACTGAAAAATCGAGGTTTAAGTGAACGGTGACGTGGATTTGTCAGATCTAGACAGCGGAAGCATCTGGATTGTTTCTTGAGTTACTGTAGAATTTACTTCATTCATTTTACTTGTATTGCGAGTTTTAATAATTGCGTTGTCTTCGGTAATTAGATGTAGAGTGGAGACATGATCTCCACTTTAGGCTGAAAGCAAAGTGTCTTGACTTTCTATTCCTAATTCTCTTTCTAATAAAGCACTTAATATTTTTTCTTGAAATTATAATAGAAATAAAAAAGCATATTCACGTTTTTTCCCGTATTGCAGGATAGGTAGAAGGAATCTAGTGTAAGGACATAACGTTCCCAACTTTCCGTCAAACTTTTCCGAAACGTTGAACATTCCTACAAACGGGAATTGAAATCGCAACCGAAAGCGAACGCGTTAACAGTTAGCCGCCCTGTGCCACGACGGCCTCTATTATAAATAGATTTCATAAAATAGTAAATAACCTAACCTTATCCAAGCCTTATAGCTATTTCGGAAAGTCACAAATTCGGCAATATTTCAAGCGGCGATAAAGCGAGCAAAGTTGGGTGTTTCATTGGAGTTGTTATCAGTTCCCACCCGGCTACACTAGAAACGTGAATGGCCTTTCGATCACTGTAGAAATAATTTTAAAGTTTTTTTTCCTAAGTTATATGAGGAAAGCTATTTTAAAGCTGGTACGATTTGGAAGTAGTAAATCCTTAAATTGATATGTTAAGGAATATTTATATTAAAAACATACGTTGACGCAACGGTTGTGGTTTCGATTCCTAGTCGGTGGAATGAAATATGTAATTTTTTCATTTCCTTGTTCTGTTGACTTTCACCCCTCAACACACAATGCGTCCAGAATCCGGGGGAAAGTGGCGAACGGAAGTGTCTTAATGGAGAATGATATGTCTTAACGCATCCCATTACCATTCTTCTTTTATATAAATTTTCATACTGCTCAAATAAATAAATCAGTTTTTTCTGTCCCTTCACGTTCACGTTGAAGATGTTAAAGTTTAAAGATAAAACGAAAATATTTTTTACAAATATTATTTTGAGTGAGAATCGAATTTACAACCACTGCCTTTAACTTACTATACACTATCTAACTGAACCACGAAACGATCATTCCATATATTCAATGTAAATATTACCCGTATAAAATAAAAAGGCTCCCCCGCGCCAACATTCTATAGATAGAGCAAGCACTATCAAAATAATATTATGTCTAAGTACCGAGAAGTTTGTATAAACTATCAGAGGTTTGTATAAACAAATATCACGACGTTGCCAGCTTAAATCTTCATTTCCTTTAGAGACGTGTTCCCGTAACTCTTAGGTGCCGAAGTGCATCCAACTAGGTATAAGTAGAACTAAATACAGTAAAATCAATGCTACCTCTACCTATATAAATTTACCTCTACTTACCTAGATATAGGTAGGTAACTAGAGGTAAAGATAGGTATATAGGTAGGTAGGTAGTTGGAAATTCAATAATGTTCCAGTATGCGAATCTCATCTTTCATCTAAACTTATCCACAAAAGTTCGCCTGAGTTCGTGCTCGCGAATGTGTAAACAAAATCTATGCTTTCGAGCGTGAGGGGATCCTTAATTTTGAATAAGACCACGATTTCGAGGGTTGGTATTCATTATGATGGATATGTGGGCAATGATGCCTTAAAATGACACTTTTGTTGATTGAAAGTATTTAAATTCTATTCCCGTAGTGCGACTGTAAACGCGACAGGTCCTGGGTTCGATTCCCACTCGAAGAAATTATATTTTTATTACTTTCATTTCCACTCCAGGAAATATTTATTATTGTCAGTTCCTCGTTCTGATAAAGTGACATAACGCGATGATGACTTTCGCCACACATCACGCTGTCTCCAGAATTCGGTTTAAAATGAGGAACGGAAATGTCTTCATGGGAACGGAGTGGCTTAACACTCGATTCCCGAGCACAACACGCTTTTTCACTTTTTCCTGCATAAGGGGCAAAGAGATGCTGGCATCAATTATTTCATTCTCCGCTTTCGGAATTTAACACCGCGCTTTATTTGACCAGGATAGGGAAATGAAGAAAAGTATGGGGTAGGCAGAAGTAACCTGGAAACCTAGTGTTAAGGCAGTCGGTTCCCATTAAGGCATTTTTATTCCCCACTTTCCGCCGAATTCAGGAGGCATTGCGTTTTGAGTGGCAGAACTCAACGGCGCACTTTGCCTTAAATAAAAGTATCAAATATTTCAATAATTTAAGGGTTAGTTGTGCCTTACCCATACACTAACATATACATATAAAACAAAATATTTAAACTGTAATTCTTTGGTTCTAACGTAGCCGAGCTTGCAATCAAAAATACATCAAGGCGTATCTTATTCAAATAACGAAAGTAAAATCCCTTAAACACAAAATCTATTACGCAAAAACCTCTCAAGGGAAGGTATGTCCTTAAAACACCCTTATGTTAGCTTAAAGGAGACAGTATACGAGTACGAGTGGGGAATCAAAAATATTATTTGCATTATTTTTTTAAAAATAATATGTAACATAGTGGCAGCAATTGGCTGAGAAATGGGATGGTTGCGGGTTAGATTTCTATTCGGGGGAATGATATTTGAATTCATTTTATTTCTTCGTTCTAATAATCAAAGTTGAGGGCAAATTTGAACAGTGCCTAACTCATCGTCACGCTTTGCCTCGTTCCCAGTACGAGAAAAGTATTAAATATATCATTCCCCGAGTGGAAATCGACCCCCATAACCGCTGGTTTACATTCCCGCTGTGCCACTAAACTACAAGGGGCTCTAATACAAAAATAAAAAGGCAAACAATACACAAAAATATATGAAATCAAACGATCTAAAGCCCCTGTAAGTTGGTCCTCACCCTCGTGTTGACTGAGCGTTTTGTTTCGATGACGTGTGTCCAAAGATACAAAAAGACAAAAACTCTTTGATGAATTATAACATAACATTGTAAATATTTGGCTGTTGTATACAATCTAATGGACCTATAACTCTTTAATGTAATAGCTCAAACGAAAATCATAGAAAATATTTGTAGTTTGTTTGTCGACGATTTTATTATAGGCTTTATTTTGTTCACGCTTAATCCCGCACACAGCAGAGTCAGCCGAAGGAACTCAATACCAAGAAACACTTCATTCACCAGTTTTTATAATGAGTGTAATTAATTCCCTCCAGTCGGAATCGATCCCACAACCGTCGTGTTAACAGTTAGACCCTGTGTCACTACGCCACCATGGCAAACTGTCACGCTTACAGTTCTAAATACAGTGAAACTTAAAAAAACAGCCAAGCAGTTCAATTTGTGGCTTAAGTAGTGCAATCGTGTTTTCAGTGTAAATAGTGATCGTAAACTAAGCTTCTAATTAGCATTTCATTTACAATCCTGTTGTTTTTCTAGGAAATTATTTCTTGATTAAAAAAGATACTTTTAAATTTCAATTATCCGTAAATCTATCTTTTTTATATATAAATTATAATGAATAGTATTCAATTGTATTGATTTATACTTTTTTTGATTCCCACTCGGAAGAATTATGCATTTTCATCCACGCATTTTTTTCAGACATATTAGACATTTAACTAAAATGAGAAACGGAGTGTCTTAAAGCTAGGTCTCTCTGCCTACCCTGCGAAATGCGGGAAGCCGAAAAAACATTTAAAAAATCACAAAGATTGGAATCTTATTAATTACAACAATTATTTGTATCTCCAACAATATTTCTAAAACAAATCATTTTGAAGATAAAATATGAAAACTTAATACAAATTGAGATTTAGAAAGACCTCGTCTATGCTGCTACTGGCATATTTTAAAAATATCCACGATATCTCCATACTAACCCTTCAAACATTATTGAATATCGTCGAACATCTTTACCAAATTATGCCCAAAAGACCACAGCATATACTCTTACCCATATTTACTATAAGATACTTTTTCTTCGTGCCGCTGTTCGTATTTGCGTATAGAATCGCTATTCCTCGAGTTACTAAACTCACATCAAAATGTAGATGAGAAAGAATTACATAGTCATGACATTTTTGTACGTGGCGCTTTGGAATACGTACGTACGCGTACTTTGTGATTACAGCTTGTTCCATTGAAAATTTTATGCTAAATGCCTTATATATGTATGACGGAAATTTAAGTTAATATCCAACACTTTGTTAGGTAATGTTAGTTTACGCTGGATTTTTGGGGCGTTTTTAAAGTGCTATTCTACATGACAGAAAAATATTTATTTATGATTTAGGTATAAAAGTTCAAATATAGCGGGATATGAACCCGCGCCTCTTGGAAACCGTCCAAGTGGTAAGTCCACTAAACGATACGTTCTCATCAAGCTGCACTTAAATTCTTATAAGCTTGTTACAATTATTTACCTAATTAAGTTGTTATTATCTCTATAGGTAATTGCTTAAAATTATTATTTTCCAGAGAATAACGATAATTATTTAATAGTTTTTACAGATTTAAAGTTTTCTATAAAGAGTACAGTTTAGCTAGGCTAGACCAAGCTTTTATTCATTCAGACAAATATTGACTAAAAGATGTTTGAACTAAATTAATTCATATCGCAACCAAAGACACCAAGTAATTTTCTTATAAATCAAAAACTAAATAAAATTCGTATCCGAAAAAAAACGAAGAACTCAATATTTTCCACAATATCACTAAAATTGGTTTCAGTAAAATTTATAATCGAACTATCATGATCCTTTGTTCCAAGTCGAAAACAATTCTAGCCCCCAGCGAGCATCAATGAGGACCGACGTCTTAGATAAAGACGCCATTAAGCAATAAACTATTTTATATCTGACGCTGATATTTGAAGTACGAACGGGTCGAGTCGAGTCGAGTGCCAAACTTTTAAAAATATAATGTTTCCGATACATAAAACGATCGCGCGTTATTTGCGTCGGCGACACCGAGGCACACCCGAAGTGGGTGTCGGTCGACAATAAAGGCCTTCATGGTGATAAAAAGAGATCTGCTCGGAGAAAACAGATCCTTGGAAGGGCGCCAAGCCGTGATGCTACCTGCAACATGCGTGCATTACGACAATATTTACGTGATATATAAAATTTTGTATGTACTTTACATTGTATATTAGTACCACATAATATCAGAGATGTCTATTCGAAAAAATGTATCTTGATTTTTGTAGGTAGGTACAGTTTTTATCTTAATCTATTGAATATAATGAAATAGTTAAAACAGAGAGTAAATAGAGAGAGAGAATAAATATTTTAAAAAAACCTATATAAATAAATAAAATAAGGAACTGTCTTCTCATTTTTTGTCTATTTGTTTGTTTGTTTTGTATACGCACATTTTCTGAACTACTGGACGGATTTGAATGCAACCTTTTTTTAAACTTATCGTAAAACTTAAGATAAGGCTATTAAAATTGATTCACCAACACTAATATGTTTTACGTCGTTACTTAATTATTGAGTTCTAAGCACAGAACAAAAATATAATTGATATTTTCATTTAAAACTTTTTAGATCCTAAATTTTATATACCACACGACCTACCAAAGCAATAAAGCTACATACGAGTACGTTAGCCGTATTTTACGTATACAGCTTTTATAAACATTTCCACGTAATAAAAAACAGACGCGCGCATAAAAGTATTTCGGAAAGAGCCTTTCCTGTCACAACTATTATGAATAGCTTAAATAACAGCATTGAGTATTATTTTGATACAATTTAGAAAGAACATAATAAAATTTTTCAATATTAAAATGTGGCTGCCATATTAGCTGTTGCTGGGAATTTTTTACTGTTAATTTTTTAAACAAATTTTAGACCAATTATTAGCTTAGCTTAGTCGCTTAATTTTGAGTCTGTTGTTTGTTAACGTGATGCAGTAGAAAAAAGTGTAAAAAGATGGCTCATTTGGCTAATTTTTTCTTTAAAAAAAATATAGATTCTACAATCTACTTTATAAGTCTCTCTTTATAAAAATAGAGAACGGATTAATGGAGAAAACAGAGAGTCAGTGAGTCATTATAATCTGACGGGTACATTTGGTGGCACTAGGAGATTATCGAATCATAAATCATGCAGTAAAACGTATTTACTTATCTTTCTTATACATCCCTCACTTAGGGAATAGGTCTATTAAATTATTCAAGCCATATTTCCTTGAATCAGATTTACGTTTAACCTGAAAAAAGTTTACCATTTTTGGAATAGTATTAAAACTTTTCCATAGATTGTAAAGAGGTCAAATCAAGATTTCTAAGCAAATCTAAGCACATTTTATCGTAGGCAGGTTAGGCAAACCTAGTTTCAAACCGTTTCTTACTCGTCTTTGCGTTTGCTGAGCTGCTGAGGTCCAGGTCACTCCATTTCTAAGGTCAACAGGTCACGGTTTCGATTCCCACTTGATGAAATGAAATATTTAATTTTCATTTCCTCGATCTGGTAACTACAAGCGGCGTTGAATTTCGCCACTCAACACGCAATGTCTCCAGAATTCGGCGAAAAAAAAACGTTTTTTGTCTTTATAACCCAAAAAAAATATCTTCATCTATCGAAATATTCCCCAATCTTAAAATGTACAATAAGAAAAGCAAATTTACCCTACCCTAATAACACGCATACTAACACAGATAGCAGAAACAAACGTCCTACCTGCATCTGAGCGTACAGCGTACAACACAGCGTACATACCGTAAATACTTGGAAAGTTGACACGCTCCCATTGTACCGGCGCCGGAGAGACGGGAGACGATTGTCAATCGTTTAATGGCTTCCGTCATCATTGGATGTGAACTGCGAACTTTCTATAGGTAACAACTGCAAACTTGGACTATTTCATTTTATGAAGAACGGAATTAGGAATGTTTCATACCGTCTTATTATATTTGCTTATTAGAAAAGTATGGGTGATTGTGAAAAGTTGGATAGGTATGTCCAAAGAACAAAGAGTCGTCGTTGTAATATTTATTTGGATAGAAAATAGGGATTATTATTATAATCCCTTTTATTATAATTTGATTGTCCAAATATTTTTATATTTAAAAATATTTGGACAATCCACGTACGTCTGTCTGTTGGTAAATTATGACAAGATGTACAGATATTCTCCGCTTTCTTTCCGAATTCGAAATATTATAAGTGGAGTGGCAGAGTTCAACATCGCACTTTGTTTACTGGAGCAGAAATTAACAATAATTAACTCTCTACTCAAGTGTGTCTTCTCAAGAGGAAAACAAACCATGACGTTTTCATTCAGGCGCTGAATAAACATTACGTTAAAAATTATCACAAATACTATCAGTTAAGCATTGCTTTATAAACGTAAAGTAATATTATAACAAAAATTCATAACTTTTTTTCCCCTTTCATACAGGGACAAAGGCAGGTGTTAAAATAATCCGTTAAACGGAAAGTCAACGTGTTTGTCTATCATAGCGAGGAATAAATAAATATAACAGTCTCCCGAGTGGGAATCGAACCCACTGCCATAGAGTTCATAATTAGACGCTTTCTTACTACGTCACAGTGACCTCAATTTAATCAATACATCTAGAACGCAAAAACCCTCATTATTTAAATATAATGAATTGTAAAATAAAAAATATATTTTAGGTAATTTCCCACTAGGAAAAAATGGTCCTGTAATTTTTTTAACAAAACTAAATCAAGCGTGTCCGAGGAGTCGTAACGAATGAAACCAATCAGGCATAATTCCTTTGAAGATTCCCCAGAAAAGATAAAAGTCCACAATCTCTTTGGTAGGTACACTTTTTTATTCACCGCAAGATTGTACTGAGGCTGATTCAATAAGATGTCGTTCAACTTGGATTTTGAAAAGCTTATATCTACCTATAGGAAATTTTGAGTTTTGCTGAAAGTACACTACGATAGTATAAATATAGACATTGTTTTAAGCTACACGCTACATTATGTGCGCATATAGTAGGGCAAGCAGAGGGAACCAAGCCTTAAGACACTCCGTACTCCACGTATCGCACATTTTTCAAAATATTGTACGTAGTGGAGGTGGAACTCATCATCGCACTTTGTCTAATTACTAATTAGGGTACTCCTAAGAGAAGGAAAAGAACTCATGCTCCTGAGTAGGAATCGAACCCACAAGATTCCAGACCCACAGATTACATTTAGATAATGTACCACAACAAGAGCCTAAAACGACTTTTTTTCTTACTTATTATAACCTCCATATCAACCAGTTCTATATTAAGGCAGTGAACTGAAAATATATATTTTTAAGCCTTCATAAAATACACATTGCCACCTGAACACAAAGATTTTTCCGGAGCTTTTTCTGTCATGTTTTATTACGAAACGTATCACAAACGCAAATACAATGAGAGGCGACGTAAAATATTTGTGAACGTACATTGCTTAAGATTTGCGGATTAAGATGGGGGATAAAAGAAATATATTTTTTTCATCTGAACTCTTGGGTGAGACCGCTGTGGTGGAGCGACATAGCTGCTGGTTGTAAGATCGATTCCCATTTGAGGAATTAAATTATTTCATTAACTCGGTTTGGTTACAAAACGAATAAGTTGGATATATGTAGGACCGTAGGTTCCCCTCAGGGAAAAGACAATACACGGGGTTAAGTTTCTCCACTCATCACACAAGGTCACGTAAGCGGGTGGAAAGTCGAGAACGTTATGTATTGACATTAAGTTCTCTCTATCCACTTTTGTTTACATACGGAATACAGAGTGAAGCTGTAATAAATTTATGAGTGAAGTCACCAGAAATTGTGTTAACAAAAATCCTCCTCGTCCTAATTTAAAAATTTCCAATGTAGCCGACATGTCCAATATATTTGAAAGATCACTGGTAATTTTGTTTGTTAAATCCAGCTTTGGGTACTATAATCCTATCTTCATAACCGTAGATCCATCACTCGTCATTAAGCGGACACGAGGCTCTCCCGCTCCCGCCTAATATCCCTTCCCTGTACAGTGCGGTCGACGAGTCGTGGCCGTCCTGAAGTTAGATATTCTGAACTTTTACGGATTTTTCTCTCGGTAAAAAAATAAACAAAGTGAGAAAAATCCTAAAATCAAATCTGCGCAGCCATCTACAGCCTCAAGCGGCCACAACTCGTCGACCGTACTGTAGATACCTGAGGGAAGCAAGATTGATAAGGCCCCCGCCACACTGCGCCCTGACAGCTTGTTATTGAAAAATTGAGCGATAATCCCGATGCGATGTTGTTTAAGATTTTTGTTTTTTACATCTCCCGAATTTTTCGCCGACGCTTTTAGCGGATGGGCATTCACTAGATTTGGCCTCGATGGGGTTTTGTCGGTCTATTGTTTTTAGGATCATAGAGCACGGATGTGCGTTGCTATACATATATGTATATATATGAATGTAGATATGTTTTAGTTTTAACAAGGCCTCTGGGAAACTGAAATATGGTCAATACATAAAAATATTCCGCAGTGGACGAAGAGGAGCTGATGATGATAATGACAGAAATTTAAACTTAGCTTCCTTGACACTGTCCAATAGGCGTGGGTTAATTTTTAAACGTTTTGTAAAATATTTTTCTATTCTAAGTGTAAAATAACACAATGTATGGAAAATTTTATAATTGCTTTCGATATGATCGAACATAATTATTTTTCTTCTATTTGTTATGTACATTTGAGATAAAAGAGATAAATAAATGCTTGTGGGAAAGTACTTCTAAGTTCAGTAAGTTCAGGTGCTAATAACAAAATAATACTTTGTCATTATAGTCTTTAGCTATCTAAAGGGAACTGAAACAAACGGATGTTTTGTTTGAATAAATGTTACAAATATACGTAAAGTAATATATTCTTACCGAATTACTAACAATTACTTTATATTAAAGGAACTAAAACATACAGCTTAGGTTTACATAAATCTATACTATCTATCTATAGTATACTCTTACATATTATACGTAGTCCTACATATGATCTCACATTGTCACGTTTACAGTAGCACTCTTGTGTTCCTACGCCATCACTGGCATTAGGCGTAGAAATTTAACATAAGGTACTATAATATTTTCTGTAGGTAACGTAACATACCTGTAGTTATATCTAAGCAATCAAACCCACAATATAAACAGAAACTAATCAAAAACTATCAATGTATATGAGGCCCTTAAACGTACCGTTTAATCGGAGAACCCTCTATTGTTCCGCAACGAGGTTACTCCATCCTTTACGCGTAAGAGTCCCTTTTGTTAAATATTCAGATGTATGCAAATTACATTAATATGACGTGACATTTTGAACAAGGCGACACGATGGTGAGACAGTTTCGTAACGGATTATTTTACTAAAGTTCCTACATTTAATTTTGTGATCCTGCCTTTGGAATTGATTATGTGTTGCCATTGTAAATTAAATTAGTTCTGATTTTTTTTTTCGTTTTTAAATAGATTTTAATGTAATTATTGAGGTTTATTTAATAATGTACAGCGGAAAAAGCATATTAGATCTGTTTACAGCTTTTTTTTGATAAATTCTATAATTAAATAAAATATAAAACTCTTTCGTTACTGAGTGACTGACAGACTACGCACAAATAAAACTAATGGACATACAGAAAAGAAAAGTAATTTTTTTTAATTCCAGGCAAACTAAGCAAAGACAAGTTAAATGTAAATATAAATACAAAAATATGACATTCACATTCAGATAATTAATTGTACTCATAAATAACATTTTGTTTCCAGGTTGCGCCTTTGTCAAGTTCAGTTCACACCAAGAAGCGCAGGCGGCCATCACAAGTCTGCACGGCAGTCAAACTATGCCCGTAAGTTTACATTATAATATCTATATATATAATACTCTCCGCACAGCCGTCTAACCTACTCTCTACAGCAACCATTTCTAGGGTAGCAGGTCTCGTAGAGAGGATTTACCGAAATTTCTATAGAAATAAAAAACATACGACAAAAACCCGGAGTTGCATTTTATAGTCCACACAAATGAATTAGCAACATACGAATCATTTTATTATATGAGAATTGTAATTAATATTGATAGAATAAATATCATTTTGCTAATTTAGAAAAAGGTATTAGTTCATAATATATTACCGTATATTTAGTTTCTATAATAAAAAAGGATTTTAGTACTTACTCAACTTTCACGTATCTTATACCACTGTTACTTTATACATATAAAGATTATTCATTGCAACTCATTATTCATGTTTCCAAACTGATCCGAAATTAAAAAAAAAATCCTTTAAATTGTTTTGAATTTATAATCATCTGTACTATTTATACTTTTATACAATCATAATAAAGCTGAAAAATTAGCTTAGCAACTTTTGGTTTGCATTGGAAAATTCTTATAGTGTTGGATACTCCAGTTATCGAGGAAGGAATATAGAAATCTATTCAATACACGTTGATTGTTCTGATATAACCCACCATGCCACTTCTATTTGACCACGTGGCCGAAGCCGCAAGTGAAAGTGCCTTCTCTCTCCTTTATTTGGGATCAGTCAAAAATAATTTCACCGTTTCACTAAACATTTACACCAGCATTACACACATCGCGACGAAGTATGAAACAAAACAACAAATCACTGAACTTAACCACAGTTAAAGTAGGGTTTACACGGCGCTCGGAACATTCAAACTTGTTTGTATCTTGCTATATACCGCATACGTCACGTTAATAGCGAGTTTTAGTTAACTGACGACAAATGCTCCTAATGGAGCCACGTAATGGTTAGACAGATTTGCGATTCAAATATGTGGGAACGCTATTTGTTACTTTGCTTGTATTAAATTATCGAAGATGTGGTGGGATGTAGTCGAACTATGGTCGTGATGGTTCAATTCTCACTCGGGAAATCGATTTATTATTATATCTTTTCATTATTTTCGTTTTCCATTGTACTACTCAGCTCAAAAGCTTTGAATTTGTAGAAAACCCTTTGGTTCTCCATGTCTACCATGTTATATAAGCTTCCTGAAGCTAAAACTTCCGATTATTGTGTTAAGTTTTTATGAAATTGCAAAAGATATTGAAAATATATGTCAATGGTTTTCGATGTGATTTTACAATATAGTATATGCATCTTAGGTGAAGACAGCAGCATAAAAAGCAGCGACTTACAAGTAATATCATATTACTTGTAATCAGTCCCTGATCCACTTTTTGCTTATTTAAACACAATATTAGGTTATACCTTATTTTTCTTTTACTTTAGCCACTGATAGACTGAAAAATATGGGCGAAAATCAAAAAGAAACACTATGATTTTACAAGATAACCTGTTCACCAAGTAAATAAATATCTTATATATTTGTAATTATAGAGAGATGATATAGGAAAACAATACAAAAAGTTATTTACAGTTTTCATAAATGAATACAGACTCTCTACATGTATGCATGTACGAGTATACGAGTATTATAGAAGTAACTATGTCATGCCATTGTTACTCTCGGTGCGGACAAGGTTTGGGGAGAGTAAGCAAAAAGTACTAAAATTGACTGTCCGGGGCAGCCGCTTAAGTTTTAATTAGCGGTTGTGTCCATGTACTGTACTGCATGTACTGAATGTTGACTACTGTTAGCGAATTTTGGACTTTTCCCGAAATTTCTGCTGTTTCCGCCGCAATTTTATTATTTTTTTCGGAATTTTTAGTATGTTTTCCTATTGCTGTGAAGTTAATAAACATTGTATCTTTATTCATTTACAAATAAATCGGCTTTTAATAATTAGAAATAAAATTACAGTGTTGAGCGCTGTTCGGATGTGAATTCTATACTTTAAATAAAAAAATAATAAAAAAAACCTTTTAAAAATAAACTATCCATATTGTACAAAAAATTGTAATCCGCCATTTTATTGTGGCGGCCATTTTAGATTAACAACAATATAAATAATAAATTATATAATTATATAATCATTATAATATCGTACTATATTAATTAAATGTATATACGATCAGATAGAAACTAATAAGCAGAGCAGGCATTTACTAATAGTTATAAATCAATAACCTATTAACGAAGTTAATCCTACATCCCATAATATTCTACTCGCTTCATATTATTCTCTTTTTCCTCGTCGAAGGAAACTCGGTATTAATTCCGCAAAGGCTACGTTACTCCGCCGCATATAATCGAAAGAAGCCACTTTGCTTGGCAAGATTATTATGGCATTGGTTGTGAAATATTCTTCCTTTGTTCTTTTAAATCTTGTCAGTATGACATGTACAAGTATAGGTACTCATGCATTGTATATTTGCTTAAGAGACGAACTTATTGCTTGTTTGTAATGGGAAAAGGGGAAATTTCAATTTTGTTACATTCACATTGTAAAAGAATAATTTATTATATCATTAATCCACCAGTTCCACTCAACACGCAATGTCTCAAAAATCAGCGGAAAGTGGAGAACGGAGTGTCTTAAAACAAGGTTCAAACTGCCTACCCTGCTACGACTATATGCGGGATACAATGCGAAACCGACTTTATAACTCCACTATTAGGCATTAACCTGCAAAACGTAACAGTTACGTGGGCCTACAAGAAGAAGGAATAATAACATAAAATCTAATAAATCTATTCTTCGTAATGAAAGGAAATACGAACCTATATAAACATACATATATATTCTTTAATAATATAATTGAATTACATTTAATAGTCTCATCGGCCCAAGTCCCAGCATTGATCAAATATTAATGAACAATACTCGTATATTCGTCCTTCAATTGGAGAATCAATATTTTGGCAAAATAGGAGCTTACCGAGAGGAGGGCAGACAAAAACGTCATTAAGCGAAGTACCAAATCCGAAGGGCGGCGCTTTGTGTCGACACCGTTAAAGGAATTATCGGGTCCGAATTCTGTTCCCGTTACCTTGCAGCTTAGCTGATAAAATTTGCTATAGTTACAGTATTAATGCTAGGCTCTTTCTGTTCGTGTGTAGGTAGTTTCTACTTTTGGCACACTAATGATTTTCTTTCTTTTTTTATGTTAGATAATTTTATTTAATTATCTATCGGTTATGGTTAGTAAATTAACTCTATACAACTCTGCTACAAGTGATAGATACATGAAGATTAAATAAAGTGCCTGTGACACACGGACAGATAGACATGATGAATCTTAGAAGGGGATCCGTCATATGTCATTCTGGCATTAACAGTTATTTTTTTATTTTAGCACAATATTTTTTAAGAGGGCTATGTATATAAATAAGTAGTCGTCCCAGAGGGAAGAAATGAGAATATTAAATGTTTCATTCTCCGGATGGGAATCAAATCCACAACCTTCGTGTTTACAGTCACCTGCCCTACCCTGCGCCACGGTGGCCTCATATACATATATATAAGCATCATTAGTTATTTTAAATATATGTACATACATTGTATAATTTCAAATATACATTTAACTATAATGAACAAAACAGTTAGTATCATTAAAGTCTTAGCCGTAATTAGTTTTATTCAAATTTTATACAAAACATTAAAATACTAAGCAGATATCTAAATGCTGACCGCGAGGAATCTGGAGAACCTCACCGCTCCTCGGTACCCACTTTAAAAAACGATAGTGCCGTTCCACGAATCCACTGTTTTTATAATTGGACTCTCGAAGGCCTTTTGCGTTATTAAGAGAAAATTTTCTAGTGCCCGGGGACCAGCTCCGGGGGCTGTTTTAACAATCTACCGGGACGTATATCAGCGCTTGTTGGGCTTATATTTTATGGAAACTATAAAGTTATTTCGTTTAATAACATGCCTCCGTGAGGGTCCTTTTTATGAGGTAACTAGATTAGACTCCTGTCTTTGCGGCGCTGCACGCTGGGACGTATGAATAAAACTGACCTTTTGCCGGTAATTACACTTTGCCTTTATGTGGCGTTTTTTGTTAGCTTCATATTTATTACTTCCTGCTGAAGTAATTCTATATCAAAAAGATCTGAGTTTTCAGTGAATTCTAGTACTTACTTTAATTCTTTATTAAATATTAACTTTTCTGCTAGGATTTTATATAATCATAAGAAAGATAATACTAATAAACAATATTAATAAGTTAGGAACGTTGACAGGTTGAGGTAGTTGTGTAACAAGAAGATAAAATAACAACAACATTTCGTGCTTCTGTTTATGACAGGTATACTAATTACGGCGCCGAGTCGTCTTCTTGGCGCATAGTTGGCTGGCCTCCAGGGTTCCGACCTTTGCCATTTATTACCAGATTGACAAACTCGTCCAACCCCTTAACCCAGACAAAGCCGTAAATTGTGATCGACCGCAATCAATTAATTTGCTTATAGCGAACACCACTGCCAAGCCTAGATTGATATACTCTGTGGAAGCGACTAAGCTTTATAATTTGTGGAGAGCTGGATTTAATCTATTTTATCAGAAAATACTATATGAAATCCTAAATAAAATTTTGGGTCTCGGTTAAATTTAAATCCTTTTCCTGATATTAAAAAGAAATCGTTGTTTCTAGAAAGAAATATATTGCAATATATGTAAATGATAAACATTATCTTGAAAACGGATATTGCAACTGTCAGAATAGACATATAAAGGCAAATACATTACGGTATATGGAACCCAATTTACCTGTCAATGTGAATAGAGTATTAACATTTTATATTCATTTAATCAGTTTCCGTTTCGTTTTAAATGTCATCAGTAATTAATCAAGATGGCCGTCAAAGAAAAAAAGAACGTAATTATAATGCTTTGAGAATTTCCGTTTTCATTAAAATGAAAGAGTGTTTTCAATTTTCATCTTTCAGCCGATACTAGGTCTAAATAAATTTAGTTAACTAAGACAATGTTAAAACGTCCGAAACGTCCAGAATAATTGGATTCCATTTTCTTTAAAACTCGAAAGCCAAAGTAATCCTTGCAAAACTTTCGTTTTTTACATAAATTGACAGCTATGAAAGGCGAGATGGATCTTAAGATTGGAAGAGATTTAAAGAGATATCGTTTTTTTTTCACTTATCAGGTAAATTCTACAGAGTCGACTTCATAAAGTTTATTCTATTCGAGTACCAGCAATTATCCGTGAATGCGATTTTGAATCGAAAGATAACTTCGCTCTTTTAATGCCACTTAAAGTTTCAAATAATATTATATACTTGAGGGGATTGGTAGTAACGCTTCGGTTTTAAAAGCCATATAATTTATAAGAATTTACCGTTGAGTTTAATGTTAAAACATAGAAAACATTTTAAACTAGTTAACATTTTAAATTTTAAAACATTACAATTGTCGAAATAACTGTAATAGTACTAACAATATAGCATCTCGAATATTTTCTGAACAATATAGGCATTAGCCAAAATATGAACTAAATTAATATTATAAAGTATACATATACATATAATTATATAGGTATTTTAATATAAATTTAGTGTGACTTTTCAGTAATTTGTAGCTCGCCTCACCGCCTAAGTTGTTCGCATAGTATACCTGATTATACAGTTGCCAAGGCACTGCTCGGGTATCACCTACAAGCCGCAGTATTTCATAACCGTAACGAGGGTAGATTAAATAGTTACCTCGAGCACCATACACGCTCGTAGCCCGTCCCGAGTCATCAAGGAGACGCTATAACCTCATATCAAATGATAAACGTATAACCTGCCAATTACAAAGTCGGTACGACCTCCAGCTGTTCCGTTTATTGAATAATAAACTATATTTTATATTATACTTGTAAATCTTATGGAATTTAACATTTTTTAATCAAAAGTACTAACCAGAATCGAAAACCAATAGAATATACGCTTCAAAATCTGTCCAACTATGTAAAAAATATTAAAAGGCGGCTACGTGCTGGAATGTGGATTGTGACATTTATTGAGTACCTACAAAAAAATGTTTTACAAAAATATCTTATATTTTACTCTTTTTTATAAAATAAGAGAGAATTACAATGAAAAAAATGTCGAATAGATCGTTAAAAGCTTGTCAAACGTACCCACAAAGTCTCTCACAATTTCCATCTTTCTGTTTGGAGCGTTAAAGGCACGGAGTACTATTTACGGAGCTTATGGACGAGGCGGGCGCGAAATTAAGAGATTTCCAGCATCAGTACAAACAGTGCGAAACGACCCTTATTAAAGCGGTCCCGGCTGGGCGTCATTCAAGTACGACGCGCACTGAGTATCAACAAAGACGTAAATAAACAGAGAAAAATATGGCAGAAATGAAATGTATACAGTCGCTAATTAGTCGCGAGCCTTTTCTATAATTTTTAAACTACTTCTGTATTCAAAGGAACATTTTTAGACAACTTTGCACAACTAATTTCAAACTTTCCCCTTTTACATGTTTAAAAGGTCCGACAAAAAAAAATTTCACAGTCTTGTCTTAATATCGCCGCTGCTCATCTATAAAGTAAATAAATCTCGTAAATACTTAATTTTTTTTAATGACTTTGTAAATTAAAAATATGTAAAACAAACAAAAATATTCCCACAGTGCGGGTAGTCGCGAAGAGGTCCCACTTCGGGCGCCAGTTTAAAATGAAGACGCAGTGATAAGGTTGTATATTTGTTTAGGAATCAGAGTACGTGCTGTAATCACGTTATAAAGTGTGAGGGGCTTGTGTGCGTAGTTTATGAGCTCATCTGTTTGCACGTACCAGCTAAGTGGATGATTCTGCGTGTGTACGAAAATTTATATCTTATATAATAAGGTTTTATATTTTATATTACGTACTATATTTGAAGTAACAAATTTTATGATTACGACTTTTTTAGCTTCACGCTATATCCCGCACATATCAGAGGGAACCTGAAAGCCTAGTGCTAAGACACTCCCATTTTCCGCCAAATTAGATCAAAAATTTAAAATTTTATTGTGAATATGATACTTGTATGATGAACAAAGGTACTTTAAATAACCATACCAATGTCCTAATCAATCTAGGCAATATTTTTTTAATTTCAAATACAACTTAGCACATAATTTACTCCTAATACATAAAATATTGAACTGGCGTTAATTTGTGAACTTATCCGTACCCAAAATGTCCTAAAGACCCCCTGATAGCATGTCAATAAAAGTTCATCCCGCCGAATCCGGGGGATGTGTCTGGAGGCCCCCCTTAAAGAAATTGACCTAAATTGGACCCATTCAAAACTTACAAGATCAACATGGAACCTACCGTCTGCTCGCTCAAAGCGATTCTTACTGGATATTGATATTGGAGAATGAACTCCTAAATAAAGTATTGTCAGATTTAGAAGTTGCTTCCGGTGCTGATATTATTGGGACGATTAAATTTGCTTAATTTTTGCTTATATACGTTATATATATTTTTTGTATGTGAATAGAAAATATTTACAATACAAAAATTATAAAATTCTAAATGTTGTAGAATTTTATATTTAATGAAAACCCCTTAAAAAGAACATAACATAATAAATAAATATACAAATCTAAAATGATAAACAATAAAGTTTACCAATCCTGAGCTCTAGCTCTATAAAAACAAACATTTTGAAATTAATTAAAACGTAAACGAATAGAATAATGGCGGGGGATGGCACAAACGGTGCACATATAAAAGGAGTTAAACAAAGCATTTAAAAAATATTTATTATTTTGATCTAACAATTCAGGCCGTCGTAGCACAGTGTGTGACTGAAAGCTTGGTGGTTGTAGGTTCAATTCTCACTCAAGGGATTTATTGAATATTCATTTTCTCGCTCTGCTAACTAGAAAAATCCTGGCATCAATCCAGCACTCAATACGCTGTTTCGAAAATTCAGCATAAAAGGAAGAACAGAGTGTCTTAACATCAGGTTCCCTCTGCCTGCTATATGTGAGATAGAGCGTGAACCTAAAAAAAACAAATAGAATAATGGTGGAGATGGGCAATACACGGAGTTAAACAAAGCATTTAAAAATAATTTATTATTTTGATCTAACAATTGCGTTAAGTTGCACTCACGTACGTGCGCTCGCTGGCGTAGGGCGACACATGGCGGAGGCGTGGCGCGGCTATTATTATAAACATACGAGCACGAGTTAGCGACCTGTTCTAACATTTGTTTCACTTTAAAATTAAATGTGGTGTTAAACTAAATTGTAGCTTCTATTTTTCATTTTATATTGTTTTGTTTTCTTTCGTACTTTTGTGTTATTGTTTAGAAGAAATTGAAATAGTAGGTTAAAGGATTTTTTTTTAATAATCGACACTGAAAAGTGCCTCAGAGGTGTCAATTAGTATTTAACTTATAAATTCATAGTAATAATAATAAGAGCATGAATACATAGTCAGGAAGCCAGACACGGCGCAGGGCACAAGCATGCTACTATAAACACGACAGGCTGTAAGTTCGATTCCCACTCATAGAAATAAAATACGTTGAGTTCTGCCAAGCAACACACATTTCCTCCAGAATTCAGTGAAAAATGGGGAACGGAATCTTATTAGTAAAAGATTGTTCACCAACTAACACTAGATTCCTAAGTTCCCTCTGCCTACCCTGCTATGTGCGGGATAATTCGAGAAACGATAAAAAAGTTTAACTGGTACCTAAACACAAATGGACAATATGTATACCACTTCAAAACTAAAATATAACTTAATTCATTTATAAACAACCTGGTTCATAATTATTATCTAAGTTCATTGAACAAACACACTACCAATCACTATTCGAAAGATGGCAGAGCGCAGCCGTAGCCTACAATTTATACAATATAACGAATATTCACGCCATACATCCGTATGTCACGGGTCGTACCTCACCCCTTATTGAAAACATTTACATATCTATGTGGGCATCTCTTGCCGAGCGGATCGACTGATGCTGACAATCGATAAAGAAAAATAGGCGAAGCTAGCTGTTCTGTAAGTCGAATATTCTTATGCTATGGTATTTGAATATTGGGCTAAGGAATATTTTTTAAGGAAGCAGTTTCACGCTTTTTCCCGTTTTCCGAGACATTGTCATTTCTCCTCTGAATAAGTATCTACCAATCCCACAATCATGACGCTTACAGTCAGAGGCTGTTCCACAGCGCCACGACGTTTTTAATGATAAATACTAAAAAATCTAATTACCGTATAAAATTACAATACAATATAATAGATTTTTAATTATTTTCTAAATGTGTCAACAAGCAAGTCACAAGATAAAACAAAAACGCTCAGCGTCACCTTTGATCTATGAAGTTTTAAAAGTAAATTTTCCTGCTTATTTTCAATTTTCTTCCACCGTTGGTCGTAACTGTTGCAAGGACGTACCTTACATCCAAATCAAATTATATTCTCAATATCGAAGATAAGGAAATCTATAATTTGATATAAAAGTAAGAAAGCGTCGTAGCGCAGTAGCATTATTCGGAGTTAATTATTTTATATTTTCATTTCCTCGCTCTGATAACAAGGCAAAGCGCGGCGTTGAATTCCGCCATTCAACATTAAAACCTCTAGGATTCGGCGAAATGTGAAGAACAGAGTTCCTTAACACTATCTACCTTCTGCCTATCTCTCTAAACGCGGGATACAGCGTGAAGAAATCCTGTCAAAATATAAAACGGGACCAAGCAGCCAAGCCGACTAAATGTTCTCCAGTAATCGGGATGAAATTTATTAACATAAAATAACAAAGGGTAATTAGCCCCCGGTTTCGTTGAATGGCGGGTCTGCTCGTCGCTCCTCGCATAAAATTATCTCTCTACTTCGCATAAATCAACTCCCCTTGCAGCGTGCAGGTGATAATTAGGCAAGTAAACACGTGGATGCATAAATTTGGAGAAAAAAATGGTTGGAAATTTTGATTAGGGACGAAATAGGCGTAAGAAGTTTTTGCTTTTGGGGTTTTTTAGATCCGGTAAGATAAATTTTCGAAGTGAACGTAAAAATTACTGAAACATTGTAAAAATAACTCATATTTTATATTATTTACAGTTTTTTTTAGTTTCCTATATTTATGTGCAAGGCATAGCAACAAATTTCCGTTAAGACACTCCTACTCCATTCCCTACTTTCAGCCGTAATCGGACGTGATGCATTGCCTGAAAATATTACAATAAAAATAACTAAAATGGACGGTGACGAATATAAAAGGACGAAATGACTATATAAAATTTTTAACTCTCCCGAGTGGGAATCGAACCCACAATCGTCACGTCACAAGTCGCACACTTGCAAATACCTTATTAATATTAAACAGTGTATTATTTCGTTAATATATAGCTTTTAGAGTTTTCCAAAACTACATATTAAATAAAATTAGTTTTAACGGGTATGTACATGGTACGATGGCGTATAATTTCATTACAAAACGACTTTTTTGATCCTGACGTTTCGAACGGGCTATTGTAAAGTGAAGTGAGATAAAGTGTTCGAAACGTCTGGTTCAAAAATTCACTTTTAACCGAATTTTACACGATATATTCGTTAGAAGCAGTCGGAGTGCAGTAGCACTGTGTACACTTGAAACGTGATAGTGGTGGGTTCGATACCAACTCGGGGGAATGATTATATTTTAAATCTTTTTTCATTTCTCCGTTCGAGCAGGCGAAGCGTTAAGTTCAACCACTCAACACGAAATATATCTAAAATACGAGATACGAGTATGTGAGAAACATTCGTTTAAGACTAGGTTTCCTCTGACAACCTGGCTATGCGAGAACATTATGTTGTTTTTTAAATTTAATTAATACTTAAAAGTAATAAAAAACAATATAACTAAACTAACCTAACGTAATACAGACTGAAAATAGGAGGAGGACGACTGACCAAAGGGATAACTAAAAAATCAAACACATCAAATTCCACTAAAATGTTAAAAAAGTCCAAAACCCGCTAATTTTATACCAATAAAAAGCTAAATGCATATATAAACGTACAAAACGTCGCAATTTTAATTAAGTTATTGTTGTATGTTTGTCTGGAGCCGCTTTGTTTTCTGTTGCCTCACAGACTCACAGCGGAATCTCTTAATTATTGTGTTTATACACTCTAACCCCGTACATAATGATTTGCTTACACAACCCAGGGCGCCGCCCTCGCGTACTGCCTTTTATTTATGTTACTCAATAATCATATATTTTTTAGCTTTTTATTATTTTTGGAGAGTAACTGACGTTCAGCTTCACGCTGTATCCCGCATGTAGCTAGGTAGGCAGAAGGAGCCTAGTGTTAAGACACTCCGCTTCAAGGCTTCCGCTGAATTAAGGCATTGCGTGTTGAGTAGCGGATCTCAACGCCGTGCTTTCTTTCGACACCAGAGCGAAGAAATGAAAATATTTAATATTTCATTTGCTTGAATGTAAATCGAACCCACAACTTGTCACGTTTACAATCACACGCAGGTGCCCCTGCGCCACGAGTCGTGATCCCCAACGTAATCTGGGGAAGTCCAGAGTGTACGGAGCGCCAAATGCAAATATCACCACTCATTCGTTCGAAAAGCTCACCATTTGAATCCAAAAATTAATATAATTCGGTGAAAACAAAACGAAAACGAAAAAAATACTCGACATCTTAAATAATAAAAAAAAATCCCCACTTTTCCAAATACAATAAAAAAATAAATAACATCTCACTTAGAATTATATATATAAAAACGTAATATGCATATATGCATGCATATACATACTTTTAGAGAATGATTTGAATCTATTATACCGCAAAAAGGAACAAAGGAGTTGAATTAATTCTGGTTCATTTTTCGTGCCAACAAAGTGAGTCACAGTGAGGTCGAGAGTACTCTGTATGCAGATGTCTGTTTGTCCAGTCATTACAGCACTGTTTGGTCTGGGTTTAAGAACGGCGTGTGGATATATACTTATACTTATATTATACTATAGTTGTAAAATGCGAATATTTAACTGGTTTTTTTTCTCTTTTAATGCATGTATTAAAGACTTTTAAAAGTTGGTTACTTAAAAAGATATTTAATACTTCCATATGAGTATATAAGGAAATTAACCTTTTTCATTTTATCAAATAGATTTGACTATCAATAAAATAGAATGTTTTCTGTAGACCAAGACAACCTAGTAAGACAACACTGTTTTCCACTTTTCCCCAAATTGCTTAAAGATTTATTAAAAAAATCGTAATTAATAAATATAAAATCTCAATCAAGACATACTTTAAATGGAATCCACTTATTTATATCCATTAACCTTTCGTCCCATCAAAAACAATCGATAGTCAATCTACCCGCGCCCGCAGCACTGGGGCCGAGGTATCGGGCATTATATATGCGTCAGGGGTCTACATTTTTGCATTCGTAATGGCCATCATTTTGTAATTATTCACTCGTTAGAACAATCTATGCGATGTCGGATCAACATCGCTTAGCCAATTTTAAATGTGCCTTGAATCGTCTCGCATAAATCTGAATTTTAAACCTTTTTGTTTTTTAGGGTTCCGTATCTCAAAAGAAAAAACGGAACCCTTATAGGATCACTTTTACTGTCCATTTGTCTGTCCGCTTGTCTAATGACTATTATTCTCAAGATTGCGTGCAGATATCACACTAAAATTAATATCAAATATCTTGGTCTACATCACAGAATAAAAAGGTTATTAGTTGAGAGTTTATTTATAGTCATGAAAATGACACGGAACCCTTGAAAGTCGAATCCGACTCGCGCTTGGCCGGGTTTTTTTTATATATAATACGCGCTTTATATTCTTTACCGGCGTCACATTAACCTGGAACGCGACGTCGATTATATTTGATTGTTGTATTGTGTAATTTCGTTCAAGCGATATGAAATATACGTGTACGTGTATATGTACATGTACGTGTACGTGTACGTGTACGTGTACGTGTACGTGTATGTACCATAAATTGGAAATACGAATGTGGACGTGATATTAAAATTTCATTAAGCTTTTCGATATTTTTCCCTGAATTTTCGTTGTATCTGTGGCTTTTCTTTGTGTTGGTGTAGCTTTTTCTTCGCTGAAATTAAACATTAATATTCAATATATATTTTATAATGCAACTTTTTATGTACAAAAATCACTAATAAAAGAATTATAACACTCGCTCGATGACCACTTCGGAAATTATTACATTTATAACATCTTCTAGTTCGTTCTCCAATTAATGTAAATGCGGCGTTGAGTACCGCCATCCAATAACCCTTATCACTAGAATAGGCAGCTACTTATCCTACTTAATACAAAACTAAAAAAAGAGCGCTCATTACAAATTCTAAACACACACCATTCATTTAACTAAAGTTCTTATAAACGTAACAAAGTAAATCCACAGCATTGATTCCTAACACAGTATAGAAACGAAGAGTGAATTTAAACCAAACCAGTCACCGCATTTCAACAAAAATCGAGTGTAAGTCCGGCTCAATCCACTTTCCTCCCAAGGAATGTTTTATTCTACACCTTGTTCGAGCTGATTAAATTCATGCGAGTCCCAAGACAATACGAGTCCGGGACTTCTTCCTTAGCTTTATTTTATGAGTTCTGATTTTTTTTTTCATTTAGATTCTCGGCTTTTGCTATATTGTTCGCTGTGTTTTACACAAAAAGTTTGTTTTTTTTTTATTATTTATTATTATGCTTAAGTGGAAAGTATCATTAGTGATTTTCTTATTGAACAACGCAAATGAAACTTTAAAAATGATCCGTACTTTTTCTCTCGTCAGGATAACAAAAGACTGTAGTCATTTTTTAGTATTTTCTATGTTCTTATAGTCTAGACTCTTCGTTTAGTTATCATTGAAACACTTGCTACAATATAAAGAAAAAAAAAGATCAAAAATAATGAAAACATAACACACATTTAAGTCTATTACCACCAAGTTAATTACACAGAAGATTAGTCTACCAACTCAATTTTGGCCGAAGGAGAAAACACGAACAAATTTCTTTCCTATCTTAATTGTTTACGACGTAGGCCTACTTTAATAGCCCACTTTATTACTAAAGAAATAGTCTCAAGGAAATGGGAAAAGGAAATGTTTGTCAAATGGTTCGTTACGGCGACAAAAAAACAGGGTGCGAAAAGGAGGCAGGGTGGACCTAAAAATTGATGTGGAGGTTTAATCACCCCTTGTTTGTTTGTGGAGCTGATTTACTGAAGGTGGATGAAGCATTGGATGAAGCTATTGGCGGTCCGCCAGAGACACTTCGAGGTAAGTTTGTACATTGTCGAACTAACTTTACATAGGAACTTTGCCTATCGACCAACTTTGTCCAAATACCACGGGTACGCCCACCAAAATAAAAGTAGATGAAACTTTTCACTGTGAGATGTTAAACAACCACTAAAAATCACTTTTTCATAAAATAGAAATTAAAATAACCTGTAATTATACACGTTATTACGCATTTACACAGAAGGCTATACAATACTCATACTTTTATAATATTTTCTATTTTTTAATCACGATTGAATCTAAATTAGCAAATCTGAGAGCGACTGAGGAATAACAAAATATTACAACACCACTTCACTCCTGCGATCATCTCAGCAATTTTAATTCCACTGGATTACGGAAATTGGTCGCAGTGCCGGCGAAATGAAAACCTTAATTGTCGAGTTGCATTTCAAATGTACCCACCGTTACGTTCAAAAGTAATATTATGACACAAAGAATGGGGGTGGTATTGCCCTTCTATACTGAACGTATACGGTTACTTTTTAACTTTGCCGGTTAAAAATACAAATTCAGGTGGGCGGGTCCATGGAAATAGCGTACCTAACGTCTGCATTTAACCGTTTCTATACAAGTTTCTATGCAAAGGCGCACTTGAATAACTTAAGTTTGTTTGTATAAAAACTTGCATCTCCCGAATTGGTAAAAAGGTGCATTCACAAAATGTGTTTTTTTATTAAATTATACTCTTTGAGTAAATTTAATTACAAAGATTTAAAATCAGTGTTTGAATTTCTTTTCTTTGTAAGCATTTGTAATTATAAAGGTTGTTATATTCCGTTTCCACTCGAGGAAATGAAATATTAAAAATTTTAATTTTCTTGCTCTGATAACAAGACAAGCCCGGCGTTGAGTTTCGCAACTGTAATGCCCCCAGAATTCAGTGAAAATGAGGGGCAGAAGTGTCCTAAAGGAAACAGTGTCTTAACACTAGGTTCCCAATATCCTATCAGCAGGGTAGGCAGTGGGAACAAATTACAGCGTGAAGCTAAAAAAAAATACAAAATGATATATTACAAAATTTCCGCTCCACCACAAATTAATCCTTCATTAGACCATTTAGAACCAAAGGACGAATAATCAAGGCCCCACAAGGCTACCTGATGAACTTTATAAACACACCTTTACACTTTCAATGGAGGGACATTTGCATAGAATAACAAGAAGAGAGCTCTCGAATCTCCGCTGTTTGGCCACTGCTCACTGCCTAACATTATAGGATGTTAATGGCCAGCCCTAATAGGTTTCGGGTTAGTTAAAAAAATAGTTTAAAATCCTATCCTACTAATATTATAAATGTGAAAGTTGTGAGGATGATTGTTTGCTTCATTTTCAAACAAAAGCTACTGAATGGATTTAAATAAAACAGTACAACAATATTAATGATTCCAGTCGTAGCGCATGTAAACAAGTGGGCGGAGGACTGACAAAACGGAGTGTCTTAACACTAACCTCCCGGATCCCTATGCCTAACCTGATATATGCGTGAACCTTAAAGCGTCATATAAGCAATTTATGTAAAGATTTTGTACTATTTGGCTATAAAATATCAACAAGTTTCAGCAGGTAAAACCGCGTGTGACTCGCTAGTGAGGTATAATTTTTAGAAATGTCTTTAAAAATAAGCTCCAAAAATGTAATAAAGCTTTAAAAAGAGCACTCAAAGCAATCTTAACAACATCCCTTCTTAACCAACTGGGGTAAACATTAAAATAAAACCCACACAACTGCCCCTTTCAGTACATTTATCTAATAAATAAAAGAATCCCGAGGACCCACTTGTAGCGTAAAGCATTTGTGAATTCGACATTAAGGCTGGCGGCATCTTAGCGTTTAAATTAAATTAAATTAAAATAAACTTTAGGCGTGTAATAAAATACGAGGCGTACAGTACTCAGTAGGCGTACAATAGAGAAGAGAAAAAAACGGCGGGAAGAGCGGAAAAACCGTTGTTTTATAAATAAACAGGCGCTATCAGTTGTCGACACTCGAGCGACTTGGTTGAGATTTAATAAAAAGTGTAAAGGAACCCTTATCAAGTATGGGAGCGTTCGAGGATAAATTATGTGCCGGAGAGATGGAAATTAATGAGGCAAGAGGAACTAAGCGGTTAATGTCATTCGATGCTAGTTTTTTTTGTGAAGGTGCACAGAGTCGAGGTGATCTTTTAAACAGGATTAGCTCCATGAGTGCTATTATTTAGTATTGACTTTACTTTGAAATTATAGTGAAATATACGCGAGTTTAATGCTCACTTTTACAAGTTTTATTTTTGTTTTTGTAACTTCACACTGTATCCTGTACATAGCAGTGTCAGTGAAAAGGGAACCTGGGAACTAGTGTTAAGACACTATATTCATCATTAGGACACTTTCGTTCCCTTTCCACCGAATTCTTCGGGCTTAATTGGCTCAAGTGGGAATCGAACCCACAGCCTGTCACG
Organism: Heliconius melpomene rosina; assembly: GCF_056956725.1. Taxonomy (NCBI): domain Eukaryota; kingdom Metazoa; phylum Arthropoda; class Insecta; order Lepidoptera; family Nymphalidae; genus Heliconius; species Heliconius melpomene. The sequence goes on along the minus strand of NC_140407.1, from coordinate 15,401,555 downwards.
TTTACGGTCGCATGCTTGTGACCCTGGTGTTTGGTCTGATTCTGGTAATGATTCACTATCTATACTAATATAATAAAGCGGAAGAGTTTGTTTGTTTGTTTGTTTGTTTGTTTGTTTGTTTGTTTGTTTGTTTGTTTGTTTGAACGCTAAGATCTCTGGATCTACTGGATCGATTTACTTTGTTTTTGTTTTGTATGAAAGCTGCATTCTTCAGAAGTGCTATAGGCTATATAATATTACATTACACATATATACTAATAAATTAAAATACTTTCTAATTTGACATGCAATTTATTCTGCCATGTTAATAACAACCGTCGTCGCTACGCAACCGCGTTCGTCACCGCGTCATTTTGATATTCATCCTTATGAAACTAAATATAATAGTCACTTTTAGCATTTCATTTAGATTGAAATTATATTTCTATAGAAATTATATTCTTATATTTCAAGCAGGCGTAGCCGCGTCCGGGTCCGCTAGTATTATATAATAATGATAAATTATTTCATGAAAGCTATACCTATCATAAATAATATTTCAAGGACGTCTACATAATAAATATAATTTTATTATTGATATGTTCATTAATTCATAAATTGAAAATTGAATATGTTATAAGCTTCAAGTAGCTATAATATTTATCATAATTGCTTCATTTCGATGAAATTTTGTGGGATTTCATGTTAAATCACAAAATTTTAGAAATGAATGCTTTCAAATATAGTTTAATGAATATTTTAGTTTATAGATTTCGATAAAATAATTAAATTTATATGCAATTTAAAACATAATAACATGATTGTTATTCAAACAGAGCTAAAGGTTTTATCTATTACGTTTTCAAAATTATTACGCGTAGCGTTGAGTGCTTTCTCCGAACACGCACATATCTTGATTCGGATGAAAAGTGGAAAACGGAGAGTCCTGACACAAAGTGAACAAAATTGTTTTCTAATAAAAAAAAACTAACACATAACTATAACTATCGTTTTCTAACCTACTAGTATCCACTTCATTACTCACTTAAGTGAATGAATTCGCGTTAACAGAAGACACAATAATAAATAAATATACCAACATTCGTAAATATACAAAATCAACAGACCGTTAAAGAAATTACTAAACCCAAGCATTCAATCGTAAAAAAATCCCCCAATATGTCCGTCCATAAGTGATGACCGCCGACGCGATACGACGACATCCAAAATATGAAAAAGGAAAGGTACATGTAAAAATATAAAATATCTATAGTCGTTTAAACTTAACTACGAAGATTTACCGTTGCTCTCTCATAAAAAAAAACTCAACGGAACGAGCCTCAATCGCTCAACGGACTCGCTGGGGAGAAGAAATACGCAACCTATTATTTCTACTACAGCAATCGGGGTAAAAGATATAATAATAATCCGGGGCCGTCATCCGAGATTTAGCGAAATACGTAACATTTCTTCATGATTATTCTCTGCCCCGGTACGGAGTGGAGTACAGACCACTTTATTCGACATTCATTTTGTAGTAACGCAAATTGTTGGGTTGTTGTTCGTGTAATGTTATTCTTTTGACTTGTGAAGATTTTTAAGTTATGTACCTACTAACATTTGTATACAAATACTTAATAATTACTTTTAAAATTATAAATTTTACAAATTATCCTGCAAAGTTTAAGTAGGCAGAAAGAACTTATTGTTAAGCTCTCCGTTTTCCGCCAGAATTCGAGATAGTGCTTGTTGAGTGGTGCATACTAAAATTTCATAGAGAAAGCGAAAAATTTCAATAAAAAGCTATTGAAATTTCTACAATAATTAATTGAGTGGGACGCTTCGAATTCTAATAGTCTCGACCATTTTTAATGTATGAAATTTTATCTATTTTTTACTGTCCTGAATATAGCACTTTATAATATTAAAACAGGTGTTTTACTACAAGTCCAATAATCACAATAACTCAAGAAAAAAAATCCTCTCACAAATATTAAAATTACTAAAAACAAAAAGACTTAGTTCCACCTAATCCGCCAAGCTACATCCGCGGTTGACAAGCTAGTCATTTATAAAATAAACAAAAACATAATTATACGGCGAGTCCGCTGCCGTTGCCGCAACGCCTGCAGCATTAAAATTGCTTCCGAATGAATCAATAGTGCAAGTACGGCAGACGCTTTTGTATGTAGAGTTGGTGTTAGAATGCTAGCTGGTGTATTATTTAGCATATTTTCTTATTCACAGATTTTATTTTAATTAGCAGAGTAATTAGTGTTCAAGCACTCTGTTTTTCGCTTTCTGTGATGAGTGGAACTCAAAAAATATGTCAACATATATTTTTTGAAAACAAACTTATATGATATTATAACATACCAAAATACATATCCACTGTATTATAAATTTGTTTCCAAACAACAACAAGTTAGAATGCGACCTTAGAAAATTCCCTACCTGCTACGACGCCCGAGGAAATTGAGTTCTGTGTTCATTAGCTCCTTTAACTCTACAGACGAGAGATTTCTAAAAAAAGGGAACCTTCTTTCCTCCACTAGGACTTTAGGCCAAGTCAAGTTTTCCATCAGCAAAATTAAGGTGTGCGTGCTAATATCAAAAGTTTGCCCTAATGGATTTGAAAATTTTACATTTATTAGAGAACTCTGCGTAATCAATTTATATTATGACAAACGTCGTAAGTACACCGCCTCTTTGACGCGACGCGACGGTGGCTGAATGATGTTTGAAATATTAATTAATTAGTCCTTTTAAGGGCACTCGTATATTCTTAAATTATTTCTGGTTTTTAACTTCACGTTGTATACCGCGTATAGAGGAAGAGGAAGAGGGAACCTAGAGTTAAGACACTCCGTTAACCGCGCACTACTCAGTTTTCGATGAATTGCTTGCTGAATGGTAAAACCCAACACCGTTCTTTGTCTTGTTACCAGAGCAAAGAGAAATAAATAATAATTCATTCCCCCGGATGAATATCGAACCTACAACCGTCGCAACTGTTACAGCCGTCGCCATTCTTAAATACAAGAGGTATTTTGATTCGTTATACACAACTAAGCTTTCGTGTGGTTTGTAAAAGCTTATGTTGAAGACATGAGAAGCTACGCTTAGCGTAAAGTTCAATATGAATTATATATTATATTCCATTATTATATTCCATTATTGTATTATATTTCAATTCTATATTTGTTAATTTAATTAATATTCACTACTTTTTTTTTATTAATAATATTATATATCGTTTCGATGTAATTTTATTATTTACTTTGATCACGAACTACTATCAATATAAAAAGATATTCAACTCATATTAAGCGACAGAGTGGAAACTACTTTCAGTTTTTGAATAAAACATCATGCATAAGCCTCCTTCTTTTTAATTGGGGCTTAAAAGGCCTCGCTGATCCCTCTCTACGGGTTCGTAGACAATGTACCGTAGATCTATAAAAGACTTCTATTAGACTAAAGATCTAATGTTAAAGTAATTTTTATAATATTTTAAGATAATTTATATAAAATAGCATTAAATTTTAATATTTAATTTAATTAAGCTGAGGGTGTGTTATATATGCTTTAATTCGTATCTTTTTTAAATACCGTAGCGTAGTAGAGGGAGGGTTCGCCGTTCTTCCACTGCGCCACGACAGTTTAAAAACTAGTTACGTAATCTAATATTAAATATATGGATCGTCGTAAAACACGACAATACTCTCCTCCCTACGGTTTTCACCTCACTCCTTTAATAAGCTGAGCGAATAACGTTTGATGGCACTTGAATGATCCAGCATACGACTAAGGAACTGTTATTATTAGGTCTTATATATTACTTCAATATATGAGGATATAAAAATAATATAATATATGTAGAAATAGACGATCATATATTTTTATATTTTTAGAAAATGTATAAAAAATTTAATGTAGCGGTAATCGAACCTACACCTCTTAGAATCCTAATATTTTTCAAACAATAATGTAGGGTAACACTTTAAAAATTTTGAAAAATACTTTTCTATTTAGTATTACAGATAATTACCATCTCTTCGTGTATTAATTTTTCGCTTACGTCTTAACCTGCCTATAGATTATTTCGTCGTTGGACTAATTTAGCCCCAAAATAAAATTTGAATTTATAAATATTAAATAAACTTATCAGGTGTAATGAACTTGAGTCAGGTATATAATAGAAAATCTATAAATAATACAACCAAAAGTAATAGTATTTAGGTCATCGAGGCGCAGTGGACCGGCGTCCATTCGATCTCCACTTTTAGGAATGTTTACTTTGTTCCTCACTCTGGGTAACATGGCGCGGCGTTGAGTAACGCCACTCAACACGTAATGTCACGAAACTTAAGCGGAAAGTAGGGAACTAAGCATCTAAATTCATGCTGACCTGCACTACAAGAAGAATCGGGAAGCTTTGTATTGACTATGGGAAGGAAAGAAGGAAATACATTTATGCAATTGCTTCCACGCTTCCTGGAACTAAATATATAATTTGCCCAATAATTCTAACCTCACCCATTGACAGATTAATATAATAGAAGAATAGATCCTCAACAATAATATAATAGCTGAAAAGAAATTAACGAAATACAAAAAAAAACCAGGAAAGTCAAGACCATCGAAAAGGTCCCACATAATAGGATAGTCTTTAGAAATAAATTCACGTTTGATCTCGTATTAAGTAATGAAAATAAAGGTAGAAGCAATTGTCGAACTAAACAAGCCTACTTGAAGCGACCCCTGCGAAGTGCGCCGGAAGAAACAGAAAACTCCTTTTACTATAATTGGACGATGAATAATACAAGAGGCAGTTATTGCAGACCGAAATTCGAATAAATAAACGTTTGTCGAACCGTTCTGTATCAGTTATTTGTATACGCTGTGCGAATAAATGAATCTACTTTAAAGCTATAAAAGATATTTAAAACACTCTGTGACAATCATCTTCTTCGAAGTATTGCCGTTTCTCTTTGGAATAATACAATACAATACGAAACTAAAATAAAATGATAAGCAAAAACAAAGTAACAGTCTAATTAGTATAGATTAGTTAGGAGGGAAGTGTGGTCTTTAAGAATATGGTTTATACCTTAATTAGGGAAGCGAACTTCCGCCTAAGCTTGTACTTAAAGTGGATATATCTCAGGGCTCAGTACAAATCCGTACCAGTGTCTAGCGAGGCCTCCCCTTTATTGCCAGACTAAACTTTAAAAGATTCCAATTAACTTAGATTTTAGAACCGTATAAACTACAACCTCATACAAAAGCTAAGAATGGGAACCACAAGAAACACTCACTCCTGGTGGCATACCTAAATTGGAGCTTTCGGTCTTATTACGAGTTGGATAAGGGCTATGATGCTAAAACATTTAAATTTCATTTTTGGTTCACCGTGCACTTTCAGCTATGGCATTCCTTTTATCGTTTTTTAACGAAAATTGAATGAAACAAGTACAAAGAGCAGGTTTCGAATACTGTTTTTTTTTTTATTTTGTACGACATTCTAGAACGAGGTTATCACTTACAGCGCTTTTTTTAACTATACGACGCATCAAATAAATTGGGAGTTCTGGTTTTGGTTGAATATAACATTTTTGTAACTGTCGTCAATCTTTAAACTAAAAATATATTTTTAACCAGTACTGTATGTATGTATGTATTTAATTGGCAATTGACTATCTTTATGTATTTTTAGTTAAATACAGACATGAATATATCTATAAAGGCTTGGTTTCTTAATCAGGAGCCTATTTACTCAGAAAATTGTCAATATAAAAATCGCTTGTTAAACTAACCTTAAAGGGTAAACGTAGGCTTTTAAGCAAGAATGCCTCAGAGCCGCCGTCTTCGACACTGCCGACCATTTATATGGGGGTATTACACTCGGGCAACGGTTGCCGGTGTAATAAAATAGAGTAAGCTGCAATTACATGGAGGTTTCAGGCCAGAAATGTTAAGGTTTCGCCGATGTTTTTCGCCAAATCTGTACTAAAATCTGTTTCGGACCATTAAAACAGGTAGTTCCGTTTCTGTGGGTGTGCTCTGATTTTTTATGTTTGTTTAAGTAAATGATTATGATAATTTACGTTTCATATTAAAAGCCTTTTAAGCATTTTATTTAAAATGTTAGGATTTTTCTTTTTTTTAATTCCTTTAGGATTTAAGCTCGTTCTTTAGTTTCTGAGACACAGTGATGTTCTTTCATTAGTAAGACCTAAGATACCTTCTGAAAACTGATGCTATATCAATCACAGTTTTACTACCCAAAAATCAACATATGTAGGTCACGTGCCATCGTATTTGTTACAATATTATGTATGTTATTTCTACGCTTTATGGAGAATGTAAGAAGAACATAAAGATTAATCATTTCGTTCTACACTCGCGAAGTAGTAATGTTTATCAAAACTCAAAAATAATTTTCATCTAATCAAATCAAAGAACTGTTTCGCTACGTTTTGCCTACAAAAGGAAGTACGCCATCGTGGCCTTCAACAAGTAACGGGAACGAGAAAACTCCAGAAATAACAACCTCACATCTGCCATATTTAAACAAAATTTAATATATTATTCAACATAGCAACGTCCTTAACAAATGTACAATTCTCCCTTCCGTCTGTTCCCTGGGTTTAATCTCGACCGACCAATCACACCTCGCTATTTACGTTTCAATTAAGTGAACGAAACTGCGGTATCGCGATGATTACATTAATCAGAATATCAAACTATAGCAATATTTAACTTGAAATAACTAGGCTCTACAGTATCTTGTAATCAGGAGTGGTTTTGGATATAGATACCTGCGCATTTCAGATAATATTAATTTAGTTAAAATATTGTGAGCCGACGTTTTCGTTTTCAATCTTGAAACAATGAATGTTTAACACATTTTCTTGTCCTTTAGAGTAATGCATGATGGAAGTAGATAAAATTAATTCCGCGTGGTTTCGCCCGCTTCTTTGTATATAATACTAGTGGCCTTAGCAATGCTTCGCCCGCTTGACCCTGTACAGTAAAGAATGGACGAGGATGAGGCCCATAAATCAAATCTAGATCTGACCGTAGCGTAGGAACAATGAGTTACAATCATCAACTTTCTCTGTCTATCTAACAAATGCACTACCAACACAAACAAGTTTTCAAATTAAAACAGTAGTTCCTGAGATTATCGCGTTCAACCAAAAAAACTCTTCATCTTAACAAAATAAATATAAATATGAAAAAAAAATCTCACACTCTCAACCTATATAACATATATATGAACATATTAACCAATCTCAGTCCTAATCTCTCGAAGCACAACCATGTAAGCAAGGACCAGGCTATCAGTGAAACATGTGCATTTCTACGCGTCGCTGTGTCCAACACGGGGAGGGCGGAGGAGGAGGAGGACAGGGCGACATCGTGTTATCACTATCGTACACGTCGTTACCGCGTGTCCACTGTAGACAATATAGGTGGACGGTGGACGGCGGACAGTATGTAGATAATTGTTACGGCGGAACTACTGTAACAAGTGTATCTAATTTGTGTTGAATTGGATGTATGAATGTGTTGTTTCATACAATGTTTGTTTTTTCGTAGTTTTTATATGATAGGTTTCATAGATGTTAGATTTTACAGTTTTATTTTTTGTTAAATTCTTACTAATCATATAAATCTAAAGAATTTGTTTGATTGAAAGCGCAAATCTCCGGAACAACTTCCTCGGAATTTATTAATTATCACTTCATATGTAAGTGATATTTCTTTTACCAGCTTAACTACTATAACATATTGAGTTCTATTATCCTCTAGACATGATGTCTCTGAGTATCTAAACTATCAAATTTAAAGAACAAAGTGACTCATCTCTGCTCTTTTCTATAAATATTTCTAAATTTACTTCATATTTAAAGATTATTTAGAATTTAATTTTATTCCGACAAAAACGAATAACCAATTTCATTCCTTACCTCTCCTCTTCCTCACTTCAAATAAATATTCTTAATAATTTTCAGCTTCAGGCTTATAATATAAAAGTAAATAATATACAATATTTTGTAGTCAAAGCATTTTTGTATAAGTAAAGGGGAAGCGGCGTCGCCTTCGAAATGACGTTTTTTTACCCTATGACTTTTGACTGACTTTTGAATTTCTTTCTTGCCTTTACGGCAAAGTTTAAATTCTATTTCACAGGAAACTACTTGATGAAGTGCACTGTCCGAGCTGAAACTCAAAGAGGGGATTCAAATAAAAGAAGTTTTAGTAACTCGATGCTTTCTTTAAGCTAAGCTAGAAAAATATAACATCGTTACAAAACTTTTCTCCGAATGTCACGTAAGATCTAATTAAAAGTAATTCCTTATTAAGACCTTATCGGGGCCTGTATTGCAGTTTTGCATTTTTTTTCTAATCTTATCGAAAATTTAAAGTTTTGGGATTTTAAGATCTTTGGAAAAATTAAAGTCAGTTTTTTTTTTTCTTTTAGCCTCTGCTGTATGCTTTAGATATGCAGAGGGAAAGAGGGAACTTTGACGAATCTTTGTGGAATACAGACGCTATACCGGTGTACCACGGCAGCCCTTTGGTTGGCATTGACAATATTTTAACAAAATCTTATAAGTACTATGAATTTCATTACTCAAGACATGTATTTAGATATTTTACGGTGTTCCACATAAGTGTGTGTGTTTCCTAAGGGAAAGAAAAACAAATGAGAACGAATGGTTAGAAAGGTTTCGTTTCGCTAGGAAGGTTTCCAAGAGATTAATTTTTTTATAAGTATTCTAAAAAAACATATATATAAAAAGCAATATTTTATATAGATTTTAGAGTTAAACAAATTAGAAAATGCCCCTGCATTAGTATAGCTTCTTAAAAATAAGGATAACAACACACGACCATTCAACTAACTAAATTCGAGCTCCTACTACAAAGCCTAGGACCCAGTGTTCCTGCCTGTTCTATTAACTGCCGGTTTGACAGGAAGGCCTGTCTCGGAAACTGTTATTCACTACTGATCCGATCTGACGGCTTGAACGCATAAACCATGCTCTTGTTTAGATGCAACGGCCGTACGTCTTGCACTATTCATAGCACGAGTTGGAGATATTTATTGGGGAAGCAGTTAGTTTTATGGTTTTTAACCCGCTTTTAATTCAGCGGAATGTGAAGAATAGTAATTTGGCGGGATAAGGCGTGAACTAAACAAATCAAAATTAAAATATTTTTGTATAGGTACGAGCACTGGCATCAGCGCTTGGAGGGTTTCAAAGAGGCGTGGATTCGAGTCCAGCCATATTCAAGCTTTTAGCAATTTTATTCTATCCTTAACATGAATACAAAAAATATAAAAAATATTTAACATTAAACTAATTATATTACATAGCGCAGCAGGCTAATGCCCTCGCTAATGTATATTTCGGACGAGAACTTTCACGCGTTAGTTCAGCAACATAGATATAAGTATTTATAGCTGTTTGAAGCATTAATTACAAAGTAAATTTAACGAAAGTGAAGTTATTCAACAGTTAACGGAGTTAATTGGACGTTATGTCGTAACTGATGGTCCCCGGGACGTAGTTACAGGAGGTGATGATGTCATAAAATCCCTATCATTACTATATTTATGTTGGAACGTCTTAATATGTTGTATCATTATAGGCTTTGTCATAGCAATTAAAGAGTATGGCGATCTTGTAACAGTATATGATTTATGTGCTCAAACCATATTTACATTCTTAGGATGAAGAGTTTGTTTGGTGGAACGCGCTAATCTTAGTACTTAGTGATTTTTTTTTTGGGTAGGCAGAAGGAACCTGGAAACTCCGTCCCCATTAAGATACTTCCGTTCCCCACTCTTTTGGAGTCATTGTGTGTTGAATGGCGGAATCCTACACAGCGCTTTGCATCGTTACTAGAGCGAAAAAATGAACAAATTAAATATTTCAATTCCTCGAGTGGGAATCGAATCCACAACGTTTCGCGTTAACAGGCCCAAGTTTACGCCCCTGTTACGACTGGCCTGGTGATTCAAATGGAAAAAATATTTTTTGCTGACGAATAATCCATTTAACAAGAGGTTAACTGCGGTCGGTGTTACCTCGGGCACTTTGAACGTGTCATATACAACTCTTAGTTATTGCCATTTCACCATGCGGGCGACGCCGTAGGTAAATAAATCAAAGTTCAAAATAAAAAAATATTGCTAGATTATTCAATACGAAAACTATTGGTGTGACATAAAATATAATACAATACAATAATTATGAACTATTGAGAATATTTTTTTTTATATAAACCAGTATAACCAGTACGCATATAATAACAATTGATATAACGATACCTACAAAAATATTTTGCATGTATTTTCCAAAGTGATATTAATTAATTAATTCAAAAGGATTTTCCACCAAAGAAAATTTTATTGAAAATATCCATTAAAAAATAAACACGGGTGCCGAAACATAGCCAATATTGACTGTAAACATTTGTAAAACAAACAACGGTATCGCACTCAGAATAAATAATCCCACGGTATTATTCAATATTCAGATGTGCCGCGCGGCGCATGCAAAAACCGTAACCCGTGCGCTTTTAAACAAACGTAACAACACTATGAAAATATCATTTAATAGAGTTCAATGCAGGTCAAATATTTTCTTTATTTACACTTACTTACATACATACAAACCTATATATTTTGTGTGTACGAGGCTGTCGTCGAGTCTGTCTATAAATGAGATGGCTGTTCAATTCCTTCTCAGAGATTGAAATATTATTATTTCCCTGGTTTAAAAAGACTAACCGCGACGTTGAGAGAGACGAAACGACATTCAATACGAAATATCTCGATTAACAGCGGAGAAAGGAGAATGGAGTGTCTTAACTCCTGGCTCCCTTAGCTCACGCTATCATAAGCGTATACAAAATTTTAACGTAGCCTTATAAAGTACTAACATTTTAAACATTTCTAAAGTCAAATGAATAAACAATGCACTGTTTCAAATCTCACAATACTATTTACACGTTTTACAGAATTCTAAAACATTTTTAGTGCCAATTCCTAGTTAGATTAAAAAATGCATAATAAAGTGTTCTATGTAAAAGAACTTCTCTTTCATAATGTAGCTTTGTTAAAAAAATTCTGAATAAAATTATCTTACTAATCAACGAAAATATACTAGCTAGTAGCTAATGCAAATAATGTGCGTCTGATGCATCTGACAGTAAGTAGACTACTCTACTTATTAACATTAACAAACACATAAATAACAAAAAAAAATACATTAAAACAAGCAAAACAACAAATAATTATATAATAAAGAAATAATAACAAAAATTTTACTATTATATTAAAATCCTGCTAAAACAATTAGTAAATATAATAGTAGTAGTCAATTAAGTAAATATTACAAGAGTAAACGGCTATGTAAAGTGGGGAACAGGTGTATCTTAACATTAGGTTCCTAGGTTCCCTCTGCCTACCCTTCTATGTGCAGTACACAGCATAAAGTTAAAAAAAGAAGAAAAAAACAAAAACATTAAACTAAACTAAAACAAAACAAAAAACATTAATTATTACATTAAAATCGTGCTAAAACTCGAAATAGTTTATTCAAAGTAGTCAATTAACTAAGTATTACAAGTAAGGGGAAGCCGGCGATGCATTTTTGGATCGCGGCCCGCTACTTGTTGCATCGGGGGCTAGACCTGTTGAGCGTAGAGCCTACCAGCGATATTTTTGCCTCAAATACATAATGAATGCGGCAGCAGGGTTGGTGTGTTACTTTTAGTTATTTCTGTTGTTATTTTCTGTTTTTTTGTCGGGTTATGCAAGATTTTGTAGTTATAAAAAGGTATAGTGATATTTAAATATCTTGGAAGGTGTCATGCATATTAATAAGGTGAAAAAAATCTACATAAAAAATAAAATACAGCAGGATTTGTGACCACGTGGCATTGTATGTTGATTTGCGGAACTCAACGTCCCGCTATAGCTTTTTTACCAGTGCGAGGAAATTAAAATAATTCATTCCCTCGAGTAAAAAGCGAACCCACATTCATCGAGCTTCTAGTCAGACGCCGCTAGCCCACGACGATCTCTTCGTTTGAGGACAATTTTTAAACACGTCGTTGCGTATTTAGGACTTGTCTGGAACTAAGACTAACCCTTTAAATGTCAATCAAAAACATATTTATATTTAAGAATGCTCCAAGATTCTCAAAATTCACAACCTCATCACAAACTTAATCCATTTACTAAAACGAAAAAAAATAAAAAATATAAAAGATAACAAGACTAAATGAACTGAAAAAATGCAATGCATTTCATAGTAACATGGCAACCCTACGCAAGTGGCGTTGTAGTTCCGTAGAATTGCCTCTGAGCTTGCATTTTTAAGGACGCTCGGGATTCATTCTCTAAAGCGCTTGTGCGTTCTGTTAATGGCGGCCGTTTATTTTTTAGTACCGCGATTACGCGTAATGGAGGGATGTGTATAATAAAATCTTAACTTCCTACGTCTGTGGATCGTATATTTATAGCAGTTTTATTTTTAATTTCATGCTGTATCCAATACCTAACATAAAGCAGGGTAGGCGGAGGGAACCTAGTGTTAAGGCTTTCCGTTTCTCAGTGTGTCAAATGTGTTGAAAATTGATTTCAACATATTATGGGTTAAGTAAAGACCCTTAACGGCACGCTTTATTAAAGCTAGCTAAATTTTTTCATGAAGAGATTGTGAAGAATAGTTAGTCTAGTTAAAATCACTATATTCTTTAGTTTTTCAACTACTATTACCAAAACGATACTTTATCTTATCCAGTTACAGCAATTATGTTATAAGCACAAATAATACCTTTATAGGCTTTCCTATCGCCCAGTGCTATCTATTTGGTATCCTAATACCCGATATGATTAGCAACATCAAATCTCGCAATCAATCCTTTGATTGAAGCTGCATCCCAAAGCCAAGATAGCGCCTAATCAGTAGTCCTTGGCGTGACAGAGTAACAAACATCGAAACGTACAAACAACATTAACATTAATACAATCAGCTTCACGCTGTATCCCGCACACAGCAGGATAGGCAAGAACCTAATGTCCCTCCGTTCCCCACTTTTTCGATAACGTAAACTTTATTAATAATAATTAATAATAACACATGAAATATAGTCCATCTTCAATTCATAGCGACGAGAGAAATATATCAATAAACAAGTTACTAAGTACATAATAGATATTGTTGGGTAAGTATCTAATATAGTTGTTACTTGCCCGGGGCGGACGAATCTATCACGATACAGCCATTATCCGCAACTGCCTGCGAGTCTACGCGAGCGTTAAATGAAATGCCATAAATTAATATCTTAACATAATATTGTATCTTTGAATGAGCTCTCTTTAGAAATACCCACGTATTTCAGTAAATACTTTGTATTTAAAGTTTTAATTGCTACTTTGTCTATTTTAATATTTTTATTTTCTTTAAGTGTACTGTGCAATTAGTTGGTTAGTGGTCTTATATAACTATTTCCCATCATAGGTGAAAATCAACCATAAATGGAGTCGTCATTGTGCTGGGGCAAAACATAAACGCGGCGGTTGTTTGTTAGTTTTCCACTTGGGAAAAGACAAAAAAGTTGGCAATAAGGCCGCGCGGCGTTAAGCCCCGCGATGTCTGGAACATTGAGAGGTGCGTGAGGAACGCACTAGGTTTACTCTGACCACCTTTTTTGCGAGTCACACCGTAAATCTATAAAAAATACACCAAAAACCTCATTTCTAAGATAAATCCCGCCGCAATATTCCCCCCTAAACACTTTTTTATTACTCAGAAACAGAAAGGGTGAGTTATATTATTATTCGAGCATATCGAGATCGTCCATCGCTGTAATGAAAGATTGCCGTTTCTCCTTCAACACTTCGCTAAATTAAGTGATAATAGAAATATTCTCGGCGCCCGGTTTTATTTATATTTACGCTTACTTTTGTGTTTGAGTCAGATTTTGCTGTTCTTTATGTTTTTGTGTTATAATTAAAAAGTAAACTACAGCTTGCTGAGATTTTTAAATGTACATTATATGTAATTGCTTTTTCTTAGACTAACGGTCTGGATTTCCTTGAAATTAAATATGTTTGTTTTGTACAAGTTGTATGTTTCATAGGCATTTCTTTTGAGATAGTGTTAGAGAAATGCAAAGTGAATCGAAAGAAAGCTTGAGAAATCTTTGATTGCAAAAGTACTCAAACCACTTCCACCAAGAATCTTTTACAATATTGCTAGAAGGCCAACCTTGAAAATCAAACCAGATCGATAGCTATATAGATACAGAATTTAATTTAAATCAACTATATTAACTTCCACCATATTGTTTCAGGGAGCTTCTTCGAGCTTAGTAGTAAAATTTGCAGACACGGAGAAGGAACGCCAACTGAGACGGATGCAGCAGATGGCCGGCAACATGAGCCTGCTCAATCCTTTCGTGTTCAATCAGTTCGGGGCGTACGGTACTTACGCGCAGGTCATCACTGAGCAAGTTGACCTACAGGTATAACTATATTAGTACCTATGTCAGTAACTTTACAAATATGAACTATATAAAAAGGCCTTCGTCGCGCAGCTGTTGTTGTTTTGTCACCTATGTATAGATAGTATTTTTAACTTAACTACTGATTTTTAATAAAGTATATTTGATTTTATTATAATTATATGTATTCCACAAGTCGTTAAGACAACTCTAAAAGTCATGATAGTCGATGAGATAATATTAATATCATAAGAAGTAGTTTAGCCATTCTTATTCATTCTAGCAACTAGAACAAAGTTGATGTTGATAAATTAATAAAACTTGAAACTTTAGTTACTATTACTTTGTACGATTTCTCTAATTTCTTTCTTTATCTAATGCTGAAGTTGTATAAAAGAAAAACTATTAACATTCAATAAAATATGTTCCATTTTCTTATATTCGTAGTCATAAAAAGTTCCTAAATCTATTACTAAATCATAGATAATCATATATGTTATTAATTTTTAAGGAATAAGAACGATAATTGACGAAAGATATTGATTTTAGTATAAAATATAATGTAAAAAATTGCAAATTTTGGGACATTCATATAAAAAATGAAATGGCTGAAATAGTAATAACATTTGTTTATAATAAATTTAATTTTTATTTATAACGCAATTTCTTTACAGCAA
This sequence comes from Heliconius melpomene rosina, assembly GCF_056956725.1. Classification (NCBI taxonomy): domain Eukaryota; kingdom Metazoa; phylum Arthropoda; class Insecta; order Lepidoptera; family Nymphalidae; genus Heliconius; species Heliconius melpomene. The sequence continues at coordinate 15,386,361 of NC_140407.1, read as the reverse complement.
CAAGCAGCGCTGATGGTCGCTGCGACTGCGCAGGGATACATAAGCCCCATGACCGCACTCGCGTCGCACGCGCTCAACGGAATGGCTAACTCGGTCGTGCCACCAACTTCTGGTAAGTCTTAATATTTTGGCACATGGCTATTTAAGCGTATAATAAAAATTTATTTTTAAATGTCGACCGAAGCCGAAATCTAGCACGGGGCTTGGGCGAAAAGAACTTCACAATAAGGTTACTTCATGATCTACATAAATTACGTTTTCGTTAAATTCCTATATTGCGTAACAAGATTCGACATTTTGTGGCATTTAAATAAATTAATAATATTATAAAATGTTAAATGATAATATTATAAGAGATGTCTAAACTTCTATAACACGAGTTTATTAATTTTCCAGACAACTTTTCGGGCTTAGCGATAGGCACGGGCGGGGCCCAGCCGCTGAACGGCGCGTTGCCGTCTCTGCCGTCGCCCACCATGCCCGGGTTCAACATGGCCGCACAGACCGCTAATGGACAGCCGCCGCCGCAAGAAGCCGTTTATACGAATGGCATTCACCAGACTTTTACTGGCCGTAAGTTTTTACATTTGTTTTTGATCTTACTAATTTAATATATGAAGTATTTGGGCAAAGACAGACAATGTTACACAAATCGTGGCGATCGATTATCTTTTAACTGAACTAAAGATAAAAGCATAAAAATAAAAAGCAACTTCTCTTTTTTGTAATTTTCTATAAAGTGTCATTTTAATCTAATTTTCCAGCTGTTCCAGTAACAGCTCAGGGCATACCCAACGGCGAGGCCGCTCTCCAGCACGCAGCATATCCCGGCATGCAGCCGTTCCCCGGCGTCGGTGAGTGACGTTTAATGTGCTCAAACCCAGTAAATGTCTGATATATGCTTAGTCACCTTCGATGTGTGTATATTTAGAACATTTAAATGGAAAATACCGAGTAAATAGCTCGATTGTAAACAAAAAAAACATCCAATTGCATGTCGTTTCCTCAATAAAATATTACAAGATGGACCACCTGGTCCACCCTCAAAGTTTTGCACAAAGCAAATCCACATTTGACAGCTGACAAATAAAACAAAACATTGTTTGTTTGTATTTTGTTAATACCTAACAGGATTTATTACTTTCAATAATTTTCAAGTCAATTTCGATACGAATTCCAGATAAGTAATTTACGGAGGAGGGAAAACTTTGATGTGCCTACCGCAGGAAATAATATTAAAACATTAATCAATCAATCAAATGGAAGAAAATTGTTTTGTATTCTTTTCAGAATTCTTACAATATTGGCTTAACCACAAAGTATATTATTATATTCGAAATTACGAACGATTATATAATTAAATATAATCTAGATTTATATAACTAACTGCAAAAAAAAATAAAGTTAATAAAATGGCAATGTTAATAAAATGTCTAATGCAGTATCTTAATGCACCAAACTGTTGTATGTATATGAATGTATGAACACAGTAGATTGTCGATGTATATATTAATGTTTTATTATGCATATTATATTCAAATTTGTTTATTTATTGTATAATTTACGCAAAATTTAATTTTAAAGTATCTACAAGAAAATTATTTTGAATTATAAGTTTAATATACACAGCAGTACATACAAAATTTTCTGATTAATCAAACCAGCTGTTTACATATTCACCTTTTAGTCGATATTATTAATTGATATTGTAAGCTTTATATGAATGTAACAATGTGAATATCGGACGATTTAACTGACACAAACAAACATTTTTTTTGTAAGGATAAATCTTGTCTTTTTGGAGAACTATTTTCTCTTTTATATTTAGCACTTTTTCTTTTGTATAAATTGTAATGTCCAGTTAAATCGTCCGTCCTGTAATGCATGTTCACGCAATGATAGGTGTTCATTGTGAAAATGTGCAAATTAATGTTCGACAGCTTACCCAGCGGTATATGGGCAGTTTCCGCAACCCATCCCGCCGCCGATGTCTACTATAGCGCCGGCACAGAGAGAAGGTAAGTGGAGCCCTAAGCTGAAGAACCAGCTGATTTCAAGAATACAATAGATCTTCACTCTTCAACAGCAATTAACAAGGCTTACCTCAGATTTCATCTCACATCCATCTGATTTCTTACATTTCGTTGACACCGAGTTATTAACAATTCTCAGATATTCATTTATTTAATAACAAATTTCTTCAATTTTTCCTTCACAGTCTATTTTGCTATATTACATTACTTGTTAAGTTTTCTACTTCGAGTTTTCCACTACATTTATGTCAACAACTGCGTTGTCGTCAGTTTAGGAAAATTGCACGACTGTACCGGTGTTTACTCGTAGAATGCTTTATGTATAGTACTAAGATTTAGTTATTTATACACTTAATGTCACTGTATTATCTGTTAGCTGCTGTGCTTCTCTATGTGTAAATGTATTGTTTCAGACTGCCGAATCTTTTCTTAAATCAGCTAATCTAACCAAACGCTATTTCATAACGTGAATACGTTTACAAATCCATTGCACAAAAATATGTAAAAAAATAACGTAATATAACGTAAAAAAATATGGCGAATAAACAATTATATAAAAACAACTTTTCATTTGTTTAAAACTTTTGAGAGTACAATTAACAATGTATTCACGTTCCTATAAAAAAATTACCTACTATTTATCTAAAACTTAACCTATCCAAATTGAATACAATTCCGAATGGCGGTGTCTAAAGGCAGATTTGTGAGTTCTTTAAAGATTTTCTCGTGTTCCCAGGATGCTCCATATCGGGGCCCGAGGGCTGCAACCTCTTCATTTACCACTTACCGCAAGAGTTTGGGGACACTGAACTGATGCAGATGTTCCTCCCGTTCGGCAACGTGATTAGCAGCAAGGTGTTCATTGATCGCGCCACCAATCAGAGCAAATGTTTTGGTACGTTAAATATTATTGTACATAATTATATACGCTTTTAGCATACAATGCTTAATAACAATATCCTCATTCACGTGTATTAAAAAAGATTCTACCAGTGATATTAAAAAATAAACGTTTGATAACCATTATTAGCTAATCTAGGTTTTTCAACTTTACAGGCTTTGTCTCTTTCGACAACCCAACGTCCGCCCAAGCGGCCATTCAAGCGATGAACGGCTTTCAAATTGGCATGAAACGACTAAAGGTCCAGCTGAAGCGGCCAAAGGACGCTAACCGGCCTTATTAACCCCTAACACCGTCCCCGCGTGCGTTCCAGGCGCCCAGGTGCGATATACTTGTTTATTATCTTATCAATATAATCACTCAGGAATTGATTACCTTTGAAGCATTAATATTTTCATAGCCCAGTCGTCAATTTGAAAATAAATATAGTATCTGTACTATATGTCACTAAAATGAATTTAACGATACAAATACATAATAGAACTTTCGTTTCAGAAGGCTGCCTGGAAATTACTTTCGCCCGCGGTGCGCTTGTATGAGAAATTTCCGGAATTCCAAGGAATTTAATAATTATTAATTGTATAGTAAATATCATTAACTAAATTACTTACCTAAAGAAATATGCAAGCCCTCGCGGCGAGTATACTATATTAGTTAAAGTAATTATCGAAAAACGCGTAGGAAAGCTTCATTCTTATCATTATCGATTAATCATTAAATTACTCTATTATATTATTATATATACAATTTATTAACTTTCATTAAATTATTATTATTAAATGACACGTTATAAAAATTTTGTCATTCGTAATCATAGGTACTTCTACTTCTAAGTACTTAATGTTTAACTGAAAAACTTTTAACATAAATTTATTACTAGTTATTTGCTTGAACTAAGCCAAACTGAATTTATTAAGTAAGTTGAGAGTAAGAAGAATGTATTTTAATTATTGTATATTGCATATTGTAATTTCGGGGTGGGGTGAACATCTTTGGATACATTGTTGTTTCATTTTTAGAGTAGATGGCGCTGGTAGTCTTGGCGCGATTCGTTCTACATTCATTTCGTTAGCCGTAGACTTGTTCTCGTATTCATGAATGTATCTTGAAGAGTTACTACTTGGACCCTTGTATTGATCTCGTTGTTAACAGAGATATAATAGAGATATAAATAAATCGGCCACGCTACATTCACTTCGCAACGCAAGGGACGTTGATGAATACGAATTTTAAACAAAGGTATTGCCCGCACCCCGAGCTCGCGGATACTGTTGCCTCCCCATCGTACACTTACATAATATAAGAACTGCGATATATATCACTATCGGAGTATATTGTCCTATATTTTGTTAAATTTTATTGGTGTGCGTGATTGTAAGCTATTAGCTGAGCTGGACCATTTCGATGAGCTACGTTAAGTTTAGCTAATTTTTGAAGGTGTAATCAGGTTGTTTGAAAGATGCGTAAAACGTACAGACGTCTGTTCCATAAGGAATAGACTACTAACTATGTATAATATGAATATGTTATATCATTTCTATTATTGGTCTCTTTGAAACAATCTAGCATTGCGTGGTTTGAAATGTACATAGCATATCGAATATTTATTTTGTTTGTTTTCTCAATTTAATGATGTCAGTAGCTTCGCTCCGAGCGGCCAGCTCAGCGTCCATGGGTTACCTACATGTTAGTAAATTTATATGAACACAATATTGTTGACATTAAAGTGAATGTTCATATAACGCCGTGTACAAAGCCAAGTGCACTTCATCATTACCGAATACTTAAGGCCTTCATTTTGAAATATTATTTTGTTTGTTGTAAATTCCAAAATGGGCTGTGATATAAAAATATAATATCAAAATAATGGATTGTACAGGCCGTCTAAGCATATTAAATGTTACGCTCTACAACACTGCCCGCATACAACTCACTAGTACTAATCAAAATTATGTGGTGCAAACAACCAGCTGCTTTGCTTTCTACTATCTTAAATTCTGTAATAAAACCCCTCGATCCTTGGTCTATGGACTTTCACTCTTTAGTAAGTTCACTATAATCTTTCTAAATATCTTATGAAATATTACAGATTTTAAGATTCACTAAAATACAAAGTACCAAACATAGAAACATGGCCTAAGTGGCAGTTATGACAGATGTTGACAATAATTTGAATTGCTTAGAGTAGAATGGCGCGTCGAGACGTTACCGGTTATACCTAGAAGAGTTGTAGATAGTCTTCATTGTTTTAGTCCAATACCTTAGATTGGAAACGATTCTTGTGCGTGCCAAACTCTATAAATATCTACTGTTACACTAAAATATATGCCTTCAATATATAATACTAGGAAATTGTACAGATAAAAAATATATATGGTATGCGGGCGGTAGTCGCAGCAATGCGGTGTCAATTCTCTAAGAGCGTGCGTCCTCATAATATATTTATTTGGTGTGTGTGTCTATATAAACATAAATCTATACATGTTAAGGTGTAAGCAGTGGTATACGTCCGGGGAGTCGGCAGTGAGCGAAGCACATTACAAATACTAGTGTAATTTCTACAGAAAAATATAGATTCATAATCAAAACGTACCAATATAAAATTATAATAATGAAATACCTTAGATGATAATGCGTGCGCGCGGGCGGGTCCTGTACCCGGTGTGCCGTTGTATTTAAACAACAGCTTTAAAAACATCGGTCAAAAATGTATGTGCCATTTACTTAGAAGCGTATTGAGCGTAAATTGGCGTAAACGTTTTTGGCATAAATAAATCTATTTTTATAAAGAGTGTCTTGGAGCATAATATTTTTGACGTGGAATGAGGGAGAACTGGTGTTCTCCTTTTGTCGCGCCAGAATCATCTTTCACGGCTTCATATTATTAATACACTATTTATAAAAATAACCAAATCTCCTTTGATCTACACCTAACACGGAGTTAAATGTAGAAACGCATAGGAATTTTGCATATTATTTACGAGTTGCAAGAATGCTTTTAATTTTTTAGAGAAAAATATGCACTAAGTTTAAATTTTCATTTCAGTACTCCCCTACCTGTTTTAAAGTCACAGCTGAAAATCTCCGTCCGCTTAACAATATAATCCGCAGAATATTAGGCAAAACATTTCTACATTTCACTCCTAAAATTGACGGTTCAAAGGAAGCGTGACCTCACACAGAAAATATAATTTTTAGTCATACATTGTTATATGTTGAATAGCATAATATTATTGTTAAGTCTACACAAGGGCGACCAGCAATGCTTATATTTTATGTCTAGAGCACTCACAGCTAATGACTATTTGAATGAATTGTGTTGTTTTAGCGTAAGAAAGTCAGAAATATAGATAAAATATCTACAGAGTTGAAGAAATTGTAATGACTTGTAATGTTAATTTCTGTGTGCTTACCGCGTGCGGTCGCGATCACTTGGCCGCCGCCCGCCTCTAGTCAAATATTACTCTCACCACAAGACATAGAATTTTATATTTACACAAATAATTATATTATATTAATATAGTATTCTAGTTTTAGGCGTTTAATTTATTAATAAGCCGCATACGTTGAGACGATATGAAAGTACCGCTATCGTTCAAAGCGTAGGTAGGTACCTAGTTTCCTGGCAATTTAGATTCGTGCAATATTGTTAAGCTTTTTAAATTCTTTATCTTTCTTAATTTTCTTATTAAGTTTTTTAATTTATGTTATTAATTCGAACAATTAGTCGACTTGGTCACGTTTGCGGAAGAAAGGAACTTCATTCAATATTTTATTTGAGCCATTTTACACGCAACGACAAAGTCGTAGATCAAGCTGCCGGCGACTTTGTCACAGAACACTAATGCGTTAGTACGTCTCTTGTTACGTGCAGAGAGCACTTTATTACGGAAGGAGATGAAGTTTGAGTGTTCAAAATATGATCTGTGACGAAATTATGAACATTTTTGGTGTTGTGGCACCATCAGGAAATATACGCAGTGGCTTCGTACTCCTTACAAGTGAGGTTGCATTATCAAAATTATTCATATTTTCGCTTAAGAAACATATTGTTTACAAATTTTGAGGCTAATGCAAGCTTGGGTCGAAGGCGGAAAGCAGCGCTGACAGCAGCGGAGGGCGGCGGTGGACGCACAATTGCAGTTGTGTCGCCCCGTACGCTATTAGGTTACAGAATAAATCGATGCCAAAGCGGAACACGTATACTTAGTACATATATATGGAATAACGATTATATCACCTCGTGGGTAATGTAGACGTAACGCGCTCGATACCTTCACGCGCATTGCGGGGAAGGTCGGGCGGCTAATATTATACTTGTGTATATCTTTATACTGATTAAATTTTAAAAATCCCTAATAATATTGCAATGAAGCAAAATGTTTCTATAGATTAAATATCCTCTCTGAATGTATAAACAATCGCCCACAAAGTGATTCTAGGATACAGGGTATGCTTTGCAATTATTTAAATGTATCTAAATGTTTCTCATGTAGGCAGATTTTGCCGACAATTCTAAACCTTTCCTTCTTCGTTCACTGACTGTTTTTGCAGCCATGTCTGGTCACCCAAAGAGGTCTACTAACCTCTTCAGGCAATGAAAGGAGTCAGAGGATGATGATCGATGAAGGATGTTTTCGTCGTACATCGGCCTCCCGGCGGCGGCGCCCGCGCCGCTTCACTTTCGGGTCCACTGTAGTCTGTCGCGAACTTTTTATACTCTCTCATCACTATTCTAGCGTAACTATTTTCATATCTCATCACTTTTGCTATTTAAATAAAGTAGCTTCGCCTCCTTGTTTATTACTAGCTCGGCACTATCATAATCTTCATCCTTGAAATTCTTAACTTATGTATCCTCATTCACTTGTCACCTTAGTCACCACTGTTATGATCGACACATATTTGCCGTTGCAGTGTTCTATGTTTGAATTTAACAGAAGAATGTGCCAATCAGATCGCGGCATCGTATTAATATAATATTTATATAAATTAAAATGCAAAGAATGCAAGTGCAGCACTGCAGTCTTATTGATTTCATAAATAACAAAATAGGACACTTTATATCACACCCGCGACGGCAAGTTTTGTTGCATCGATCTAATACATCTTAGTATTACGAAATCGAATTTGATTGTAAACTATTTAACTTCTAAAATTTTATAAAATATTTATATCGTTCGCAAATTACTTCGTCGTAGCGCTCGCGTAGCCTTGATAGTTGGAACATTCTAGTTTGGAGGAATTGTAAACGATTTGTGAATTGAAAGAATATTTAGGCGAATAGGTAGTCCACCGGGCGGTGCCATGCGACACGGGCCGCGGCGGCGCGCCTCCGTGTCCATGCCTCATTCAGCGCGCATCGCCCCGTGCTAGTTAGTAAGGTGATTGCCAATATTCAATCAGGAATAAACAAATATTAGATTTTGAAATTATTAAGCATATGATTATATATCTATTTATATTATAAAGATATGGAGAGATGCGCATAGTGCTTATATGAATTGTAGATCCTAGTATGAAACAAAAAGATCTAGTCATATCTCCTTCGTTTATTTATTTTTTCTATGGCTTAGCATAGTTTAGCTTCAAGCACTATTTTACTTAATTGATTTATCGGTATACTTTAGATTTGCATCCAAATTTTAATGTATCTTTATTTTTAACAATGCATTATAAATTTAGATAGTTAAAGAGTCGGATGAATGTCCTCACTTAACATAATGTGTGTATTTGTTACTTCATCTGCTACATTGAAATATTTTGAGGAAATGGTTCTAAGGTATCTGTAAAAACGCCTAATAATCCTTACAAAAGTTCTAGAATAAATGTTTTTGATAAGTTATCCAGAATATTGTTTAGAGTTACATTTGATTCTTTATCTGTAGATTTTAATACGGTTTACGATTTATATTACGGTGTAGTACGGTAGTTCATGGATAATGGATGGAAGTTCCGATTGGATGAGTAAGAATTTAAAGTACCTTAGTGGCAATTAAATATAATGAGACGTTTATGTTTTAGCTCTGCCAACGTCTGCCTCTGACGATACTCTGAGCCTTGACGAGTGATGTAGAGTCAACAATTAGAAATAATGCGCCGTCCGTAAAACACAACTTTTGAAACTGCTGTGTACAAACCCATTTAATTAAATAAAGAGAGCATGCACATATTTATTATAAGCTTACTAAACCTAATTGAAGTATAGGAACCCTGGACACCTAAATAATTTTCATTATTATTTTAGACCTCGCTTGTAATTTTAATTACAACGGTAACAGAAATGAAACAAATGACATTTTTGTTTTTTTTGACTTAACTAAAATTTAATTTAAATATCCTAATTTTCTTATAACTTTTTCATGATATTGTTTCCAAGCAATTTCTTAAGAAAAAAATCTTTTGAAAATATGATCTTTTCGTTAAGATTTTACTTGTGTTACGCTTTTAAAAATGAAAAATAGGATTTATAAATGGAAAGTTCATAGTTCCAAATGTATATAACATATTGACGTCATATCTAACTTAGGAGCTTACTAGCGTTTTGCCCCGAGGCCAACTCGGGCGGGTGACAGGGTGTCGCTGTGTTAATGCTAAGGGATTTATTATCATTCACTGAATATAGAAAATGTTCAGAGTTCAAACGGCTGAGCATGTCTTACTGCTATAGAGCTCAAGCTAGGTTAAATAAAATGTATTAAAAAACTCAAATTTTAGGCGTCATTCTGATAGTAAAGATAGTGAAAGAAAAAATTATATTGCAATATAAATTTCATACAATGGTAATTGAGTAAACGATACACATCTGATATAAAATTGATGAGATAATATCGTTCGGTTTTCTCTCAGAATGGACACCTACAATTATTGCACTCAAAAGTTCCCTAACTCGACAATACGCTAAAAATTACTTCTAAAAATAAATTTTACCGTGTTTTTACTAATTTTCCTTTCATAGCCATACTCAGTCGTTTGTACATCTAGGAAAGATACAAAAGATTTCAGTATATAGGGACAGAGTTCTTTAAATCAAATGTGTGCACGCCACTTTGGTCTTTGTACAGAATCTTATTCAGATCACGTTCGCTTGCACAGTTTGATATTCACAATGGACGTCCCACACATTGTTCTGGATAACTTATGTTGGAATAGTTTAGGAGTAACGAGCCTGCTCTGTCACGTTTTCGCTCTATATTACACTTTAAACTAGAAATTTTATACAAATCTATCTACATTTGATTATAGACCTTCACGTAACTTTACTGATATTTGATATGTTAGTAAAAGGGAACGTTGGCACAGAGCAGCGCCTGCTTACGAATAGCTTAGCAAAGGGATACCTCTACAGGTGTCTGTGATATACGCTTGTAAAGATCGTCCATTGAGCCCTTATATATACCACTATCTCCCATAACCGTTCCGTTTTGCTCGATTACATAAAATAATTTAATATTAAGGCAAAAATTGTACATTTGACGTCTTACTAGAGTGTATTTTGCACTCAAAGTAATTTTTTCAATTTAATTATAGTACACGATGGTTAGCGATGTACGTAAGGAAATTGTAAAATCGTTTTAAAAATTCCAGATAGCCGCTTCAGTCAAAACGCTGTTTCTTTAAAATTATATAATTTTATATACCATAGATTTGCTACAATGTAAACATAAGAGATTAAAATAGAACAGCGTTACGCGAATTGTTAATTGAATATCTATGTGTGGTTTTTGTCACTTGTAAAATATGAATGGAATAAATATTAAATATTATAAATAATGATGATATTGTTTGATGTCAACAAATCAGAACTATATCTATATGTATTAAGTTTTAAACTTCCAATACTACATCACTTCTACTGGAATCAGCTTATCCTATTTTAATCTAAGAATTATGTACATTATTTTATTAACGTGGGTAAATTAAAGTTGTTAAATTAGTCTAATTTAATGCGATTCACACGCGGCAAAGAACCTAACTTTGTAATGAGTACAAACCGTCTCTCCGATTTCTTGAATTATAATTAAACAGATGTACAAAGAAATTGTTTAAATATTATTGAAGAAGTCCGACAGTAGGCATATATTAGCTAGTTGCTCGCTTGTTCCGTTTCCAATTACAAATTTGACAAATGTTGTTATTTTACATAAGAAATTAAATTCTGATCAACGGCCATGTTGAAATGCGGCCAATCGTACCTTATTGTTAAGTATTTGTTATATTTGTACTTGGAAACTAAATACAATTATGTAACATATAAAAAGAGGTGTCACTAAACTTCCTGCCGCATTGTATTATGAAATGATACACCAAAAAATAGGTTATGACAGCTGTCGAATTTGCACAAACAACCGCTATTTAGCGATCCTTTAAAAATTCACTAAACACGACATGTAAATTGGATGGCAGTATTTCGACCCAAAAAAATATATGATTAATTTATAATGACTTACATATTCATTATCGACAGAGGTGATTTTCAATAATTCTGCTATTTCGAAAGAGATTATCAAATGTTTTGTGATTATGTCAAATATGGCGCCAAAAAAATTTTGATACAGACGTACAAAAAAAAATATTGTGGTCAAAATGCCAAATCCAATCTATACATCTTTTATATGTGGAGCGCACAAACAAAAAAAACCAAAGTTACCAGCAGTGCATTTGATAGCTAGGCTGTTCTAATGAATCATATATAATTATATTGTTATATTTCGCCAAAGTTTGTAATGTAAGAGAGTTAACTTATTTGGAGCGTCGCTAGGGAATTCATTTATATTTATTTTATTAGTTTAGCAAAATACTGTAGCTAATCGACTGTAATAGAAAACCACGTTTTTATAAAACTAATACAATAATTGTTTGCCTACTCTGCATGTCTCGTTTAGTTAACCTATTTATTGATTATCGAGTTATGTATATGGCTGAAATATTTCAAAACTAAATTACTATTCAATTATTTATTATTATTATTATACACTTATTACGTTTAGTATGCTAGAAATATGAGGAAGGATAATAAATAATTTTAATTATATTAGGTATGAGTTTTATTTTATCCTGTCTATATTTATAAAAATATGTAATCTTTAAAAAAATATTAACCATGGTTTACGGATACAAGATAATTTGAAAACCAAAAAAAAATATATTTTTTTATAAACGAAAATTTATAGAAAAGTTTTATGTAATGTTTTTTTTTATTATTATATTATCTCTTGGATATGACTTCTTCCAAATATCCGTACAAGTTTGCTCGAGGGACATCTTGCTCACAAAACTGTAGAATATGTTGATACAATTCACCTAAACAAATCACATATAATGCTTTAAAGTCATTCAATAAAACGAAAAATATAAATTTAGTATTGGTCATATGTATTCTTTCGTATGAGAAATCTTATAGCTTTTGATATTGAAAATATTTTTGGTGTTCTAAATGACAGTGAACGATAGAAAAAGTAGTTTTGTGATTTAAAATTTTACATATCAATCGAATAATATTTCTATTCTAATAATATTCTAATAATATTGTATATTATTCTATATTTTTATTCTAATAATATTTCTATTATATAAAGAGAAAAATACTTACCAACAGTTACATTATTTCTGACCAAAAAATTATACATATTTATTAAATCGTTCTTCAGTTCTGTATCACCAAAAGTGAAATATGCCATCGATGTTTCAGAAAGTGCGCACGCCATTAGTTGCAATAAAGATTTTAAGCGAGCTGACCCACCAAAAGCCCCACAACCCCAATTTCCTGTTGCTATAGTTTTTCTATTTGCGGGAAATGAAAAACCAGTGTACGCCTGAAATATTATGATAGGAGTGTTGTAATTTACAATTAAAGATTATCAATTTTTAGTTATTCAAATTTTAATTAATCAGAAATAATTTTTAAATGTAAATGTCATGTTTCTATAACCATAATCGATTAATCTATCGAATCGATATGTGCTCTAAATTTCGAATGTCGATAAAATGTATATTAGCGTTATATTACATTATACCTACATATTTTGCAGTTCAATAATAAATTTAACTTAATTATTTGCATAATCTGAATGAAGTTAAATAAAAAAAACTTCTACTAAAATTACACATTGAATACCTACCTTATTTAGTTCTCTGTCCACCATTTCCTTCGTATACTGCTCATCTGGTTTGGGGAATCTTCGGGCGTCTAAAGCTAAAATGGCACATTCTCTTCTGCCCCATAAATCCTTTTGAATATTATCCTTAAAGTCTGAAGCCCATTTGAAAGACATACTATATCCCGTATGTGTGCTAAAACGTTCTGTACCTGTGTCATATTTTTCATATAAGTTTTATGTTGTTATTTATTTATTTCTCTTTTTTAATAAAAATTAATATATTTCAATTAATTTGTATATTTCTTACCTAATATCATGATGGCTTCAGTGGGAGACATTACTTCAGTGAACAATAGTGACACAATCAATTCAGGATTTGATACAAATCTTATTTCCTCTTGTACCGCGCCTCGGCGGAGAACACCACCACCGATATATCTTAAAATAAAATATTGTATTTTTGCAAAGTCCCCTTAATATTTAGGGTTAGTTTTATTTAAATCGATTGGAAAATAAAAACTTTCAATGCATAATTGCATTGCATAATTTGGGACAATATTGCTACTAGTTAAGTATTTAATTCAATTAGCTGAAACTCTAGTTTTTAAAGTATGGATGTTATTTATTACATCACGAGAAAATAAACAATTTTACGGTACAAGCGGGGAAAACTGCGGGCGAATCACCAATTTAGTATAAATTTCCTGCTTACTTATTAGCAAAATCCACTTGAATACATCCTTCTGCATCTTCTATAAGCGCTTCAGAATCTACATACAAGGGCACTTCTAATATATTTACTAAGCTATTGCCCCAATCTGGACAACTTTCTATTGGAACGTATCGGCGGGAAACAGTTACAACACCATTTGGTGTTTCTAAAAATAACAGAAATAAAGATATAATTTTTTTAGTATTCATTATAATTCATTTATTTTATTACTTTTACGATATAATAAAAACTATTTATATTTGAATTGGTAACGAATTTACTGTCAAAGGTTTTAAAAAGTTAAATACCTGAAGAAACGCGCTTAAAGTAATGGCAAATACATTTCAATTTCTCCATTACTTTGGGACCACCACCATCAAAGAGACTGTAAAACGAAAAAAGATATTGAAATTACTTATATTTTTAAATAGTTATTAATTAAAAATTCCGGACACAAAAAGATCTAAGGTTAAACTTACGAATTAAAATTAACCGGTGGATATGTTTTGTACTCTGAATCCCTTCTTTTATTATTTCTTTCCGGGAACGTACAGAAGAAAGCGTTCGCAAGTAGACTGGCTAATTGATGTTGCGTGAAAGATATCGATTTATTTTGACCTTGTCTACAATAAAATTAATAAGGAATTAAGTGAAATTTATTAATTTAAAAATGTTTTTAGCCCTTAGGCAATATGAATTTTTAATTTAAATATTTACTTCATGTTGACATCGATCACGTAAGCTTTAACAGAATATCGTTATACTTACTTGAGCAAAGGTATAGGTGATTGAATTAATTCTGGTAACGATAATACAAGTCTTACTATGCCCGGCATAGTTTCTTCGAAAAAAATTTTGCTTTCGTCTTCATTCCAATACTAAAACACAAATGATTTTTTTTCGTATACTAATTTGTACAAATATACCAACATTTTTATTCTTACGAGTTGACGTACTTTCAAATATAAAATATGGTGAGTATAATGTTGTCTCACCAGGAAACAAGAGTTAGAATAAATATAATACTTAATAACATGGTGCGGGATTTGAACTCTTTTTATTTCCCACGCTATGAAATGTCCTGCCCACATCAATATCTAACAATTTACTATTCAAATATTTTGCGATTATTCAAACTTATAACAAAACAAATATAGACATTAAAATGTAGCTAATTAAAAAACCTCATTGAAGAATTTGTGAAGCGCCTTAAACTTCCATATCTCCTTAAAATCTGTCTGGTATGTTACTACGACGTCCAGAAAGTCTTGGCTGCTTTTAATTTTCTTCGATAACGCGAAAACTATTAAATCCCATTTCTTTTTCTTTTCTCCATCGAGGCCCTAAATAATTTTAAAATATTATATTTGATGACTTTAAACTGTTATAGCAAATATTTTCATTTTTTATTTATTTATTAATTTTCTTATTATATCAAGAAGAAGAAGGCTTAGGGCTGACTGCTTAATTCAAAATATCTTAAAATAATTTCAAATACTTACTTCTTACTAAAGAGGTACTTACTTCTAAATAAACATTATATTCAGAACATGGCAACTTGACGTGGTCGTTATCCCATTTATCTTCACCTATAGTAGGTTTATAATGCCCTTTGTTGTCATTATTGGTAGATATTTCATATAATACAGCATGGTTTTCTCCAGGTTGTACTGAAGAAAAGTGCGGGTATGTTGTTTTTAACATAATATTATTTGATCTAAAAATAATGTGATAAAAAACAACATTTAAAATTATGACAGTAAAATACAATATGAAGCTTGATTTATATTGGAAATATAGATTTTTATTTAAAAATTAAAATATTGACTAAGTTTAGACTAGCTACTACTTTTTCTGATATTCCTAAAATAAAATCGTTATATCAATAATTTATGGTTTATTTTACATAAGTTATCTACCTCTTAGTGTCTATATAATCTGTAAATCAAAACTTAACCTTACTTCAAAATTGTCAAAATAAAATAAACAAATTGTATATTTATAGTTAAGTTTATGTAATAATAATTAATTTTATTACTATTTTAACCATTTTCAAATATAAATAAAACTGAATATTTCAAGGTATTAACAATAAAACTTTTCCAAAGTAATTTTCTTAGAATAAAACTATTTGTATAATTGATGCTTACCTGCTTTACTTTTATAATTACTGTATCTGCAGTAAAAATCGAAGTACAAACTATAAAACTATTTACATGCCCCTATTACTTATAGGTTCTTATTATTTAATTTAAGCTTAGAAGTTAGAATAAAAAAAGACGTCTTTCCTTGTGGAATGAAATCAGTAATGTGTTAAGATAAATATTGCGAAATAGTTTTTATACTTTTTTTATTAAGGTTCTAATCAATTAAAACTGTTATAGCTAATATTTATTGTTATAATTAGTAGTAAGCGTAGTATATGATAACGATAATAGTAGAAAAAAAAATAACCACAACTTGAAACCACAATTTATTAATATAAATATAATACTTATTGAAAGAACTTAATATTGTGTAATAATGAGTCATTGTTTTTATAACGGGTTTTTTCACTATTAATAGTAACAACCTACGGTTTAGTTAAAAGCCACTTTGTTTTTATTTTAATCTTTTTGTTAAACATTATTAAATGTAGCTTTTTATATAAAAATCCGTGAGGCATCGTGACGCGAGGACTTCATTGTGAGTTCGATTCCCACTTGAAGGAATGAATTTTTATTTATTAATAGTTTCATTTCAACAATTTGGCACCAAAGCAGAGGCCCGGCGTTGAGTTCCGCCAATGTTTACAAAAATTCGCCGGAAAGTAGAGAATGGAGTGTCCTAACACTAGATCCCTCTGCCTACCCTGTTATAAGCGGGATACAGAGTGAAGTTGAAAAAAATATATATAAAATTTAATTTCATACTTCAAAGTGAATATTATTATTAATTCATCTGATACTATCGAATGCAAACAAAATTATCACTTACTCTATCAGATATACCTTTGAACATGTTGCGATTATTGCAGAATAATATTTTTTTTTAAATTCGGTAATTTGAAGTTAGTCATGCCATCAAGCATATGTTATGTTATGTTTTATAAAATTTTCATGCCAGAGTTCTCAGCAATAACTTAAACATGATAAATGCTTGTTAAAAAAGGAAAAGAAAACAACATTCTAGTTTTATTTAAAACATTTAATTGTTTATAAATATAAAGTTAATATAAATTAGGTAGAAATTGAATATAACTTAAACTGGTTTCCTTGAGAAATAATCTGTTATTTTCCTAGTTAATTTCTTTTTGACATCGGGTGCAATTTCAGTAGTTATTTTATCATCTATATCCATTGCTATGTCAGATATCCTATTTTTTGGATTAAAAAATGATTTTTGAGGACTTTTTAGATTCAAACTCCCACTACTTTTATCAAATTTTTCCATTTCATCAAATAATTTTGATGTTTGATCTAAGTTATTGGATTCTATAAAATTTTCACTTGTTGATGTTTCTACATTAGTTTCGATTTTATCAATTCTTATATTTTGAAGGCTTGAATCGTCTTTAGAATTTGATTCAGGGGTAACAAGATCGATTTCCTCATCAGGAGTAAATAAATCAGGTGATCTATTTAATTCAAGTTCCAGTTTTAGTGATAGATCACTCTTTTCTACTGTAACTGCTGAAGCAACCTGTTTAAAGAAAAGAAAGAATAAATAACATGAGAAACATATATGTTTAATAAAAAAACAGAAAATTTAACAAATTGCATAAGTAAAAGTTGTCTAATAGTTTATGAACAAATTCCATTGTATTACATGATCACAATTTGTTTATTTTTTTATTTATTTTGTGAATAAAAAGCTTTAAAAGAAAATTAAAATAACAATATTAGTCAGCAAAAAGCAAAATTAAAAAAAAAGACATTTTCTAGCCAACTGTATTGCTGTGTTAATTTTTTTTTACATTTTGATTCATTTCATAAAAACATGTCAAATTATGCACTGATATCTAATATTACATTAAACTTACACAATTTGTAGATTCTGATTTCTCAATAGTTTGAGTTGTCAAAGATTTTTCTAGAAACGAATAAATATCAGATTGCGATTTCGATTGACAAAATTTCAATATCAATTGATATAGCTGACCTGTGCGAAAAAAATAATGTTAAGATTAAATATAATTTATTATGTATTACATAAAAAAAAAAAATAACACTTTTTATTGAAATATTCCTTAATTTTGTATTTTTATTTAAATTCTTTAAGAAATATTTAAAAGATTTTTTAAAAAACAAATATGCTAAAATTTATTTTATTTTTTTAACTCCTATTAATTAATAAAATTAGAACTAAGAGAAGTTTTTGTAAATTCATACTTAATCACAATTAAAATGTAAACACTCATTACAATTAAATAGCAATTAAAATCCTAAACACAAAAAAACTTACCAACAGTAACATTGTACATAGAAAATAAATCATAAACTTTAATAATATCGTCTCTCAGTTCTTTATCATTGAACGTATAATACGCCATTGGTCTCCCGGCCTGTCTTAGGGCCATCATTTGTATTAAAGATTTCAAATGAGCTGATCCATTGAAAGCGCCGCAACCCCAATTTCCTGTAGCTACGCCCGGGTACTGAATTGAATCTGTTACCTCCGTGAAGAAAGAGAAACCTATGTATGCCTTCGAAAAGAAAAAGAAATATATAAAAAAATATAACTTTTTTACGTTCATTAAAGGATTTATCACGCATATAGCAGAGTAGACAGAGGGAACCTAGTGTCAAGACACTTTAAACAAAATACTTCATTTCCACGAATGAAGATCGAACTCACAGCTGTTATGTTTAAAGTCAGATACTGGACCACGACGGCTTCAAGTTTTATTTATTTTTTTCACTTTATTACAAAACTATGTGTGATTTTAAAGAAATAAACAAAAAAACGATGAACATTCTCTTAGTATTATGTAAAATAAATAAGAAGAATTCAACGTATTGGACCACATTTGCTTATTAAGTAAGCGTGTGCCGTATTTTTGCAACTTCACTTTTCCCGCTTACAGTACCTACACTTCACTAGAAATACAAAGAAATGTAATTAAAAGAAACAAATCTCATATCATACCTTATTCAGCTCCCTTAGCACCAAGTCCTTCCTGTACTGGTACTTCCCGTCGCTGAACGGCATCGCGTCTATGGCCAGCACGGCGGTGCGGCGCCGCCACGAGGAGTCGTGTGGCGTGTTGTCCGCGTGGTCACTCCTCCAGTGGAACGAACTACCGTAGCCTGTGTACGTGCTGTATTGTTCACAGCCTGTTAAAAAGCAGTGAAGATATCTTGACTATAGTGGGGTCGACTAGTTGTGGCCGCCCTGAAGTTGGGCTTCCTGAAGTTTTGCGCACTGTTTACTCGGAAGAAAAATAATTAAAAATGAACAAAAAAAACATTAAAATCAAACCCGCGCAATATTTGCCAAAATGTAATAATAAAATGCAGATTTTATTATTACATTTTGGCAAACTTTCTTTAACATTTTCTTGAAAATGATCATATTATTAGAACACAAAAATAAGTCCATTCCATTGCACTTTTTGTATTTTTATAAATTATTGTGAATTATATTTTTTTTCGTTCTAGTACAATTAAGTGTTATTATTACTCTTATTTAATACTTGTGTAGTTCAAGCAGGTAGCGATTTTAATTTAAAATATACCATTTACCCGAGCAGGTACCCAACCCGACGCGGCGTTATCTTTTAAATTGTAACATAGATGACGCTGAACGAAGTTAGATCGCGCTAGCGTTACGTTCACATCGGATTTATGTAATTCGGGGACTTTGAAATTTCGACCGCTTTGTCTTACCTAAAGAGCGGGGAAATGAATATATTTTATTTTTGAATTTACAGTTATCTATATAGATATACTGTAACAAATACTTAACTAATATAAATAAAGGGATTAGGATTGCGTCGATCGTCGTAAAGCATCAATTTCAATATATTTTTCGATCGCAAAAAAGCATCGATATATTTCGTTTAAATAAAAGATTTGATATTTTTTACCTGTATAGACAGAAACAAAAACAGACGTATGTCTTTCTGACTTCAATTTGCCCAGGCTAATAGAGAAAGTATTGAAGCATAAATGTTGCTCCATAAAATAAAATTAAAAGAAACACTTTTTTATATTTACCAATTATCATCAAAGCTTCAGTAGGCTTAAGGTATTCGGTAAAAAGCATAGTAATCATTAGTTCCGGACATATTATAAATCTTATTTCCTCCTGTACACTTCCATAGCTAAGAACACCACCGCCAAGGTATCTAGAAAAACAAATTAAACACTTAAATAAAATATTCTAATTGAAAAAAAAAGATATTCCCGATTCCCCGCATGGGCTCGCGGGGAATCGGTGCGGGGTGCGAACGGGCTACGGTACAGTCGAGCGCAACGCTATCAGTTCATTACTATGAAATATGAATATAATATCATATGATAGCATCATATATACGGAATGGCGTAATAGAGCATATTTATCTAGTAATATTATAATAATTAGTGTGTTAGCTTAAGCAACATGCAAAATCAAGTTATGGATAACCAAATTGAAAAATTAAATAAAAAACTGAATTGAAATTATTATAATGGGGCCACACACAAATCTTCTCAATCCAAATTCAATTCAATAAAAAAAAGTAATTTTAATAAGGTACATAAAAGTACAATAAATAAATAAATAAATAAATAAAAGAATAAAAATAATAATACATACAAATTAAATTGTACACATGTATTGTACATTTTTGTTTTAGAATTAAAATTAAATAAATTATTAAATTTATTATCGTTTTATTTAAAACGATAATTAATGCATGCAAGAAAGTAAAAAAATAATTGAAAAATAATAAAGCAAACAATCAAAACGGTAAAAGGCATTTTTGTTTACAATTAATTATATTCTTGTTTGAACAATATAGTGTGAGCTCGATTGTACCTATTAAGATGTGTGGGTGCGAATCTCCTGTAAGGACGTAGCGCTCACACTGACGCACTGTAACTTGTATGGCAAAGGGATACCGCACTGTCATTTTTTGTACCTCAAAATTTATTGAAATAATTTATCCAATATGTTTTTTTTATATAATCTTTAAGAAATTTAAATATTGCCAGATATTTCTTTATCCATATTGCATAGTATATAAGCTTGTATTACGTATACTGAATATTTATGTTGTACATAAGTGTGTATATGGTATATACATATATACATAAATATCATGTGCCATTAGTTATATAAGCAGAAGCTTATAATTGATTAATTATTTATTGACAAAAAAATGTTATTATACTTTTCGGGCTAGTCTTAATTTTATTCTCGACAACAATATACAGCTGATCATTTTTCGATATTTAGATATCCTCATAAAATTTTCGTTTTGTATAATTTACTACAATATAAACATGATCAGATATTTTAATTATCGTATAGGTAAATGTGATTTGCTAAGCGTGGGGTAAAATAACATAACAGGGTAACACTGATCGAACGTTCTCTGCGCATACGTATACTGCGCAATTTGCCGCGCGTGCTTCCCATTATCAATAACATATTTGCCAGACTATACCAGGAGTTTATAGTATAATATCATCATTCCCCGAGTATGAATGTCCAGTCCAGTGTTCAAAAGTTCAAAAATGTTCAAAAGTTAACTTAAAACGGAAAGAAAGTAATAAAGGGAACGGAAAAAAGTAAAAAAATCCAAAAATCAATCTCATGAAGGCTGCGACTCATCGACCTTCCCCTATATTGTAATAGCATATTGACAAAATAAACTCACTTATTAGCAAAATCTACTTGTATCAAACCATGCGCGTCTTCAATAGTATTGGCAGCATCGACGTGTACGGGGAGTTCCCCGAGGGACCTCCCCGACGCCTGCCAGTGGGGAAGTCCCTCGCGCAGGCCTCGACGAGAGACTGTCACTACGCCCGCGGGTACTACGCTGCGGAGAGTTTGTTTCTTATATATCTTTATATCAATATGTAAGGCAAAAATTTTGTAGTGTTAAATAACACATACAGTTAAAAATTACATCCCTGTCATTCAAAGAGTTTTTCGAAGAAGAAAAAGAAGCGTTTTCGCTTCGCTCATACCGAGACCAATTTTTTCACACCTTGTCTTTAATTTTTATTAAGGATACCAATTTTTTGCAAAAATGTCGCTCAGTGAAGATGCCGCTTTGTAATGGCGAAAGATTTTTTAAAATTAATGAATGAATTATTACCTTTTGTGCAAACTCTTCTAAAATAGTGACATATGCACTTTATCTTTTCAAGTATATGCTCGGCAGGCATACTTTCATATAGACTGAAAAGTAAAACACAATAAACAGTTAACATGGAACCACCAATACTGACCAACTAACCAAGTACATACTTTGAGCGTCACTTATTTACTTATCAATGAATTTAAATCTTGTTAAAAAAAAAGCTTTTCATCAGATATATATTCTGTCTGTTTTTTTTTTGTAAATATGGCATGTTTTTAAAAAAATTTTTTTATAAACGTTAAACATGCCATATCTACAAAAGGCACAATAAAATATAAAAAAAACGAGCTCCACACCCTATCCTGTATATAACAATATAAGTAAAGAGAACCTAGTGTTAAGATACTCCTTTCTCCCATTTGAGACATAGCAATTGGCGAGGCTGAACTTAATGTTGCTTTTTAATATGCCATTGTAGGCAAATAAAAATAATTGATTTCCCCCAGTAAGGATCAAACCTACAACCATTGCATTTACAGACAGACACTATTCCACACTGTAACAGCCACGATAAAAAAATAAGAATAACATAAAATTATTTAATACTCACACATAAAAATTTATATGCGGATAACTTGCATATTCCGAGTCCTTCTTCATTGTGTTTCTTCTAGGAAACGTACAAAAGAATGCATTCGCTAGTAAGGAGGATATTTGCTGTTGCGACAATGACACAGATTTGTTTTTATATTGCCTATAAAAAATATATATATTATACAATTTATATTGTAATATTATTATTAGATTTAATATATCAAAATTTAATTTGATCAGATTTTAACACATAAGGATAAAGGTTACTATTACATTCCTGCATGTATATTGTTTTTACAATGATTTTAAAATTAACTTATTTTTAACTTCTCTTGTATCCTATATTAGTATAGGCGGATGAAACAGTCTTAGTTCCATTTTGCACTTTCTGCCTAATCTTAATTTGGGATGTAGCATGCTAAGTAGCTTAGAGTGTGAATCAAGATTTTTTTTAATTTCCTCACTCTGGTAACATAACAAACCTTAGCATTGAGTTCTGCCACTCATAATAGTGTCTTAACAATAAATTGAAGAAGTATACCTCGCTATATGTGGCATATGGCACAAACCTATAAAAATTAAAAGATACACTCAATCACTTACTTCAATAATGGTATTGGTGATTGTATTAATTTTGGTAGAGCTAATGCAAGCTTGGCTATTTCAGGTAGAGTCACATCGAAAAAATATTGGGTCTCTTCCTCTTCTAAATACTAGAAATAAATATTTTATTATTGGATTAATAGTTTCTAACATATTCTTCCATTTTTAAACTTATTATTATATTTTTTTAAATATAAAATTATCTAGATGAGCATGTAGTGATTGTGGATTTGATTCCCACTTGGAGAAGGCAAAGCACAGCATTAAATATTTGTGATGTATGGGGAGTAGTATATTAATTAACACAAGGTCCTTTCTACCTTAAGGAAAAAAATACTTATCTTATACTAATAATTAGTTTTACCTCTTCAAATAAGTGATGTAGTGCTGAGAACTTCCATTTATTTTTGAATTGAGTATTATAACTCAATATAGTGTTAGCTAACTCTTTGCTATTCTTTATGGGTTTATTTAGAGCATGTTGTATCATTTCCCATCGATTGGTTAACTGAGTTTCACCTTCACTCTGTAAAATAAAAAAATATATAACATTATATTTTGAAGATTTACTTACAAACAAAAATAGGAAGATATTGAGAAACATTAAAATTTGAACATAGTGAGGCATTTTATATAAGACTTGAACCTGTTCAAACATTTAAAACTATCCAAGCGCTTAAGTGAATTAAGACGTATATGTTTATAAACTTACATCAAAATTGTTATTTACTTGTTACAACTTAATCATTTTATTCGTTACAACTTCATCGTACAATTGTTATTACCAAAAAATTTTAAATGTACTAGTACAAAAAATCATATACTGTCCTAACTAAAACAATATAAAAAAAATACATACATTTTCAACTGGATATAAGTTTTGAGGTGAAAATGGCAATCTAACATGATCTTGATCCCATTTGGCTTTGCCTATCCGTGGTTTAGGAGGTCTGTCTATCAGTGCGCCACTTCCTGGTATATGATATAATACAGCATGATTGTAACCTGGTTGCACTAAAGGAAATTCTGGTGCTCCCCAAGGTGAATTAGATCCTATTATGTGACTTATTGGCGCGCCTTTCCACTCTGATTCCGACATCTTATGATAAACTGTGTAAACATGCGAAAAATTGAGATAATTTCAGCAGCTTCGGCTAAAATAGTAAAGTAACTACTTACATTTTCTAATCGTAGTGTTTAGATTAATTCTAAAGAATTTCATAAATTTTTAAAAACTGATAAAGCCTAATTTATACCATAATTACTTATAATAATAATTACAACTTCGCATGTTTATATTTGTGTATAAATATATTTTGTCACAAAACAAATTAACTTCATCAAACACTGACAAATTCACAGAACACATTTACTCAAAGAATGTTCACTTCATACTAAAAAATGGGTGACAAAACGATGCTGCTGCCATCTCTAGCATGCCCAACGAAACACAACTTGCGGGAAATTCAAAATTTGGCTTTAAATCGATTTTTATTCAAAAGCCAGAATTATTATTCCTTCAAAATCATTTGGAAGTATTATTATTTAAATTATGTAATAATACTTCCAAATGATTTTGAAAGAGTGAATAATTTATATATAGTACAATAAAAAAAATAAATGCAGAAATAAAACTAATAAACATTTTACATTTTCTTTATTGCTTATAAACATTTGTTTTAATGATATTTACACAAACAGTATTTCTGCAAAACAATTAAAATATACTGCTAAAGATTACAACATTGCTACAAGACAAACTTGCCCTTATATGTTAAAATAACAATTTTAATTTTTATAAGTTAAATAGAACATAATCTGCAAAAAATATATAATTTATATATTTATTAACCTATAAGATTGTGGGCAGTTGTACTTGATTGTTGTGTTATTGAATTTATTTTTTAAAAAAAATTACAGACAAAGATAAAATTAATAAAGTAGGTATAATGAACTTAATACAGTGTTGGTCAAATTAAATCTAACATTAATATACAATTACTTATTTTTAATATATCTATTTTCCTTTTTAACAATTTCTGATAATCTGCAAATTGTTTATTTTTAACTAAACAAAATCTTTTTACTGTTGTGGAAGGCACTATTACATATAAAATCAACATTTTCTTTAAGATATTCCTCACATTGGGCAAGAAAACTAAAATTTACATCTGTTTCCAATTTGCAGATTGCAAGTTTTTTGAGGTTTAAAGAATATGATAATGTTTCGTATAAATTATTGCAGATTGTGGCACAGTTCTCAAGACATAAAATCTTATAAAATTTTTCAGATACATAGTTTAACTTCTTTTTAGCATTATCATAATCTTTGAAGTCCATAAAAGTGTATAAAAGTGTGTAAGGTGTAGTGTATAGTGTGTATATATATTATCGGTATGTTTCAATTTTAAAACTGAATCACAAAGCTTGCATTGGGGCGAGCTATGACAAATGTGCAATTTTCAAAAAAGTCATACATTTTCTTCAAATGATTGAGTTAGAGAAAAAAGACATACATTTTCTTCAAATGAAGAATTGTCAGTCATGTTGGTGTGGCTTTCGATCTGCAGAATCAATATTTCAGCAGCTAAACAATTTATCCATATACATCCCAAATTTGCAGTGACTGTTGCCTCTCCAGGTAGCAATCCTGAAAATAACAAGAGGTAATAAAGGTCAGGTTACAGAAACTAAAATCAACATATCATTGTTAGATGAATCTTCTTGATTAAGCAATTAAAAGAAAATTAAAGAAATTGTTTAAGATTAATGTAATTTTAGTTGTAACTATTAGTATTTTGTTAAATTTATCTGTGTTTATGTTTTAAAATTATAAATTAATATCTAATATTTTATTTATACGTATATATCTATCTGTTTTAGGTTTTTTTCACTGTTACCATAAGATAGGCTATTTATTATGATAGGTTTTTAAGTTAAATATATTGTCATTACAAGTGAACCACTATCAATTAATAATATACTTGAATTACCATTTGAATACTTGTCAATACCCTTCTTTGCAATGGTCCTGGTATAACATTTGCAGGAAAATGTGATGTCCCTGGTTGTTCAGTGGAAAATTAAAATCTTTGATTACCTGATTCTGAAAATAAAATATAATTGGATGAAAATACATTGCCAATGTATGATTATTAATATGTACATAAATAGAACAGTTTTTCTAAACAGTATTTTTTTTTCAATAAAATTGACAAATGAAGCCCTTTCAAAATGGTGGCAACATAACATTCTATGTTCACTATAATTTTTTTCTGAAAATCGATAGAATACCATAGGCCTTCGGGGACGCAAAACTTGGCCCAAGTTTCACAACTGAAAAAGTACAACATTTAAGATATGACTTTATCTAGAGAAGTTAATACTTAATGATTACTTACCGGTGTGAATTGGAAATTTCAGGATCTTCACGAGGGAACATATGAGGCATCTACTTTTCAAATTGTCTCCCGTACTTTAGATCCAAATATTCAAACAGAGAGAACAACTGAACAACAATAGAAATCTAAATATAAAATACAACAGAAATGCTAAAAACAGGTTGCTTGTTTAAGTCGCAGTAGTATGTTCGCCATTTGCATATGCTAATGCTACCATTGCCATATCAAAACATAATCCTACTACTGTACTTTAAATACCGGTTACATAAACTGTTTCTCATATCGAAAAACATTTTATCACGGTGCCTTGCTTACATGAAATATTATAAAGAAAGTTATTTATTAAACATTAAGTAATTTAATCGTGAATTAAAATTAAATTCTTAAAAAAATACTCTTAGAAAAACTACTAATTAGTAGTTTTATATTAATATAGCAATACAACGGGTCCCAAGTTAGGTATGTCGCCCAAGCTCCTTAGGAAGTCGACCGGGCCTGGACAAATTATTCTAAGTTCTAATGACAGCAATATGCCATATCATAAATTCATAAATACTGACAGTGACTTAAAGTGTAAAGTGTAAACTATTTAATCATAGTTCCTAAACCCATAAAGCATCGGCGTAATGAAGCAAATTACTGTAGTAAATTTTACTCTTTAAAGAAAAATAAATTACATCAGACAAACGACTGATCACCGAACTTATCAGCATATCACAATTCAAATAACACTAAGACTACATTTTTAACGTTACGACTAAAAGACCCCGCGACGGTAGTGGAACTTCTTTTATATTGATAGAAAAAAAAATTAAGAACTCACAGAATAATGATTACCTACTTTTTAGAACAAATGTGATTTGTGATTTATTTATAAATAACGTATATGAACCAAGAACAACGTTCGCACGTGTCAAATGTCAGAATTTAACTTTTGTAATGTCAAAAACAGCTGTATATTGTGTTGTGTAATGTAACCTAGTTTACTAAAATGAATTTTAAACGTTTATTATGAATATTCCTTCAATTTTCAAGTTTTTTTTAATGCTAAATATAGATAGAACAGTAGGAAGTAAAATTTAAGTCATGGCTTTAATGAAATCTTCAAATATACCCAAGGATGCGGTGATATTAGATGAAACTGAGGCTATCGCGTACACTTGGGATTTTATATCTAAATGGGAACCAGTCACAGATGTGTAGGTTTCTTTATACTAATTAATATTTCTTAAAATACTATGAGGTAATTGATAAAAATTAAAAAATAAATCGCTTTAAATTTTCAGATGGGCACTTCGTTATGGACCCGTCGCGTTGGGTGCAATGAATTCAATCACTAGTTTACTTATAAACAGATACTTCAGGAAAAGATTCAAATTAGGCACTTATGGATATGCTTCCTCTTCTTTTCCTTTAGCATTTATGCCTGGAGTGCTAACCCTTTTATTTCATAAACAAGTAAGTATTTTTTACATCACACTATCCTGCACATAGCAGGGCATAGGCAGTATGTTGTTGTGACATGACAGACTGTTGGATTTTTCACATATTTTGAACTATTTATTGAAAATATTTTTTATTATAAATAAATGTTTTAAATAATTCTAATCATTTGTTTCAGCTTGTTTCAACTGATATTGTGTTATTAAAAAGTAATTGTATAGTTTGTACTGAATTGATGTCAACAGGAGTACAATTGTTATTTGGATTGGGCTATCCAATGGTGCTGGCGCCTACATCTGCTTTAATGGTACATATATTCCTTAAGTGCTATGGTTGAGGGTTCATTTCCAGCCTGGGGAAGCATACTCTAGCTTCACTCTGCTAAAGCCATATAGTGTAAAGGAATAGCACCCACAACTGTTGTGGTTGCAGTCAGACACTGTGTTGCTGCACCACAACAACCTCAATATCTAAATAATTGGCCCTTTATTTATAATAATCAAAACCTTATATAAATTTTTCATTTCAGTTTGCCAACAGATATGCAACATACAGAATACCAAGTTTAATGCAAGGGCCAAAAGTAATGTTTAAATTTCTATGGAAACACACAAAGCCTTATAGTGGAACTTTAGGATTCATCACTTTGGCCCATGTTACTGCATCGGCTTTCATAACATACTTTGAAATGAGAAATAATCTTGTATTGAGACGCAAGATCATGGATATTGAAGAAACTTTTGATAGTAATGGTGAAAAATAAGAAAAAATTGTTGCTAGCTTGTAATATAGTTGTTTTGTGTTATGTTTTTTGTTTTGTTTCATGTTTGAATTGTTATGAGGTCATTTTGTAACATTAGTGCTTTTAAAACACATAGTTTGTCCAAATTTGGCATTACATAACTTACAAATTCATTAATTTGTAACTTACAATAAACAAAAAACCCCAAGGACCTACAGTCATGCATCTAAACCAGCTTCACGCTGTATCCTGCTCTCAGCAGAGTGGCAGAGGGAACCCAGTGTTGAGACACTTCATTCCCCAATTTCTGCCAAATTCTTGAGGCTGGCTGGAATTGTAGTAGGTTGTATAAAATAATAATCGCGGTTGATAGTTCGCATAATCACGTGTCCGTATAACCATGGGCCGGATAATCAAGTTTCTACTGTATACGTATATTTATATGTAATAAAAACATACAAATGAGTTTTGGCAGATATTTTATTATAAATTCAGAAATAAGTTCTTGTTTTCTTTAACAAAATAAGCATCAATACAATAACAACTTGTATTAAAAATATCGACAAAGTAAGACGGCCACTTACAATCTACAACAAATAAATCTTAATATATATAATATTATAATATGTACTCTTTTTATTTCTTTTTCATCTATATTTAATTTTTTTTTACAATTTTTCGCTTTGACATTCGATATTTAATTTTTTTTAAATATAACAAACATTTATACTAATTAACACTCATAATTAACGAGTTATGAACCTAAGTACAGTTAAATATTGGATGTCAGTGCGTGAATCTGCCGCCATATTATGTTAAAATTGTAAAACGTAAAAAAGTATATCGTAATTATGTCTAATGGCTAAAATAATCACCATGACCTTATTGTTGTCTAAACGACGCACTACGTACTTTTCACATGAACATATTTTTGACTATTTAGTTTATCGCCATTTTTAATATTTAAACACTTATTAATCTTTTTCGTGTGAAGGGTATAAAAAAAATGATATTTTTCACTTGTAAGATTCCAAATTTATAGAATACAACTTTAATTTAAAAAATATATTTTTTACTAAAAAGGAGAGCTGCGTTCAAATCCACAACGATCGCGTTTATAATACAGAAGTATATATAGAAGTACATTCAGCAGTATTTGGTTAAAAAATATGTATTATGTTTAATGGTGAACCATAAAAGCACGTTAAGTATATAAATATTTTATAATATGAAACATTTATGTGAAAAGTCCAGTACATACATTAATCCAAATCAGTGTTTTTTTTATTAATAATAATATGTGAGACTCGTATGAATTAGATAAATATGAGGATATTATTTTATTTCAGAACATTGTTGAGACAAATATTTGAATATTACATAATAAATTATCCACTAAATTTTTTTTTACAGATATATATTTATAATTTATGCTGCGGAGACTAATACAAAAATTGTAACAATTAGAAACTTTATCAGACACCTGGAAGAAGACATGTAAAAACCCACTTCATAATTTATAAGTTTTTTTTAGGAATTTTATGATATTTTTTTTGAGCCACGGTTCCAATAAAATAATAATGCACCTCCAATACATTTCAAATACGCTTATCTACAGTAGACATATTATGTTTTCGTTGTATTGTTTAATTTTCTTATCAATAATTATAATCTATCTTACTTTTGACAGTGTCCTCTATAAGCATCTTGAAAATGAAAGAACAAAAATATCAAATGTTATTTTTTTAATTAAAAAAACATCTGGACAAGCATTAGTAAACTTACTTATTTTGAAATCTATTAGATACGAGTCTTACCACAACCTTAACAACATTTTATCACTTATTTATAAATGTTAGAACCCCATTATCAATTACACACATAAAAAAAATATCTTTCAGATATTATGAATAAACACCATTCAGTTCTTATTGTAATAATTCGGCGTTTATCCTCTTATCTATTGCTTGTGAACATAACTAGTATGACGCTGTCCACAATAGTCTATCCATTCGGTCTGTATTTACACGATTTTTATATAACAGGCTAATTAGGACTTGAATGAGTAACCTATATTAAATATCACTTATCCAATGAAATAACAATATTGTTTATATGTTGTCGGCAGATCACCGAGTCGATCACATTCTGAAATGTCCGGGCGTTTTGGCCACCGCCACTCAGATATATCACATAACATATACAGCAAAAGTATCGTCGCGAAACGCAACATTTACGACTGAATCTTTATATTATAGCAATATGGACAAATATGTTGTTTCATAGATTTAGTATAACCAGCCAAATCATTAGTACCAAAAGTCATCAAAAAATGTTTAATAATTTAGCTATGGGTAATAATCTTTTTCTAAAAATGAATGTGAAAGGTTTTTTCCTTTCACATTCATTTTTAGAAATAAATGTGAAAAGTTTTTTTTTAAAATGAATCCTACGCTGTTTAATTCGTGTCATATATTTTTTTGGAAAGTATTAACATTCATATAAAACAATTGTTATTCATTAAATAAGTGATATAATAAAACGTACAAACCTTATATAATTATCAACAAGACAAATAAGACCTTACGGAAGTCAATAGTGTGGACCGAGCCTTATAAGTAGAGTCAGAATTATGATCTAAGTGAACACCCGATGTAGTAGTACGTAATCGATTAATCGAAATTCTAAAACTCTAGCGATTTTATTCAATGGAAACATTTAAACGATGCTCTTGCTGTAGGTCGAATTTGCAGATAAGAAAATCAAATCCGATATGTCATTAAGAATAATTTACAATAAGACTTACAATCGAGTTGACATATCTGAATTATACAATGTTTTACCTTATCCAAAAATGAGCAAGGCAATGAAAGTAAATTTAGATTATTATAATCTGTAATAGCTATCAAATGTCAATCACATAAGGCGTATAGGGAACAAACTTGCGTATCCTAGAACCTCTACGAATACAGCTTCACGCCATCCTTACATGGTAGAAATCCATAACGTACGAACGAAACTGCACTGCGAGAGATTGGAACTCATTGCCGGCAACGGTATTTCCTATGACTTACAATATGGGGGTCTTCAAAAACAGAGTCAACAGGTACTAACTAGGCAAGCTAGTGAAGGCAGCATCAACGCTCATCAGGCTTCATGCGGTCAAAGGCTTGCACTTGCTTCAATATAAAAAGAAAATGTCGAGTCCAAGTCACGTCGCGAACATTGACTACGTTCAGGTCAATCAGTTTTGTGTACAGTACGGTCGACGGGTCGTGGCCGACCTAAGTCAGGCTTATGAGCTCTGAACTTGCGCATTATAGGATCGGTAAGAAAACAAAAACAAAATCAAATTAAGCAAAATCTTAAAACCAAAGCTGCGATCAAACTGTATATTGATTGTTTTGTTATAAGTTAAAGACTGTATTTTCACTGGTTCTCTTTTTGACATGCGTTCTACTATTGTTTAGCATTTTCTCTTTTTTACCAATCAATTTCCTTTGTGTGTCTTATATACGTTCTATTGGCGAAGTAATTATTATTACACATCCATTTAGAGGGTGTGCATCTTACATAACACAGTAAAAATCGAACGTTAAGAAAGTAAAGATAACAAGAATGCGCTTTAATATGGTGGACGTTATATTACCTACATCTGTAGTTACTTACCTTAATAAATGTTATTATTTTCTTTCCGTAAGTTTTTTCCGTCGTAATTTTAAATAAGTATGCCAATATGCAATGAACATGCTTACGCGCTCACAAGCGTATAGATGGAAGCCTAACGCTAAAGGTTTGCCGAGACATAGCAGGCGTATAAACGCGATATCATAAAAAACAAAACTACCCTCCGGAAGATTTATCAATTTCAATTCACCTACATAATATGTATTTTAATACAGTGTCGTTAAAAGTAAGGTCAAGAATTAACAAGACAAGACAAGACAAGACTCACCAATTTTAAATATAAAAAACAATTAAGATGCCGCGTGCATATGAAGATATATCACGTGAGTTTTTTAATTAAAAATTGCATGTATTTGTACAATTTATAATAAACATTTTATATGGCTTTCTATACGAGTACCTACTACGTTATGATACGTTTAATTAAGATTATTCATTGATTTATTTAGAGTAATATTTTAATATATAGTAAACCGTATATATAATATAGCATGTTATTCCTGAAACTTAAGGACAAATGGAAGGCCACAAAAATTAGAGGAATATCTAAAGCAACAGATGTGAAAGTTAAAGTAAGAACTCTGAAATGGAGATGGACTGGTCATATGATGAGAAGCAAGGCGGGGACCACTAAGAAAATTACAGAGTGGTATCCTAGAAATGGGAAAAGACAAAGAGGAAGGCAAATTAGAAGATGGGAAGATGACCTACCAACG
The DNA here is from genome assembly GCF_056956725.1 of Heliconius melpomene rosina. Lineage (NCBI taxonomy): Eukaryota > Metazoa > Arthropoda > Insecta > Lepidoptera > Nymphalidae > Heliconius > Heliconius melpomene. The sequence goes on along the minus strand of NC_140407.1, from coordinate 15,353,154 downwards.
GGATGGAGACAGTTAACAAAGGACTGGGATAAATGGAAAGAAATGGAGAAGGCCTATGTCACAAGACAACCTGACCTGATTGCAAATAATGTGCAATGTAAATAATAAGCAAATAAGTTATAGGTTTAGCAATAGGTTTAGTAAAATAAAATATATTTAAAATTTTCTGTAATTAGAAATAAGAAACTTAGGTCAGAGAATAAAGGTTATTTTTATTTTATTTTATTTTTTTATATGTAATATATTTAAAAATCAGATTCACCCGGTATCCCGCAAACAGCAGGGTAGGCAAAGGGAACCTAGTGTTAAGACATTCAGTTCCCCATTAATATATTTTAAAAAAAATCCTATCTTGGATCCGTTATGCACGAGTCTGAAAGCATCGATCACGATGTCCATGGCCGGATAATCGCTGCCTGGGCCAAATGACGGGAGGTCACTGGTATGGTCTGCGACCGCAGAATACCGCACAAGCTCAAGGGGCTGATATACAAGAGCGTCGTCCGATCGGTTCTTTTATACGGCAGTGAATGTTGGCCAGCACTATCTCGGCACACTCAGGGAGCTTCACGTCACGGAAATGAAGATGCTGAGGTGGATACGTGACGCGGTCTCACCGCATACGCAACACATTCATCCGAGATAGTCTTGGGGTCCGTGACGTAGCGGATAAGCTCCAAGAGCGTCGCCTGAGATGGTTTGGCCACGTTACGCGCCAGCCTAAGAACTATGTCGGATGCAAGTGCCTTGCTATACCAGTTCCTGGAGTGAGACCTCCCGGACGCCCAAGGAAGCGCTGGTTGCGTGTCGTGATGCAGGACATGAGAGCCAATGGTCTAACCACCCAGGACGCAAAAGACCGTGCAAAGTGGAGCATGTTGAGTAGGAAGGCTGACCCTGGCAACAGCCGGGATTAACACTAGAAAGAAGAAGATTGGCGAAGTAATTAGTCCTCAACTGACACGCTTGGTACGGCATAACCAATAAAAGCAACAGAACGAAAAAGTTAACTTTTGTTCTTCCATTACAACGAATGTCAATGAATTGAAAACGCACAATGACTGATCTATAAAAAAAGCGATAGAGTTAAACTATTATAGAAAGCGTGTAAGAAAGGAGAGCCAACAAAGAACGGAAGGTAAATATAGATTATAGTATTCTGTCAATGTCACGTCATGTCACTTCGCATGTAATACCGAACACTACCTATCGCACTAACGATCCAAACCACACAAGTGTCTATTCGAGTAACGAAGTAAAAAGCGATTTAACACTATAATTATTCAATTAACTGTGCTCGCAGTATCTTGTTTTTATGCGACGTTTCGCTATGCCACACTTACATACTTTTGCTGAAAGCTAATACAATACACAAACAACAATAGTTTTGTCGACACATTTAAACAGAAAAAATATTTTTAAAAAATAACAGAACTTATGGAAGCGAAACGTCGCAACTAAACACCGAGGACTGACCGACAGTCAAGTGAACATGGCACCTGTATGAGGACAGAGGAATGTCTATTGGCAGTGATAATTAACACTATACGATGTTCGATCTATAAACGGCGTCACTTTGAGCATAACTATGACTTGAATTATAAAGCCACGAGTACGGTACACTAGTACACTTATTATCTATGTGTATATTGACACTCGCACTGTCCCAGGTTCGAGTCCGGGACGGGTGCGCGAGTGGGGACGCCATTTGCTAGCAACGTTGGTTAATATAGTCATTGTAAGAGGCCGAAATCTCTTCGGATTGATAGCGAGTTAGCTTGATACTCCTTCTCATATCTGCTGTAATGGCTGCCTTATAACCGCCCTTTCGGAGCAGCGAGTCGATAGTCTGTATTTGGTCCCAACCTGGAAATTATGAAAATAATTGTTTTTTTGTTTTGCTTCTGGTTCCGTATACAGTCAAGACACTTCTTCACTTTCTCTACTTAACTTAGTGCCGCACTCAGTCTACCAGAGCGGCGAAATCAAAACAATTTATTTCCCCGTTTGGGAATAGAACCCACAGCCAAAAAGATCTAATATTTTGACTGTATGTGTGATGGTTGTAAGTCCGCCTTCGACCGGCAATTAAGAAAAAGACAACGCGTGGCATTGAGATCCGCCGCTCGACCGTGAGAAGGGGAAAAATACATTTGCTAGAAAACACCTTCCTTTATTTAAAAGAATAGTTTGGTATCAATCACAAACGAATGGATGGTTTTCGCTAATAGGTCAAATATATAATTAAAGGTCAAATGTCAGATATTTTAAGATAACGATTTCATCTATCGAAAGTGCCGATTTCACGTAAATTTAGTGACCTTTAGCGTCCTCTAAATATAAACACAATTAGAATATGTAAACAATATGGTAAGTTATTGATGAAGCTAAAATTATTATACAAATGTTTACAAATGCTTCACTTTATGTATTTATCACATATTGGTATGAGGATAATGCAACTGTTTCTAGATATTTTATAGGAAACGTAGCTTTTAGATATCATTTTTTCTTTTAGCTTCACGCTGTATCCCGCATATTGCAGGCAGAGGTAACCACAGGAGTTCAGTTTTCTGAAAAATTTTTATCCGCAGGGTATTTCCTAATTTAGTCACATTCATGACAACAAAAGTTGGTGAATTGACAGATACTGAGAAAGTGACAATAAAATAAGTGGAAAAACTAAAGTTCAAGTTACGAAAACCTAGAATAAACCTAGTATATTGTAATTTTATTCTGGTTTTAAACAAGTCGTCACTATAAGCCGTATTTGAACAAGCAATCAAATATACATTAGCATAGTGAAAATTTAATTACGGACAATCATATATATTTCTCATCATATATTCTTTTTTAATGTACTTATTGCCTACAATAAATTGAATTACGTCACGGTTGAAAAAACTAAAAACAACAAACTTTCGTTGAATAAAATAATAAGAGAATATTATTTAGTTTGATTCAGAGCTCGATTCATTGGAAAGATTATATCGTCGGCTTAAGAGTGTATTGAGCAAATTGTCAGGAGATAAAAAAACATTTATAAGTAACTATGATCTATGAGTAATATTATATCAAGTTTTTCAATCTAAGTTCAATTTGATTTAAAATTAAGGGTCGATTTTGTGTTTCTTACACTTACGAAGGCTTCGTTTTCGGTTAAATATGTTGATTGAATTTGTCTTATCAAAAATTATTCAAAGTAAAGAAATTACTAACCCTGTTCAGTAGCGACTTGAGGTAAGTAGGTTGCAGTGCGCTTAGATCCCCTTTCACTCACAAATTCTATACGAATCCCGTGTTTCCCCAATTTCCAATCTAAATAATGCTCAGCCTCCTCGAAATGCTGTAAAATGGACACCGAGACGGTGAGACGAGGCACTTCCTCACGAGTTATTGGTGAGAAACGGGAATCTTTTAAGGCGCTTGTTATCGCGTATTCGCGGAGACCTGCAATTAATAAGTTCTATTGTTATTTTGGTATATGATAACAATACGGTCGACAAGTCGTGGTCGCCCTGAAGTTAGTCAGGAAAAAAATAATCAAAAGTAAGAAAATTTTAACCACCTATAGTTAACTTCAGACCGCCCACAACTCGCCTACCGTACTGAATAGTGTTATGTTGAATTTTTTTTTTAGAATATTTATATTAAATTAAATAGGATTCTCTCTTACTAAATTATTCTTTGTAACACTCTTCATACGAACATGTAAAAAAATGATCATTGTAATTTCTTTACTAATTATGATATACTTCATAAAATATTTACTAAGGCCATTGTGGCAATGTAGGATATGATGGTATAAGGAAATGAATATAAAAACAATGGCTATGGATTTGACTTCAGGAATAAATTATTTTCGTTTCCAAGTAATATGACGACTTAGGCAGAAAGCGAAGAACAAAGTGTGTTATAAAAGTTGATTATTTGTTAATTCAATATTTTTTTATAGAAATTTTCAACAACATTAGGTTTTAAAACTATAATTTCAATTTGCCTCACAAATTTCAGAACATTGTTGATTAATAGAAAACGCCTACGCTGATATCTGTGGGAGAAACAGTACTAATAAAAGTTATATATTTAACCACCAGTATGGAATATTATTTAACTCAAATCCATTTAGGATTTATTAATTAGGTTATGATATTTCTAAGGCTTGCGTTATGCATATATCAATATATTAACAAATACCTATTTTTAGAGATAATTATTGTTTTTGCAATTAAATAGTACTGGTATACAACAAACCATTATTCATTTAATACTTAAGTATTTAAATGGAGAAAAAACACTAAAGAACCCCAAAACTATCTTGTTATAATAAATACTCTTGTGACATGGGCAGACTATCCAAGGTACTAAATATTAGGGTACCATATTAACAGATCCAACCATCACAGTATAATGATGATAATTTGCCTTTAAAAAACTGAGTTAATTGTGTAAGAAACAATTTTGTTTTCTGCTTTAACCCTGATTTCATTATTGTTATAGTAAATATTATTGTATAGATCTGGGAAGTATTTTTAGTACACTGAACTAATACTAATAAAAGAAATGAGTGCTAAATAAATCAAATGCTAAGTATACCCAAAAGGTTGTGTTAAAGTTAGATATTATGCTTTTAGATACAGAATTAAAATATATATTTTAAGACTACAATGTAAAGTAATTATTTTAAAGTTTGAAATAACCAACATATCTTAAAGACTGGCAAAATTCTTAAGCACTTTAAAATTCACAATATTACAGCCCTTCAAAATCATAATGTATGTAAATTAATTCAGAATAGGCAACATTTGCAAGCTTATATGATAATATGTAATCTTCTTTGTGTCATATGATTAGATTGCCCAAATTGAGGGTTGTTTAGCCATGCTGACTGCATTATCTGGTGCCTTACTCAGATCATCAAACACACAGGCAGAAGGACCGTTTGGGCAGGAGAGCAAGTGTGCCATTATTTTGTTAATGTGTAATAACAATATTATAGACATAATTTTTTTTGTCAAAAAAGTATGTAATTGGATAAAAATATTGGTTGCCAGTTACTGCAGACTTTATCTGCCTTAAGTGAAATTATAAAATATGCATACTCCCTCATATTATGGGATAATCTATTAGTATTTTATTTTAGGTTCAGTTAGATCTGTAGCTTATTTATGGTTATGATTTAACCTATTGAGATTTCAGCTTCACCAGCTTGGATTTTATTCATATAATATGCTTGTGTGTTAACTTTTAACACTATCTACTACTAAAACTGCATAAAATTCTATTCCGTAGTTTAAAAGATATATTGCTGGGAAGCAATTAACGCTTTGCTCACTTAAAGCAAACACTACATAACAAAATATAAATAAATGTATTATATTTTTATAAATCCAATATCTTGGGTCTTATAACTATCACATATATTTTTGGACCCTTGTAAAAACCTCAATTCTTACAAACCTGAATGCAAATGCATGGCATTAAATGTCCCAATACACCCACGAAGACGATGCTCTTTGCCAATCTTCCATGTTACAAAAAGGGGACTGAAAATTATAATTTTATATAAGCAATATGATATATAGATTTAATTCTGCTAGGCATTGTTAAGATTTTTTTATATATAAATTTAATATTATATACATACATTTAAGTTTATATAGATATTTATTATGCTAAGTTAGAAGAGAATGTAAACAATGTATGAGTAATATTTACAAAGATAATTTTGTTGGTAAGATATTTTTTATATGTATTTTATACATGTTTGTTTAATTACTCAGGAGTATATTTTTACATTTCAACAATAAAAGTATGATTTATATGATGTACTATAATTAATATAGTACTATTTTTAAACAAAAAACTAATCTTAAGGTCAAATATATTTTCTATGTGTGAATCACTTCAATGACAATAACAATGAAATCTTTTGTCTTTAGATAAACTAATCTCGAATACTAATAGGTAGTTAATTATAACACAATTTACTTATAAACAACTATACTAACTTGGTAAAGGCAATATAATACTATTTCTTTTGTTAGCTGCATTATAGCATTGTTGAACTTACTATGCTTCATTGGTGAAATTAGGTGTTTGTGGGGGATCCATACTATGCAGCTGGCAGTATAATACATCGAAACAAAAGTAGCACATATCAGGTAATGCAACTGACTCTTGGTAACCATTAATAGGTCGATCAACGTGGTTACTATATGAATTGTTTAATTTTTGTTTCTTTGTTCCACAACATACTGAAGACATGATGGTTGGTACCAAGTTTTAATGCTAACAATAAGATAAGAAACAAAAGCGATCACACTGCACAAAGCAAACGAAATCAACACACATACACACTGTTACAGTAGGGTTTTCTCGCTTTGCGTGTGACAACTACAAGTGCAGTGATTAGTGCAGTGTAGTGACATTTGAATTATCTACTTTACACTTCTGTTCACTCAAAAATGATAAAATAAATAGCAACTTTTAAAGTTTCTATTACAGAAAGTTAATATCTATATTTCAGCAACAGCAATATTATATTATATGATTAAATGATTAAATCAATTTACACATTATATGGCATAGATATTTTTTGCTTTTACAAATCATTATTTTCTATTTTTGGGTACTTCAAATATTTGATATTAATACATTAAATGTTATTCTATGATTATAAAATATTTTTTGATAAGTAAATTTCGATAACTTTTTTTTACTTATTGTAGAGCTGTATTATATTATAGCATGCTCATATTGTATATATACTGTTTAGTTTGAAAAAAGATTATTGTCTATGTTACGATGGCTGTCATCGAGTTTTATTTTATTATTTTAGGAAAATAGGCAAAGAAGCTTTCGGTGATTGTAGAATGATGATATTTTCGTGAATCATGTACATGTTTTATAATAGTCTAATAGTTGTAAGTGAAACTGTTATATACCGGTAGTGATAATCACTTAGCGATGATAAGTAAAAAAGCTTAATAATTGACGACGATGGCGTCTGATGGAGAAATTTCGTGTACGAATGATCCTAATTTCGCCGTTATCTACTCATTTTTAAAAGTTTTCGGTAAATTGTATAGTTTAGAAGTACCTACGTTAGCTAAATTACAAGAGTTTATAGAAAACACGCAGGAAGGTGAGTTAACGGTGTCCATTTGTCACGTAAAATATAAACAAACTTGGCAAACTTGTTGTGTGAATGTTTTGTTCTTTTAGTGTTGGATCCTTTGAAAGAGCTTCACTTGAGGTTATTGCGTCGCGCTCTAAAATCTGTACAGAACAACAGGTGGGAGAAGTGTCTCATTAAATTTTGTCATCAACAGTCTTACCATCAAGAAGCTTGGGAAATAGAAAGGTTTACTTACAAGAAAGCTAGCACTCAAGTGAAATTGCGTATATTGAAAGTAAGTAAATAATAACAGTACTACAAAATACATTGTTATTGGCTAATTATCTAATAATGATTTATTATTTTCCAATAAGGATTTTTTGTGTGTAATAAAAAAAAATCTCATTAACTTTTTATAATCCGTATTGTCACTGATTATAATTAATTGTCTAATTGAAAAGAATATTAAATAATTTCACAATAATACAGATTTGTGAACAAAACATAAAACAAATAAAAAATATGTAAATATGTGTCTATACAGGGTGGAAGAGGCAGCGCTTCTTTTACTGAAACTGCATATATGGCAAAATATTTCAAACCCATAGCTAAAAAAATTTATTAAGTACCTCAACAATTTTGACATAGGATTTTTTTTCATTTCACGATTTTTATCCATACCTGTATTTCGTGTGACACACACATAAGTGTATGATGTTGCCGCTTTGACAGGTAACTGTGTGCATGCCTATGTTATACTTTACATACAAATGGTTTTTTATTTTAAAACAATAATTTTATTATTTATTTTGTTTGAAAAAATAACTATCATTTTTGAGAATTATTTTTTTCTGAATAATATTAGGCTTTTATAGAGTAGTTAAAACTGTGGTTTCATTTAAAGTGGTGCTGACAATTCCACCCTGTATATATATTAATTTACATTTTATTAAAAAGAATTTAAATGTAATTTATTTAATAGTGTTTTTGATAATAAAATGTAAATATCAATTTTATTTTACAGTTATTGCTAGAATATCAATTCACATGTCATCCTAAATTCAAATTAGCAGTGAATACAATACCATGTGAACAACTGAGGTTGAATCCTTTGGGAAGGGATAAAAATGGTCATTTATACTGGTTAGAAATTGACCATGAAGCCAATCTATGCTTGTTTAAAGAAGACCAGGATGAAGAAACATGGCAGTTGATAGCCAGGTAATTATAATTATGTCTGTATATGCCAATAAAAGAATATTTTAAAACAAAAAATACACCACTCAATGTTTAATTTTGAGATATTGTGTGGTGAATACAAGGCCACAGGAGGACATTAAAATAAACTAACTATATTTACTATTCAGTTCAGTGAATTTTTCTATCAGTTCCTTGATTTGTTTTATTGAACAACATAATAATATAATTTTTATTTACTATCATAGCAATAGAGAAGAACTTGTGAAAATTATAGGCCAACTGAAGAGTGGGGAAGATGTGATACCTATAGTACCATCCAATGCCAAGGAAGAGGATTCAAGTAGTACTGAAATACTCCCTCAAGAGGAGACTACAGAAGTAAGAATATCAATCATCATCTCTAAGTCGAAACATAAAACTAGGGGATAGGGCACATTTGTTTGCTATTTTTAGAAAAAAAATATTTCTAATAAGTAATACTATTGTGTTTTGATTTATATGTAAATGACGTAATGGCATTTGAAAAATGGAAAATGAGAAAAATTGCAGAAGTCCATGTCCATCTTATCCATTGCTAATATGTATAAAAAATACATTAAAAAAATGCTTTACAGTTTATACTTACCAAAATATATACATTGTACATAAATAACCCTTTATCTATTTAGTTGCTTTGATTCTATCTAGTTAAATTCTTCTCTATATATATATATGAAAGGACATGTTCCCACTCACTGAGGCAAGGCACAAGCACAGCCGTTACTGCTGATGGTAGAAACATAAAATTTGGACAGATGCTTATCTAGGTAATCTGGATACCTACTAAGAAGGGATCTAAAAGAATGAAACAGGGGTTAAAAGTTTGTATGCAAAAAAATTTTAAATCTGCACGATTTTTATTAAATATGAAATTCAGATTTAAAAATATTTCATCAAACACATATTTCATGGCTTATTAGAATTCACCCCTAAGAGTCCCAATAAGCAGGCGAAGTTGCGCGCGTCCGCTAGTATTTTGATATAATTATAAATAATATAGATCCAAGTATAATATCTTTCGTTAAATAATATTTTAGCCTAACAAGTCATCTGATGTGGAGGAGGATAATGAAGAAGAGTTCCTAAGTCCAGAATCTGAGTCTGAACACGAAAGTGACGACCAGAAAGCGCAAAATCATGTAGAGGAAGCCCCAGAGAGTAATCCTGAAGAATTAGAAGAAACAAAAGAAGTTTTAGATGAGGTAGACTGTAATGAAGATAAACTGGTAGAAAGTAAGAGTATAGAAAAAGACGTTGAAACTAGTGATAAGGATGAAGAAAAAACAGAAAAAGTTGAGAAAACAGAAGCTGAAGATGTCAATAATAAAGAAAAAGATGAATCTGTAAGTGAAGAAATCGAAGAACCTCTTTTAATCGTAACCGGTGAAGGAAACGGGGAAGAATGTGAAAGCGGTTATTTCTTTGGTGAAGAAATATCTGAACCATTGATGTTCTTTTACGGTGAGGGCAATGGTGTTGATAATGATACTGGAAATCCTGACGCGATACAAGAAGCTCAAAATGATAAAGTTAATGATGAAAAAAGTGCTGAGGAAAATCCACCAGAAGAATGTAATGGTGAAAATCACGATGTGTCAAACTCTACACGTAAAACTAAAATAAGTAAAGGTGTTAAGTTAAAAAGTAAATTGGTTATTAAGAGGTCTCTTAAAAAACAATCTAGTGATACTGTGGAAAATATTAAATCTGTTAGTAAAAAACATTGTATACGGGACTTGGATAAATCGAATGGGTCTAATTCTAATTCTCATAACGAAAGTGATTCGAGACAAGATACCAGTATTAACGATAAAAGCGCCACAGATAATGAAAATGTAAATAAAACTAAAAAGAAAGTGAGAAATAGAGTAAAGAAAAAACAAGTTTTGAGTAAAGTTACTACTAAAAAAGATTCTAATGCTACTAAAGAAGCTTTAAATTCCGTATCTGATTCTGAAATTTGTCAAAATAGTAAAGCCAGTATTATAGAAAAGAGGAAAAGTAGTCTTTCGTCAGAACAAGATGAAGGTAACCGTGAACTTGAAAGAGAGAAGACTCCGGATAAAGAAGTAAAGGCAGAAGATGATCTGCCATCCAAAAAACTACGCTTAGAACCCGCCACACAATTAGATGATCCACATTCCAAAAAAATGGATGACAGTAAAGATAACGCCAATTCAAGTGATGACAATAAAAATAGTGACAATATTGATAATAATGAAAACATTGAGAATAATGAAAACATTGAGAATAATGAGAAGGTTGAAAAAAATGAGCACAATGAACATAGTGACAACAATGAAGACAATGAAAACCAGGAGGACAATGAAAACAATGAGAACAATGAAAATACCGAAAATGAAAATGCTAACACAAATTTTCAAAATGATGCTATTTTAAAAAGAAAAAAAATAAAAGTTAGAAAAGGTAGATTTAAAGCTAAGAAAATCTTACAAAAACCAAATAATGAATCTAATGACAATGATGAAATTAAAAAAGAAAGTAAAGCAGTGAAGCGGTCGTTGTTAAATTCGAACACTAGTGATAAAAATAATGAATCTCAAAGTGAAAGTGAGGAAGATGAACCTATGACCAGTGGGAAAAGGTTAAAAATTAAACCTAAGAAAATTAACTCTTCGACTAGGTAATAAATTAATTCAAATTTTCCCTTTTAATCTTATATTCTTTAAATATGAAGAATGGCCGTCGTCTGCGTGACGTGACTTCTTCATATTAAATTTAAATTATTTTTCCGTTCTCTCTGACTACCCCGAGGGGTAAAGCTATGTATGTGTGTATGTAAATTATTTTCAATACGCGCTCTGTTACAAAGTGCGGAGTTGAGTTCCGATTTTCAATACGCAATGTCTCGAATATTAGACATCGCTCATCAGAATTGTGGTAAAACTGTATACAAAATTATAAAACGAAGCAGTTACGTTTATTGTTTTTATAATAATAATAAACTCGTTTTTATAAAAATAAATGTATGTTTACTTGTTTATAGGAAAAAAGTTGAAGCCAAACACATGACAAAAAGTTCGAGTGAATCTGAAGAGGAGACATTGAATAATTTAGGTATTTGTATATTTTATTTACATACACAAGTTTAAACGCGACAGTTATGTACAGTATGCTTAATATCTACTTAGGTGATGAATGATATTCATTTCCCTGTTCTGTTAAGTGCGCGGTTGAGTTTCGTTATTCAACACAGCATATTGGAACTAAGTACTAAGTTCCTTCTATCTGCTTTACTATATGCGGGATAAACTACAAAGCTGAAATAAATATGTATTTAACAAAATTATCATGTTTAATCGGATTTTTTTTATTCGACGACTATTTATATTTTTAAGAATTCTTTGCATTATAAGTAAAAAAAATTCAATAATTCTGGAATGTTACAAAATGTTAAGTAAAATAACATTTACTCCTATAGAGATATGTACTACTAACAAAAGTTATTATAAGTGACAATCATATAAGAATGTCTGCACATAATGTTATCTACTTTTTTTCCAAAAAGGTAAAAAATCATCAAAGAAACCAACAAAGAAGAAATCTAAAGCTAAAGATAAACAAAAGACATCCAAAAACCAATCGGACGATGAAACGACGCCGGTGCGACAATCTCGTCGCATCGCGCAAATGAAGATAAAGGAAGAAGCAGAGAGAAGACACCAAGAAGAAGTTGCCTTGAGGGAACTCAAAATGATACATAAGAAGAAAGTGAGTAGATTCTGAATATTTTCCCTGCATATAATGAAGTCACCTAGTGTTAAGACTAAGACACCCAGTTCTTCGACGGTCGTGCGACAATTCTGCCGCATTGCTCAAGTGTAGATAAGACATTGAGAGAACTGAAAATGATACATAAGTAGTAAGTGAGTCCATAATTTTTTAACTTCACAACACAGCATTCATCAAAAACCGTGTACTTCACACATTGAACAGTTTCTTCATATAGTAGGCAGGGAGAGAGATAAAGAGCCAAGACACTGAGATGCGTTAGTGTAACATTTCTGTCGCATCACTTAAAGAAAGTAAGTTGAATTATTTATATTTGCTTCATTTTACACACATAGTGTAGATCTCTATCTACGGAAACCGGAATGTTTTAACACTAGGTACCCTTACATAGTGTTAAAACATTCCGATTTCCGACACTGATGCAATAAATATAAGATGAAGGAAGAAGGTGAGAGACTACACCAAAAAAAATTATATTGAAGAAACCGAAAATGATATATAAGAAGAAAGAGAGTGGTAAATTATTTTTTAAAGGTATAAATTAAAGTAGTTTCGAAGACATACTCATACAAACAGACTTCAATTTAAAATTAGTTTATTTAATATATTATTATTGCTACCTGCACAGAGTAAAGATGATGAAGAAGAATGGAAAGCAAGCGCCGGCAGCAGCTCCGACTCAGACAAAAAGAAACCCAAAAAAATGAACAAATGGCAAGCGTCAGACTCCACTGGGCCTGACCAGGACTCGGATTCTGATGAACCGCTGTTTGAACATCATGATGAACCTGATTGTAAGTGTCAATGAAGTAAATGTTTACATGGTGGAAGCGTCTACGCTCCTTTTACGGGAGCAACATATACAATACGGCAAACGCGCAAACGTAATAGTATACCGTAATAGCGGTGATTGAAGTTGAACATTGTTTAAATGTTAATAATTATTTTGATTGTTTTTTTTAGGTATGAGTTTGAAATATTTTACCCTATATGTTGCACCCGTAAAAGGAGGCGAAGTCACTACCACCCACTATATGTTTGTGATAATGTAAAATAGAAATCTTAATGTATAATAAATTGTATTTTTTGTGAAATAGTTGTGGAATTTTTATATCGGTCACATTTCCACTTAGACCTTATTATCAATGCATATCTTTATTGTAGTTTTTATAAATTAATAGAAAAAATTGTAACAGCTTAAACGAAAAAGTGAGGGGATGATTTTGTAGATTATTTTTGTAATATATGTAAATGTTTTTAGTGGATTTTACGAAGTCCGATCACGAGTTCTCTCCGGAATCAGATTTGGAGAGCGGTGAACCCACCGCGCCACTCAAGAGAGCTAGAACACTACAGGGTAAGTAAATAATGAATATCTCTATAGTCATCTACAGCTAACTTCAGGACGACAAAGACTCGTCGTTTGTACTTTACTTGTGTTTTTATGAGAACTTTCAGGATATAGTTTTAGCTATACCCTATTCACGAAGGTTTGAGATAAAAGGTAAAGACGACGAAAAAAAATTATATGATAAAGGTTATTTTATATAAATCCATATAATAGTCTCCATACAAAATTAAATGGATGTCTGTCTGTGTGTTCCAGAAGTGGCAGTAGAAGCGGAAGTGGACGCAGACGCGGGCTGCCGTCGGTGCGGCAGCGCCTCGCAGCCCGAGTGGATACTGCTGTGTGACTCCTGCGACGCCGGCTACCATGCTTCCTGCCTCACGCCGCTACTGCTGCGCGTGCCTGACGGCGAGTGGTTTTGTCCGCCTTGCCAACATGTATGTATGGTTACACCTTGTTAACGCTTAATACCTAGCGGGGCAGCCAGCGAGAATGCAGTGCCTAACGCTACCGTCTCTTACGTCCACTGTCGTCTTCCTCATATACGCTTCTTGCTGACTCTCTTACCATTGTGGAGGACAAATTGAGAATGGAGATACAAGTACCATAACTGTTCCGACCTATAAGTCTGAAATGTGCTGGGAAATTAAAATTTTATGCTAAAACATTGGCGAGAAGACTGCAAGAGATCCGAAAGGCTGGGGGGCCCAAGAAGGCTTTAGACCTGGAGAAGGTTGTATGGATCAGATATTTACACTTTGCATGATCACAGACTAATTTTTGACCGTTAACCAAGAAATTTCGTGTGTTTTTGTCGACTTGCATTTCACAGACATTTTGTGAGAATGAAATTATGGGAGATACTACCCCGGTACAATGTGAGCGGATCCCTGCTGCAGAGACATCCAATGGGGTGTCAGACAAAGTTGCGCCATGTCAGCTTGGTTGTTCAATTTGTATTTGGATAGCTATGTCCAAGGAGTAAAACAAAGTGAGATGGGAGTGAAAGTAGGTGAATAAAGGAATCTGAATTGCGTACATCTGTACGCAGATGATGCAGTGCTCATTGCATCATTAGAATGCTGATCGCAGGCATTAGTCACCACTCTGAAAAAAGGTGTGAAAATAATGGTCTAAGTATGAATACAAATAAGACAAAGGTTCTGGTACTTGAAAGAAATGAAGAAAGGATAGAATGCAAGGTCAGTGTAAATGGTAAAATATTAGAACAAGTGAATGAAGTTACCACTTATTAATTACCTATTTTTGAAGTATCTTACGATACGAGATGGATGTGGAAAGCTTATATTAATAATAAAGCAGCTGCACGCTTTTGTGGAAATAAAAATAATTTAAAATATAATCATTCCCGCAAATGGGCATCGAAATCGCAACCGTTGCGTTTAAATTCATACATTGTGGTACTGAGCCACGACGGCATAATAATAATAATAAATATATATTATTATTGTATTACAGCAAAGATTAATAGCCACCCTAGAGGAAGAACTAACGAAGTACGACGAACTACTGGCGACCATAGAAGCTGAAAGGGCAAGGAAGAAGTTAGAAGAGCCCGAGCCACTCAGCGAAGAGGAGAAACTATCTGAGGAGAAACCAGACGAACAGTCCGATAATTCTGGTAATATAAAATATTGTATTGTTTACCTAGCTATTGTACTGTTTGTTTAACTTGTTACCAGAGCGAGGCGAGATTTTTTCTTCATATTTTTTTTTCTTTTAAACCACCTGTAGCGCTTACAGTGGGACACTGTGCCTGTAGCTAACCGAACCTATAATATATTTCTATAAGTGATGTTTCTTTATATCATGTTTTGTATTTTATTGTTTAGTAATTGATTGTTGAGGCAATTATAGCTATATTACTATTAGTGCGGCGGATATATGCGGCGTTGAGTTTCATCACTCAACTCCACTCTACACCAGTCATTTCGTTCCTCACACATGTTTCTATTTCCAAGACAGCGTGTTGAGTGGCAGAAATCAACATTGCGTCCCTCTCGGATGGGATCGAGCTCACAACATTTGCTACGTTACATTGACGAGTGTCCACATTGTGCTGTGCAGGGTCAGGGTCAGGGTCAGGATCGGAGACCAGCGGCTGGTCGTCTCCGGGCGCCGTTTACCGGCTGCGCGCGCGACGCCAGCTACCCGTGTCCTACCGCGCGCAGGAGTACGACCGCCTCATCAGCTCCGCCATTAAGGTACGCGTTGCTAAAACACTTCTTATCTAATATAGCCTCACGCTGTATCCCTAGCGGAGTAGTCGGAAATAACGGAGTGCCAAACGCCACGGTCTCTGCGTATCTCTTTCGCCTCGTCCACTGTTAATAATCTCTTCATACATACCCTTCGAGGGGGTCATCATGCTTTTTATTTAACCTTCCTCAAGTATCTTTGATACTGTTTTTTCGAAGGTTAACCAAGGTCTCCCCCCTACCTATCCCTCTTATCACTCACTTCTGTGACATCAGCGCTAGTAACTTCAATTGTATGTATCTCTTCATTGCGGTTTCGATCAGCTAAGCTGACTCCGCATATCCTACTAAGAAATCGGGTCTCCACAGCTTTCATCTTTGGTTCATTCTTCTCCTGTAATACCCACGTTTCGCTGCCGTATAACAGCGTTGGTACCAACATTCCATTGTATACGCGCACCTGTGCTGATATTTCGCCGTCTCATCGATGCAGCCAAGGCAGCGTTAACCTTGTTAACAGCAGCAGCCTTTCCACGTCCATCTCGCAATATATAAGACTTTTTTTACTTAAATAAAAAGTAAGTAAATATTTATAATTGTTTATATGCTATAACAATATTTTTACATATAGAACTATGGCAACCAGAAAATATGACCTTCGTCAAGCCTGATGTAACTATAATCGATTCAACATTTCGTAAAAAGAAGGAAATAATAAAAAAAAAATCGATAAAATTTGTAGCAGTTTCATTTTCACACTCTAGTAAAGAGACACAGCGCGGCTTTAAGTTCTGCCTCTCAACACGCTCGAAATTTCGGAAGACAGTAGAGATGAAAGTGTCTAACAGAGCCTTAACAGAAGTTTGCTAAGTGCCCTGTCATATCTGGGATGCTGCATCTCTGAAGGTGAGGCTAAAAAACATTCCAGGAGGAGTACGTGGAGCCTACGACCAGCGCTGGCAATCAAGGGCGGGGTAAAGACATATCTACCATAATTGAAGCAGCCGAGGAGGAAAAACTGAAGGCAGAGATGGAAGCTATTGAACAGGTATTTTATTTTATACTAATCACGTGGACTTCAAGACCCTTGATATTTGATTTTCATTCACCACCTTTCTCATCTATTACATATATTTAACGTTAGCGCTTCATTTTTATGTGGACAAAAATACTCATCAAATTATATATATTTTTTTGTTAAGACGTCATTTTAATGTTGTCAACAAAAAAGTTTTATTGAAATTAATCCATTTAATCATCTTTTTTATTATTGTCTTATGTCTACACAAACCATCATACATATATTGGAAGTAAAATTTAACAAAAATACTTTTAATTCATATAAATAATTACACATTTTATATTTAATGTGTTTGAAGGGTAAACCAGTGGAAATAAAGAAAATGAAGAAAAAACAACGCAAGAAACCCCGCAAGCTGAACTCCCTGGATGTACCCTCTGAAGACGATGACGAGACCGACGAGGATTTTAAAGATACTGGGTACATATTTGATATAAAATAATTACTATAGGACGTATTGACTGATATGACGTTACACATATATATGGGTGGGTAGTTGACAGATGTTACTGCGAAGATAAACTATTGTACATTGCCCTGAAGATAGCTGTACATTATTTTTATTACTTTTGATTATTTTATTCCCGAATGAACAATGCGTGAAACTTCAGAAGTTCTAACTTCAGGTCGGCCAAGACTCATCGGTCGGACTGTACGATAATATAATTGCATCACTTCCATGTGTATATAGCGCGGGTCCACTTCCATGTGAATTTTCTACTGTGCTATGTTTGTGTATACTGACCATGGCAACGGGAAAGGAGGACTCCTCTACGAAATATTTATTTATTTTTTTATATTGACATGGATAATGAAAATAATTAAATATTATATTTCTTCAATAATGCAATGTCTTAACGTGGGAGCGTCACGATTGTTTAATTTAATAATAATAAAACAACTTTTAACAATTAATAATAGATAAATGAGAATATTAATTAGATTTTAATGTTTCTTATTGTCATTATTGCAGCATGGAGTCATCATCAGAAGAAATATCTTCATCAGCCGAACGTGATAGTACAACCGATCATTCTTCTGATTCACTTCCCATAAAGAGGGCGGTCCGGCCAGAAAAAAAAGGTATATTTTAAATATAGACTGTCCTATGTCTACCTGTACAATCAACGAGTCGTCTACATATGACATTAGTGCGGCCACGACTCGTCCAACGTACTGTACTTACCTATGTTGGCCTGCACGGTCATGAAAATAACTACTCATTGTGTATGACACACACTCTAAAAGTGGGATGTAACTAACTATAGCTGCCGGTAACAACGTTGCAAGAATCAACATGATGTTATATAGTCTTCCTTGATAAATATTTAAATAGTCTATCCCGTATAAAATGAAGTTTTCAATTGGAACCGACTGTTCCTGAGATTAGCGCGTTCCACCTAACATATTTTTGTAATATTAGTATAGATATAGACAATTGAAGATATAGATATCATTTAATGTGATATGTGTTTAATTTATATTAACAGATCGTCAGAAGATAGTGGAATCGCCAGAATTGAAAAAGAAAAAGCGCGGAGTGTTCGATGATAGCTCTGAAGAATCGGCTGGGACCAAGGAGTGGTCGAAATCGTAAGATACTTTATTTTTATTAAAAAAATTAAAGGAAGAATTTGATAAACATTAAATCTTAGTGTACAAAGTCTAAAATTTTTATTTAATGACTTACAATTTCTTTTTCTCATCACGATAAAAAAATACATATTTGCAATATATTTTACATACATATTAATTTTATTTATAGTTTTGATCAATTTCCATTATAAAAAAGTTTTTGGCTAATGTGGATATGTGTATTATTATTCTCCCGTATCTATATAGAATTAACAAGCACCGCACCTTTTTGTAACTCTTAAATTAATAATTTTCCAATCAAAAGTCAAATATCTTGGTATTTAGCCACACCAGCGCGTTCCCGTAGTTTAACGTTGTACGACGCTGAGTGTATTGGATCCATAGCCATCATGCTTACATTAATTTCAACAATTTTCCAGATCTAAATCCAAACACAAGTCTCGGCACTCGTCGTCACGTGCCCGCAAGCGCGGTTTAACGCAGTACGATGCGGACGGCAACGTGATCCGCGCACGCGTCACGTACGGCGGCCTCAGCGACAACGACTGGTCGCCCAAGCACCGCACGAGGCAGAGGAGAATGGATTATACGGAGATGCCCAATACTGAGTCTGAGGATGTGAGTATAATATACATATTTTTTTATGTCATTTCGGAAATCGAAACCACAACCAGTGGTATTTACAGCCGCACGGTTGTGCCCCTGCACCACGGCTCACCTCAGAAATATACATACACATACATACATAGCTTCACGCTTTATCCCTAGCGGGGTAGTCTGAAAGAACGCCAAACGCTATGGTCTCTACATATCTCTTTTGCCTCGTCCACTGTCATCAACCCTTTCATACATGCCTTTAGAAATATACATAGTAAGAATTGTATTTGTAAATAAAAAGTATAAAGTAAACATAATAATTTGTCATCAGGAAATGCACAAATCAAGCGGCAAACACATGCCGGACAGTTCAGACGAATTCAAATTGTCAAATTCAGATCTAACTTCCGACTCGGATTCGGAAAGAGCGAAGCGAAGACGCGAACAAGATGGCGGCAATGATGACAATGACGATGAAAATGACAATGAAGAAAAGAAACAGAAAGCCTTGAACGACTTAATAAGTAAAACAGCGGTAGTGCCGTTAACGAAGTTACCTGATTCAGTCACGAACTCTGTTAATTTGAAGTCGGATGATATTGAAGCCTTAGGTGAATTTATTTTTTCTAGTTAATTTCTTTACCATCTAATTTCAAATATTGTAAGTACGCAAGGTCACTTGATTAACGTGATGTAACATACTCTATAAAGTGGAAGGTATATACTACATCCCAATCAACGGCCGCAAGCCTAGGTTAGGTAGCCTTTGACATCCTCTCAAGCAGCAACGTAGTGATTGGACTTTCTCTGGGTCAGAGTACACTCTTCACTGAGAAGTGCTGAGAAAGTCCGGTGTCGCTGTAAAGGCTAATAAGGCTAACAGCATTTTAACCTCAAGTTGGAAAAGCAAACAAACTAGTTTTCGATTCGAACCTGTAATTCTGAGTTTAGAGTGTCCAACCAAAAAAAATCTTTAGATTTATTCATTCTGTTTTAAAAAATATTGATTTCTTTTTATTTTTTTATTTAGCAACTGATACATATATCGTTTCGAATTCGGCGCAAACTGGGGAGCCGAGTGTCTTAACACTAGGCTTCCTCTGCTATCTTGTTACATGCAAGATACATTGTGAAGCTAGAATAAAATGATATAATAACAGTGAACAAATGGATATTTTAAATAAAATTGTGTATAATATTCCAGGTGTAACTTCTCAACCACAAACGAGCAGTACTCCGCGACCTCTACGAGGTAGAGGCAGTAGAGGCGGGAGAGGGAGCAGGTATAATAATATATCATAAATATTTTTATATAAATAAAAATAAATGTGTAAATTTTAAAATAAGTAAATGGGCCAGTTATGACAAGCATGCGACAGTAAACGCTATGGTTATAGTTTCGATAAGATATACTCCTGGGACTGAAATATTTAATATTTTCATTTACTGGCTCTAGAAATATTAAAAGATTTTAATCCCACCGAGTGGAGGGTTGTAGTCCCTCCACTCGTACGATATTGATAGGCAGCAACCAAGGGAACAAGCAGGATTCAGAGCAGGCTTTAGCATGGTGGACCACATACAGACACTAGAACAGATCATAGAAAAATACAGAGAATATAATAGGTCTCTGTATGTGGCCTTTATTGACTATAGCAAAGCTTTTGACAGCATCAGCCACTGCTCAATTTGGAATGCACTACGACCATCAAACATTAACTCTAAATACATCAATATTTTGAAATATTATATTTATACAAATAGTACGAGCAGAGTTAAGTTAGAAACTAGAGGAGACGAAATAAACATAGAACGAGGAGTAAGACAGGGAGATCCTCTCTCCCCAAAGCTGTTTATAGTGGTGCTTGAGAATATTTTTCAAAAACTAGACTGGAAAAAGAAGGGAGTGTACATAAATGGTCAATATCTAAACCATCTAAGGTTCGCTGATGATATTGCCGTCATCGCTGAAACTGCTAAAGACCTAGAGGAAATGATGAGATCGCTGGACGACGAAAGCTCAAAAATTGGCCTAGAAATTAATATAAATAAAACCAAGATATTAACCAATAATCGCGAACGCGCGATAGCAATAAAAGGTCACAATATAGAATACGTCAGCGAATACATCTACTTGGGTAAGCAAATATCATTCAAAACATCAAGCAATGAAGAAGAATTAACTAGAAGAATCAATACAACCTGGAAGAAATACTGGGCATTAAGAGAAATTTTAAAAGGGAACTTATAGCTTGCATATGAAAAGGACAATATTTGATACGTGCTTATTACCTTGCTTGTTGTATGGTTGCCAAACATGGACATATATACGAACAAAATAAAACAACCAATCAAATGCAGTCAAACAGCAATGGAAAGGAGCATGTTAAAAATTAGAAGAATTCATAAAATAAGGAACGAAAATATCCGTCAAAGAACTAAGCTCACAGATGCTCTCAGGCACGCACTCTCGCTTAAGTGGAAATGGGCAGGACACATCTCACGATACCAAGACAGAAGATGGACTATTGAAACCACTCGATGGAAAGGACCAGTGGGAAAAAGGAATGTTGGCCGACCATTACGACGGTGGGCTGATGACATAGCAGACGTCGTAGGAAACGACTGGATAAATTCAGGCAGGGACAGAGAACTATGGAGCAGGATGGAGGAGGCCTTTACCCAAAGAGGGGTTCAAATCTACAATAATATTAGTATTAATTAAGTAAACGATAATACTAACCTTCTTAAATTTAATTTAATTAATTTAAAAAAATATATATATACTAACAAACATAGCAAACACTGTAAGAGAGATTTGAAATAAATGGCTTTATTATTATTATTATTAATCCCACCGAGTGGGAAACGAACCCGCGACCATCACAATTACAATTAGATGATGTGCCTCAAATATTTTAAAATAATATCCTATATGTATGATATTGTGTTTTTATTTCAATTCTAGAGGTCCACGTGGCCGTGGCCGAGGCGGCTATGTGAACACAGGCGCGCCGCAAACTAGCGACGATGCTCTGGCCAAACTAGTTGGTGTTAAGATAAAAGGTACATGATTTTTTATATTATAATTACGTAAAGCAAATATTTTGTGACACTTTTTACTAAAATTGTGCAGCTACAGGGAAGGGAAATATAAAATTTGGCACAGTTACAGCTTATGTAGAGAACAAGAGAGAGTCCAGAATACTAATATTTTTTGAAGTAATTTATAAAAGGATACATCTATTGTTCTTGTAAATATACAAAAATGTTAGTTTGCACAAAAATAAGTGAAATTTTCTAGCAGAAACTACCATTCATTGACAACCACTACCACCACCACTCATTATCTTACTACAACATCAAATTACTAAGCCTGTTTTACTTGGCACCGACTTCATAATCGTTTTTTAGTTTTTTGGGTTTAACAAAATCAAAGTACGTTTTATTTTATGTAAAATTATTTTTCAATTTTTAGTTCGTTGTTTGAAGTCGGTTTTTTTTTTGTTAAAAATTAATTTGTCTTATTTTAACGATTGTCGTTTCTTATCTGTCTTTTTTGTTATTATAGACTTGAAAACGGATGGTGAAGTAGGACCTCTGCGGCCAAATCAGGTAATACAAATATTAAACTTATAAATAAACTATAGTTTATTGTTGAAAAAAAGTTACAATTGTCGTAACTTTAGTGAAATTCTTATTTGACGTTATTTGTGTCGGACTTTGTTAAACATATATATTTATATATTAACAGGTCGAAAGAGAAAAGAAACGTCAAGAACGCGAAGCAAAACAAGCTGAGAAAGAAGCTAGAAAACTTGAACGCATACAGAAAAAAGAAGAGAAAGAAAAGCTAAAAGAGCTAAAAGCTAAAGAACGAGAAGAGAAACGACTCGCTCGCATAGCTCAACAAGAGAGTAAGCGAGTTAAAAAAGAAAAAAATGAGTACTCAATGAGTCCAATGAACTACGGTATGAGTCCTATGGCCATAAGGCAACCGGGGCCGGTACCGGGACAAGGGGCGCCCCCAGAAAGGCAATTCGGGCCAAATCCTATGGTACGACATCCGGGGGATTACCAGGACCAGAGATATCCGGTGACGCCGAGGTTGCAGGTAGTTTGTTATTTTTTATTCTTTTATAAGTATTTTTTGTTGTATGTATTTGAGTAAATACGGGAACGTAGATTAACGTGGTATTTTACGTTACTCTAGGTTACTTATTTAGGGAGAGAACAGTTATTTTCCACTTTTCGCCTTTGTACTGTTGTCTATCAACCATGTAATCCAGTACATCATGATATAATCGTCCAAATAAAAATATAACCACGTCGACATCCTCGAGATATTCCATTGCATATCTATGATAGCAAATTGTATAAAAAATGAAATCGTTATAATCTCGACATACTTGCGTCTCTATTATCTCGTTCACAAAGTCAAATAATTTTCTTCAAAATAAGAAGTTACAAGATTAATTTTTTAACGTCAAACAATTAACCACCAGTTCACTATCGTTAATGCCTCAGACCTGAGAAGGACCGGCGCAAGAAAGACAGCGCGACTTTTTTTTTTAATAATGAAATCATGACTTTTGAAACAGACTAGAGCGAGCATTACGTTCCCAAGGTGTGTTATCAGTCTTAGCTATTTCCAACAGACTCTGGACAAAGTAAGCAGGGGGTGGTCTGGTCCACTCTTAGCTATTACTATTAGATTGTGGACAAAGTAAGAGCTAGTCTGATCCTCATTTCAGGTGCGGCCCGAACTCCGCAATCTGATCCCGGACTCGCGCAGCATCTCGAACGCGGTGGCGGTTCCGGGGGGAGAGGGCACGTTGTCCGTGGCGGGCTCCCCGCAGCCCTACAAGCCGGTGTCGGAGGAGCCCAGCGTCATCACGCGGATGCCGCATATGATAAATCAGTATAGGTTGACTTTCTTTTATTATTATTATTTCGTGGGATAAAGTGTGAATGTAAACGCGAGTGGTTATGGGTTTGATCCTCACACGACGAATTGAAATATTTATTTAAATGTATATTTCCATTTCTTCGTTCCAGTAAGCAGAAGGATCCTAGGAACCTAGTGTTAAGAATTCAATCCCATTAAGACACTTCCTACTTTCCTACTTTTTGCCGAATTCTCAGTGCATTGTTTGTTGAGTGGCGGAACTCAACGACTCAACGCTTTGCTCGTTACCAGGGCATGAAAATGAAAATATTGTTTCTTTTCCTATAAATCGAACCGATAACCTGTCGCATTTACAGTCGTACGCTTGAGCCACTGCGCCGTGATACCTATTGAACCAAGTTCAAATAGAATTGAAATCACTAAATATTAAAGAGAAACTATTACCGATGTTTTTTATATTTACATATAATACAATTAAAAAAAGCGATTGACTAAAAATGCAATGGTTGTGGGTTCGATTCCCACTAGGGGCAATGAATTATTTAATATTTTTATTTCCTAGCTCTAGTAAAAAGATATAGTACGGCGTTGAGTTCCTCCACTCAAGACACAATGCCTGAAATGTATTAACACAAGGTTCCATCTGCCTACTCTGTTATATGTGGGATTCACCATGAAGCTTTCAAGAAATTACCTAATAATTTTTGTGTAAAGTTCTTTTAGTGGTTGGATCAGATTTTTTGGTTTAACGTGTATACTATGGCAATGTCAAAAACAATTACTTATTAATTATAATTGTTGTATAATAAAGGAAAATATTAATTTATAACACTATTTTCCAGGGGCTCCATGATGTATCAAGGAGGCAATCCAGCATACGCAGGGCGCGGACAACCCGTGCCCATGTACCAGATGCACATCGCACAACGACCCGGACAGTACCCCCCGCCTCCACACCCACAACACCCCTCGGGACACTCGCAACAATCTCCAGGACACCCCCATGGACAGTACTATTCCCACATACCTCACCGACCTCCTTCCGCCTCCCCACAGGGCATGCCCTATGGACACAGACCTCCGCATGGAGTACTACGACAGGCACATCCCGGCATGACCCATCATGGACCCCCCGGGACCTCTCCTCTTGGACCCCCCGGGGCCTCTCCTCTTGGACCCCCCGGGACATCGCCCCACGGGCCACCAGGGGCATCTCCCCACGGACCCCCTGGCATGCATCATCCTACAATGCGACCGCTGCCCTCCAACATGCATCTTGGGCCTCCTGTATCAAGTCCTCACTTAAACACCATGCCCCGAGGCCCTCCACCTGGTCCTAGTATGATGACTAATATCCGCCCCTCAGGCCCTCCGCCGCCTACCGTGTCCCCCCCGCCCCCCGTCCCCCCGGGGCCCAAGTCTCCTGCTCACACGGACTCCGAACCCCCGATAAAAATAAAAGCAGAAGTCAAAACAGAGCCAGAATATCAATCACCTCCAGTGTCACCCGGCCCCCGCTCCTCCCCCGAACCTCCGCGCAATCACCCTAAAATAAAACACACGGAGAACAAAGATGGCCGCCCTCGATATCCCTTAGGACCTTACGCGCCACAATACACGCCCTACGGACCCTACGCGCCGTCCAACGACGGTCTACTTTCCCTACAACGCAATACAATGCGTCCACCCTCCGTCCCAGAGCGGTCCCCTATGCAAGAAATGCTAAGGCTCGTGGGACCTGATAGACATCCTATGCAAGAATTATGTAGACCTTCTGTACCTGATCGAGGTGTGATTCAAGACATGTCGCGACCTCTTCCGGGGCTTGACAGACCTATAATGCATGATCTGTCTCGGCCTCCGGGGCCTGAACGCCCGATGATGCATGAAGTGTCTCGACCGTCGAGTTCGGAACGCACGATAATGCACGACATGCCACGACCGCCAGGACCCGAGCGCCCGATGATGCACGAAGGTGCAAGGCCTCCCAGCTCGGATCGACCACTGATGCACGATATGTCGCGACCGCCGAGCACCGATCGTCCAATAATGCACGAAATGCCACGACCACCCGGGCTTGAACGCCCGATGATGCACGAAATGTCGCGACCGCCAAGTTCAGATCGACCCATGATGCACGAAATGCCTCGGCCGCCGGGGCCCGAGCGACCGATGATGCATGAAATGCCGCGACCATCAAGTTCAGATCGACCAATGATCCACGAAATGGCCCGCCCCTCCGGCCCGGAACGTTCGATGATGCACGAAGTGCCACGGCCTCCCAGCTCTGACCGCCCGATGATGCACGAAATGCCGCGATCATCGAGCTCGGATCGCCCGATGATCCATGAAATGCCAAGAGTACCAAGTTCAGATCGACACATTATGCACGAAATGCCGCGACCGCCGAGCTCTGACAGGCCAATGTTACATGAGATATCACGGATACCGAATTCAGAAAGGCCAATGATGCATGAGATAACAAGAATTCCAAACTCAGATCGGCCTATGATGCACGAGATGGCTCGAATGCCATCAGATAGACCGATGATGCATGATATAGCACGATTATCGAATTCTGATCGGCCCTTGATGCATGATATGGCACGAATTCCTGGTTCGGAAAGACCGATGATGCACGAGATGGGTCGAGCACCTAGCTCAGATCGGGCGATGATGCAAGAAATTGCACGAGTGCCGAGTTCAGATCGGCCGATAATGCACGACATGCCCCGACCGCCTAGTACTGAACGGGGGCCTCCAAATATCGACAGGCCGCGACCCGCTGCCCCAGACAGCCTCCCTCCTCACTACCCATACATGCGCGCGCCGCGCCCCTACATGCCCGTACTACGGCCCCCCGCGCCCGCACACTACCCTGTCCACCCTTACCACGAAGTACAGAGGGCGCCCTCCCCAAGTACCGACGACAAGGAGGACAACCCTGACGTGGATAACCCCGCCAGCCCGCCCGACATTAAACCGCAATTCCTCAAAACACCACTACCTGATGTACGGCATATAAAAGTGGAGCAAGAACTAGAAAACACAGAGGGCACAGAGCATCCGGGCGTTGTCGGAGGGGTCGGGGGCTCGGGGGGCGTGTTCGGAGGCCTCGTCAGCTACTTCTCCAGCCAGCGCGAGGACGAGCTGGACGCGTAGGGGCGCACTGTACATATAACATAGATAATTTTATTTATACGGCGATAGACGCCTAGACGTACGCTATGTATGATAATTTTTGTTTGGTTCACTGATGAGTCTTTTTGGTCTCGAATATAAACGATGTATTATTTTGTTTACGTTTAAGTGAGATTTATTTATATACAGAACGATAAGTACTTATTACAGTATACTCTAAATACGAATTCTATTAAAAATCGATAATTTTCTTTTTTGCAAAATAAATGTTTTCTCCTAATCAAGTATTTTTATTTTTTAATTTCAATTAATCACTATTAAAACATTAAAATTCAAAAATATAAAACATATATACTTTATCCGAATTGCCTATAGAATCATATAAACTTTGTAAGTTTATATTATTCATTTATCATAAATGTTCAATAATTCACTCAGTTCATTGTTCATAATTCACCAATAAAACCAAATACATAAAATTTTTGCGTAATTCGAACAAAATATATATGTATAGACATTATTATTTACGGAAATTATAATGTTAGCTGTCGGTTTATAGAACTTAAAATTAGAATTTGTCCTCCTTTTTTTTAAAAACAATTGAACAATTAAAAATAATGAAGATGCAAATAAAGAAAAAAAATGGAAATCTGAAAGTATATGACAGAAAGAAACCATTACAAATTCATATTTGTAGTTATTTTCGTGTGAAATGGGTGCATATGCAAATATAAATTTGCTTACTTTTATAAATTGCACTTTACTGATAACCTACAACAATCAAAAATACTCACTATCTCTATAAATAGTGAAAAAAAAATATTTACGAGGCCAGTCGTGGCGCTGGGGAACAAAGTGTGATCGTAAACGCGACTGGCTGTGGGTTCGATCCCCACTCGAAGAAATGAAATATTTATTTAAATTTATATTTCCATTTTTTGCTCTGGTGGGAGGCAAAGCGCGGCGTCGATTTATAATATTTTCCATTTTTCTTTTCATTTATACATTTTATTTCCTATAACAAATTTGATTGAAAAAAAAAAGATACTTTAATAGTAACATATTTATTTCCTAGGTCTTCCTGCGACTTTTTTGCTTCCTGCCGCTTGTTTGTTTTTGCCGCCGAAAGAAAGTTGTTGTTCTGTAAAAAATAAAAGATTTTTAGTTAAAAAAGGAATATGATAATTTCATGCAATATTTTTTTTAAGTTCACGCATCTTTTTCATTTAGCATAGAATCTAGAGAAAACCTCTCAAACATTTGATGTGCGACGGTACCCAACGCCACATTTTATCTTACAGAACCAAGAAGTTGAAAAATTTAAAACAACATTTTTCTTTTTTTATCGAAATAGCAATCGAATACAATAATTTAAACAGTATCTGCAAAAAGAAATACTAAGAAAGAAATATCTATTGAGAAAAGTCCATCTTATTGTTAGTTATAAAGAAAAAAAAGCTTCACTCTCTTTTAGTATAACACGATGAGCAGAGGGAACCTAGTGTTAAGACACTCCGTTCCCCACCGCCCAATTTTCAAGACATTGTATGTTGAATGTTTCTTTATTTTGTGGGAATCTAACGATGTGCCACAATGCCCTCATATAAAAAGTATACAAATGTATATACTAGCCTGGTGGTGCAATTTTCAATGATATATCATAGGTTTTGCTCTTCGGTCTTTTCGCGGCGGGTTCTAATTTTTCAGGTGTTTCACTTGGAGTCACCGTTTCTTGAGTTGCCGCCCAACCGTCCTTTAACAATATTGTATACAGTTAAAATAAATTAAGTCACATAAAAAATGTATGTGGAATTATTTATACAATAGAAAAGTAGTATAATAAATATAATAGTTCTCTAAATTAAATCAGTTACATGTTATATAACACAAAACAGTGACGACGACGAATATGTATACAGAGTGTTTTTATCAGCACCACTCTAAATGAAACTAAAAGCCTAATACAATTAAATATTTTTTTTTCCCAAAAACGAAACAGTTTTTTTCAAACAAAATAATTAATAAAATTATAGTTGTAAAATAAAATGCTATTTGTTAAGGACGACGCACGCACACATAAACCTATTAAAGGGACACCGCCGCACACGCCTCATTCCGAAACCAAGTCGTAGGTATTGGCGATAAAGTTCAAAGTTGTTTAACCTTTACACCTTTAGTAGTATTTTTGTAGTAGTAAGTGTTTATGTTATTGGTATCTCTGTGTAACTGCGTCACACGAAACACAGGTATGGATTAACATCGTGAATTGAAAATAAATCCTACGTCTTAACTGTTGAGGTATCTTGATTAATTTCTTTTGGTATAGGGTTTCAAATATTTTACCTTATATGTTGTTCCTGTAAAAGGAGCGCTAACGCTTCCATCCTGTATATCGGAAGCTCATATAGTTCATCATCAGAAATATCTCTGTGGCGTGGGTACAACGCGCAGTTTATATAATAAATCAGCGTACTTACAGCTATTTCAAAGCACTAGTCAGTTCATTTAACAATTAATACTTTTATACTTGTTGGAATGAACACTACATACAATCGATTTAACACTTATTAGAATGAGTTAACAATAATTCAGCGACATGGCATTCGTGTCCGAAACTAAGCTCCACCAGAATCTCCCAATATTCTCCCCCGGACGACGCCCACCATACACCGTACATAAATCCTCACACCAGCGTTACACCAGAGATATCGCCATTTCTATCACTAGTTCACTTAACCTGTACTAAATGACATTTAACTAAGTAGTACTAATATAAAAACTACATGCCCACATATACATATATCTGTGTTTATTTATGTGCACATTATAGATCCTATTTATTATATATATATTTTTTTCCTTTTTCAACATTTTATCTTTCCTGTTGTTATATTATATACAAAACGAAACTAAAATTATTTTTTCGTTTTTTATTATAAATAGAATAACTCGATACCGTACCTCAGGATCTTCTATTTCTGGAGCAATGGGGAGGAAAGACAGCATATTCTCGTCTTCTCCTTCTTCGTCTGAACTACAGAAAGCTGCTACCGGCTCGCACGATGTCACATCCACCTTTGTATATATTAAAATTTAAATAACTTCTTTAAAAATAGCTGTAGATGGCTGCAAAGATTTGATTTTAGAATTTTTTTCACTTTTACTTATTTATTTTACGTAACTTAAATTGTTAAAAGTAAGCAAAAACCTAAAATCAGCTATGCGCACCCATCTACAGCTAACTTTAGGGTGGCCACGAGATGTTGATCGTACTGTAAATAAGTGAAGTGAACATTGTATTTAATACATTTATGTGAACCTGTACTTACCTCTACTTCCTCGTCATCCCTGCTCTCCCCCGCCTGGTCCACTGA
This sequence comes from Heliconius melpomene rosina, assembly GCF_056956725.1. NCBI lineage: Eukaryota > Metazoa > Arthropoda > Insecta > Lepidoptera > Nymphalidae > Heliconius > Heliconius melpomene. The sequence continues at coordinate 15,322,777 of NC_140407.1, read as the reverse complement.
TCTGTCCTCATCTTCTACATCGAACTCACTTTCTCTCTCCTCATACTCTACGTTTTCATCTAATTCTTTAAAATCTGGGGCAAAAGCCGACCAATTTTCCACTTGGTTTTGAGCCCATATTGATACAACTCCTATATAGAATATATAGATAAGTTTCTTTTTACTATAGCAAGGAAGACAGAGGATACCTAGAGTTATAACACTCAGAATATCAAACCAAAATTTCCAAACATTGCTTGTTGATAGCAGAATTCAATACCGCATTTTGTCTTTTAAGAGCCGAACAAATAAGTGACCAGGGTGAAGCAAAAAAAAGAGACTTTTTACCCAACGAGCAATTTCGGAGTTTGAGTCACTATAAAACATTTACATAAATATAAAACATTAAAACACAATGATTCAAAATGGGACACAATCGACTCCAAATAATACCCCATTAACTCACCAGCGCTAATACTGGCAATAATAGGTCTAACGGGATGCCAGACGACGTCCAAGAGCAGTTCTCCTTTAGTGCCGTGGAGTATTTTAACTAAGTTCCCTATAGATTTTTCCCATATGTACAGAGCGTGTTGTCGGGCCGACCCCGCGCATATATATTCGCCGTCACCAGAAAAACAGCATTTCTTCCATGTTGTCCTGTAATAAATAGAGAACTTACTCACTTAGTTATGATATCTTTCTTAGGGATGAAAATAAAGCAAGAAAAAATAAAAGTCTTTTTGGTCGATTTTGACTAGAATCTCCCCTTAAACAATGCATTTTTCTGGCATATGGTAAATGCATTGTTTAATTTAATTTGTGTTTGTTTGTGTATTATATTCTACAAATTATTTTTTTTTACCCCTTTTTCCAAAAAAAAATTAAATCCTTCATATTAATAGAACACTATAAGCCACTCAATACATATTCCATTTAATTAAATATCTCGTTTTAAACGCCAAAACATAAGATTAGTACTTTAATTATATTGTCATAATAAATTTATAAGTATCTATATCAATATAGAAATTGACACAAGTAGTCCTTTTATGTTATTAATTTTAAAACTAACTTATTAACAAGATCCTGTAACTTTTGTATGGGTTCAGGTTCTCCATTCACACCGGACTTCAGTACAGTGTTAGTGTCGTACACTCTTATTACTCTATCTGACGTATTTACAAGGAAACAGCTGAAAAAAATATATATTAATTTAAAAAAAATCATTAATATGTATGTGTTTGAGGCCAGTTGTAGCACAGAACAAAGATTGTAGGTTCGATTCCCACTCGGAAACAGAGAGGGAAGGAATTTTCATTCCCCATGGGGATCAAACCGTTTATAGTCAGAGGCTCCCAAATGCAAATTGTTGTCATCATGATATCTACATAGTTATGTTGGCTCATGGCATGAGTACAAGTAAAATCTTGATCAGCATTCGGAGTATAGTAACGCGAAACTTCTCAAGCCATGGGAAACATTCTTTTTGTATCTGAATAATTCATATATTATTATATTATTTTTCAATCAACAAGAGCATGCACTTCTGCTTGGTCGTTTCATAGTTTAAGTTTAATTATAAAATACAAGAACATGAAATTCTGTTCAAGTGTTAATTAAAATAAATTTAAATTAAACTTTTTATTATTTTTGAAAAGCCCACTCGTGCTCCCGTAAACTTGTCTACATATATCTTGTTTATAATTGTAAAATTTTTGATTTATGAAAATATTATTAATATTGAAAATTCTAATTATAAAGCGAAAATGAGTCTGTTTGAATGTAACCATTTTTTCAGCATATAATTTAAATTGCATTTTCAGCATATAATTGCAATATATTATTATTATTTATTGCATTATTCCATTTACATTTCAAACATTATAGAAAAAAAGTTATACAAAGCATACTCACTTGCCTCGTCTGGCAAATTCTATACTTTTTATACCAGTCGTACTCGACGTGCCAACGGTTATTTTAAAACTTGCTTTTATACTTAACGCCTGGGAATCCAATATTAATATTTTCCCCTTGGCATTCCCCGTGTAGACATGGTCACCGCGACGGTCGAATGACGCTATTACATTGATGTCACCCTGATAAGAGAACGATAATAGATTTATTATATTTTATTCTTATTTTTTTTTTTTAGCTTCACATTGTGTCACACATATAGGAAAATAAGCAGAGTAGTTAAGAAACTTCGTTCCTTACTCGCCGAATTTTCCAGGCGTTGCGGCGTTGTGCCGGAACTCAACGTCACGCCTTGTATTTTTACCAGAGCAAGGAAATAAAAATAATCTATTCTTCCCTGTGGGAATGGAACCCATGACCGTCGCTTTTACGCACACCTTATGCCAATGCGCCACAATGGTTTCTACATTCTTATGTAACACGTATAAGAAAAAACGAAAGATCAGTTTGAAATTAAAAAAAATAATTTCTAATATGGTTTCATGAGTTCAAGACTTATATTCCATTATTTATCTATTAAGATATTTTTTTAATCCTTTTTTTATTATTATACATTCAAATCAATAGATTCAGTCGATTGTTGGTCGGTTGTTGTGGCATAGTGGCACAAATGTGTGACTATCACTGCAATGGTTGTGGGTTCAATTTAAACTCGGAATGTATTATTATCATTGCCACGGCATAACTGTGCCTCTACCTCACAAAGTATAGTTTCAATAACCAAATACATATAGTAATATCAAAGTTTATATAATGAGAAATTCTTACGTCTTCGTCTATAGGTAATATCTTATGTTCGCCATCAGTGTCCACCAACAGAGCTGCGTGTCTCATAGGACATACAAGAAATCTTTTGTCATTTCTTGGATCAAATTGAACCCTCAGTATGGGTGTGGGAAACCTGTATCTTTGTTCACATTCCCCTGATAATACGTCCCATATGCATACATTATGGTCTGTGGAGGCTGAAAGAAGCTGTAAATAACAATTTATATTTCTTTTCTTATTATTTAGCAGTTATAATATGATCAATGAATCTTGGCCAGGTTGAAGTTAGGCTTTCACTTAGGGCAGCTAAATTCAGGGTTACCGCCACTTGTCAATTATAGTGTATGTGTAAATATCAATAGCATTTTTGTATTCTATAACATTATTAATTACAAACAAAAGAATTTTCTACATTTCAAAAATTTATTTTTGACAAAATATGACTTTTATTACAGCAATATTGAGGCCAGATAAAATTTATAAATGGCATTTAAACTTACTGAAATTTGATAAATGAAATAATAACTTTTCAAATAAAAATTACTCACTTTTTTACAATTTCTTGACCAACTTAAACTACATACTGGATAAACATGTGCTGATATTGATTTAGCAATGCCTCTCGTGAGAAAATCCCAAATAAAAATTCTGCCGTCATTGCACCCCACAGCTAGTAATGTGCCACGACGGTTAAAGGCACAAGTTGCAGCCAAAGATATAGAATCTAGAGTGCCATCGAATTCCTGAAAATATTATAGTGTACAAAGTATAATACTACTTTAGAAAATTACAACATAATTTCATGGGTTATGTATGATTTAGAGTTGATTTTAAACATTATAGATAAGTTATAAATAGAAATATGCCAAATATACCTCTGGATAGTTCTGCCCAAATGATTCTGAAACAAACAAAAATCACATAATTATAAAATTAATACTAACTATACTTCAAGTATGAAGTGTAAACAAATAACAATAAATATTAGGATTTGATAAATTACCAAGTAATTCCAAATTCATGATTGTAAATTATATTTATGTCAAAAAACTATACACATAATATTTATTAAATTGTTCAGTACAACAAAGTCGTATGTTTTAACAAAAGTTAGGAAACTAAAAACACCGCAAAACAACGCTACAAGCTTCCCTATTATATGAAAATAAATGTCAAATTAGACAGCTGTCGACTGTTATTATTAATATCACAGATCTTGCTGATCTATCAATAATGTCTACTGTCGCCACAGCTACTAGCACTTTGCGTTAACAACGTTGTTGTTTCTGAATTTTTTGTTTTAGCTTTACGCTGTATTCCGCATATAACAGGGTATACAGAGGGAACCTAGCAGCATTAAAACACTTTGATCTCTATTTTCCGCCTGATTTTAGAGAAATTGCGTGTTGAGTTACCAGAGTGAGAAAATTATTACTTCCATTTTCTCGTTCTGCTCTTCCATTCCACGAGTGGCATCCAACCCACAACAGCGCCAATAACAGCCAGTCGACGTGCCACAACGCTTCAACAACACGAAATTTTTTTTTTTTTTTTTCCTCTGAGTTCATCTGCGATCAGTCCCAAACTATAAGCAGATCTGTTCATTTTAAGTTTGTTGGCGTTTCGAGGAACCTCCCCAGCAGGAAGCTCTACTCATCTTTTACCACCTTTCATCCAGTGTCTGAATATTGTGTCGTTTAAGGCGTTTACTATAGCTGATAGTCATCAGATTTGCTGCTAGTTCATTCGGGTGGTTGCTGAGCCGACTTTTGTATCTGATGGTAGAGCTTTTTATCTCTTCTTTTACAGTTTTTATTTTTAGAAAATTGTGTATTTCTGAGTTGGTTACACCCCATGGGGCGTTCGTTATGGTGCGTAGAATACAATTTTGTAATCTCTGGATAATGGTTATGTTAGAGATACAAGCGCTCCCCCATAGTTGGACTCCATACATCCACACTGGCTTAAGGATCATTTTGTAGATAAGTAACTTGTTGTCTACTGAGAGTTTAGAGTTGCGTGCCATGAGCCAGTACATATTTTTATATCTGATGTTTATTTCATCGCGTTTAGTTTTAATGTGCTTCTGCCAGGTAAGTCTCCTATCCAGGTGAAGGCCAAGATATTTGACGGAGTTGCTCTGAGGCAGAGTAGTGTCACCCAGTTTTACCGGTGGGCAGTTTCCTTTCCTTAACGTAAAGGTGATGTGAGTAGACTTAGAGGCACTAGTCTTAATGCGCCATTTTTTGAGCCAATCATCCACTTTGCAGAGGCCTGTTTGAAGGATGTTTGAAGCAGTTACAGGATTTGAACTGCTTGCCATTAGCGCAGTGTCATCGGCAAAGGTAGCAATAGTAATCTGCGGTGCCTCTGGCAGATCAGCTGTGTATAAAGTATAAAGGAATGGACCAAGAACAGAGCCCTGAGGAACTCCTGCCTTTATATCGAAGATGTCAGATGTCTCTCCACTTTCTCGTACTTGGAACATTCGATTGGACAAGTAAGAAGTCATCAGGTTGAAGTAGCTGTGCGGTAAGATATTTTTTATTTTAAAAAGCAAACCTTTATGCCACACTTTGTCGAATGCCTGTTGTATGTCCAAGAAAACAGCAGAGCAGTACTCTTTTGCTTCTAAGGATCTTCTTATCTGTTCACATACCCGATGTACTTGTTCAACGGTCGAGTGCTCTTGCCTGAAGCCAAATTGATGTTTCGGAATTACTCCTTTTTCAGACAGTGTTGGTGCTAATCTACTTAGGAGGATCTTCTCAAACACTTTGGAGAGTATAGGTGTGAGGCTTATAGGTCTATATGATGTGACATCATCGGTTGGTTTTCCGGGCTTGTGTATCATGGTTATAATTGATACTTTCCATATACGTGGAAGATACTGCACTCTAAGTATACTATTAAAGAGCGTAGTAATAAATACTAATGCCTTTTTAGGGAGTTGGGTTAGGATTTCCTTGGTAAGAAGATCGAAGCCTGGTGCTTTATTGTTTTTTAAGCCTCGTATGTGTCTTGCTAGCTCCTTTATAGTTACTGGTCTTGGTGGTAGACATAATTGGAAATCTTGTTGTAATAGATCGTCAACCTCTTGCTCGTGCTCTGGAGAACAACCATCGTTTGAATTAAAAACGTTTGCAAGATGTTTCGCGAAGATGTTTGCTTTTTCCTTGCCAGTCTTAGCCCAACCTCCGCTGTCATTTCTCAGGGCCGGTTTAATTTGTTGCGGTCTGTTGAGATTTTTGGTGAACTTCCACAGCGAGTATTCCGTGGAGGGTGTAGCAGTTAGGTTTTGTAACTTATTTTGTAGAGTGGCATTACTTACTTCATCCAGTGTGTCTTTCAACTCTCTTATAGCTTTATTTAGGGAAGCCTTGTCACATTTATGTCTAGTTTGATGCCAGATTCTTCGCTTTCTTCTTTTGTCTAGGACTTTCTGTTTAATTTCAAAAGGAAGGTTTTTTGCTGAAATTATTTTGTTTCTCAGTGGAGTATTACTCCAGCACGCGTTTTGTATCAAATTGGTAATATATTTTGTGGCTTCTTCGATCTCTGAAGGTGTTTTTAAAGATATCTGTAGTTGTATGTTCTCCTCCAACTGTTCTTTAAAGCCTAGCCAGTCAGTAAATTGGTTGTAGAGTGTTTCTGGTTCGTCATAAAATATTACATTATTACTTATTGTTAGAAGTACTGGGGTATGATCAGAACTACTGTCAAGGCAAGATTCAATTTTGAGGTGCTGTTTTGATAGTCCACTGACTATAAAAAAATCCAATAAATCAGGTTTCCTCTTTTGGTCTGTAGGCCAATATGTTGGTTCGCCAGTGGAGATCGTGTTAAAGTGATTCAAATCAATACAGCTTTTCAGTTGGCGGCCCCTCGTTGTGGTTAATCGGGAACCCCAGTATGTATGCTTGGCGTTCCAGTCGCCCCCTACGACGAACTTAGTGCCCAGTGTTGAGAAGAACTCATTGTACATCGAACTGTCTATTGTATGTTTTGGGGGACAGTAAATCGCAGATATATGGAGTGGTCCTTCCTTACTTTCTATAACAATGGTAGTTGCCTGGATTGGGCTTGTTTTATACCCGGGCAAGGGATGGTGTTTGATATTTTTTCGGATTATAATCGCGGTTCCAGCATGACCAGTGCCATCAGGGTGGTGGGTGACATAGGTGTAACAGTCCTTGATCTTGATATTACTTTTTTCCGTACAGTGCGCTTCAGCTATAAGGACGGCATCAAGGTTGTTGTTTACAATCAGTAACTCTAACTCAGATTTATTTGGAGCCAGACCGTTGATATTCCATGTTCCTATTCTTAGCATTGTTATTTTTTTATTCTGTCTAGTAGTGTAGTTATGAGGCTCAACAGAGTGCCCATTTGTTGTAGGATAAGATCAAATTTTTCAGATTGTTTTATTATTAGATCTTCAATTTTTGTATTATTATTGGTTTCAGGAGTAGGGTTGCCCATTTCCTTTTTCGCTTTCTCTGCGTAAGTGGTACGGTCACTATCTGGATCACATCTTGGTGTTTCACATCTTCGTGTTGGTCAACACGAAATTGATATTTTTAATTGATTATGTATTTGTGAGTATTGTAAAGTACAGATAAGCTAATACAATTAAATCAAATTATTTTTTCATTACTTTAACTTAACTAAACAAACAGTATTAATAAAATTCATAAATCAGTCCAGTCAGTCAGAAATTAATAATTTACTCCGAAAGAACCAATAAAGTAACAAAGAAACAAGCAATATAAAGTAAAAAAGGAAAATATCAAATACTAATAATAATTTATTCCACAATATGTGGATGTAAGGAAATATATAAAAAAAAAAGTTATCAAATGAAAGACGCTTAGTTTTATTTAAATTATTTAATAACATTAACAATATTTTATCTTAAATACTTAAATTAAAAAATATATTTATTATGTATAATGTAGGTACTTATTCTTGTAGATAAAATATCACTGAATATTGTCATTGTAAAAAGTATGTTCTAATTACTTCTAAAATTAAATCGGTTTTCAATAGCTTAAATTTATAATTGTATATATTTAAAAATATCCACATACATATATCACTTATTCCTTATATGACTAGATAGAGAATTGCATTTAATTAATGCTTCCTGTTCCTGTTTCGATCCATAAGTATCTATTAAATTAAACTACACTTAATAATAATATTTTGTCAATCTTTTGTATATATTATATTTTATATATCTATTTCTCTCAACATACGTTAAATTTCGTAATGTTTAATGAGTTAAAAAAAATATGTATGATTAGCCAATTTTTCTTAATTGACGCCAGTCGTGGCACAGGACAGTAGTACACACGTAGTGGGACTATAAACGCGACAGGTTGTGAGTTCGATTCCTACTCGAGGAACTTAAATATTCAATATTTTTATTTCCTCGCTCTGGTATAAAGTCATTGCGCGACATTGAGTGCCGCCAATCGAGACGCAATGCCTCCAGAATTCGGCGGAAAGTGGGGAACGGAGGTGTCTTAATCGGGACAGAGTATCTTAACACTAGGTTCCCAGGTTCTTCTGGCTATCCTGCCAAATGTGGGATACTGTGTGATTTTTTTTCTCTTAAAACAAATTTAAAAATCTATTAATTTGGTACAAGCTTAAACCAATAAAACCTAAAGTCACTTCCCAATTCTTCCATTTCAAAACTAAAAATAACTGTAAAACATTTTTATCACTAACTTAATTTTCTATTAAATGCAAATAAATAATTAATTGAATAAATTAAATTACCAATAAATTTAGTATCTATAATCGTGTGCTAAACACAGTTTGTGGTACTTCCCGTTTAATGTGCCTTCTTCCCCAAGTGTCTGACAGCAGACGTGCGCAGTAGTCGGGAGCTAGTGCTGCAACCACTACTAGCAGGTTCAAAGTTGCGAAAGACAGTGATGAAATTAGTCTGGTGTATGTTCCTAGTACATCGCCGTCTATTGGTCTGTTATAAATTGAAAAACAACAATTACCTAGATTATATTAAGAATATTTTAATATCTCGAGCATTTTGGAAGAAGAATGTTACAACATTCCGTAATAAACTTTCCGCCTTTTTGGCAAATCTTGGCTTATCGCGGTACTACTTTATCTAAACGGACGGGGGTAGAATAATATTACATATATAATATTGTTTATTAATTTAAAAAAATATATATTAATAAACTAAACTAAAAACTCTATATAGAATTTTATTTGTCAAATAAAAGCAAGCTACGTTAATTAACGTACTCGTAGCTAATCAATTGGTTACTTTGACACTTTTTACAATTGAGTGGTAATAATATATGCCTAATAATGACTAGATGATTAAATATTATATACTATAAGCATCTAGTCATAATCATACAACATTGTATATTTGGTCCTTCGAGCCATCTAAGAATTTATGGTATCCTAGATATTATATATGCAAACAATACTTACAAATAAACGACAGAGTAAATTGTATTAAAACCGATGTAAGAGAGCACAGAGAGTAGCGTAGTAATGGCGAACGCGAAGGAGTGATATCGAGCTTGAAGACACAATCTTAGTGATACGATCACTATCAATAAGTGAAATGTCGTGGCGCCGAATGACCTGCATATAATATTAGGATACTAATTATTTAATTAATTATTTTGTATACTTATTTAATAATCATTTTATATAAAGATATAGGTAGGGCAAAGTAGGCAGAGAGATTCTGGAACCACATTATTCCGTCATCAACTTTCTACCTTCTTAGAAACGTCGCATGTTGAGTGGTGAAATCCGGACATACAACATTTTATTACAATTCCACCAAGTGAAACTAGAATTCACCAATTTCAGGGATGTTAAACGACTGAACCTAAAGTTGAATTTCGTCTGATACATATTTATTCCTTCGAGCTGAATCGAACCCATAGTCATTGTATGTTCATTCAGATCATAGACGAAATGTGCAACAATAACCTCGTTTTAAAATAGATATTCAGTAATTGTCATAAAATTTATTACTAGCTTAATAAAAAAAATCTTACCAAAGATCAACAGTTTTCCCGTCGTTGTTGAGCACAGGAACTTCAAAAAGCTTTTTCGAAAAGTAGTATATAACAAGTGAGTGATGCAATGCGGCGATGAACCACGCGAGAAAGTACCGCCATGAGAGGAGCTTGTTTTTTGTGATTTCACGGTACAGAGTTGGGTTTCTGTTGATTGTAATTGTAATTATATAGCAGATAACTAATGATACTACATATAGTAGATATGAAATTTAGAAGATATAATGAAAAAATATAAGTATATGTAGCATGTAAAGGTCCTAAATAATAAAGAAGAAAGTGGTCTCCATTTTATTTTTCAGGTCTAGTATAAAAAGTAAGAGGATATATTTACCTATAGGTATATGATTTACAACAGAATAAAAAAACTAGTAAAAGGCAAATTCAACAATTCGAGATTAAGTGAGGGTAATATAGCATCCTGGGGGCCAAATCAAACGTATTACTTAACGACAAAAATCGCAACATATAATATTCGTCTTTAGGACAGCCCAGGTCCAGGTCAAAAACTCACTTCATCAGTAAATCAGCCGGGTGCCGCTGATCCGTGACCGCAAGCAGCAGGCACGGCACGGACGTGAACACCAGGTTGTAGAACGTTAAGTACATCGAGTCGAATATAGATTGCGTTGAGAACGCCGAGTGCACTTGGAATATTAACTGGAATATTTTAGAAATACATTAAAAATGTCATTAATTATCTATATATATAAAATCGAAAGGTCACTCACTCATCACGAAATCTCAGAAACTACATGTGCTGTACATCTGAAATTTTGCATAGGAGTTATTTATAGGACCTAGGTGCTCGCTAAGACGGGAATTTGTAATATTCGACTTCTAAGGGGTTGTTTTGGGGGTTGAAAGTTTGTATGAAACTTCGTTACTAATGACATTTGTCTTTGTCACATTCGTTACTAAATGCTAGGAGTCTCAAATTTTGTATAACGTCACTAGGACGTAGTCATGGAGACAGAAATTAATAACAACATAGTTCACGCGGGTGTAACCGCGAGCGGGCCGCTAGTTATATATATAAGTTTTCGTTAAAGACCCCTATCGTGACTGTATATGCGACAAGTAGTGGGTTCAAGTCTTCGATATATTAAATATTTCATTCCCTGGTAACGAGGCTATGGCTTCAAAATTCAGGGGAAAGTGAATTCAGCGGGGAACGCAAGTATCTTAATGGGAACTGAGTGTCTTAACACTAAGTACCCATCTTCCCATCTCATCATTCAATCAGCGTACCCTGTGCGAGATACAGTATGATCCTTAAAAAATAATTCAATTCTTGAATAAGTGACTACTATCTTAAACAACATTCTTAAAAGAATACATAAGTATTTTGTATGAATACATATTATAATATAATTCTTACCATAATATTGCCTAAAACTAAATTCTTATAAAAGAAATAATGTATGAGCGTAGCCAACCGCTGGTAGTACCAGTGCCCCATCACCAATAAAACTTTTTTTATCATACAGAACTTTGTAAATGCGTAATCGGCTGATCTGTAAAGCAAAATAATATTTCATTGCTTAATTTTGTTACTGACAATAGCCTCAATAGCGTCATATTGTAGATAGATAATTTATATATTTCTTAAGAAAGTATTTCTTGGGCACGAGTGACAAAAGAATAGCAAAAAATCATTTATAAAACTTGAATTATAACATATTTATGTTTTCTTATACTTAATTTTTTTCTAAACAGTAAATAACTTAAGAAATAATGATAACCAACCTCGCAGCCTGATGTCCTTCCTTCCCGAATATTCCAAAGCCGACGTGAGCTTCCTGTATCATCGATATGTCGTTAGCGCCGTCACCAATGGCCGCCGTTATAGGTTTTTCAGGACTTAGCTTCACTAGTTTTACTATCTGTATAGAGATATATGATAAATTACTTATTTTTGGCTAATATCTAACAACAAACATAGTTAGTTAAACATAGGAATAAGGGGGTAGGGTATTCACTCCACAAATAGATCTTGTGCCTTTGGTGAAATCTAAGGTGGCGTTGAGTGTCATCAAAATTATGATTAGGAAAGTGGTGAACGGACTTAACCTTAGGTTCCGTGGGAACCTAGGGAAGAAAGTGGTATCTTCCCTGCTGTATGGTGAATATAGCGTCATACAGAAAATTTACACAAATTATTTAACTTGAAATCACCTTTGCCTTCTGTATAGGCGAGAGACGACAGCACAGCACAGCACTACACTTCAATGATATATTAACAAACGTGTCAGCATATTGCGTGTCCAGGATAATAGCAACACTAGTTCCATCCACAACAAGTGTTACATCCCTATAGCTGGGTTCAGCAAGAGTACGTAGGCAGAGGTCAAAATGAGCTTTCAAAGCCTCTTCGGTTTCAACACCGATAAGGAAGAGTCGTCGGTCGTTTTCTGATATATGTGCACAAGATTGGGCCACGTTGATTGCTGTTTCTACCTGCGGGATGGTGATACAAATATCAAATAATTTCATTCTTGATCAAATTATTCCTTGAGAATTAACGAAAAAGATCACTTTTCGATCGATTATTAAATGTGAAATGTTTTAAAGTATCTTTTAAAACATATTATTGAGTGTTCATTTATTTTTTATCATTTTTGTTCATTATAACTTAACTTACAAATTTCACGAGGTACGTAATTATCTGTATCAATCAATTAATAAATGTCTCCGCTACTTTGAAACACTTTCTTTTACTTGCTTGCTAAAAAAATTCAAGCATTAAGATATCAAAAGCCTAGTCTACCTTGTCACCAGTAAGCACCCACACTCTAACACCAGCTCGCCGCAGAGACGCGAGGGTATCAGCGACGTCATCTTGCAAGCAGTCCTGCACGGCCGTTGCGCCCGCGAGGCGCAGTGAATGTTCTAAGGCCCGAAATTGTTGCGTTACCGCCGCGAGGGCTCCTGCGCTGCCAGATACGTCTACCCTCTTAATTGCTATGGATATAGAATATATTTAATTTATACTAGTAATTATAGAGTAATCTATAATTTTATATATTTGCGTATATGTGGCCAAGGAACAATTACCATAGTATTTTGTTTGAAACGTTGGTTTTATTAACATTTATAAATACGTCACACTCCACACAGATTTTTTAATTATTTCCTACAAATATTTCATTTTCAGGAACTTAATGCCGCTGATTTTATGTCGCATAAATATATTCACCCAATCGGGAACTGCATTTCAATCACTATAAATTGATTTCAATCTGAATTTAATCATATATTTTATAAATTCTTACATTCAGCGACCTTTTCATATTCGTCGACGGGCACCTCCCTGTACGCTACAGCGAGTGTTCTAAGGCCTTTATTGGCGAAACTATTGATATCCCTTTCAGTTTCTTCTATAAGCACCGAGTCCTTGCAAAGAGGAAATACTGCAGATTCAGCGCCTTTACAAAATAACCATATCTGAAATCATATTAAATTGTTGATTATATTTATAATGTTTATTTAATTGACTTCACCATTAAATGATTAGGCCATAGTGACCTGGTGAACAATAGTAGTTTAATACTGTCTGTGTTTAATCGACTATCAATAGTTCGGTGACCTAAATTTTTTATTAAAAACTTGAATTAATATCCATTCATCCTAAAGTATTTTTTACATTTTATGCATTGTTCATTCGGAAAGAAAATAATCAAAAGGACCAAAAAGTCTTAAATAAAATCTGCGCAGTCGTATACATATGGCTAATCAAGAAAAGATTTACAAAATTTGTTTACTTTTTAGATAAGGTGTAAGTACACGGTACACCTTAATACTGTCTATTGATACATAAATTAGGTATTTTATTAAACAATAAAAAAATGTAGATAAAGAACGTTATGACTAAGTATGGAGCTACCAACATGAAGTAACTACATGATACCACATTTTTTACATTTTAGTTTTACGCGTTTTCACATATGTATACCTAAGTCAAATATGGTCCCGGATTTCAAATTTACATTGATGACTTCAGAAAAATATTTATTAAATATTTTAAATAAAAATATTAATAAGCGAATGTGAGATTTGAATCATTTAACGAAATATTGATATCGCATATAAAAAAACAAAACTTACTTTACCATCCTTATCTCTAACCACGACCGACATCCGTTTCCTTTCAGAGTTGAATTCTATTGACTGTAATCTTTCATATATTTCCGTATGGTCACCGACTTTAATCAACAAATTGTTGCCTTCTTCACCTAAAAACGTAACTCCTACTCTATCGGCAGCTTCTACTAATGCCTTCTCATCTGGACTACTGCCTTGATAGTCCATTTTACTACCATTTTCATTTAGTATCGAATCCCAATTTACATTGTTGAGAGAACTATTTCCATTCCCGTTGCCGTTTCCGTTGGCTTTATTAAATTTCTTTCTTCTGAATATACTCATTAGTTGTAAGCTTTGCTGTCCTGAGAACCGAGCGCTCAACTTCTTCATATCCTCGCTGGATACTTGTACTGAATGGCATAACGCTAGAATTTTGAAGAAAAATTTTACGTCTGTCTGAAATAGAAAATAGTAGCTGCAGTCTAATATTTTATTTTTTCATTAAGATTAAAATGAACATAGTTTCACTCTGTATGCCGCATATATCAGGGAAGGCAGAAGGAACCTAGTTTTAAGTCACTACGTACCCCACTTTCCACCAATTTTTTGAGGCTCTGCTTGTTAAGTGGCAGAACTCAACGCCGCGCTTGGACTTGTTCCTAGAGCCAAGTGAAATTCACTATCCCCGGGGGATATCGAAACGACAGCTGTCATGTCAGATATAAAAACAAACCACAAAAATTTTATTATTATAATTTTTGTGGTTTGTTTTGTTTTGTAGAGAATCTAGCATCTTTATCTGTGACGTAATTGTAATAAAACGATAAACTCACGACCAAGATTGCGTTATTTCTATAATACGTATTAATTTGTTTTATATCTTTGGTATTGGTAATGAAGCAATGCGCAGTGTTTAGTTCCGCCACTTAACACACAAAGTTTCCAGAAATCAGCTGAAAGTAGGGATTACACTAAGTTTCCAGGTTTTCTCTGCCTACCCTATGTGGGGGATACAACATGAAGCTAAAAATATAAATTACTAATATATTAAAGAATTTAGAACATTTTCTCTTAGTGGGCAATTGCATATATAGGTACCAACAAATATTTAAATTTTGTGCTTTGCACATTACGCACACGTAAATTTTACTTGACACCGATAACGCTTGTACCTACTTTACATAGATAAGATACTTTAAATGTGTTTTAAAACTTCAAACGAACAAAAGAAGTAGCCCAGATACTTGTACAAAGGTTACAATATGGGTTAAATCTTTAAAGTGTCAGACGATGAGATAAGAAAATAATTTTGATACTACATATATCAACACTTCAAATTCTTGCGTTGTTATCGTTCTTCAGTAAGACCAGCTTCATCCTTGTATTTACTAGCATTTCAAGGTTATATAGTTAAACCTTTATAGGTATAAATTTGATATCTTTTGGCACATTAGGGATAAATATTATTTTAGCTTTACGCTTTATTCCACATATAGCAGGGTAGGCAGTAGGAGCTTGAGTACCTAATGTTAAGATACTCTGTTTCCATTAAGACATCAGACAGACATTCTTCCACTATAGCCTCAAAACGATAACTGACATATTTTTAAAACCCAGCCATTTCATGACTTAAGAACTAAACAAATCCATTAATTAAATCCAAAAATCACTTTAAAATGTCATTGCCCCACAGAAATATTTATAGCATTTTTGACGGCTACATACATATTATTATGGGCTCGTTAATTGGCAGAAGATAAAACGATAAACAAAGCGACGCTACAACACTTAGGAAAACAAAATAAAGGCCGGCCTTGTGTTGTGTTTCTGATATTTATCTCTAATTGATAAACATAATCTGGTTTCCTGAAATTGAATTTATTTATACTTGTAATAATAAGAGATTATACTTAAGACTGTTTTATTATTATTTTTTTCAGCTTCACTTTCAGTATCCCAATCCCATGCTGTAGCAGGGTAGGCAATGGCATTGACTTCCGCCACTCAACAGGCAATGGCTCCAGAATTTGGCGGTAAATGGAGAGTGGAGAGTCTTAACTCTCTCTGCCTATCCTAGTCCATGCGGGATACAGCGTGAAGCTGAAAAAATTAATATAAAATACAATTTACACTGACCTGACGTATATCGACTGGTTCTTCAAAACGTTCAGTGTCATACAATTTCGAGTCCCTCTCTTCATAAATGTGTCCCTTTATAGAACACGCTTTGAACACCATGAGATTCTTGGTGAGAGTGCCAGTTTTATCTGAAAACAGGACTTCAACTTGTCCTAGCTCCTCGTTGAGGTCTGAAGTGTTGGCGATGGCTGGTCTTCCTGTCTCATCACATCGGAGATCCTCATCCCAACCGATGAATAGAGCACCTATAATATATATAATAAGTACCTTAGTAGGAATTCATTATTTACTAATCAAACGTCAAAAAAATATTTATATTCATAAAATTTATCCTAATTGATACTGATAACAGATAAGCGAAATTAATAGCGTTTGTTTAACACACACAGAGATAAAATATTTTTTCAAACAACTTACCAATAAATTTATATAATTCAATAGTTACATATAACGACATCGGTATAATATAGTAATACAGAAGCAAGAACGAAAACAAATCTTGCAATATCGAAGAAAGACCTAAAGGAGAGTCAGGTCCTGTCCCTAAATATACTTCACGGTCAGTATTCCACTTCTCTATCAATATTTTAGCCCCTAATGACCCAGCTATTTCCAATATCAATAGACAAATATAAATAACTAAGAATTTGTTTACAGCTGCTTCGGACGACGAAAATTTATTGCCCGAATATTTGGAGTTGAGAGCTAATTTTGTTTCTTCACCTGAAATTATATTATTCATTCCTAAATAATAAATGTATATCTTCTTATAAATCAAAGCTTAATATAAGAAAATATAGTCGGTTAGAGTTCAGTTACTGATTGATGTATTGTTATTTAGTTAATAAACCTACCCCAGAAATTATTTTCACATCTTTATGGAATGAATAAATGGAATGTATTTAACATAAAAATGAAAATTACAAAGGTCTTATATTTGGATTTCTCTGCCCTCAATATGAAAAATATAAAATAATTATAAAAATGAGCGACTCTAGACGTGGTGCGGGGGTATAAACGTTCCCACTTGGGGCAATAAAATATTTAATATTTTCATTTCTTCCCTTTGGTTCCGAGGCAAAGAGCGTCGTTAAGTTCCACTACACAATGCCTCTAGAATCCGCGGAAAATGGGTAACGCAGTGTTTTAACCATAGGTTGCCTCTTTCTACCCTCCTACATGCGGGATACAGCGTGAAGCTGAAAATAAAAACAAACATCTTTCTTACCAGTATAAACGGCACAGCCAATCGCCCATTCAGTATTTTTGACCCTCGATCCTCTCAGCATCAAGTTATCCGTGTTTAGAGCCAAGCTGTTCGAATTAGGTATGTCTAGACGTCCGTAAAACGTGTACAAATCAGCGACCGGATGCGGAACTTCTATCCGCATTGCTTGCGGAATTATATCTTCGAAAATAAAATATTACCCAATTATGATAAGAATTACGTATCACATTATTCGTTGAAAAGTGGGGAACGGTGACTTAACACTAGGTTCCCTCTGTCTAGCCTACTATGTGCGGGATACAGTGGGAAGTTGATTTAATTTTTCAATTTTTTATCTATCATATTTATATTTTTATGTACGCGCCATCTAATTTTCATACGATCCACGATCTTTTAATAAACATTTGGTTAATTAGGTTTTTATGTTGGTATGCTAAACTAAGATGATTAATATTTTTTTCTTAAGTTAAGTTTTGCTATTTATGACTTATTATTTTATGTGTTTATGTTATATATTTATTATCTAGGTATCTGTTATACTAAATCCCAACCGTTCTTATTATCCAATTCATTTAATTTCATTTAATTCAAATGAATATACTTATACAATTACCTGCTGTATATCCAATTAATGGCGGTGGCACTCTTAATGTTTTGAGATTAGTTTCTCCGTCTAAATTTGCAGTAGTGACATAACACTTTCCCTTTTCACCGGCGGAACACAGTAACACTAAATCCGCTGGTACTTCTCTGCCACGCTTCACCCGCACCAATGTTCCAGGGGCGATTGAAGAATTACGAACTTCTTTTATAACTCCTTTGTGGACTATTTCCACTAAGGACAACAAAAATATATTTTTTGCATTATATTAAATAATACTAGGGGCCCCGTGCGGGGCTACGTCCGCTTTAAATAGATATATTAAGAAAGAAATTGAAAACTAAAGATTCGGTCGATTCAGTAAAACAGTTCTATAAAATAATTGTTACGGCAATTAATTAAATTACGGCAGTTACGGTTTTTATTTATGAACAGATTGTAATAAAATAAACTCTAATCGGTTAAGCCGATTCTGAGATTAGCAATTACTAACGTGCGTTGGACAACAAACAGGCAAACAGACAAAAAAATTAAAAATTATTGTGTTGGGTCCTTTTACGTTAATAAAGGTTCCCAATAACATTTTTTTTAATATCTTCCAAGTACAGAGGACGACGTGCGACCCTCTTACGATTTTATTATAAGTATAGATAGGTATACATACTATATACGAGAGATGAGATGAGATGAGAGATGAGATTTTGGTGAGAAATTATTCTGGTATCATAATCTGACCTAGATATTTTAGATTAAAAAGTGGGAAGCCCACGTACGTATGCCTAAACATATCGATGAAACAATAAAAAACAAATTCAAAGAGTCATATTCAACAATTTTATATAGGTACCTACTATGCCACCATGGCGTCATACGTCTTTTCAATACGATAAGTCAATTTTATTATTTTGGAAATACCCACTTTCGAAAGCCAATTGTATAGCTTAAAGTCATAAGTTTTGCCAATATTTAATATTATAACGGTTTTCCGAGGCCAGTAGTGGTGGTATATGAGCACAGGCGTGCGATTGTAGTTGCGACAGGTTGTGGGTTCGATTCCCATACGAGAAAATTAAATATTTAATATTTTCATTTCGTCGTTTTGGCGACGGCAAAGCGCCAGTCCAGTTAACACGCAATCTCTCCATAACTTGGCGGTAAATGGCATTAGCTGCTGCTTCATCCGTTCATCCATGCAGAAATATTTTTTCGATTTGAATTTTGTACCAGTAGTTGGTGTGAGATGAGGACGACAATGTACATGTATCTACAGTTTATTTATCAATAATAATGATTATTTCTGTAATAAGAAAGTCAATTTCATTTGTTTAATTTAAAATGTTATAGATTTAACTTATCATTTTGGATAAAGAATTATAAACAACGATTTGTACTCAGCTACATTGTGATAATATCTTAACACGTAGGTATGTATGTAATATTGATGTAAGTAATAATGTCATATTTTTTATAGGAGAGACGGGGCAAACGAGCTTTTGGGTCACCTGATGGTAAGTAATCACCACCACCTACGATCTCGTGTAACACCAGAGGAGGTACAGGAGGGCTGCCCTTTAAGATAGAGACGCCTTATTATTTTGAGAAATAATAAGAATAGAATTAAGTTAATTATTATTATTTTTGTGTATTTTTAATTTGCAAATTAAATTAAATTAATGAATCAATCACAGGACAATGTAAAGGATTTTCTGTAGACCTAAAGTTATGAAATTGGGCCCGAGATGAAAGCTTATAACACAAATAAAGAAAAAAATAAAAAGTCAAGATTTTTATAGAACGTAATCATTACAACTTATATTTCTAGTTCATTTCATACAATATGATCTAATTTTGTCAACACCATAATCACCAAACCATCTAATCAAAACCTATAGGGTATTTCCCGTAGACTAGATTTTCTATGCTATATATACTTTTTTTTCAATCTTAATTTTTTATAATTATGAATATATTTTTAAGGAAGTCTCAGACAAATAATAAAACTTTTACTTACCAATTTGATTGTTGACTTTATTATCCGCCTTATGCCGGAGCCAGTCTTCGTAGCCTTGCTTCACCGCTGTCACCAGCACCATGAAACTGAGCGGTGCTATACTAGTGAACGGTGATACAGGACTGTCTGTCGAATAAACATGTCTATAATCATTTATAATTAATGAAAAAACGGCGGAAAGTGGGAAACGCAATGTCTTAACACTATATTTATTCACTCTGCCTGCCCACCCTGCTGTGTCAAAATTAGATATTTCATATTTTAATAGTCATATTGAAGTAAAACTTTATGGAAATATGGCGATGTCTCATATTTTACACGATAAAGCATTATGTATTCTATGAAATATCACCTGTTGAAGTTTCTTTCCAGATAATAGTATTAGTTTTCTATAGGTGTGTATTTACAAGTTTATAACAATGACTGTTTTACTAAGAAAAAGAAAAACCAGTATGATATATTGTCTATAATAAATGATTTATGTAATAAAATAAATGAAATAGCTTCATGCTATATCCCGCACATAGCAAAGTAGGCAGGGGGAACCTGGGAATCAATTAAAACATTTCCGTTTCCCACTTTCCACTGAATTCTGGAGACATTGCGTTTTGAGTGGAGGGACTCAACACCGCTTTTTGCCTCGTTGCCAGAGCAAGGAAATTTCATTTTCTGGAGTCCGAATCGAACCCACAAACTGTCGCGTCAAAACTGTAAGTACAGTCGCAAGCACCCTACCCTACCCCACAACTAGTCTCCTAATATTTCGCCTAAATAATTTATTTTAATTATTGGTTGAACATAACAGTAAATGAAGTTGAGAATTAATGAAGTGAAGAAAAGCAATGTAACACAGTAACTTTAATAAATTTACCTATAATAACAGCGACAACTGTCACAAGTAAAAAATAAAAATTGACAACTCTTCGGAACTGCTCGCTCAAATTCTTCGGTATGAACATCAGGAGCGTATATTTTGATGTTTTTATTTTATTGTGTTTCCTCTTGCCTTCCTCCTCTTCCACGCCTACTTCAATCTGCCGCGTATGCGAGGTCGCTGATACCTTGTTGGACTGTCGAAATAATAAATACATATAAATAAAAAAATGAGTAAAACACGCAATGCCGTTAGAATTTTAGAACTTTCCATACCTCTCTAAATAGCTTACCTAATATTTAAAAATAAAATCAGCTCCTCTGTATCCCGCTCACAGCAAGGTAGGCAGAGGAAACCTAGTGTTAAGATACTCCGTTGCCCACTTTCCGTTGAATTCTGGAGGCATTGCGTGTTGGCGGAACTCAACGCCCTTTGCCTCGAAACAAGAGCGAAGAAATGGAAATATAAAGTTTAATAAATATTTTATTTCTTCTAGTGCGGATCGAACCTACAACCAGTCGGTTTACAGTAACACTTTATGCCCCTGCGTCACGACTGGCCCCAATTATTAATAGTAGGTACTACGTTTTTAAAAATTAATAATCTAATAATTCTTTAATTTGGCGAAATTATATGTGGTTCACACTTCCAGCGTGTGAAGGGAAGTGTGATACCAAGGTGAATATTTTTCAACGAACATAATACGTTTCGACGTAAGTAGTAAGTACCCACAATCGATACAATATACGACGTATTCATATAAACATCAGGTGCACTTACTAGTGCTACTAATAATTAAAAACTTTTGATCGATGTGTGTGAAATTATTATAGAGTTCGTTTTGTATCGAAGCATTTAATGTGTTTATTATAAATATTTTAAGAATTTAAATATAAATATAATATAGATTCTTTTTATCAAATTTCATAGTTTTGTATTTTAAATTTATCTTTTTAAACATTAAATTCATCCTTGTAAGACTCAAATTTCATACGAAACGTAACTTTAAATTTGCATTTTTACAATTTAAATTTGGAGTTAAATAACGATTGGCAAGTAGCATCTACAGATAGTAGGTACTAGTGTAGGAAAAAATCTGACTACTATAAATTTGTGGTTAAATCCTAGAAAATAATAGCCTTAATTAGAAAATTACGCGTATTTCGACACAATATGAGGGGAATCAAAATGAATAGGATTCTTCATGGTAACCTAGAATTATTGTGGAATTGTCAGCACGACTTTAAATAAAACCACAGTTTTGACTACTCTATAAAAGCCAGTCTAAACTGTTGAGGTACCTTGATTAATTTCTTAGGTCTGAGTTTGAAATATTTTACTCTATATGCAGTTTCAGTAAAAGGAGCGCTGCCTCTTCCACCTATATATAGCAATAAGCTGAAATAAATTCGGCATCCAACTCTGTCATGATTGCTTGCTTGTTAAGAACACAACACATTTACCTAAGAGGACAGCATATCCAAGAGAACACACACATAAGTCACAAGTGGCAAGCGTTTAGATGTAGTTGAAGAGATGTGTAAAGGAGCTTGTGGATACTTGCCGACAATCGTGTAAATGTAAAATTAAATTAAAAAAGTGATCAACATTTTCGATCGTAGGTGATACATATATGTAGCTCTCTATAAGTTTAAGGAAAGTGTAATAATATAATGACGTATCATGGAAGCCGTCGGGAGTAGCGATAACCGAATTTATATAAAGTAGGTAGTTAATCCCCGAAACAATTAAGATTATTTTACAAAATATAATACATACATATCATATTTTTTAAAATGTATATTGTTACGTTTTGTAAAAAACTATTAACTTATGGTAAATGTTTCTACTGTTCTTCTATAACCAAATATTTATTTAAATTTATATTTTCATTTCTTCGATCACGTGTCACGCAATGCCTCCAGGATTCGTCGGAAAGTCCCCACAGCAAAGCTCCGTTCCCCAAAGGAGTGTAACACAAGTTTCCTTCTGCTCACCCTGCTGTATGCGGGGTTTAGCGAGAAGCTGATTAATTTACTACTTAAATGATTCTTCTTACATTTCCCATTTTACGTGTTAAGACACTTTGATCTCTTCATTTAAATATATTTAATCTTACAATTAAGCTTTTTTTATATTTGAGTTGTTTCAGGTTCAAAGTGAGCCATCATACTAAAATATAAGTATTAGTAATAGTTAACGCGATTGTTGTAGGTTTGATCCCCACTCAGAGAATGTGTATAAATAAATTACTTTCTTTTCTCCGCTCTCGATCCCTCTACCTATCCTGCTATGCCGAAAAAAAGCATGAAAAAAATACGGTAAAGTTTAAAAAGTTTACCCTCATGTGTAGATCCTAATTAGTTAGCAATCGCGTCATCGCAGTACGAGCACCGCGAACTCAAACTAAAGGCTCAGCCAATGCCAAGCATAATCGACATCGTGAGATACTCTACATCTGACATTCGCAAATGAACATTTTCCCTCGACTTAATAACTGGAACGTAACATATGCTATAATTTATTAACCACATTTGTTATCAAGAGGTTATGCATTTTATTTTATTTTTTTTTTCGGTTTTTACATATTTTTTGTGAAATCTTTTACTCTTTGTGGAGGTAAAGAGTGAAAAAGCTTTCTTAGTCTACTTTACGTTTATAGGCGATGTCTAATCCAACTGATATTATATCTAAGCGGACTAGAAACAACAGCATTGTAGGCTGTTGGCCTTTGTAGCAATTGTTGTCAAATTAATGTAGGTATAAGAGCAAGATAGGAAAAGAATGAATGTAGTTTTTATGTTAATAATATAATACAAAACTACACGAAATTGGCAAGAGAGGTAAGAGAGAGGCCTTTGCCAAACAATAGGGCATTACAGGCTAGTATAACATTTACTATGTATGTACGCGTATTACGAAATTTCCTTTAAATGATTAAAAAGTGGTGGAAGTAGTGCCTAATATACAAACATTCTTTAAATGGGAAAAAGTACATTGCAAACAGATACTACTTCTTACTATTTTATATTATGTACGATTATCAATATATCAATATAGCTATTTTATATACTTATTGATAACATATTGGAAAAGTCGTATATAAAAAAAAAACCTCTTGCGTAACTATAGATATATATAAGTATATGCCGTATGTATATGGAAAAGAAAAAAAGACTCTACACTATAGTAGTAGTAAGTCGATTCTTTATATAAAAGACATTCCATTATCTAAAACTTTCATTTATTGGGCAGATATTACCTATAAACGGGAATAAACTTAATGTAAGTACCTACTATATCTGATAATATTTGTGATATAATAAAATAATGTACTGTCTGCGCGACTTTAATGCAATGGTAAGTGTGGGTTCTATTTCCCAAGATTGTTGCATAGGTAAAAAAAATGTATTATTTCAAAACTAAAAAAAATTGGTCACCTTTGTATCGCATCCATTAACTATACTAATAAATCTACCATTTAAATCTTGATTAGTATTTTTTTTATAAAATAAAAAAAAATAATTGACGTTTCATATTTTTTATCTATATTTTAAAAAACTACATTCTCTGCCATAATTTCAAATCGATATGGATAATCAAAGGCCAAGGCAAGCGATGTTTGCAAACTTAGACACACAATGGCTAATGAAACAAAGTTAAAAAAATAGACTTCGTTGTTTTATCATAAATGGTAAAATGATTGCTACATAATTTTATACGTTTACAGTCATTAGGTTTACAACTGGCCGAATGCTTTTCATTAATCCTTTCGTCTTTTTGTTTGGCACAATCTTTAGTATTTTATCATTTTAAAGATTATTTTCACTGTTAATGTGTTTTAAGACGTTTAAAGAAATTTGTTTATTTTTTATTTTCTCTTTGCTAAATATATTTTTAAGACGTTAAAAGATATTTTTTTATTTGTTTGTCTTTTTCATTCTCCGTCTTTTCTCTACTTTTCAGCTCTACATACTGTATGTACCTACTGCTACCTTTCTTTAGATGCTAACCAAATTCAGAATAAAATATTAAAAAGGTCAATTATTTAATTTAGATAAACAATTGTTAACCAAATTTAAAACGATAATGGTGTAGAAAAACATTAACAAATTAATTTAAACTAGTTTTTTTAAAATTGTTTGCTTACTTTGGTTAATGTACCTATATAATTTTTTGGAGGAAATGGTTTTCTTTTATCGATTTATATGTAAGTGTGGCTTCATTATTTATACAGGCATATTATAATATTTATTTAAATTTATATTTCCATTTCTTCGCTCTGGTATCGGCAAAAGCGTGGCGTTGAGTTCTGCCACTCAACACGCAATGCCCCCAGAATTCGACAGAAAATGGGGAACGAAGTGTCTTAACACTATGTTCCCTCTGCCTACCCTGCTAAGTGCAGGATACAGCGTGAAGCAGATTTTTTTGATTTGATATAATTTTATAATCGATTATATCGATATGGAGATTGAACTCACAACCATTGCGTTTACAGTCAGATTTCAGACATATTTCAGGATTGCTTTCGTTTCATTGTAATTTTAAATACGCTTTTTATCTTACACGGAAATATCATAGTTCTAGTAGTTTACTCACTTTCCACCAACAGCAGAACAAGAGGCATAGCGAAAACAGACAGTCGCGGAGACGTCCGAAGAAGTTTTTCACTAAAGAACTGCACTCTCTCATTATAAATACATAAGTTTCATCACTTCATACACTACACAATACACTCCACTGTTTCAGAAAGCGCGAATATCGAAATGTATAGAGCTGTCGTAACAACGTTCATCGTACTATCTTATCATGTCAATACGATATCAATAAAACGGCACGATTCAGCAGATTGTATCGGGCCTAGACCTTCTATTTTTTGTTGGTTTCAATAATAGCACAATCTTCGTTTTGAATGATCTTATACATATCTTTGAATGTTCAAAATTTATAGAGCTCAGGCAATTTTCTATGAAAATAGTTGAGAAATCAACTTTATTTTGTTTTTCAGCTACACGCTGATACCGCACGTAGCAGAGTAGGCAGAGAGAACCTGGGAACCTAATGTTATACTCTCCCGTGTTATCTCTCAATAACTAATGTGTATCTATGGGGCTGAGGTACCTCTGACCGCAGGTACAGTCGGTACATGTAACGGACATTGAAGGTATATAATACAATAAGAGTTTTGCGCAATAGTCGATTATTTAATACAAATATTTTTTAAAAAAGAGGAGAATCGATGACCGTTTGGATGGACAATTTCTCACTCCACAGCCTCCACCAGGTGGACCAACGATCTTGTCAAAGTCGCGGAAAGCCGGGGAATGCGGGATCGCAGGATCGATCGTCAATCTGTAGGTAGGTATTTTCTGTAGGTAGGTAGATGTTGTGACTTCTTACCAAAAACAGAAAATTGATATTCATTTTTGACAGATGGACAGACAGAAAGTAATAAGATCCTAAGGTAAGGGTTCCGTTTTTTTCTTATAGAATATGGATCTCTAAACATAATCATAATTTCCAAAAGTGGGAATCGAACTCGCAATAATCTCATGTATAGTTGTACACTTTCCTACTGTACCACAATGATGTAACAGAGAAGGATTATTTTAAAGTTACATTCAGATTACATTTGTCTGTTTAAATCTATACAAGAGATTGTTTGACATACCAAACACTTAAAATTATAAATAAAAATCATTATAACATATAAAGTTTTATTGTTTACAAACAGAAGGGCAATTAACAAGTATCTTTTTTAAAAAGAATAAAAAAACATTTAAATATAAAATAAGAGATCACTTTTCCTTATAAATGTAATATGCAAAAGTTTCAATATAATTATCAATATACTTTTTGGAGAAGACAAAATAAAAAAAAGTGTAAGTTTTAGATTTTATATTCATTCATAATAAAAATCTTCCATACGGTCTAGCTACATATCATGGTAGTGGATTTGATGCCCATTAGAGGAAATGTATTTAAATTATTTTCATTTCTCCCCTTTTTGAATTAAAATGCATCGTTGAGTTCCACCACTCAATATGCAATGTCTATAAATTAATATATATTACAAAATTATAAATTAATTCTGCTCACCAGAAAAAATAATGAAACTAAAATAAAAGTTAAATTATATTTTTATATCATTAAATGATTACACATACTTAAGCACTATTGTAAAGTTCAATTTGTCTCTGGTCTTCTTAATTTTATATAAAAAATAGAACTTTGAACTTTCTATGTAATAATTATGTAAGTTATATGTATAAAAAATATTTTATATTATGGCTATATTTACATATTTAGAAATATGATTCAGGAATTTATGATGATAATATGTATATATCAATAATTAAGTAGCTTTTACCAACTACTACGAGAAGTTAGTAGTCATATATGAAATGCATGCATAATGATATATGAAGTATTTGTCTTGTTAGACATGTGACACATTCTAAGTGCATGAGGTAACTCTGACCATGAGTGAAATGTGTTACATAGAATGGCAATAAAATACAATAAATGGCTTTTAAATTAAGTAATAATTAAATAGTAATTACAAATATTTTTTAACATAATCCATATTCTAAGGGTAAGTTTAATTGTATCAAAGGTGTGATAATACCTAAGAAAGTTATAATAAGGTTTTTCGTCCTATGTCTAAAAGCTGCAATAAGATCTGCAGTGTGACACGGATGTAGTATGAAGTATGGCCGGTGCATCACAGGATGTTCCTGCTGTGTTACTATAGAATAAAAATCCTTCATGCTTATTCTGTAATAAATTGAAAGTAAATAATATAATAATAATAATAATAATAATAATCTTTATTTAGAAATATTACATACAAATTATTACACTGAGAACTCCCGGTAAGTGGTCAGAAGACACTTGTGTTGGGAGTATCTCGCAACTCCCATATCGGACACCAGCTAGTTATTGTACATAATATCTACGGTAACATAAGGTGGTGGATTGAAAGGAAATACAGCAGTGTGTGTGTGTGTGTGTGTGTGTGTGTTTGTGTGTGTGTGTTTTGAGTGTGTGTGCGTGTGTGTATGTTTGAGAGTATGTGTTGTGTATGAGTAATTATATATATATGTGTGTGTGTATGTGAATGTGTGTGTGCATTACAATTTAAGCCGGAATTAGACAATTCTACGTAAGAGAAGCTCAACTTCTTCAAACGTAAGTTTTTTCAGCCATTTATCTACGGTAATTTTACACATGAATAAGGTCATAGGGTAAATATTTAATTGTTTATTAATTTTATTGTATAAGAAAGGTGACTGACATTCGTACTGCCTCTTAGCAAAAGCTGTACGAACAGAGTGGACGCGTGCTACGATGTCATGTCGTCTTTTACTTAGAATTTTTGGATTATACGGCAACGATTTGTGGTATTTTAAGATTAGGTTAATTATATAAAGCCGCCTAACTGATAACAAATCACTGAAGATGTATAAATGGTCTGTTGGGAATCTATAGGACTTAAAACAGATCACTTTTATCAGAGATCGCTGGGCACGTTCCAGGTCTATAAAAATAGATTTAGTCGCTCCACCCCAAACAGGTATACAGTATGTGATGACGGATTGTGCTAAGGCAACATAAATCTTAGTACATAATTTCCTATCCATAATATGTCGGAGTGATTTAAAGATCCAAATAAGCTTACGCACCCTATTTATTAACAATTCAAGATGTGGATGCCAACTCAGCCTTTGATCAATGATGACACCCAAGTACTTGGTGAAGCTAACCTTTTCTATCGAGGGACAGTTGCAAGTCAGACTATCCTGATGTAAACAATTATGAATTCTTATTACAAAATTCGACTTTGGTTGAAAATTTTGGTACGTCGAGAAGCAGACATAATTGATTTTCTGTATATTAAGGGTAAGCAGGTTATCTGTCAGCCATCTGTAAACTTTATGTAGACCTTGATTTGCCACTCTTTCAACTTCGGACCATGTTCCTGCAGTGAATACTATGGCAGTGTCATCCGCATAAGAGAATATCCTTCCCCCAACGCATTCAAGATTACACAATTCATTAATATATATTAAGAATAGCGTTGGACCAAGGACACTCCCCTGCGGCACGCCGTATATCACCTCGCACTCATCGCTGTAGTACCCATCGATTTTTACTTTTTGGCTCCTATTTTGTAGGTAGCTAGTGAAAAGTGATAGCGCTGTACCTCTTATACCAATGCGTTCCAACCTACTGACAAGAATGGGGACAGATACGGTGTCGAAGGCTTTCTTTAGATCAAGGAATATGGCCAAGCCTTTTTTACCTTTATCTATTTCTCCAACAATTAAAGACGTAAGGTCTATGATAGCATCTTGCGTAGATAAGCCTTTCCTGAATCCGTATTGGGAGCGAGACAGGATCCTGTATTTATTTAGGTACCTAATTAGTCTAGCGTTAAGTAGTTTTTCTATGACCTTTGATATAGAACTTAAAACGGATATAGGCCTGTAATTATTGACTTCCGTTCTGTCCCCACTCTTGAAAACAGGTGTGACAATGGAGCGCTTAAGAGCATCTGGGAAGATTCCGGAGCAAAAGCAGAGGTTGCACAATGCGCAAATGAGCGGGGTCATGATGTCTCTAGACATTTGTAAGAATTTTGTTGGTATCCCATCCCAACCCGGAGCACTATCCTTATCCAAGCTCATAAGCACATTGTCCACCTCTTGAGGGGTAGCATCTAATAGTACGAATGACGATGGGTGATTGCAAGTGACAAAAATATTTTTTCGAGCAGGAGCATGATTCAAGATATGTTCTGCCAACTCTTTACCTACATTAATGAAAAAATTATTTACATTATTAATTGAAGCTTGTGGCGAAGGCATTATATGTAATAAGTCTGTATTAGGTATTTTATAAGGTTTATATTGAGTGACTTCATTAATCACGGGCCAAAGTTTACTGGGATTTTTTACGCATTTTTTAATCTTATTTTTATTATATAATGTCTTTTGTTTTCTTATAAGATTTGAGCAGAAATTTCTGAACCGTCTATATGTGATTTTTAAAATTTGATTATGGGATTCATTTTTTAGTTTCATTTCATCAATATATAATAAACCATACAATGAAGGGGCTATTGTAGCTCAGTGAGATGGCATTGACTTTAAACATGATGGTTGTGGCTTAAATTTTCACTTTCACTATTCATTTTCTCATTCTGGTAACAAGAAAAGTTCCATGTTGAGTTCTGCAATTGAATGTGTAATGACTCAAAATGGGACAGACTGTGAAACATTGTTTGTTTTTATACTAGGTCCCTTTTGACTACCCTTATGTATGGTGGATACAGGATATTAACAAATAACAAAGCATAAACGTTATTAATTTTTATGAAGCTTATCAACTAATTGTTAAATTTGCTTACTTCATAAGTGATATTTGTCGTAC
Organism: Heliconius melpomene rosina; assembly: GCF_056956725.1. Taxonomy (NCBI): domain Eukaryota; kingdom Metazoa; phylum Arthropoda; class Insecta; order Lepidoptera; family Nymphalidae; genus Heliconius; species Heliconius melpomene. The sequence continues at coordinate 15,292,600 of NC_140407.1, read as the reverse complement.
TTCTTCCAGAGTTAACAATTTTCCTGAGCAATCCCAAACATTGAAACTAAACGAAGGCACTCCATAACTAAGATTAAAAAATATTACATATTCTGCTCTATATAAGAAAATTTTGTTATTCTCATCTCTGTGGCTAACAAATTCCTCTTTTCTAATATAAGTATTTAAAATTTCATTATCATTTTCATGTAAGGTCCATCTGTCACGGAACTCGTCAGATAATTTGGCAAAATGTCTTGCAGCTGCTACAAATTCTTCTGGAGACAAACGTATAGGCATATCAGTGCTCATATTAATATTAGTTTGAATTGTTTTGTGTGTGTGTATTGTTTTACATATTATTGATGTAAACTGTAATTATCATTATACACTAATTGATAGTAGTAACTAGTAGGTTGAATATTTATTATTCCGAACGTGCAAGTTACGCTTACGATTTTTACGATTTGTTTTCGCGCAATATTTTTCAAGCTTCATCTGTCATTATCAATTGTCACAGATAGTTGATAATAAAATGGCACGTTCAAAATGCCATAATTATAGATATCTATCTACTGGTTGATATAAAAAACGAAGATTAATCCGAACTAATACTACGCTGCTGCTTTATGTTTTACAAATATAAATACGATACGATATTTAAACTATCAGAATTTTTTATTAGATTTTTTTTATTTCATTTGCAAAGTTTTCTTTCAAATTTATACAAAATAATACTAAATACGTTTTACAATATGATTAGCATACTGATAATATCAACATTTGTAGAATTAAGAAATATATTGCTCATTTGACTTACTTACATTTTTTATCATCAGATTAGCAAAAACTACCATTGCCCAAAGAATGTCACTTTGATATATAAATCAGACTCTTTAATATAAATTCACATTCTTACTTAACGAAATTAGACTTAAAGAACTTGTTAATAAAGCTTATATTATTTTTACTTATTTTTAAAGTAATCTATATATTGTGGTTAACTGGTTATATCAATATCAAGTATCATCTATGGTCAATGTCATTGACCGTCGTGTATTCACGTTGAACGGTTGTGTTCATCAGTTTTTATAATTCATAATAAATAACTTACAATCTTTTTCATTTTAAAATTTATTAAATCATTTTTAAAGTTTTAAATTAAGTTGGTGCTATAAGTCTTTTTGTGTTTGAACGCCGTTCAAAAACTGGTTTTAGGTAATTATTGAGGACAAGTTGTTGTTTTATTAAATGTCTTTCAAAGTTATTAAATAATACTTATTTCTTAAATAACGTTTTAATATAAATTTATTGTTACATTATTTAAAAATAATATTTTAAGATGTGAGGAAATAGGTGGATATATTTATATAAAATAAAAATATTTTGTAGGAAAAATGGATACCTTGAAGAAAAATTGGTTTTCCGAATCATGTGAAATGTGGCCAGGTAGTACTTTCTCATTTGAAGTGAAAGAAATTCTATACCAGGAAAAATCTCCATATCAATATATACAAGTATTTGATACTTTAAGTTTGGGCAAAGTGCTTGTCTTAGATGGAATTATACAATGTACACAAAAAGATGAATTCTCATATCAGGTAAATTTGATAATTTTTATATTTGTTTTGTTCCATTTCTACTACACTTTTGAGATTTTGAATTTAATCTAAATTACACACTTCTCATTGTTGTATCATCATGAAACATGCAAATTATAATATGTAGATTATGTGATAATACAATATTATGGTACCATTGAGCTAGTCTGATGAATTGGAAGAGGGCTAGTAGAACCTTAGACTGCCCACTAATAGAAGATTTTTCATTCAACCAAGTAAAATTTGAACCCATAACCAAACATTTTCAGTGACACATTGTGCCGCAATTACTATAATATATGTTTTTTATGTTAATATTGTAGAAATAAATGTTAATTATATACATTATAATGCTAATTATGTGTACTTTGAATAAAATAAACTAATTATTCATGTATTGTATACAACTATACCTGATAAGAATACTAATATATTTTAAATATAGTGATTTATATATACTTTTCTAGAAAACATATAATTTTTGAACATAGCAGGTCTCTAACCAGCGCTTCTTGTTTACTTATCGAGTGTTTGAAATAAGCAACTTGTATTTATTGAGAAATCCTTATATGTCTGTTACTACCTAATTGTTTTGTAAGCATCTCTGTTTTGAGATGTATACCGATTAGTGGTCTGGATACTAGGACTGTGAACAAGAGCTGCTGGTTCAATAATAGTGTATTAAAACCTTAAAAATGTTAAAAATAATACCATTCATTTTTTAGGAAATGATATCTTTCCTTCCACTGTGTTGTCATAAAAATCCTGAGAAAGTTTTGATAGTTGGTGGGGGAGACGGAGGAGTGGCAAGAGATGTCGCGAAACATCCTAAAGTTAAAGAAATTGTACAGGTAAAGTATAAAAAAATAAAAATGAATAACAAATATTTCTTGTACTCAATGATTTTATTTAAATAATTTTTCTTTGTATGCTCTGGAAACAAAAAGCATTAAGTTCTGCCATTCAACATAGCTCACATAACAATAGCTCATGTCTCAAAATTGAACTGAAAGGGAAGAATGGAATGTCTTAAGACTAGTTTAATGATGTATGAACTTATATATTAGATTGTTGTGTTGTGTTTGGATTGTGTAAAATGAATAAGGAAAATGTTACACATAATTAAAGATGTATAAAAGTTTATTCATGATTTATTGATATAAAGGATTTTTCCTTGAAAATAAATAACATTATGTTTAAACTAGGTTTTATTGAGACCTCTATGGCATGTGTAATAGAGGCCTTTGTGGCATAGAGACACAGGTGTGCGACTGTAATCGCGATATAATATATCATCATTGAATTTTCTGACAATGCCTCGATATGTAATGCCTTGAGAATTCGACAGAAAGTGGGTAAGGAGAATGTCCTACTGAGGAACGAAGTGTCTTATCACTAGGTTCCAAGGTTCCCTCTGCTTAGCTTGTTTTATGCGGGATATAGCGTGAATATGGAAGAAAATTAAAAGTTGTAATTATTTCACAATATACTTAATGACAGTAATTATATGCTTATCACAAATTATGAGGAAACAGTTAACAAGGACTTGTGATATTTTTGATTCAAATAAATATTGCACTTGACTATATAATTTCTTAAATTTTCTATTATTTATTAGTGATTTGTCTTTTATTTTTTTTCAATATTTTTTACTTGCATAGCTTTCATTTGGAATTTAAAACAGGTAATTTTAATAAAATATTATAATTAATGTTTTTACGCTGTTCTCACTTTTTAAACATTTACTACGTAGTTTAATATATATTAATTTCTGATTCTTTACGAACACATCTTATTTGTGAGAATAAAGTAAACATATAAATCAAATCAGCTTCACACTGTATCCCGCACTCAGCAAGGTCGGCAGAGGGAACCTAGTGTTAAGACACCCCCACTTTTCTCCAAAATCTGAGGACATTGCGTGTTGAGTGTCGGAATTCAACGCCGCGCTTTGCTTCGATACCAGAGCGAAGATATGAAAATATAAATTTTGAATAAATATTTCGTTTCCTCGAACCCATAACCAGTCGATTTTACGGTCACACTTTGCTCACATGCGCCACGATTGGCCTCATATATTGTGGGAATATATTAATTGTTATATTGTATGTATTTATCAATTTACTGTGGTAAGTAGATATGTGGTTACAATCAGTGAATGAGTTTTACTGAGAATATATTTTATATTACCCACTTGTAGTATAAAATTATTTATTTTTTCTTTGAATCAAGGAACATAGTATACAAGCTTTGAATTACTTTCGTGATTTTCTTTCCATACATCTATAGCTAATTCAATAAAACATTCTTTTTAGCAATAGTCTCACATGCAATCCTTTATATTGTCATAACTTTATTTATTAATTGAAATTGAATTAAAAAAAGCCAATAAATATTAAAGAAAGTTTGTCAGAATACAACAATGAAAACTGCATTTAAATTTGTTAAATTATTTCTGAGATTAGTGTAAACAAACGCACAGACAATTTTTTTTTAAATATATGTAATAGTAAGTATATCTAGCTTTTACATGCGACTTCCCCTTAGAGGACCTATTTAAAAGTTTTGCACGACTTATTATTCCATAACTTCATTCAATATCTATTTAATTGTGTACTTTTAATTTACTACTTTGTGCCTTTTGAGTTGTTCATAAAATATGTAATCATATACATTTTTCATGTTTATTAAAAAATCTTATTAGAATTTTTATGTTTATATTTTAATACGAATATTATTAAAATGTATGTATATTTATTTCATTTACATATTTTTTTCTATCTCTTAAGTAGTTTTAAATATAATAAAGAATATGATAATGATGGTTACGACACAGTAATGATAACATTTATCTCGCCTAATAAGAAGGTCAATATTTTCGTAAAGAAGAATGATTAATATTCAAATGAAATAACAAAAAAAAATATCTTATTTATTTTACTTTTAGAAATGATCTTTGATGTCAAATAAATGAAATTTTGATGTACCTAACTCTACATTTGCCCTTAGCATGTTTAGGCTGTCTTTAGAATGGTTTATTCCACCCGACTTAATATACTTAAATTATTCTTAGACTTAATGTGAGTTAATTGTTTACGTTGTTTACATAGAATATTTTATATTATCTACAGATCATATGTATATAATACTAGCTACATACTTACTTTAGTTTTTTTTTGGTTATACTTCATTGATAAAAGTCCCCAATTTTTTCATATAGTATCTTCCATGTGCAGACAGCGATGAGTTACAGTTTTATTATATGTACCTACAGACATTGCTTGTACAATTGTTTTATAAAATTTGTAATTTACTTACTTACATACTTCTAAATTTCCAGGTGGAAATCGACGCGAAAGTCATAGAAGTGTCTAAAAAGCACCTACCATTTATGGCGGTCGGTTTCGAAAGTAAAAAGCTTACTTTACACGTGGGTGACGGCTTTGAATTCATGAAAAATCATAGCCACGAGTTCGACGTAATCATAACTGATAGCAGCGACCCTATTGGACCTGCTGTCAACTTGTTTCAAGAAAACTATTTTGCCCTGATGAAAAGTGCCTTAAAACCTAATGGAATAGTTTGTTCTCAGGCCGGAACATTTTGGGATAGTATGGATTTAGTTAAAAATACACTGCGTTTTTGTCAGAATCAATTCCCCGTAGCCTCTTACGCTACTACTTCAGTTCCCACGTACCCTTGCGGTCAAATTGGCTTCGTGCTCGGCTCTTTAGATTCAAATGTCAAATTAAATGAACCTGTTACCATCTTTTCTAGTAAGGAAATCGTCGATATGGGCCTGAAATACTATAATAGTGATGTGCATAAAGCCGCGTTTTGTCTTCCTTCTTTCGTGAAACAAGAAATAAAATCGTAAGGCGATATCGTACTTAGAAATGCATTTATTTTTCTAATACCTATTTCCACTTTTTAAATGAAACTCTTGAATCAAATTCGTACACACACTTCCTAGAATGCTTATTATACTAAAAATATTTGATACTAACATAATTAATACTAAAAAATATAAATACTACCAAAATTAGATCTAAGGGGCTCATTTAAAATGTGTAAAAATCGCGAAAATATAGATCTTTCGACTTTTTAATATAATTTAGGTGTATGTTCTTTTTAGACTGAAGAATACTCGGGCTTTCTAACATTCCGTTACATTCCATAGGTCTAGTCCTATAATATTTATCTGCTGTATTGTGATAAAAGAAACGAAATACATATTTTTGTATAATAATGTTACATATTTTTTTTTATATTTTTAATGTTGAATCGGGGACAAATAAATTTTATTTTTTATACAAAATCAGAGTTTTTGTATTGATAACATAAGTAATTAATTAAGAAATTCTCACAATTGTCAGCCTACGAGAAAAATAGGTAGTACAAAGGTCATTTGGAATAATTTTATGAATATTTCTTTTTTAAAAACTTGAATTGAATTAAAAAATATATTTAAAGAACTGAATTGAAAAAAAGGGCTTAAGTATATTGAAATAATATTTAAAATATTTTTTCTTACCTGCCCTATATTGTAACATGATAATAGACGCGATAGCGAGTAGTTTCGTTTCCCACACAGGAATAAATTATATTAGCTTTCTCATTCTGGCAAGACAAAGCGCGGCAAGAGTTTCGCCATTCATGAAGACATGAAGCATATCGAATTTGAGCGGAGAACAGAATGTCTTGACATTAAGTCTCTGCCTACCTACCTATACAGGAAAATCTAACCAAAAAATTATTTCAACTTTTTAGAACTAAATAAAATAACCAAAGAGTTATATAAAAATAAATATATTTATTCGCTTTCATGTTCTTCCTTCATTTGATTCTTTCTATTACCTAGTTCCTTCTTTCTCGGCGTCCATTAATGCGGTAAACACCGCGCCGGATTTTACCTTTTTCAATATTTTCTTGTCGTGAAAAGCGTGACTGTGAGCTGAGGTTCTAAAACAATATTAATTACTATATTGTTAGTTGTGTTCAGTGAAAGTTAAGGCAGACCGCACCTAATAAGGAGTGGAATGGCGGCGAGACGGTTGCGTCTCCGGGACGAGACGTAACTTAAACGAATTCTGCGGAAGACGGTGGTTGGGTTGTTGTATAAATAATAAAAAAAAAAAATTATCTACACGCTGTATCCCGCACACAGCAGACAGAACCTAGTGTTAAGACTCCCACTTTTCGCCAAATTTTGGAGGCATTATGTGTTGAGTGGCGGAACTCAACGCCGAGATTCGCCTGACCACCACAGCAAAAATATGAACATATAAATTTAAATAAATATTTCACTTCTTTGAATGGGGATTCAACCCACAACCAGTCACGTTTACAGTCACAAATTATGCCCTTGCGTCGCAATTGGCATTGTAGTGGTAATTATTAAAAACTAATGATAAGTGTTTATACCTTTTATGTGTTTCATAGTTTATCGATTATAATATATGAGGCTGTCGTGAGGGGCACAAAGGTGCGACAGTTGTGAATTCGATTCCTGCTGATAATAAGACAAAGCGCGGCGTTTAGTTCCGCTATTCATATTCTCCTATATACGAGTAATATTAAAAGCAAAAAATTGTACATACCTCTGTATAACAATATCATCCTTAGTAACAACGTACGCTGGACACTTATAATTATTTAAATAATCAACGCACCGCCACTGCCTCGATTTATCTCTGTTAGTGTGTTTCAAATAATAAATGAAACGGTTCAATATCATCTGTAGCGAGCCCTGATTCGACACCGTGTACTGAAGTGTGCCGAGACCTAATGGATAATACCAATTTTAGAGGAAATACCATCATAAATATTATCATAAATATAAAAAAGAAATTGGTTTAACCGAAATCATTGTCTCCGTTTAACTCGTTAGGCATTCGGATAATCGAATTTAATAAAATATTTACCGACATATCATATTTGTTAAATGTTTACGTCATGTTTTTTTTAATATTTAGAAATAGTCTTTTGAAATAATGAAATGATATAGTTATTCAATTGTAATTTTTCTAACATTACTACTATTCCCAGTATTTAACTAAAACAAATGTCGACTAAAAAGAAATGTTACATGTTTACGATGTATTCCACGTTTAGTAGAGCAAGCAGAGGAAACTTATTTTCGAGATATTGTGAGTATAATTTTTAATTTACAACGCATATTTTTTGTTGCCAGAGCGAGAAAATGAAAATAATTGCCATCTTATCACGAGTGGGAATCGAACCTACGTCGGTCGCACATTCTTATATCAAAAACTATACATACTAGCTTTTTCCTCAGGATTTGTTACAAGCCTTTGTAAATGCGGAGGCAGCATATTCGGTGTTATTTCCTTCCTTACTGTAACATCTGGCACTTTGAGTTTACTTCTAAGCTCTTTAACTTCGTTTTCCTTGCAGAATTCTTCCACCGAATCGTGTATTTCATTTACTAACACTTCGCAGCTGTAGTTGTATGTATTGGAATTAGTAAGTAATAAAATAAGATATCTATAGTGGCCGCCCTGCAGTTAGCTATAGATGGCTGCAGATTTGATTTGAGGATTTTTTTTAATTTCGATTATTTTCATTACGAGAGAACAAAGCACAAAAGTTAAATTTAACCTCAGGTCGGCCATGACTTGTCGATTATACTGTAAAGTAGGCGGAGAGAATCCAGCATGCTAAAAATTCAAGACATTGTATATTTAGTGCAGAATGTCAAGATCATTCTCAAGATTGATCTCAGACTGGAGACCCGTTTATAAATACGGGCTAGACTCAGATGCTATTTCACTGCACCATCATAGTCACTATTGCATTATATCATTCAATTTCATTTCATATAAAGCTAAATAGAAATATTTTTTATAGCTTTATGCTGTATTCCGCACATAGCAAGGTAGGCAGATGGAACTAGTGTTAAGATACTTTCTTCATTAAGATACATCATTTCCAACTTTCCGCCGGATGTTTGAGGCATTATATATTGAGATTAATTAACTTATTGCTGTGTTTTGCCTTGTTACCAGAGCGAGGAAATGATAATATTAATATATCCCCAAGTGGAAATTGAACCCACAACTGTCGCGTTTACAGTCCCCCTGCACAACAACAGTCTGTAAAACAGTCAAATGAGAGAATTAGAAGATTAAATATTATTCAATGTATGTGATATTTAAGTTCACAGAACTCAAAAGTATTAATCTAAATGAAATATATATTTTCGTTTCTTCGCTTTAATGTTGAGGTAAAAGTGTGGCATTGAGTTTTGCCACTCATCAAACAATGCCTCCAGAATTTGGTTGAAAGTGGGGAGTGGAGTGTCTTACAATAGGTTACCTCTGTCTATGTTGTTGTGTGTGAGATACACTGTGAAGCTGATTATAAACATTGATCTACCTTACCTCTTTTGTTCTAAATCTACTTTAGTAAGATCATCTGAAGTATTTGATATTTCAAAATAACATATATCATCCTCTGGCTCTAGACCTTCAATTTGTGTTGAAAATATTTCTGGAGACTTCTGCCTTTCACTTGTTAGAACTTGTGATAAATTCTAAAATTTAACTTCTATGCTTAATTTAATAAAATAGTACTAATTATATATTTATTAGACTAATTTTGCTTTTAAAATTTATAATATATTACATACCATTTCTTGTAAACCCTTTATATGTAGATCTTTTGCGGCATCTATAAGTTCATTTAGATCTTCTATTGCTACTAAAACTTCTCCTGTGTATATGTACTCTAATATTGCAGCCAATGTATTATGAGATATTTTCTGAAATATTACATTTATAGAACTAAAAAAATTACACTAGCAACAGCTAGCTTGTAACTATGAAAAAAAAAACGCTATACTAATAAGATAAACACCATAGGCATATAGGTAAAATAAGAATGTAATATATAAACAATTAGTAATGTATACTTTTATTAACTCACATTTAATATTATAACAGGATGTGGACTCTGCGCTGAAGTTATAAGGTCTTTAAGATAGGGGCTGCTTAATGCAATAATAACTTGATGTACTTTTACAAGGTATCCATCTGCTGCTAATGTCATATCCACAAATTCACCATTCTACAGTAAAAAGAATCCAATACAAATGATGTAATGGACGATATTTAATTTTTAAATTAATTTACTACTATATACTTAATTTCATAAAAAATTAGCTACAAAATATAAGACTTTTTTGACTAAGATTAAAGCTGAAATTAACAAAAAAGGACAATTATTGCTATTACGTGATGAAAGAATATGTTACCTGCTGCAACAAGCTAAGTCCACTGCATATATTTTGTACATGCTCATCCCAGGATAAGGAAAATTGAGATTGAGCCATAATATTTTAAAATCCAGACAGCAACTGAGCACACAACTGAGCGAATGTTGTTTAGCATTAGATATCTTCTACAACTGTCATCAATGTAAATGACAGCTGACATGTTAAGCATCTTCATAAAAAAAAAGTTAATATCATGAAATTTTTAACAAATATTTTTCAGAATTATTATGAGTACGGTAGCCGCTACACTTGAGTAAAATATAAATATAATTATATGGTAATAGTGATGGAATTTCTGTAGTGTGGCAAATATTATTAAAATTTACTTTTATTTTCAACTTACCATCTTTCGTTTATTGTAAAATAACGTAGTAATAAAAGACAAGTGGGCTTTTATTTGTTGTGAATTATTTTTTAGTGTAATAATAAATAAAAAATATAATTAGTCTAGATCATTATTATTTAGCATACCGTAATTTATTTCATATATTTTTTTAATTTTATAATTAGGCCATCGTGGCGTAGCGGAACAAGGGTGTGACTGTAAGGCGACGGTAGTGGGCTCGATCTCCACTCGAGAAAGTGAAATATTTATTTACGTTTATATTTCCATTTCTTCGCTTTGGTAAAGCGCGGCGTTGAGTTCTACAACTCAACACGCAATGACTCCAGAAACCGGCAGAAAATGGGGAACAGAGTGTCTAAACACTAAGTTCTCTCTGCCTACCTGTGAAACAGCGTGAAGCTGATTATTACAATAAAACCAACAAAACTATATTCCAAATATTATATTTATTTTACTTAATAGTAACTCCTTTTTGTGTCAATGTGTTATCTTCATAAGTTTCTAATACATCTGCTAAGTGCTCATTATCTCTGGGTTTCTTAAACTGTCTTCGTTTCTGAGAGACTTTCTTTCTTTTAGGCACTATAGGTTTCCTAGGTCCGTGGTCTTGCATGGATTTGATTCCTTGTTTTTCTAAATATTCCTCGATTTTAGCGTCATCCATTGCATCTACTGCGGTCGCCCTCCATAATTTTACAAATTCCTCGTCAACCTGAAGTAAAAAAAAAAATTGAAGTTTTGTAAATTCTTTTAATGTAAATTGTTACGCTGCATCCCTCATATAGCATGGAATAAGGCAAAGGCAAAATAATGATTTTTCATTTCCTTTTTCAGATTTTGTTTCATTTCCTTGCTCTAGTAATGAGACAAAGGGCGGCGTTCAGTACACTACCCAACACGCAATAATTTGGCGGGAAGTGAGGAACAGATGTCTTAATGAGAGCAGAGCGTCTTAACACTATGTTAAAAAAATACTAACATCTAGTGTAGCAGTCTTATCATTATAAAACAAAATTTTCTTCTTATCAGTAGGTCGTGTTATATACAATATTTCTTGTGCTAAATTTTTTAAAGCTCTCTCGCAGTGGGGCAAAGATTCTTGAACATCTTCTAGAAAGATTCCTCCAAGGCCTTTCAAGTCGTGTTGTTTTAATAATCTGAAACATAATGTAATAAGAAATATGAATATAATATTCGAATCTAAAGTTAAAACCCCCTGGAGGAATCCAACCCTGCGTCTTGTCTACATTTACCCAAATGTATGACTGTAAATATAATAGTTGTGAATTCGATTCCCATTGAATGTGATGATGATGATTTGAATGATGATTTATTTTTATTTCTTCGCTCTGGTAAAATGATATAGCGTGAAGTAAAAAAAACAATACCTTAATAAGGACTTTTTATCCTTTATTTTATAGACAGGCTTAAATATATATTTTCCATCCATTGTGCACTCTATTTTGGGATTATTTTGTAGAGCCTCTGTTTGTAACCACTGTAAAAAAAAATAAGGCAAAAAAATTCTATAAGTATACAAAATAAAAATATTAATAGGTTTTTAGGATATTTATATAGCCTTTGTTTTACAAATAAAAAAACAATAAATGAAACATTGAGTGTTATGTATCAACATTTTAAAAAGGGATGCTCTTTTTCCATTCCACTTCCACTGGGGGAAAAAATATTTAACATTTTAATTCCTCACTCTGGTAAAGAGACTAAAGAGTGGCATTGAGTCCCGTCCCTCAACATGCAATGTCTCGATAATTTCGACAGTGCATTGGGAATGGAGTGTAAGATACTCCATTATAAAACTAAAACTTCAATATAATATATAAATGTCTATAACAATAATTAATACAAACAAGTATATAACATTTTATTTACCTGTTTAATTTTACTACCAACATCCAATTGATTTGTTTCATCCAATATTTCATCTAATGTCAGGGGATGATCATCTCCATCTTGATGTCTTGACTTCATGTGTCTAACAATACGGGCAAGCACACCGAAACGGTAGGAAGAGCTGCCACCCATTGTTTTATAACTATAAAGTATTTAATATTTTTTTATATTACTATTTTTTTAGCATCAACACTGTAGCAGGGTTGTTAACTTTAATTAATTTTCGAGACTGTCGTGTTATGTGGCGCAATTGAACACCAAAAGTTATCTTGTTCTCAGACAAAAAAAAGAAAATATTATTTTTTTGTCCTTGACCTGGGACCAAAAAACAAGGCAAATGGAGCACCAATGGGTTCAATTTAATTTATATTCAAGATATCTTTACACTAATTATTAACTGCAGTTTTGATAGTTTAGAGTTGTCTATGTGACACATTCTAAGAATTTCTAATGGTCTATAGGCCATATTGTCTTATGTTAATTGTTGGGAACTTATTGGGTGGATTGGTTTATTTGGAGTTTAATAGCATTCTTTGATAAATTAAAATTCAACACCAAAATATTAGCATGATACACAGATTAGCATTCTCAACCAATTGAACGAACACATTGAACACAAATTGCAAACACATTGAACAAACTTTTATATTACTATAGATATGTTAAATTTTGTTTAGCTTGCCATAGCCATCATGATGCAGCAGCATAACCTGTCTGTAACTTAGTTATGTTGTGGATTTGATTTCTACTGGGGGGCGGGAGTAAATTATTTTAATTTTCTTGCTCTGGTAACAAGACAAAGTACAGTATAATTTTAATGTACACAAAAACAATGTTTCTGGTTTAGCCTCTCTGAGTGGAGAAATTTGCTTGGGTTTCATTAAGCAATACAAAAATTTAAGTTTACTTAGATCCTTCAAGTTTAGGAGCAGCATTGGATGAGGATGAGCTTGATGATGATTTTGATTTCTTTTTGTCATCTTTAAGTTGTGAGTCATCTCTCTTCTTTTTTTCAACACTGTAAAAAGATAAATATAATATAAACTTCATGTTGTTGGTTTGTTAAGACTATACATATTAGTAATAACAACAATTAGTATATACCTTATAAGGTCAAGTGCTTCAATTTGTAGTTTCAAAATAATAGAATAAAATAAAAACAATTTTTTTAGGCTAGCAGATTATTTTTTTAGGCTAGCAGATTATTTTTTTATCAACTTAATTTATAAAATGTTTAGTAATAATTATTTATAATATATTATTTTTAGGCATGATATATACATACATACATATAATTGTGTAAAAGAGATATCTAAGTATTTGGCATAAGTTCAGTAAGTTATAAAATTGAATATTAATTAGAAATTCAACAATAACTGATTATGTTTACAAAATCAGTTGGTCAAAAATCAATAAAATTTCGTCAATATATGTTTTATAATCAATGTTATAATTGCAAGCGGGAAAGAGAAAGTTATTCGGTTGTTTAAGGTAAGTGAAGGGGATAGTGTTTGCAGCAGTTAGCATGCAAACAAGTAATGTTACATACCTTGGTGTAGCAAGTGCCTTTTTCCTGAACGCCTCGCGTTCTCTTAACAGTGCTGGATCCATTTTAATTGTATATTTTTATAATTATCCGATTTAAGTGAACGAAGTGAGTAAATTTTAACTATAATGTACTGTTTTCATCGTTTTCGTTATCGAAATTGGTATTTCATGTCAAATCAGAATTGTTTTACCTCTTATGTCAAATGTCAATGTCAAATTAGATCACTTGGCTGCGATCCATTTGACGTATTACCGTTATATTTTTTATTATAATTATTAATAAATTATTAATAAAATTAATAATTTCTATATATAATTATTTATTAATCTTGAATAATTTCAATCAGTAGCAATATGTTTATTTATATAAAATGCTTCATAGTGTGGAACAAATATTATTAGACCAGTTTAAAAAGATAGCACATTATATTGTAAAGCAGTTGTGGAATAATATAAATATGTATATGCCAAACAAGTATGTATATTCGTCATCATATATATACTTTTATTACATAAGAGAAATAAATTTAACATTTTTAAATATAAATTGTTATAAAAAAAAACATTTAGAAATATAAATTAGCGTACGGTATTTGGTATTAAATAATAAAAGCTATAGAGCTCCCTACAGAAATCTAATATTTCCTACTCTATTACTTATTTGCCAATTTAAATATCAGAGATAGAAGACAGACAGACAGAAATAGTAGTATAACCGTAACCTACCTTTACATAATTTATATTTATATTTTATTCTTGCTCTACTAAATCAAATGCTTAGAAGTAAAATGAAAAGATCTACAAGTTGACAGCAATGTCAATGAAGCATGATAAAATAAATGTGTTAAGTTAATTAAAGGTGAAGCCTAGCAATATAGCGCTAATGTTTAATCCTGAGTATTGGTTTCCTTTTAAAAATATTGTAATAATTTTCATTTCTTAAGGCTGATAAACTTTTAACACGTTTTTCGATCTAATTCATAATTATAAATTCAAAGTAATGCGCCTAGTAATATCTAATAAACTTTTTCTTTTAAACTTTTGTCCGGAAGTTTATCACGCAAAAGCTACTTAAGGCCTTACTTTACAGTAATATTTCAGAATAACATAAGGGTTGCAACATATGTAAATATTTTGTACAGTCTGGGTAAAATATAACAATAAATTTAAGCAGGCGAAGCTGCATTTGAGACTTGAGTTGGTAGTAATTCATATAAAGGCTTGTTTTTCGTGAGAGTAAAATATTCGTATTTATTTGTAAATCGAGTTTAGTTTTAGTTTCAGACTCAGTTTTTATTTAAGTTACTCGCCTGCCTAATTCGTAGCCAGTCGTGGCCGTGGAGCATTTTCATTTGCATTTCCTGGCTCTGGTAACGGGGCAAAGCGCGGCGTTAACGTCTGACACTAAGCATTAAGCATATAATGCTTAATAGCTTTGTCCCCAGATTCCCTCTGCCTGCCCTGCTTTTTTGCGGGATACAGCGTCAAGCTAATAAAAAAAGTCAGCATTAGGTACAATCGTCAATTTTTATATATATAAAAAAATAGATTAATTTTAATCACAATATTTTACTTAATTAAAAAACTATAAGCCATCAAAACAGCCATTGGAGCTAATATTTTTTATTTTGTCATAAAGTATTATGCAAAATGTCATACAAATTAACAACCTGATTAACATAAGAATAAATAAAAAAAAAACAATAACTTG
This sequence comes from Heliconius melpomene rosina, assembly GCF_056956725.1. Lineage (NCBI taxonomy): Eukaryota > Metazoa > Arthropoda > Insecta > Lepidoptera > Nymphalidae > Heliconius > Heliconius melpomene. The sequence goes on along the minus strand of NC_140407.1, from coordinate 15,277,208 downwards.
TTTGACATCTTTAAAATTAGGCGGGAAAATACATCTATATTTAAACAAGTACGTATGTCACTGTGCCGGCATTCGCGACGTCGAGTGGTTGTAGCGCTGATTGAGGTACGTTTGAACACGTTTCGAATTGAATTTATTTAACAATATCACAATAATAGATCTTAATACTGTTGTAATTGAGTATATTTTATTTTATTAATAGTTATTGGACATTTTTTAAATATAAACAACAATGTTTAGTAACATTAGTTTGAGTCAGTGAACTTTTTTGTTAGTTTTTTTACTTAAGTGTACATATGTCAAATGTTATTTGCTTTTGATATATTTACATGTCCTCTCGTGTTATCCAGATTATTAGGATGTAACATATTAAAGCAGATATAGTTTTTATAATTTCAATAACAGAGCGAAGGGGGCCAGCGGTGTTACATAGCTGTACAAATTATATTAAATTGCTGTAATTTGATAGTGTCTTATAGGATTATAAAAAGATTTATTCGCGTCAATGGGCCCGAATACCTAAGGTTCAGATTTCAGTTAATCTAATAGAAATTAGACCTACTCGTATATCACAACTAATCGCATTGCATAGATAAAAATATATTAAACTCATGAACCTATTATGTATTCATATTAATTATTTTTTTAATGTAATAGGTAATAAGGCGTTCAGGAACTTTTGAAACGTCATTATTTCCTGTTTGATATAATTTGTTGTTAAAACTATGTAATAGATATTATCCTTACTTTACATATAAATATTACATTCATATACTGTATGTATATTTTATTATAAACAAAACAAAATAAAATTAAAGTGCTTCGAGGAAAAATCGATATCAACTGTCTAGACTTCTTTTCCGTTGATTCAATAACAGTTGTGCGAAATGAAGGTTGTATTTATACTTTTGTGTTTTCACGTAGTAATAATGAGGGAGCAAAAAGTAGAGAGATATATCACTAAACATCGTCAAAGTTTATTCTTTCGTTAACTTTATTCAACATAAGAAATCAAAGGCTTGTAACGTAAAGAAAATAACAATTAGATTTGACTTTTAATCTATAGTACAGTAAGTTATCATCCTATTACCGGTTTTTACGCATTTCTCTTACACCTTTTCTTGTTCTGTCAAGATGCTAAAACGCAGAGATGCATTTTTTCTTCTGAACAATATATGAAAAGTGTATCGTGTTGATGTTGCAGAATTGAACGAAGTATAATAAGTTAGCTGTAGGTGGCCGCGCAAATTTGATTTTAGGTTTATTACTTTTGATTATTTTTCGAGTGAACAATGCGCAAAAGTTCAGAAAACCTAATTTCAGCTACAACACTTCGACCGTACTACTGCGGGGCGAAGCGCAAGGATAATTATTTACATCATTAATTATTATCATCAGTTACAATTTTATAATTTGTATAAGAATTAATTTACTGGATTCCCTTCCTACACTTCAAACGGGAAAAAACCTGAAACTTCTGTTTCCCCGTATTAAAGACGGCATGATAGTTACATATTTAAAAAGATTGTAAGGAAATATAAAAAAAATACAGTCGAATTGATAACCTCCTTTTCTTACAGATGTCGGTTAAAAACAATTCTAAGTAGTAGTTGTTTTACTAGATGTACGCAATATATTTTATTATGTAAAATTATATTTTGATTTTGTTTTGACGGAAATGAACCAATTGAAGAAAGAGAAATGTCTTTCTAAAAACAAATAAAGATATTCTTACACTAATATAAAGATATTGAGGTTCACGTTCTAAACGCATTAGTCATACTATAGTACCTACTGGATATACCTACTGGATATACCTCCTACCTAGTAGGATAGGAGGAGAAAGTCTAGGAGGAGAGGAAAATAATAATAATTAATTCCCTCGAATGGGAAACGAACCAATGTGTACACTGATAGATTAGTCTTACTGCGTCACGGTGGCCTTTAGTTTAAAAATACAATAAAACAAGTATTTTTTATAAAATATATGGCCATAGACATATAGGTATACACTTTACTAATATCTATGTTTTTGTTTCAGATATTTGGTATAAATGTGGCGGGAAAAGTTATATTTTAATATAATATGTTTATTCATTATATTTCAATGGTAAGTTGTTTTTGGTATTTTTTACTTTTGTTGACTTGACGCTGTATTCTGGAGTGAGTCTGAGTGGCGGGTGTTATAATATAGTAGTAGTCAAAATGCGGCGTTGAGTTTCCCCTCGTAGAGTTGGAACCTAGAACTGTCTTATTGTATTGCCTGAATATTTCGTTTTTAATCGATCGATATTGTCATTCAAATAATAAAATGTTATTAGAGCACGAAAGAAATTCAGATTAGTAAATAAATACTTGTGAAATTCAAGCGGGCGAAGCCGCGAGTGGGGCGCTAGTGTTAAAATATAATGTTAAACTCAGCTTCACGCTGTATCCGACACACAGCAGGGTACACAAAGGGAACATAATGTTTAGATAGTTCCCCATTTTCGCCAGAAATTTGGAGGCATTGCGTTTTGTGTTGCGGAACTCAACGCCGCGCTTTGCCTCGACATCAGAGCGAAGAAATGAAAATTGAAATAAAAATAAAATATATTGCCTCGAGTGGAGATCAAACCCACAATCAGTCGCGTTTACAGTCTTAAACTTGTGTCCCTGACTCCCTGTTCCACCACTGGCCTTAGCCTATATACCTATTTGCAATAGTTTATTTAATAAATATATTGCTCAATTAAAATAATAGTTCATTTAATAAGCCAATATATTGGGCAATTAAATATTTATGAATTATAATATTTTTCTTTGAATTTCATCTTTCAACTGCTATGCGATTTAATCGGCCCAATATTGCAAGTAGGTACTTTATTTATATTCAGGTTAAAATATACCTGATGTTTATCGACGCGATGCCCATGTGATGATATCTAAAAGGATTCCGGGGTAAAAACATACTTTTAGATAAAGTGATACAATGATCGATAACTATAATAATGAAAGGTTATCAAACATTTTCAATACATTTTTTTATTTTCAATTTATTACTGTAGCAGCACTGTGTTATCGCATACGTTGGTATACAAGCGTCAAACTGTAAACGCGAACGTTGTAGGTTCGATTCCAGGAAAGAATTATTGAATATTTTAATTTCCTCGCTCTGGTAAATAGGCAAAACGCGGTGTTAAGTTTCGCCACTCAACACGCAGTTTCTCGAATTAGCAATTAGGATGTTAGTCCAAAGAGTGCAATTTAATTTTTGTACGTTTTCTAAAATATCTATACATATTTTGCTTAATGTGGCATACACTTCAAAAAACTATGAAATAGCTTGAGTTATTTTAACTGTATTAGTAACAGTATTAGTCAGGTATTATCCATGACAGCGTTTTAAGAGGCGCCGGCAGCAAACCGATTTAAACAAGATTTCCAACTCTACATACTTTATAATTATGTTATGATAATCTCAAGTTCCTATTTATGTTTTTATTTTGTTTGAGACTATTCGTGGCGCAGATGCATAAGTGTGCGACTGTAACCTCGACAGCTTGTGAGTTTGATTCTCACTCGAGAAAATGAAATATTTCATATTTTCGGCGGAAAGTGGTGAACGGAACTATCTTATGATCATAGGAACGGAGTTACCTGACTCTAGGTTCCCAATCAGCTTTAATAGATAATTCATGCAAATTTAACTTTATATTATTGTTGTTTTCAAACACTATCAGATCCATTGTTTTTATTATTCATCATTTGTCTCTCAAATAGCGCACGTTATCAATAGTATCAACAAGTGTTTATATCGATTACACTGATAAAGCACAATGCCCGACATACGAGTATACCTACTCAATAGTTCTTGTTGCATGTTTAATAATATTATGATGCGAGGATTCGTACAAACAATAGATCCTATGCTATTAGTCATTATATTTTTAAATCTTCATTAATTAAAAGTATTAATAGTAAGTATTCTAGGAAAAGTATAGTAGTAATCTTTATCAGTCTCAGTTATTATCTTTATCAATATCAGTAAAGTAATATATCTTTCCACTTTCTTGATGCCAACCTGGCGTGCTGCTCCTTGTGTTTAAGTTCAATTACCATTCGAAGAAATGATATTCAATTTTTTTAATTTTCTCGCCCTGGTGTCGAGTCAAAGCGCGGCGTTGATCACTCAACAAGCAATGCGTCCAGAATTTGACGGAAATTGGGGAACGGAGTGTCTTAACACTAGGTGCCCTCTGCCTACCCTGCTGTGTGCGGGATACAGCGTGTAGCTGATTTAGTCCGGACCACCAGAAAGACAAACAGTTTTAATATACAAACAATATCAATCAACAAAACATCGGAAAGTAAAGATTTAGCCAATTCAATAAAACAGTTGTATATATAACATATTTTAAATCGATATAGCTTTTTTATTTATGAGCCGATTGTAATAAAACAAACACTAAATGTTAAGCGACGCTTGCCAGAATCCACTAGTGAAAACATGCTTTTGAATCGGTTAAGCGGTTCCTGAGATTAGCGTGAATAAACGCACAGACAAAAAGACAAAAATATTTTTTGGTTCTATTATACTAATAAATGCCCAGTAAGTTTTCTGGTATATCTTCCATGTATAGACCTCGATCTGTTACGATTTTGCTATAAGTACCTATAGATATAGATTTATTTTCTTTTTAAATTAAATAGTGTAAGTACAAAAGACCATCCGGTGTGGCGGTGGCAGTGCGAAGGTAGCAAATGTGTGAAACTAAAACATAACCCTGAGGACTCGGAGCCGGCACTATCCCTGGAAGCATGCAAGATGTTCTGCAATAAATACGGTAAGTTTTAATTACTAAAATTACTTGTTAAAATATTAAATAACAAATATAATGTACAAGTATACTATGTATTTGGATTATTATAATTTTTTTGAACAATTTTCTTTTAAATTACATATATTTTTGATTCTCAATGGATTGAATAACACTAATAATGTCTTTAAATATAACCTACTTATTCTAGATTATTTTTGTACTGTCTGCCTTAACCTTGTCTCAAGTATCAATGTAAAGCATTGGCGTCTTTATCCTGTAATCATTTATTCATGGAGTGTAGTTGGTTTTAGAATGATTGATTTAAATAACAAGAAATCATACGCTACTATTAATTAAATTAAATATTACATAAAATCCAAATAAAAGTCAAGTGTTAGCTTCACACTGTCTTACGCAACTAGCAGGGTACGCAGAGGAAACCTACTATTGTTAAGACACTAAGGGGGACCTATTGTTAAGACACTCTGTTTCCATTAAGATATATCCGTTCCCCACTTTTTGCCCAATTCTCGAGGCGTTACGTGCGTACGTACATCCGTTGAGTGGCGGATCTATATATTAGCTATAACTTATTTCGAAAGATAAAAGTTACTTTATTACTCTATAGGTGTGCTATGGCCAAGACCAACAGGAGCGACGGATTTAGGTCGTTTTTTGTCCAAAATAAATATAAACAATATAGAAATACAGATCAAGAACCGTGGAAGGTCAGATGACTTGATGAATGCAGCTGGTCGGGTGAGTTTTTTTTATTTATTTTATGTAGGCAATTAGACATTAAGGATAAAATTCATAAGTAAAATAGATAGTATGTCTGAACTAATTTAATTTGAATTCGTATGAAAAAAAATCTTTGTGACAAGTTTTATTAAGACGTCGACGTCATATTATACAAAGATTTGTATAACATGACAGCTAACCGTAAACGCGGCGATTGTGGGTTCGATTCTTAGTTGGAGGAATGAAACGTTTAAATTTCTTCGCTCTGGTAAAAAAAATTCTGACGAAATCGGCGGAAAGTGGGGACGGAAGTGTCTTAACACTAGGTCCCCAAGTTCCCTCTGTCTCCCCGGCTATGTGCGAGATACAGCGTGAAGCTACAAAAATAAAATAAATTAATATATTTATACCAATTTAGGCATCTACTAAAGATAGAGTGAAAGAATGCGTAATATATATTTTGTTTTACAGAGATTGAAGAATTTAATAGCCAAAGCCGTTCCAAAAGGCTTATCGCCTAAGTTCACTGGCAAAGCCGTATACGTATATCTTGTTAACGAAAACCCAGATTTAAAAGGTAAGGGAAAATGTTACTTTTAATTTATTAAAAAAAATGAGGCATGTGTGTATGAAGGATATTGCAAATTATTTCAAGATAAAACTGCATTATAATTAAAATTATAATTAAACCACAGTATCTTAAGTAGGACTAATTAATTGCAATAAATCAAATAATAGCAATTGTTATTGAAAACAACTGTTATAATAAGTGTAAGTAGTCAACCAAATATTGATTCAAAATTGAAGGTTAAACTGAGTATTCCAAAAATACTAGCGACATTCGTGCATTAAATGAATTTCGGCTATAACATTCATTATTGTTACATACTGCGGCACAGTGGCACTACATCTGACAGTCTGCCTGTGAATGAGACAGTTGTGGATTCGATCTCCTCTCGGGGAAATTAATTATTTCATTTCCTTGCTCTAGTGACAAGACAGAACGCAGGGTTGAGTTCCGTTGAAATAACTTGCTTATATTAGTTTCTAGACTTTTCTCGTTTCCGTACGGAACCCTCGGTGGGCGAGTCTTTGTTTCTTTTGTCTAAAAAGCCATGGCGTGGCGTTAAGATCCGCCACATAGGTAGCTAAATATTTTTTTTATTACAATACGATACTATTATTGATGAAGAGATTATATAAATTGTAGCGGCGACCTTGATTTGCAAACTTACGGACTTTCTCTGACAGAACAAGTTTTTGGATATCATATGAAAGTGTCTCACTGAAGGAATATCTTCTTTTGTTTTTTAAACGTAAATGGCTGGACCGTTTTAGAGTTATGAGTTGTCTGAGTTGGTCAGAATATCTATACGTCATATTATAAAGGTTAAGAGTTTGTCTGGTTGAACGATGATCTCAGCAACTACTAATTTATAGCGAAAGGCTTTTAACCTACAGGCTATATTACATCTGGGCTAAGTTACACCTGCGCACTATGGGAAATCGAGGTCTGTATCAGATCAAAAATCGATAACTTTTTTATTTGTTAAGATAAACAATTGAATTTTTGCACAGGCATAAAATATGAAATAGTGCGTTAGGTGACGTTCAGATATTATACTTTTATTGGAGAATATATATATAAAAAAATAATGAAAAGAAAAGTTTTCAGTAAATAATAGTAAAAATTAAAGTAATAATAGTAAAAATGCATTATTAAATTAGTTTATTATTATTCCCGACTGCTAAGGAAGAGTTATGGTTTTCGCGCGTATTTTGTATGTATGTATGTATGTATATATGTATGCAATATTCTTTATTACCTTGTATCTCCAGAACCGCTGAACGGATTCACATAATTGAGGTACCGTTATATTCGCTTTAGCAGCCCAAGTGTTCTTAGATAGGTGACGTTAAAAAATAATAATCATGGCGGCTGTGGGACGCCATTGGACTTAGTGAAAAAAAAATTTTTTGGTTTCGAATACCACAATATGGGTATCAAATTGAAGAGCTTAACACGAGGATTTCAAAAAGGTATATCATAATTGTCATTACCATAATGAATCCTAACAAAAATTTGAAAAATAAAAAAATATTTATTAAAAAACAAACACCCCGACTGCATAAATCTAAAAAGAAATTAACAAGCCCAATAGTTTATTAGGATGAAAAGTCGGGACCTATAAGTAATTCTTCAATCAATAACATCTTTACCAGGAACCTCAAATAATTTAAAAAGGTGCGAATTCTTCTCCTATTGAACGTAAACCCTGCACCTTTAATGTATGGGAGTAATAATTCACGCTTGGAACACTAAAAATATTCGTCATTTTGAAATTTAGTGAAAACACTTAATAATAAAACGTCTGTTAGTAATTTTATTACTAATTTGTAATAGTTTTTTGAAATTAATTCACTCTTCATATAATTTTATAAATGAGGGTAGTGTGAATAAATGATTGTGCAAAAAGTGTGCAAAATGAAGATAAAACGACCTTTTATCAATAAATAACAATAATTTTATGGAAATTTACTACAATCTAATCAATTAAATAGTAAAACATTAGAAACTACAATAGATAGAGTTTTCGTGTCCCCTGACTTGTCTCGTAGTTTTCGTGATAACTTCTCAGTCTGCAGGTCTCTGCAGCTGATTTTTGATAAATGTTATTTATGAATATCTGGACTATAAAACAACATCAAATATAACGCGTCGGGAGACGTCGGTAACTGTTAAAAGTCTCGATGAACTTTAAACACGTACCTTTTTTCACTTCACTTATTGTTAATATTTTTTATAAAAATATAGTCACGATATCCACAATATAATAAATGTTTTAAAATCTACATACTATGGGCTCTTCAAAAATATATAACACTTTATACCTACTTGCACATTTTTTTAAGGAAATTATGTTTAAAGTATCAAAGTGAACTACCTGAAATAGACATTCTCACGAATGACAATTGACGATGAATAAATATATATTCCAAATGTAATTCACGAAAAAATAATTCATAACATTAAAGTTCCACTCTTATACTATTAATTAAAAAAAAAATTGTACGTTAGGGACGACTTTGAAAAAATGACTTTTGATCTGCCGTTGTTCTACCATTGTCCATAGTGCTGCGGTCTGAGTTCCTTGGACGTTTAGAATGTCCGATGTGTCATACTACAACTCTTTGTTATTTTTATATGACCACGCCGGCAAGGCTGCAGGTAAAAGCTGGGTCCTTCCTGAGACATTTAAAGATAAACATTATCATGACAATCATCATAATTATTATAATAACTGATTTTTATTTTTTTATATTGTACGTCAAGGAAACGAAATATATTCTTTATAGCACATTTTACACCATATTTTAATAAAAAAAAACATCGTTTACATATTTATTAAAAAATATATAAGAGCTATTGTTATAAAAAAACAACTGTTTCAATAAGTACTGAACCAAATATTGATTTAAAGTTGAAGGTTGAGCTCAACTAATAGTCATTTGACATTTTTTAATTTATTATTATATATTGCATACATTTATTATTATTATTGCGGTGTAGTGATTCTGCGTCTGACTGTAAAAGCGACGGTTGCTTATTCAACGGCAGAGAGCATTTATTGTCAGCACACTTCACTCTCAACTATCTGCCCAAATTCGAGTATTTCCGTTTCAGTTTCGGATCTCATTATTGATAATTTTGATATTATTAGATGGAAAACTTTTCCTCATTACCCCCACCCAAGTTGGATTTGGGTGAATGTTTATATGTACTTCCCCGGTCCGAATTGGTAAGACGTGGGTTTGGGCTACGCCAAACAACGGTGCATGGAGTGCCTTAACACTAGGTTTTCTGTCTTTATTACCATTTATTACTATTACTATTTTAGAATTTTCCCTGGACCTCGACGAAAGTTATATTGTACGAGTATCCGCCGAGTCCAACGAGCGTATCAATGCCACCATACGAGCTGATAACTTCTTTGGCTTAAGGAATGGTTTGGAAACTTTATCACAATTAATTGTGTTTGATGATATAAAACAACATCTGTTGGTAAGTTATTTCTTTTTTTTGTTTATTTTGTATTTTTAACCAATGTTGAGGTAAAGCGTGATGTTGAATTCCGCCACTCACACCGCCACAACACGCAATGCCTCCAAAATTCAGCGGAAAATGGGAAATGAAACATCTTATCTGCCTATGGATGCCTGTTGTATGCGGGTTGTATTGTGACGCTAATTTTATATTTTTAGCTACACACTGTATCGTGTTAAAACCGTTCCCATTAAGACACTTCTGTTTTCTACTTTCTGACTAATTCTGAAGGCAATACACTGTGCCTATACGCCACGAGGAACGACGGTCTCTTCGTCACATGTGATAAAAATAAAAAATATATATATCTGGGCAATTTCACATTATCCTTATACAGGTTAAAATTATTATCGACGAGGACATTATAGCGTCCTTTAGCATCACACAAACCGGTTGTCGATCGTTGACATGGAATATTTGCATAACAACGTTCTATATGTACGCGTCTCTTTATTTCGAACACGATAAATAAATTAATCGTTCAGTAACTTTTGAGAGGTTTTTATTAATGTTTGTATTATTACTTAGGTATTTGAAGTCGCGGCGGAACAGCACGCACGTGCAACTGTAAATACGGCCGTTGTGGGTTTGATTCCCACTCAGGGAATGAAATATTTAATATTTTCATATCATTGCTCTGGTAACGAGGCAAATCGTTGAATTCCGCCACTCAACATGCAATGCCTGGAAATTTAATTTCATTGAAGGGCCTAAATGCGAAAGAAAAAAGCAGAGTCACACTGCATAGCAGACTAGGCAGAGAACCTAGTGACAAGACACCACATTAGTCTATCTGCTCAATTTGCTCTCAAAGCGCTTTCTCTTACCAGAGTTGCGAAACCAAGATAGTTTATGTACAGGTAATAATTCCCCTGACTAGGGATCAAACCCACCCCCCACTAACGTTACGAATATAATTAAACAGTGTAGATCCGTCAAATGTTATCTTTCAATGCTCAATATTTTTTAATATGATCGGAAAATAACCAGTTAAAGAATTTTTTTGCGCTTTTTTAGATTTTTGGCGTTCTCAAATTTCTGTATACACAAAGTATGCAGAAAATTAAGGACGCTAAAGTACGTGATAAACTTTGCATATAACGTGTATAAACTTTCTTTGCCGTTTTACGCTTTTTTCCCTATAGGAGGCTATGTAGTAGAGTCAACCGACCTAGTATTAAATACACCGTTTAATTTTTCGCCTAATTTTCGTGGCATTTCGTGTTGAATGTCGGTATTCAACGCCACTTGTTTTGTCTACCAAAGTGAGAAAATAAAAATAAATATAATATAATCATATAATCAAAGTTGGGGCGGATCAACAGGTATCGTATTTTCAGTCAGACGCCGCGCCGGCCTATTGCACCACAACTGCGTTCCGGCATTATAAAAACAACAACAATTTGTCGGTTTTATTTATTACTAAAATAGAAAATATGCCTAAACTTATTAATCTTTTATTCGATTTATTAAAATGCATTACTAATCGATTTGGTAATTAAGTAAGTAAAATTGGGTTCAATTTGACAGATTAGATCTATAAATGAATCTCGACATTATCTATACACTATTGTTTGTTTATGTTTCTTTATTTTTTTGAGTGTAGGGGAAAATTAACATTTTCAATAAAATAAATATATCAGCTTCACGTTGCAGGGTAGGCATAGGGAACCCAATGTTAAGATTTGATCCGATCTCTACTTTCCGTCGAATTCTGGATGCGTGTTGAGTGGCGGAACTCGACGCCGCGTTTTGCCTCGACACCAAAGCGAAGAAATGAAAATATAAATTTAAATAAATATTTCCTTTCCTCGAGTGGGGATCGAATCCACAACCAGTCGGTTTTGCAGCAAACTTTGTACATTTGCGCAACCAGGTTTTTTATATTCTGTACTTACTTATTTTTTTATAAAGAAATACAGGCCGATATTTATAATACTGTACGTGTGCTAAATTCAAAAGTGGGGAAGAGAGAGTCGTAACACGAGGCTCTCCCTGCCTACCCACTTGCTGTGTGCGGGATGATTTAATTACATTAAATTTTTTATTTTAAATAATACAAAAAAAAACGAACATTCATTAATCGACTTATTACAGTAGACTAAATGTTATTGGTAGGGGACAACAATCTTAACAATATGATACTGCTTATTCTGCCACAAGTGGAAACAGTAAAAAATGCTATTTGATAAGAATAAAGAGAAGTTATTTGATAATTAAAATAAGCAAAAAATAATAAAATATGCATAAAGACCAATATAGATCCGGGGTTAATGAGACGTACAAAACATCTTTGTCACAAACCTGCCACTCATTATGTAAATTAAAGCAAAATTTTCTTTTTTATCCACATGTGTTTTATTAACATAAACATTTGCATTAAGATCTTTTTGATATTTCTTTTAAAATAAATTAATTTTGTAAATATAGATTTATTTTTTATAATTATTTATGTTTGTCTTTTTAGAAAGAAAAAAATATTGAGAAAAAGCAATAAGCTCTTGACCATTTTTTTTATATTTTTAAATTTTAAAACCAGCTTCACGCTGTATCCCGCACACAGATACTGGTTAGGCAGAGGGAATCTAGTGTTAAGACACTCCTTTTTAATCCTCATTTTTATATTTTAATATGTATATAATAATTATTTTTCAGATCGCACGCGATGCTTCAATTGACGATAAACCAGTATATCCATACCGAGGTATTCTTTTGGACACTGCAAGAAATTTTATTGAGGTCGATGTTATTAAGGATACTCTAGGTATGTTTACTTTTTTCTCGCATATAGCGAGGCAGATAAACAGAATTTAGCGTTAAGACATTTTGTTACCAACGCAGCGTTCCTCGCACATAGCAGGGTAGACAGAGTGAACCTGGGAACCTAGTGTTGGGACAATTCTGCTCTTCACTTTTCGCAGCATTCTTGGGGCATTGCGTGTTTAGTGGCGGGACTCAACGACTTGCTTTGCTTCGATACCAGAGTGAGGAAATTAAATTATTAAATATATCATTCCTCTGATTGCGAAACTCGATGATTTGAGCCCTTGCTCCGCGATGCTCATAATAATGTATAATAATATAAATTTCAGAGGCAATGGCTATGGTAAAGTTAAACGCATTCCACTGGCATATAACGGATAGTCAAAGTTTCCCTCTAGAATCCTCCAGACAACCTGAATTGACTAAATATGGCGCTTATAGTCCTAGTAAAGTAAGTTTGTTTTTAGTATATTAATGTAGTCTTTCCTTCTCCATACTTATAAAATAAATTAATGATAAAATTCAAGAGTGAGTTATCGTGCATTTTGTTCGTTAGGATGTATTAATTCCTCTTCTAGTGTAAGTAAAAAGTGATTTATGTAAGATAATCAATGTAATGAACATAATTTTGAAGGTATATAACGCGAAGACGATCCGCGAGATCGTACAATACGGTCTCGAGCGCGGCGTGCGCGTCATCCCGGAGTTCGACGCGCCTGCGCACGTGGGTGAGGGCTGGCAGGACACTGGCCTCACTGTTTGCTTTAAGGTAATGTGTACACACACACACACACACACACACACACACACATATATATATATATATATATGAAAATATGTCTGAAAATATGTCTAAAAACACACATATGTTTTATTTATTATGCTCCCGTGCGTACTTATACTTCTTTTTCTCCCTCCTGGCAATTGTTTCGGCTTTTGCCAGGGTCTGCCTTCATACTCAACCAACTACACTTTCTTTGCACGGTCTTTAAAGTCTTCGGTGGTTAGACCATGGGCTCTCATGTGCGTCACGGCACGGCAGTACGCGATCAGACTGCAGCTCAGCATCTACATTTCTGTGACGTGAAGCTCCTCAGTGTGCCGAGATAGTGCTGGTAGTGGCCATACTGCACATAATAAATATATGTACATGTGTATACCTATACAGGGTGGAAGAGGCAGCGCTTCTTTTATTGAAACTGCATATAGGGTAATATATTTCAAACCCACACCTAAGAAATTAATCAAGGTACCAACAGTTTGGATTTTTATCCATACCTGTATTTCGTGTGACGCACACATACGTGTGCGACGTTTCCGATTTGACAGGTAAGTGTGTGCGTGCCTATGTTATACTTTACAAATGGCCTTTTATTTTAAAACGATAATTTTATTATTTATTTTGTTTGAAAAAATAACTTTTTCATTTTTGGGAATTATTTTTTTTCCGAATTATATTAGGCTTTTATAGACAAGTTAAAACTGTGGTTTCATTTAAAGTGGTGCTGACAATTCCACCCTGTATATAGCAATAAATCAAAACCCATAATTAAATATTAATAAGAAAATATGTTTATTTCCAGGCTGAGCCATGGGCCTCATACTGTGTGGAACCGCCATGTGGTCAACTCAATCCTACTAAGCCCGAGTTGTACGACGTACTTCAAGATATATATACCGACATGGCTGGTTTGTTTTGTTTTTTGTTGTATTTATTAAAGACAATCCTAGCGATTAGGCAGTCATTTGCACCAATTTTTTTTTAATAAATTTTATCATCAATTCTAATTTTGCTTTCTTTTCTTTATATATTAATACGTGAATTAAAAAAAATAGGGAGTATGACGGCACAGTAATAATTTATAGAGAAGAAATGCAGAATATACATATTTTTTTAAAAATAAGACATAATAAATACATCACATCAATAAAATAGATATAACATACACAAGGTACCCATGTTCCCTCTGCTTACCCTGATATTTGCGAGATACAGTGTGAAACTAAAGAAAAACTCAAATTCTAGAACTGTTCACAACAACGGACCTCTTTCACATGGGCGGAGACGAGGTCAGCGAGCGTTGCTGGAACTCGTCACAACAAATACAACAATATATGGCACAAAAGGAATGGGGACTCGATCGACCCTCGTACTTGAAATTGTGGAACTACTTCCAGAGTGAAGCACAGGAGCGGGCTCACAAGGTATGTCATATCACGTCATTAACAATGACATTAACATTGTGTTGGCACGTCATTGACTATTGTGTCGTTGCGTCATTGTTCTTGCTTGTTAGACTTTAGTTACATGCGGCAAGTAACGCAACTTCAGACGTATGTGCTGCGACTCACATTCATTACTAGTATTTTGGGTAGGCACAGGAAACCTATTGTTAATTCAGAAAATTCAAGATACGGCGGAAGGTAGGAAATGAAAGTGTCTTTATGGGTACGGAGTGTCTTAACATTAGGATCCAAGGTCCCCTCTGTCCTGCCTACCTGGCTGTGTTTGGGAATAAACCTATTATGAAAAAAAATATATATAAATGAAATATTTTACAGGCTTTCGGCAAACGTGTGCTTCTAATACTATGGACGAGTACGCTCACTGAATTCAACCACGTTGATAAATACCTTAATAAAGATGATTACATAATTCAAGTAAGTATAATGGAACGTGGAATGGATTAATATTAGTAGAGGCCAGAGTTTGAGGGGTCAATCTCCACTAAGGGAATGAATTATTGTTATTCCATTTGCGTAAAACTGAAAAAAAACATTAGCCGTATTTTTTCTCTGTATGCTACAGATAGAAAATTGAAATGATATTAGATCGTAAGGTGATGATTTATCTACCAAGTTTGTTATACGCATGCACTGATAAAATTTGGGATATATCCTACTACGAATGAAAAAATGTGTTATAAGTTTTCTGACAATGAAACGAAAAAAATGTTACAACAAAATACTTAAAAAGATAAACTCAAGCCTTGATATGAATTTGTAGAGGACAAATGTGTGATCTTAAGAGTTAGACGGTCGATAAATCGTGACCACCGAAGTCAGCTGTAGATGGCTGCGCTGATTTCATTTTAGAATTCTTACTTTTGATAATTTTCTTCCCGAGTGCACAATGACCATGACTCGTCGACCGTATTGTACATACATAAATAAATATTTTGTAACAAATTCCAGGTATGGACGACAGGGGCAGATCCCCAAATAAAGGGTTTATTGGAAAAGGGCTACCGTCTCATTATGTCTAACTATGATGCTCTCTACTTTGATTGCGGGTTCGGTGCCTGGGTCGGGTCAGGTAAGTTATTATATAAAACTGATTTAGAATGTAAGATTGCTAAATCCTTTTTTTATGTTTAGTGCATTTTTATACCATTCGAAAGTGGAAAAAAAAATCGCATTCCAGAAAAACAACTGTTGATCTTTTTTTTCCAAAAATGGCTAAAATAAATAATTATTAAAACTGCCAAATTAATTATTTCAAAAGTTAACGGCTTCCGTGTTTGTGTAATATAAATATATTCTATTTTCACATTGGATTTTTTTTTATTTCAGGCAACAATTGGTGTTCACCGTACATCGGCTGGCAAAAAGTATACGAAAACAGCCCAAAAGTAATGGCTCAGCAATATTATAAGCAGATATTAGGTATGTATAATAATTTCATTAGATTTTTAGGCTTTGACCAGGTGTTTCGTATATTAATACTTTCATCATAAATCAGTTAAGTTATAAAGCTCAATTTTGTAATATTTTTTTGGAAATAATATTAGAAACGAATTTCTCCATTGCCAGATTATAACTCCCTGCGAGAAACCCCCAAATTCTATAAGCTATAAACTCCTACCTATACCTTAGGAGCAAATAATATTTTTTACACTTTAGTATAGATTCGTAGGTGCTTGTTGGATTAGAGTTTAGAGGTAGTTATAAAAAGTTTCATAACTAACTGTATTACTAACTGAAGAGTTACGTTGTTCAATAATCTATATATATAAAAGGACTTGTCCTCACTGACTGAGGTAAGACGCACGCACAGCCGTAACCGCTGTGCGTAGAAACGTGAAATTTGGACAGATGCTTACTTTCGTAATCTGGACATCCACTAAGAAGGGATTTTGAAAAATTTTGACCCTAAAGGGATATTATATGGTTGAAAGTTTGTATGGAAAAAAAATTAAACCGGCACCGATTTCTATAAAATTTTAAATTTAGATTTTTAAAAGTATTTAATTGAAGACGTGTTTCATCGTTTTCTAGAATTCTCCCCCTAAGAGTGCAAATAAGGGGTTGAAAGTTTGTATTGTTTTTTTTTTAAATTGGCACCGATTTCTATAAAATTTGAAATTCAGACTCTTAAGAGTATTTAATTGAATACATGTTTCATGGTTTTCTAGAATTCACCCTCTAAGGGTGCAAATAAGGGGTTGATAATTTGTATGGAAAAATCTTTAAATCGCCACGGATTTTTCTAAAATTTGAAATTTAGACTCTTAAAAATATTTCAATGAACAGGTTTCGTGGTTTATTAGAATTCACCCCTCAATAAGCAAGCGAAGCTGCGCGCGTCCGCTAGTATTATATAACACTACAACACACATGTACATTGCACAAGCATATCCCGAATTGACACTAACTATTACTTCAGTTAAGTTGATTACTTATGATGGCGCTGCGACCGTGTCATAACTAAGCTTACACGATAGAGCTGTAACATGTCACATGACACGGCAGGTGGCGAGGCGACGCTGTGGACGGAGCAGTCGGACTCCGCGTCAGTGCCGGGGCGGCTGTGGCCGCGCGCGGCTGCCATGGCGGAGCGTGTGTGGGCCGAGCCTGACACGCCGTGGCAGGATGCCGAGTACCGCATGCTCAACGTCAGGTGAGGGACCCCTTACATGACAGTGACAAATATTATTTGCAGACTGCTTGCCAGCTTATGACTTAATATGAGGGGAATTTCCAAGTACGCGAAACAGCAGCCGCCATGATATGACGTCATACTGTCTTATATCAATGCAACCGTTTGTTGAATTTCATGAATTTTATTAATGCATGCAGTCCAGTCGTGGCGCAGAGGCAGAAAGTGTGATTGTAAACGGTTCGATCCCCACTCGAGAAGTTCCACCACTCAATACGCAATGCGTCCAGAATTTGGTGGAAAGTAGGGAACGGAGTGTCTTAACGCTAAGCTAAGACATGCAGAGGCAAATGGCTGCTATGTGAAGAATACAGCGTGAAGCTGCTTTATTTATTTTTATTTTATTAATGCATTTCTTTATAAGCCTTATACTGTATTTTTTGTAGTGGCTTATTAAAACTGAAACTTATTTTATATGAGTAACTATTATCTAAAATTAGACCATTTGTGTCAAAGTCCAATATTTATATAATTTGAAAACTTTTTTCAATATTTACAGGGAACGTCTAGTGCGCCACGGGATCCAATCTGAATCTCTCGAACCTGAGTGGTGTTATCAAAACGAGGGCTACTGTTATGCCTAAACTCGAAAATTTTCAATATAATATATGTATTAAATATTAATATATATCCTAAATTGCTAACTCCAATTCTTTAATAAGTAATAAACATAAATAATTAAAAATAACAGACTGTATAGTAATATTCAACAAAGTTGGTGTATTATACAGCATGTTTATTTTAAATCAAATTATTTTACATGGAAATAATATTTTTAATAAATAAATTTATAAATAT
The DNA here is from genome assembly GCF_056956725.1 of Heliconius melpomene rosina. NCBI lineage: Eukaryota > Metazoa > Arthropoda > Insecta > Lepidoptera > Nymphalidae > Heliconius > Heliconius melpomene. Next base: position 15,259,060 of record NC_140407.1, on the reverse strand, counting down.
TTCGATAATACAAATTATACAATATCTCAAAAAAATATTATAGTATTAGAAATCAGAAGCGGTAAAATAAAAACTAAAACAATGTAGAATGGTCTGAGGTTAATATAATTCAAGACTGCCCTGAATTAACAATAAGTCACTTTAATCAAATAGAAATATTAAGTTACTAACAATTTAACAATCGTTACCTTTCAAACATGACAAATATAATAAAATAGAACGAAATCACAGTATCGACACCAACCATCTTCCCAAACGACGACGGGCTCGTAAATTAGGTTATACACGACTAAGCGCTTGTTTTATATGAGTGGGAATGGTAATGGGTATCGACACTACATACTCGTACATCATAATGTTTCTAACAATAAAATTAAGTTTAAAATAAGGCAGTCGTTGCGCAGGAGCCTAAGGCTGTGACTGTAAAAACGGTTTGGATTGTGGGAATTAATTATTTAAATAATTTCCTCGCTCCTATAACGAGGCAATGCGCAGCGTTGAGTTCCACCATTCAACAAGCAATGTCTCCAAATTCGGCGAGAACTGGGGAACGGAAGTGTCTTAACACTAGGTTCCCAGAATCCCTCTGCCTTACAAAGGTTTAAAATGAGATTATAAAATAGGTAATACTTATATTTTAAATTTGTTGCAAAATTGACTTTTTGGTAAAATAAAAAATCTTGTCGTTTTTAGCTATGCTATAAAATGAATAACTAATTATATTATATAACTAATAACAGTTAGCATTTTTGAATATATATATACAACATATTAATTATATTTTTGTGATTGATTTTTATTTAAAATAACACAAATTGTAATCTGTCTTTTTAATATGTAATACAAGTTCAACTCAATAACATATAATTTTATAATATTGTAGTCTTTTATTTTTTTGTCTTTATAATCCTAATGTAGATTGGCAATCTTTTTAACCGACTTCTGTAAGAAAAGGAGGTTATCAATTCGACTGTATTTTTTTTTTTTTTTTTTTTATTTATTTATTTATTATTTTTTTTTATGTTTGTTACCTCATAACTTTTAACTGGGTGGACCGATTTTGATAATTTTTTTTTTATTTGAAAGGTATAGCTTCCCGAATGGTCCTATTTTTTTTTGGTCCATGTCTGACAATGGTATCCATGAGAAAATCACATAAGTCTTAAATTTGCATTATGCATGTGCGCGACTAATAGCCGAATAACTCAATCTCGCGCCAACCGATTTTGATGATTCTTTTTTTATTTGAAAGGATACACTTCAAGGATAATTTGTTGAAAGTTTGGTTAGGTTTCGATTATGGAATCCGGAGAAAATTGAGAAAGTTTGTTTTTTTTGGTCAAAAATTAATTATACTGTAATAGTTACAAGCAAAAACTTGTTAAATTGATGTCAGAAGTGAGATTCCTGATCGTTGCATTTCTTTTCAACCAATCTCAAAAAAGAGGATGTTCTCATTTTCAACCAACTTCAAAAAAGGGAGATTCCGAATTCACCCGAATACTTTTTATGTTTGTTCTTGTCAATATACCAAAATGTAACTTTGCACAAAAATAATAGCTAATTAAATGAAGTTTTACATAGAACAATCACAACCACTCGTTGACAACCACTACCACCACCATCACCACTCGTTCAAGAAGCATCATTTTAAGATCTACCCATCACTAAAAATCGTAAAATAAATTAATTTTTAACAAAAACAAAAACCGACTTCTAACAACGAACTAAAAAGTGAAAAATAATTATATAAAGATTTTATAATTTTGAAGTCGGTGTCAAACTAATGCTACAACACCTTTACTACAATATCTAATTACTAAGCCTGTTTGTTTTACTTGGCACCGACTTCAAAATTATAAAATCTTTATATAATTATTTTTCACTTTTTAGTTCGTTGTTAGAAGTCGGTTTTTGTTTTTGTTAAAAATTAATTTATTGCCATATAAGATGACTTATCTTTCTATAACTTACTGTAACTTGTTACAGTAAGTTACTTAATAATATAGCTCCAGTTCCTGTTCATCAGTTAATGAGTACTTTTTTATACTCCCCATTATTTTAATGCCCTCGACAGCACCACGAACATTTTTTCTTTTATCTCTTCTTTTAAGTGTCTTAAGTCACAAGTCACAAGTCTGCCCCCTCCTTCCGAAGTCTCAGTGATGAGAACCAATTAAAGGGTCTCCAGGCCCATTCCCATGACGCAATGGATGAAAGTACGGAAGTGTCATAATACAGCACAACTACTATACAGTATACAGTATTAACTGAAATTGTGAAGTGTGATGAGCTTTTTCTAAAGATTGAAGACAACCCTGGGGCTGCTAGTATTTAATATAATTGGTATAACAATTAGTAGCTCGGATAATCGCGAATCTGTATAAGAAGGGCCGGATAATCGAGATAGTACTATATTATGTTATAAGGTCTATAGTAGAAAATATTATAATTTAGTAATAATGCATGTTTCTTTATCTCCATTACTTAACAGTTTGTACCTCGAACGTGATTTATTCAAACTACGACTAAACTAGTGGCACAATTATTATGTGTGTCACGTATTTTTAGTATGAAACTAAAACGAAATACCTATTATAATTTATTGAATCAATAAAATTAATTGTGTTAATTTTGCATTAAATAGAGACCGTGTCGCAATAAGACAGTGTGTGAGTGTTAATCGATGGGTGTGGGTTCGGTCCGGCTTGTGGTAAATAATTATTACTGTTTTCTCGCTCTTTTAAGACGAGGTGTGGCGTTGAGTTCCGCAACTCAATACGCTAGTAAGTAAATTAGCTAGAACGTTTTATAACATTGGACGGAACATTGTTTAGCGCGACTGTATCACAACGGGAATATATGGGTTAAGATACTTAGGTAACTTTAATAAAATCATTATATTATGAGAGCAATATAAAAAAAAACAAGAAGGGAATCAACCAAAAAAGAAATAAAAATCCAACATAAAATATGAATAATCAAAAAAATACACATTTATTCAACGAACAAACAAAACAATTACATTACTACAGCAGCCGCTGGCATCGATCTAACAGCTGCAATTTCACTTTCCCGCATTGGCATTTCGTTATATATACCAACCTGGCCGTCCCCGCAGCTATACAAAACACTGCCTTGGCCGTTGGCTGGCAAAGTACCGCCTAGTGTCACCGTGCCAAGGAATGGCATTGAACCAGTAACCGATACTAGACCATCTACAACTAAGCCATCCGCGAAAATGGAGAAGCTGGGAGATGGCAGCAGTGGCATTTGCATGGCGAGTTGGCCTGTGAATTGTCCTGGCATGCCATTTGGCATTGCCATCGGGTTAGCGAATTCTGGCATTATCGCCGCTGGCATACATTGGGTGAAGGCGTGCTGTAGAGAAAAAAAAAATTAAATTGCGTCATAGTGAGTATGTTTAAAACTAATAGTAAAAACCGCCTCGCTCAAATCATTTTATTTTCGCCACTCTGATAGACAAAGCGCAGCGTTTAGTTCCGCCATTTTACATGCAAAGCCTCAAAAATTGCAAGGAATATTTTCCAGGGAACGGATTGTCTCAACACTAGGAGAGGAAAGCTGGACGAAATATTTATATTGTATATAATAATTTAAAAAAATATATACAAACCTTTAAGCACAGCAAATGTAAACAGACAACGAATACAAATTTAGCCTCCATATCTAGTTAGTAAGTACTTTTCTTTATTGATGTCGACTAACCCACTATCCTATATATATTAGACGTTTATCAAGACGCACTATAGTATTTACGTCATACGCGATCGTCTATTACAAAATAATTCCTAATAAATACTGTTTAAAGTAATTGCTAAATTATGGTATTGGTATTGCTATATGTAATTGTAAAAACATCACGAATTTTCTAGCTTCTTTCTTGTGGATACATGTTTTAGTTTAAGAAATTGTTATTTAAATTACTTAATAAATAAATTTATGTAATGAATAAATAATATGTTATAAATATTTTTTACAGGGAAATTGTTACGTTGTGGTAGTGTAATAAGTTACCTATATATTTAAAATTTAATGCCTTATACTGTTTATTTATCTTTAGGTCTTTCTCTAAAAATAACAGGCATGGACGTAGAGAATTTTTTTAAGGGAGAAATCCTTGACTTTAGTTTCGAAGTGATATTTTTGAGTAAATGTAATTTTGTGTTGGAAAAGGTGACCAGGGAGACCAAGGTTTTTGACCAGAATATTCTGATATGGGCACGGCCCGCCCGTTCCCCTTCAACATTTTTAGGATTCCGTACCTCAAAAGGTAAAAATGGAACCCTTACCTATACTGCGTCTGTCAAGATCATTTATCTTGAGATTAATTTTAATTAGTTAAAAAAACTGTAAGTGCTATAAATCTAAAAAGAAAGTAAAGATTTCAATTATTATTGATATCGTGAAATAGATTTTATATACGTTATACGGTTATTATTTTAGAAATAATGGAGAATTGAAAGTTTTATTTCGGGGCAAGATGCCAAGGCGGCGTGCATCGCGAGGTTGCCGACCCACAAATTGGGGAAGATATTTTCGCACTTGGAAACGATTACTTAGATTAATGGACGTTCAAATAAAAAAACTGAACATTGTGCTAGAATTCATTGAGACCATTATGGCACAGTGTCTGATTATCATCGCGACGATAATGAGTGGGATTCCCTCCCGGGGGAACGAACTATTAAAATACCCAATTTCCTGGGATTTTTATCGGACATGCTTATTTTATGCATTATTATTGCTTAAACATATTCATTTTTTAACAGTACATCCATTGTTAATATGTACGAGTATTACTGTTACATATTTTTTTTCTAAAATCAGTTCCCTGGGCTGTACTTAAAAAATCTTGTGTATAAATAATAAATAACTCTTGGCTTCCTATTAGACTTCGCAGGAATACTCATATATTACATATTCTTTACTGTGTGCTGTTTAATCCTGCAACCCCTTTTTACCTAAAAGAACTATTTCAGTTTTTATGTAACTCGTATGATATATATATGTATGGTTTTATTTATCTATATTTTTAAGTATGAGTTTATGTATGTATATTGTATATACACCGCCTACCGTTCTTTCTAAGTATTCCTACACCATCGCTTATAGCGATAACACCGCCAGCTGTACATTTCCTTCTGTTTTTTCTTATATTTCTTTTATTTTCCTGTATTTTTTGTAGTATACAATAAAGTGTATTATTATTATTATAATCTATGTTTAACTATGTATAAATAAACATATAATAAAGCAAACGACAATATAGTATTAAGTAGGTCATTATGCATCAACAGTTAATGACCTATCGTTGATTAAAGTATTGTATTAAACTAAATAATTAGGTGATTTAATAATGGTTGGAATAGACCTGATTGCCGTCGTTCCTGGATTCGTATCCCGAATGCCATTGTTACATATAAAATCATAATTATGTTTATATATTAAAAGTTGTGGCCAGGAGCACAAAGTGTGACTATAAGGGCGACAGGTGGCTTTTCCCACTCGAGGAAATTAAATATTTAATACTTTCATTTCTTCGCTTTGGTGTCGTGGTATATCAATATAATGAAGTTGAAGAGAAGAAATAGGTAAAGTTGTTTCTTCTCTTCTTTTCACAAATCTAATAGAAAAACATCTTTTCATGTTGGATATCCCATTTTTGGTCGAGATATGTAGGCTATATGACATCACTTTCATCGTTTCGATGCACCCTAGGGTACCTTAGCTGTGTTAAAACCTTGGGCACTGTGTCCATACACTTTAATTATTATATTTTAATTTGATTAGGACACAAAACCGTGGTATAAAAGGATGGGTCTTATGGAACTTACGTATTACAATCGAAATTCATAGTTGAGGTTAAAAGTTAGAGTAATGACCAACCTAACGACACTTATCTTTCATTGATAAGATTTTGTACTTCGCGGTTTATAAACATTTATTTACATAAGCCTATAAGTTTTTAAATAATAAGAAACATTATGTGTAACACTGAGGCCGTCGTGGTCCGGTGGTACAAGTGTGTGACTAAACGCGACGATTGCGGGTTCGAATTCCAATCGGGGAAACTCTGCTCTGGTACCAAGGCATAGTGCGGCGTTGAATTCCGTCACTCAAAATTTAAGAATAAGTAAATAAATTTAATAAACATTTTAACCATTTCAGAAAAAATAATTTCCGCTGCTTAAAACGTAATAAGATTAACCTAACATTTTAGACATTTAAAGCTTCCTTCCTATTTATCAGCCATGCTTAAGTGTTCTCCGAACAGTAAAACTAACCGACGGTGATTAACCTATATTGTGTTTACGAGAAATGTCGTAACGCGTTCCTTGTTCTTAGATTTTAATTATTTATTTTTGAGCGTTTTACAGCCTTACTGTTATAGTATTATAGATTAACTAGTTGTCACCCGAACTTTTATTTGTGTGGACTATATATATAGGTAAAATAGAAACTTCCGGATTTTTTTATTTTTTTCGTAGAATTTTTTTAAAAAAAACTTCGAAGTACTATGACTCCTTTACACTCCCTCACAGGCCAAAAGACTTAAGTTAAATTTGGCCTTTCAACTTTAGTGGTTCATATTATTAAACATTATAACTTAATATTAAACATGAAAACTTCGAATGCTTTGCAGCCTTTTTTATAGTGATAAAAAGCCACCTCAAATTAAATAAATCCGAATTTAAACGAAAAAAGAAAATCTCTAAATTTATCTAAAAAAAAGTTAAATTAAAACTATTACACATTAAAATATTCCCAACTATTTAACTAAAAACCACCACAAAGCAAAACGACACATAATTAAAGCATCAACACATCAGTCTAAAGCCAGTTCGCGATGTGGCTGGGCGTCCTGTTTCTCATCGCGGGCGCGGGCGCGATCACGCGCGATCAGTTCTACCCTCACGGCCATGGCGTGGACCAGAGGCTGCCACGAGGTTCCTCGGTTTCTTCACCGGAAATTAAGCTGAACGTGCCCATTTTGTTCTTTGGAGAGACATACGAAAATATATATGTAAGTTAGCTTTTGTTTTTTTTAATTGCTAAGTTTCGTAGGGTAGGATCAAATTTTTGATTAAGTTAGTCAGGTTTGATTGTATATAGCAGGGTAGGAGAAGTGATAGTACACTCCGTTCTCATAACTTTCCGCCCAATTTTAATACATTAAGTACGTGTTTAGTGCCGGTGGTTTTTGTTAAATTGTTTCATGTCATTTCAAAAAAATGAGTAATTCAGAAGTAAAAGTTAATTGAAATAATTTGGAGCTTATCCTAATATTTTTTTCTCTATTGTAAATAGAGTGAGATTTTATCAAAAAATCTTTTTAAACATTGTTTATTATCTGTTAAATTCGAATTCCTAGCCTATGTAAATGCCCAGTATCAAAAGCTGACGTAGAATAATGACCCCATCAGTTTTCTTCGAAATGATATCATAATATTGATAAATGTAAAATATTTTAATAACGAAGATAAATAAATTTACCATACTTCGTCTTTTAGAAACTTTTGAAATCTTTAAGTTACTTTTTAGTTTAATTTAAAAAAAAACATTTTGTATTAAAGATGACATGCTATAATAAAATTATAATTGTTAATAAATAATTAGTACGTAAGCTATCGATTATTTATTTTGATAATAAAGATTCTTATTTTTGGAAATGATACACATTTTTACGTCCCACTGTTTCTCAGAAATAGTTTGGGTAAAGTGTCGACGAAAATAAAGAAAGTGGAAATCCCGAAATACAAATAATGAACGGACGTTTGTTTATATTATATGCATTTTTACTATCGCACGCCGTCGTGTGCCAAATGTATTTATTTTGTCATTGCAAGCTAATAATATATGAAAGTTGGGTATAATTTAGAAATGAGGTGACCTTAGAAATTATTTTCTAAATATATAAAATATTAATGTTATCTATATATCTCGTATATATTAATATCTCTAAGTCAAAATGCTTGTCAACTATAAACTCCGAAATGTCACATATTAAAGTGTTCTGACTTAAAAGATAAGATAATTTTTATCTTAATTATTGATGTATTTTTTATTTTAATAGCAAATTTAGTTTAATATGGTCCTATACCAAGAGCCAATGATTGCCAGACCTTCGTTCTTTATAAAACCTGAAAGTTTCTTAAACTTAAATGTCGGTTAGTGGTTTGGCAGTTAGTTAACTAAGGTGTATGAAATAGAACTTTATATATGTAAAACTGTAACAATAAAGGATTAAAGGTTCCAGAAAATATAACTCATATGGTTCTTTTATAACTTTGTCAATTTTGTTATATTATAATTATGTAATTTATTTAAGCAAATTCATATACAATATGATGAAGCGTTCGCAAAGTCCACATATTTTCTATTCAAATTATTTCTTTTATACATATGTATTATGGTACTTAGAAGGTTAAAAGGCGGTGGTATCAAAAAATTTCAAATTCAAATCTTTGTATGCTAATCCTTACTTCCGTTATTTACACGTGCTCGAGTTAATTGAAATGGAACAACGTCCGAAATTATAATTGTTAGGACAATAGACAGTGTATTAGATAAAACAAACAAATTAGGTTTGTTCATTTCTAATGGTCGTCATTTATTAATGAATAATTTATAATTACCTAAAGAGGTTGGCAGGAAGCGGATGGTTCCGAAGAGATTTTTATGTAAATTTAAGTCATAATTTTTTCAGCTTTATGATGCAGGCACCTAGTGATAAGATACTCTGTTTTCCGTTTCCGAATCCAGGGTATTACGTGTTACATGACAAAATTCAACCAAAAACCATCTTACTCCGGGGAATCACTCTCAGTAAGAATCGAACCCACAACCAATGCGTTTACAGTCGGCCACTGTGCCACTGCGACATTATTACGCCCTACATTAGTTTGATCTAATATCAATAACTTTAGGACTAATCAGAAGTCATTGCCCGAGTGTCCTCCGCCCACGTGTTCCGCTGCACTCTTATCAAAATTGCACTAAATGAAGATTCGCAAAATTAATATTAAATTATTTACCATTGTTAAAATAATTCTATATTTTATTTTATTTACATTCACGGTTCTTCCTTATACAATGCTGTATTTGAGAGCTTGTTCGTAGTACATGTCGATAGATTCGATGACAGATGATTGTTTTGTGATATCGTTTTTAGGGTTCCGTATCTCAAAAGGTAAAAACGGTACCCTTATAGGATCGCTTTGTTGTCCATCTGTCCGTCAGTCTAGTCCATTAATCTTGAGAACGCGTGGAGGTATGAAGCTGAAATTGACATCAAATATTAGGTCTATCTTTAAAAAAATTACTGAAAAATGAATGAAACTTAAATCAAATCACAAAAGAAGAACATATTGACCTTGTTAAAAATTAAACTGTAATTGTATGAACTATAACACATTTGCAAATAAGTAACTTAAATATACAAATATTTTATAATAATTGTTATGATAAGTGTAAATTTTTATAATAAATAATAATTAGGTAATCTGGACTGTGGGAACCTGTCATTTAGTCAACTATTTCAGTCGAATATTTTAATAAAAAAAATAACAATTAGAGTTAAACGTGAACATCTACAAAGTAGTATGAAGAGAACTATTATTATATACTTTATTTTTAGTTAAGGCATTATGCCGTATATTGCATGGGAGGCAGAGGGCATCTGGGATCTAGTGTTAAGATATTCCATTCATATAAAACACTGCCGTTCCTCTCTTTCCGATTTCTGGAGGCATTGCATGTTGAATGGCAGAACTCAGAGGCGTGCTTTTACCTCGAAATATTAAATATTTAATTTTCTCGAGAACTCACAACTTGTTACGTATACAGTCGCCCTCATCCTTTTTTTTCCAAAAAAAAAATAAGTAAAAGGCCAAATATCTACATAGTATCAACAGGACTATTATAATATTATGAATGTATTATATTTAGCTTAGAAATTTTTGTGTTGTTATCTGAAGTTAAGCAAATGTCAAGACCTCAGTAGGTGCCTAAGCATTCGATATTGTTATCGGTGGGGTCACAGCGTGTGTTCTCGTACCTAATCAAAAAACATATTTTACTATGTAAGTATACTTACTTAATAATTATTACGCAAGAGATCTGTAATAATTATACAATACTAGCGGACGCGCGCAGCTTCACTTGCGTATTTAGGGGGTGAATTCTAATAACCCATGAAACATATATTCAATGAAATATTTTTAAGAGTCTAAATTTCAAATTTTATAAAAATCGGTGGCGATTTAAAGATTTTTCCATACAAACTTTCAACCCCTTATTTGCACCCTTAGGGGGTGAATTCTAGAAAACCATGAAACACGTGTTCAATTAAATACTTTTAAAAATCTAAATTTCAAATTTTATTAAAATCGGTGCAGATTTAATTTTTTTTCCATACAAACTTTGAACCCCTATTTCACCCCTTTAGGGTTAAAATTTTTCAAAATCCCTTCTTAGTGGATGTCCAGATTACGAAAGTAAACATCTGTCCAAATTTCATGTTTCTACCATTAGCGGTTACTGCTGTGCGTGCGTCTTACCTCAGTCAGTGAGGACAAGTCCTTTTATATATATAGATTTACACAATATGTCTATAGGTATAGGCACTGAGAGTAATTTGAGTGCCTGTCTACAGGCAAAATCTCTAGAATTCGGCGGAAAGTGAGGAATGGAGTGTCTTAACACTAGGTTCCCTCTGCCTACCCTCGTGTGTGCGGGATATAGCGTGAAGCTAACTTATTTTTTTATTATTTTTATTACCCGCTCTTATAATACGAAACGTGGCATTGAGCTTCGCCATTTAACACAATCTCCGAATTCGGCTAAAAATTAGAGAACGGAGAGCCTTAACATAAGGTTCCCTCTACCTAACCTGCTATGCTGAACTATTTGAGATCTAAAAACATAATATATATTTATGTATTAATAAATATTCTTATAAACGTATCAAGTAATTTAAATTAGCACTTCATTGTTGATTTTTTGCTAGTCATTTTTAGTTTTATGAATTGGAAAGACTATATGAGTATAAAAAACTAAAATATTTTATCTTTAGCTGCATTCAGAACATTCATACCTCCAACTATGTGTTCTGTCTTATGCAACTATAGTCTTAGATAGTCGCTTCGTGCTCAATATGAAAAAAATAGGTTAAATGTGTTAGCTTAAGATAAAACTAATTTTATAAAATGTGTTTTTTTTTTATATTTCAGGTAAACAATTATGGAATATTATCATTCAGGGCAGACATACCAAGTTTCCTCAATGCTGAATTTCCTCTGCCGTATCCATCGATAGCAGCATTTTACTCCAACGTCGACACTTCAGAATCTGGCGAGGTATACTATAGAGAAACAAACGAGTCTCACGTATTAACCAAAGCAGAAGATATTGTGCAGAATAACTTCCACGATTATTACGATTTTAGACCAACAAGTGTTTTCATAGCCTCGTGGATAGACGTGACGTACGCGAGCAAGCAATGGCAAGACCGCAAAAATAGCTTCCAAATAGCAGTAATAAGCAATGGCACAGAATCTTTTGTGCAACTCTTGTATCCAGAGAGAGAAATACAATGGGTACAAAAGGAGACTCGGCCCGGCAGCTTGCCAGATGCTAAAGCTCAAGCTGGTTTCATAGCAGACGATGGGCGGCTTTTCACTTTAAGAGGCTCTGGTAGTCATCAAATAAGAAATGTTGTTTCGTAAGTTTAGTATATATAATACATCGTACTAAGCTTACTATTTAGACTAAGTTAAATTAAGTTTTTATTAACTAACTTTTAATATTTTAGGTGGTCGAATACACAAGAACCAGGAATATATCTTTTTCGGGTGGGAAATATCTCAATAAACGGCACTGTGGCTGTACCAGACCAGTATGATGAAAATGAAGTTGAAATTGAAGAAGAGACCAAAACTTGTGCGCAGAGTGGTCCGAGCGTTTGCCACTTGCAGGCAAAATGTGTAGATTATCAAGCTGGAATATGTTGCCAATGCAATGAGGGCTTTTATGGAAATGGAAAATCGTGTATTAAAAACGATGTACCATTGAGGGTACACGGAAAGTTAAATGGTATTATAAACAATGTAAATCTTAATGATGTTGACATCCAAGCGTACATTGTTTTAGCCGACGGAAGAACCTACACGGCACTTTCACAGGCACCACAGTCTCTAGGAAGTAGTCTACAGCTTTTAAACACTCTAGGGGGAGCTATTGGATGGTTGTTTGCCAAACCATCCGGCTTAGCTAAAAATGGATATCAACTGACGGGTGGCTTTTTTAATCATACAGCTGATATATACTTCCCTGAAACTAAAGATAGAGTAATACTTAGCCAAGAATTTATTGGGCACGATGTGTTTGATCAATTGACGTTGGACGCAGATATACGTGGTACTATCCCAAACGTACTCCCCGGTACTAGGTTGGAGATAACTGAATTCGAGGAACAGTACACTGCTATAGATCCTGGACAAATACACAGCGTTTCAAATCGTATATTTACAAATAAAATAACAGGTCAAAAATATGAGCAAATAGTATCTCAAACATTTGTATTCAATCCTTGCAAATATGCACCACCCTCAGAGGAAGATTCAGCCCCGTTAACGTTGAAAGTCATTAAAAATTATCTGGGGTATGAATCCAGGGATAACATTGTTAGATATGGTTCTAGCAATAAAATAATTTCTAATGACCACCTAGATCCATGTGTTGAGGGACGTGATTCATGTGGTCCGCATAGTACGTGTGTTGCAAGAGGTGATTCGTTCGCTTGTGTATGTCAACCAGGTTTCACTAGTATTTACTATGGAGAGTCAAATATTTGTGTAGATATAGACGAATGTGAAGCATCCACTCATAACTGTGATGTAAACGCTGACTGTTACAATTTCGATGGTGGATTTCAATGTAAATGTCATGATAGTTATGAAGGAAATGGTGTTACTTGCAACTATGTATCACGCTGTCGGGATAAGATCTGTGATTCCAATGCACAGTGTATAGATAACCCAGCCGAAGAAGCTTTTTGTGTGTGCAAGCCTGGTTATACTGGAGATGGTCAAAGATGTTGGCGGGCTGTCGAATCTTGCAATTGCTCTCCTTATGCTCATTGTAGTTTTTATGAAGAATCTAATAGTTACCGATGTGAATGTAATCCAGGATATATAGGCGATGGAAGCTATTGCATTGAAGATATTGACCAACAAAGAGAAATAACAGAAAGGTCAAAACCAGAGCCAGAAGAAGAACAGGTATCAGAACAGGTATCAGAACAGGTACCAAAACAAGGACTAGATCAGGATCGAAAATCACTTCCGGATCAACACCAAGTATTAGAACCAGAACCATATCCCCAACAAGGACAAAATCCACCACAAGAGCAATATCCCACACAGGAACAATATCCCTCACAAGAACAATATCCCCCACAAGAACAATATCCACCACAAGAACAATATCCCCCCCAAGGACAATATCCCCCACAAGGACAATATCCCCCACAAGGACAATATCCCCCACAAGAACAATATCCCCCCCAAGGACAATATCCCCCACAAGGACAATATCCCCCACAAGGACAATATCCCCCACACGAACAATATCCCCCACAAGGACAATATCCACCACAAGAACAATTTCCATCACAAGGACAATATCCCCCACAAGAACAATATCCCCCACAAGAACAATATCCACCACAAGAACAATATCCACCACAAGAACAATTTCCATCACAAGGACAATATCCCTCACAAGAACAATATCCAGGGCAAGGACAATATCCACCACAAGAACAAAATCCATCACCAGAACAAACACCGGAAGCTGATCACGTTACAGAACCTGAGTCTTATCCATTATCTGAATATGAACCTTCGCAAAGCCATGGAACCGTAACAGAAGAAGTTACAAAACCCAATAGAGTAGTTGTTAATACTCCGGACCCAACCACTCCACTTGCCGAGGCTGAGTATAATGAGACATATGTGTTGCCACATTGTGATGTCTATGGATGTATTTGTCCACCTGGCTATTCACTTACCAAATATGAAGAAAATGATTTATGTCGTATAGATAGCTATACCGAACCAGAAGTAGATGAAAATGGCGATTCTTCAAGTAAGTTTGCACATTCTACTAATTGAAGGCTACTAAGAAAGCCATACATACCCGTATTGTTAAAGCAACTGTATGTGAAGGTAATTCTGACTAACTTTAAGGAATGCTTAAAAATGATTTCTCTTATATAATTTTTATTGTTTTCAGTTACATGTTCTGCTGATGCTGATTGTCCACCAAATGCGATATGTTCGTTTTTATCTGATTCATACTTGACAAATGATCAAACTATAGGCCACTGTGTTTGTCCTGAGGGATATGAAGGTGACGCTTACGAGTGCATTGAACGGTCAGGGTCAAGTTGTTCTTGCGGTCCCAACGCGCACTGCGTTGGAACAGCTGCCGCGGAGCTCATCTGCGTTTGCGATTCTGGATACCACGGTGATGGATACAGATGCCGACCTAACTTCAGTTGTACTAATAATTCAGATTGTGAATACAATGCAGAATGTCGACCAGAAGACAATACCGGGGAATATGTATGTCAGTGCATTGAAGGTTTTGTTAAAGATGAAAATGACGCTTGTATACCAGATGGACAATTGTGCAATGGAGCCGTGTGTGCAGAACATGCGTCTTGCTTGTTTGATACAACATTAGAGGTCAATTATTGTCGTTGTGATGAAGGTTTCGAAGGTGAAGGTATTTCCAAATGCGTACCATTAGGCAAAACCTGTGATGTTGCAAATGACTGTAATCCTAATGCAGTTTGTACACCAACTGAGTCGACTTATCAGTGCATATGTCGGGAAGGATATTCAGGAGATGGGTATAGGTGTGATCCCGAATTAAACTGTAAAACTAACATCTATCTTTGCGATATTCATGCTTCGTGCCTGAAGACGAGAAACGGCTATGAATGTGAATGTAACACAGGGTACAATGGCAACGGGACTAACTGCGAATTAAATCCTAGACAGGCCGGAAACTTTTTAGTAGCAAGTGACGGAGCATCAGTTTATCGTGTGCCTTTTAAAGTAACTCCCAGAGAATTCGCAACTCCATTTAACAGTGCCATTTATCAGATAGCCGTTGGCATCGACGTTGATTGTTTGACGGGAAAAATCTATTGGGGTGATGTCGGTGGGGGAGCAATAAAGAGAGCTTCGTATGACGGTTCCGACTTTGAACAATTTTTACCATATGGTAAGCCCCTTTTTGAGCATTTTTTGTATAATAGTTAACTTCTTTTTTTTTTAAATATTTTAATTGTTTTCGTATTTTTAGATGTTCAGTCGCCGGAGGGGCTGTCAGTAGATTGGGCAGCGAGAAATATATTTTGGACAGACTCAAAGAAACTTTCAATTGAAGTAGCAAACTTAGACACTAAAATAAGAAAAGTATTATTCCGTAAAGAGGGTATACTTAACCCTCGTGGCATTGCAGTGCATCCAGGAAAAGGGTATATAAGATAATTTTTTGGCATATTAATAAATATTTAAAGTTAATTTTTCTTTAATTTTATCATTAGATTATTGGTAGGAAACTTCTCCAGATATAAATAAATATTATATAATCTTTTTCTACATCTTTTATAGTTAACATCTACCTTTTAAAAATTAATATTATTAATTTATTACAGTAAAATATTTTGGACTGACTGGAATCGCGGTGGGCCTAAAATAGAGTGGGCTAACATGGACGGTTCACAACGTGGCATCTTCCTAGACAAGACTGAAGTGAAACTGCCTAATTCTTTAGCAATTGATTGGTCTAGAGACAGGTTGTGCTTCACAGACGCTGGTTTCTTTAACATAAAATGTGTTAGCATCGATACGTTGGAAAGTGAAATAATTGCCAGTAACTGCTCCTATCCATTTGGTTTGGCAATCAATGGTGACAATTATTATTGGAGTGACTGGAAAACGTGAGTATCTTACAAGTTTAAATCACAAAAAAAAATAAGTTTTCTGAAAATTGGCAATATGTATAATAGAAATATTAAAAAATCTGATTCACACTGTATCCCGTACACAGCAGGGTAGGCAGAGGGAACATAGTGTTAACACACTCGGTTCTCCACTTTCCGCCGAATTCTGAAGGCATTCCGTGTTAAGTGGCGTAACTCAGCGCCGCGCTTTTGCCTCGTTACCAGAGCGAAGAAACGGATAAATTTAAGAAAATATTTCCTTTCTTCGCGTGGGGTTTGCACACAACCATCGCGTTACAGTCACTCCCTTGTAGGGGGGCACAAGGCCCGCCACGACGGATAGAAATATAAACCGATTTTTAGGGAAATTTCACGAAGATTGTCATTTAATCGATCGGGGGAAATATCTCACTAAGTGAGAATTATACTTGTAACTATAGACAAATATAATATCATAGATACTAGTAACTACATATGTAAATTTCAAAATCTTATCCCATTTTTTTAACATTTAGGTTAAAAATAGAATATATAAACAACTTAACGCAGCTCAAAGGGCAAGTGCCTATTGCGACAGCCTCAAGACGTTTGTACGGTGTCACTGTAGCCCCAGAATCCTGCCCAGCTCAGAGTAATATCTGTCAATATAGAAACGGTCAATGTGAACCAGATCAAATATGCCTCCCCGACGGTCAAGGAGGAAGGACTTGCGTCGGCGGGGATGCCAATTAAATTTTATTTATATGATATAATAATTTTATTTTCACTGAATAATTTTATTGCCACAGAAAAATAAGAACAAAACGCTTTCACTATTTATATAGATTTTTTTGTTAGTAATAGAAACGGAAATCATATAGCTTCTCTATTATATCCCAGCCGAGGGTTTTTATATACATTTTTTTTGTAATTATATAAAATCTACATATTATTTATTACCATAGATTAGTAATAATAAAAAATGACACACTTTATATAATTTTTTTTATCTGTACTTAAGAGGTGCCAAAATGAAAAAGGTAAGAATAAAATCTTTAATGTTATTTAATAATAAAATGAAATAAAACTGAATAAGTGTTAATTATATATATTTTAATTTCAAGAGCTAATTTCATACATGTGTATTAAAAGAAAATAACAAGCAAAATAACCTGTATAAGTTATAGCTATATACTACGAGTATATAAGCTATTTTTACAGATATTAAAAAATATATACATATTCAAAAGAAACTAAATCACATGAGTGAATACAGCTTAGAAACTAAACTATTTAAATAGTAACATTATACAGTGCTAATGTTTTATTTATAAAACAATGACCTTTTTATTGTAAAATGTAAATATATCACTTACAAAAAATTCTATTGTTTTTTTATTCATTATCTATTGTCTTAAAGATTTTTAAATATTGGATGTTAATAATAGAATTAACTCAAACTTTTTTTAGCTTCACGCTGTATCCCACACATAGCAGAGTAGGCAGAAGACCTGGGAGCCTAGTGTTAGGGCACTTCCCTAATTTGCGCAGAATTTTAGAGGTATTGCGTGTTGAGCGGTACAATTCAATGCCGCGCCTTACGCTTTCGCCTTATTACCAGACCGATGAAATAAAAAACATTTCAACACCCCCAGTAGGAGCCAAACTACAATCTCAAAATTTTCAACATATATTAGAAAATGTATATAATCAATGGTTATTATATAGTCTGTGGAAATTTTATGTGTTTTCTTAAATATTTTATTATCTTTAGTGTGAAAAAATTAATACATTTTAAAGTTGGTTGAATATTTATCAATATTTCTGAGTAATATTTAAGTAGTTTCTTTATTATTTAACATCCATTATTAATAATAAATCATAATTCTTTTTCTTTAATATATTATCTGTATTGAAAAATAACATTTTAGTATGAATTATATAAAATTGTTAGTGTTAAGATTCTTATAGTTCAAATTTAATTTATTAAATAGAAAGTTATACAATTTTAAGTCAATTATAATACTACAAAAAATATTATATGCTAATTACTATATTAAATATTTCATAATCATTAAAGTAAACAAGACAAAATTAAGAACAAAAAAAGACAATTATGTTTTTAAAATTTGTAATTATTTATCCTCTTATCTGTTTGGAATGACTGGTATTAATTTAGTAATAGGTAATCTGGTAAATTTTTAATTTAATATATTTATTTGTAATGAATTGGTATAAAAAATTACCAAAGTAGGTATTTCTTTATTAATTTCCATACTTATTTAAGCATCTAATAATAATAAAAAAAAATTAGATTCATTTATTATATAAAGCTACATACATATCTAAATTACTTTTGCTTTAATTTTTTTATTTGAATCTCGTTACTATTGTAGCTATTGAAATATAGTTTCTCAAAATTACTCAAATTACATAATTGGGATTTACCTTTTATAGATTCTTAGTTTCTTAGTATAATCAAATAAGAACATTATTAAATCTCATTTAGCCCCATACATCTTCTGTACGACCAAATTTAAACACAAGGGATCCTCCGAAAATGAATGCATTTTGAAGAAACAAACTAACTCCAGGCCAAGTGTGTTTACTGCTACCTGTTAAATGTAAAAAAATAATTTTGTTTAGCTTCATGCTGTATTCTGTATACAGCAGGGTGGGCAGAGGGATACTAGTATTGACACACTTTATTTACTCCCGGCAAATTATAGAAGCATTGCGTGTTAAGTAGCAGAAATCAAACATGCGCTTGGTCTTGTTACCAGAGTAAAGAAATAAAAATATTAAATGATTGAATTCCTTGAGTGGAATCAAACCCACAATAGTCGCGTTTACAGTCCACACACTGGTGGTGGTGGCACTGCACCATGACGGCATCCCACAATATATAAAAAGATATTTTATCTTATGAAAAGGCTGTTGCGGCGCAGTGGCACAGCATGTGACTGTAAAAATTCAAATTCAACATATTCTTTATTCAAATAGACAATTATTATAAGCACTTTTGAATCGTCAAATGAACATATGAACAAAAAGCTACCACCGGTTCCGAAGGCAGTTCTGCTGAGTAGAGCTGGCAAGAAACTCAGCAGTTGCTCTGTTGAGTTTACAACAACTCAACAGTTGTTGTAAACGCAACGTTTGTGGGTTCGATTTTTACTTTATCGGAATAAACATATTTTTTCACATCAAGTCAATCAATCAAACAAATTTCAGCTTTATAATATTAGCATTTATTTGTATACATGATGAGTTGATGTGTTTGTCCTTACCACAGCAAGGAAATGAAAATAATTCAAAACCTCAAATGAAAATCAAAACCGAAAACTGTCTTCAGCCTTAAAAAAATATTATTTAGTTAACTCTTTTGGAAATATAAAAGTAACATTACCTGCATTTACATAGTTAGCAAACAATATCCAGCATGCTGCTATCAAAGAGGCAAAACCTACTACGAAGCCTAGGAATAGCCAGAGTCGAGCTCCACGAGGTCCCATACAACCACCTGTGTAGGTTTCTCCTCTTACCTGAAATATGTAATAATTAATTACTATTAATGATGTTGTGGTGCAGTGGCACAAAGTGTGACTGTAGAAGCAACTGATTGTGGTATTGATCCACTCTCGAGGAAGTGAACTATTTATTTACATTTAAATTTTCATTTCTTCACTCTCCTGTCAAGGTACTAGTAACCTAAAACCAATATTTTTAGTTTTTTATTTATATTATGTGGATTTGTACATGCTAGTTTCAGAAATGCCTTTATTTATTTAAATGCAGTTTTTATTATTATATTTTGGGAAATTTCTCTTAACATTTTTGTTTGTTTTATATTTAGTTCATAAATGAAAAAGTACTGTATTTATATTGAACAAATAATGTTGTTAACATAATTCTTTTATTAAATTGACTGAAACTTTAGTTTGCCATTGCTATTGTCTTTAACACGATAATGTGTTCTTAGAACACAAAAGTAACTCAAATTAGTAAATAAATTATTGTATAGTTTAGTATAGTCATCATATAATTATTGTATAGTCTATAAATATTTTTTTTTTACTGAGTGAGTAACTGATCTGACAGACATATCCCAGCTAAGTAGTCCTACTAGAAACTTAGTACTTGCCCCAACCTTCACTAAATCTCTTTATCAATTATAATTTTATTGAGCTTAGCAGCGTGTTGTGTGCCAGAAGGACATATTAATATATAAAGTAATTGTTCCATTTATGAACACTATACAGAACATGCCCCAAACATGGGGCAGGGCATGTCAACATGCCCCAAACAATCACCAAAAACAGTCAAACACTGAACCGCGGCCCTATTCTGGGGTATGATATATACAGGGGCTGTATATGTAATCGCTTTTACCAAATTCTCTTCAGAAACATGAAAGTAACTTCATAAGACTATAATAAAAAAAAGAAGTAAAAAAATTAATACCTGAGCGTTAGAAACAGAGTTGACCATAAGTAGTGATAGAGTAGCCATCACTCCACACACATGAGCCGCATTGGGTAGGTCACCAGGATAAACTGATGCTGCATCAATGATGAACCACCATCCAGTGAAAAACTGGAATATTGAAAATCAAATGATAAAAAAAATATAGATATTTGTTTTCCTTTGTGTCGTTACTCATTTCACCAGCAATTATTCTTTTACTAGTAATTAATCCACGCAAATGCAATAGTATGATAAATAAATATATCTTTTTCATTTCATTACGTAAAATATTTTTTAAAGAAGAAATTAAACGATCAAGTTAAAGAAAGTGATTCATCAAGTACAAACCAGTAGACCAGCAAATATTGATGCTAGAATGTTCCGCTTTTCTCCACTTTCGAACCAAACGCAGCTTGGCATAGTAATATTATCGAAGCAGCTCATTTTGGAATTAGATTTTGAAATTACGAAACAATAATATAATTTAATCAAAAATCGCAAAGCAAATTTATTTGACAATACACGGACAATAACAGAATACGTCAACGTCAAAACATAAAGGGTCCACAGATAATAGTTACACATATTCAGATCAGTACCTTATACTAAAACTATATGTAATTTAAATAATGATCGTAATTTAATTCAGTTTATTTCTAAAGGTTTTCAAAGAATACATATTTTGAAACAAGTTGTATTAAGAATGTTTCAAGACGAAAAATGACCAGAATAATAATGTAATTTTACATTTTAGGCATTTTGTTTTCGACGAATAAATAAATAACCATAAATACATTTCGTTTTCTTATGTATGCTTTTTTTTCCATCAAGATTTGTTGAATTAATATAAAAATAAAACCAAAAATGGACAATTTAAAAAAATAACTGTTCGAACACTATTACTATAATACAATAGTTTCATACTTACTCAAAGTATTAACTACGTGACCGGCGACAGTCATAATAGTGAAAAATTCTATTTGCGCATTTACTCTTTGAATTGTTTTATAAGGGTACCCAAGGAACAATGAGTAGTGCCAAACGACTATCGAAGAATCTCAGTCATCCGAATTTTTCTTTAAAACAAAGTCCCTCATTACTCAGCCACGGCTTCCCTTCAATAGCAATTTATCGTTCAACTTTTTACAGTCATTTATTCTGGATACAGGATAACAATTGGATAGATATAGTAATTATTATTTTATTTAAAAAAAATGTTTATTGCTTATTTAAGATGAATAATAAAAATATTATCCATTTTTATACATATATTAACAGTTATAACATGATTTAAAATCTAACTTAAAACATATCTCATGTATTAAACAGAGTGATTAGTTTCTTTATTTTTATGTCTAATGTCTAGTATCCAAGGAATAGGTATATGCAATTAAAAAAAACTCTCAACAATGTGACAATTATAAATATTTTCTTTAGGTTCTTACATAAAAATAATTTACAGTAAAGAAAACCTAATGCTGTTAAAACACTTCGTTCTCTATAAAAGCTCGCTTATTAGGTATAGCACGGGAGGCAGATTGACTACTGCCTCCATCAATAAGTATCGCTGTATCCCGCACGGAGGATGGAGGGTCCATTTGCCTAACTATGCTACACCTAAGACACTCCGTTCCCCATTTTCTGCTGAATTTCGAAGTCATTGCGTGTTGAGTGGCGGAACTCAACGCTTCCTCGATTCCAGAACGAAGAAGAAATGAAAATATGAAATATTTTATTTTCTCGAGTGGGAATCCCATTACGCGACGGGCATTACAGACACACTTTGTGCCCCTGTGCCACTGCCAGTAATTTTTTTGTAAATGTTTGTAAATTCTATAAGTACATTACTCTGTGTAAATGTGAAAGAAATTAATAATTGAATGTAGTTTTAGGGTACGCGGTGTCTCCCATCACATCCGGGCAACCTGAAATTCGCTATTTCCTGTTTTACCTTGATTTACGACGTTTATAGTTTTCAGAAAAGAATTGTGCGATATAGCGATTAACAAAATACAATTTATATTTGTAATATTAGTGACAATTTCAGTACTCTTCGTTTATTTCTTTTTTTGTCATTAAAATTGTTTCGTCTTTAATGTACTTCTTTATTAATTATAATTAAATTATAGGTATATTTTTTCTCTTTATATTTATTTACGTTTAAAAAAAATAATGTATGAAATTTATAAAAAAAAACTTTTTATTAATTTAATTTTTAATCGTGTTATTTTCTGGCTTTGCTTGCCTCTTGTGGAGCATTTGGTGTTATATATTTTGAGTGTACCGTACCGAATTTGCATAATAAAAAAAGTTTAATTACAAAACATTATTCAGCTTGTAACCATAACATAGTCTTCCCGATTTTTTTCGTCTAACGATACATATCGTTAGACGAAAAAAATCGGTAAAACATACATATGTTTTTCGTGTCTAGAACGTACTACTACTAATAGGTAAGTTAATATGTACTAATAAAAAAATATATGGACCAAAAGTATGAAATAAAGTTTAATATTACAGGAGGGCGTGTAATCTTCGTGGCATTGTGGAATTTTCTAACCGCACAGCACGTCACAAACTTAAATATCATCCACACCATCTGGATACGTGGCATTCCGGTCTACCCGCGGCAGTGTTTCCAGGTTGGTACGATATGAGTACCTTTAAAAAGCGCGTCTATCTCCACCTCAAAGGCCGGCAACGCACCTGTAGCTCCTCTGGTGCTGCACGGGGTCGTGGGCGGCGGTGATCACCATCAGGTTACCCTAACGCTCGTTTGCCTTGTCCTTTTACCATAAAAAAAATAAAAAATAATTGTGCATCTAGTGGCGTTGGCCTTCGTACCAGAGATGGTTCTGAGTGGGAATTGAACCCACAACCGTCGCGCTTACGGTCACATACACTGTGTCACTGCGCCCGAACTGCCTCAATTATGAATATCTTGATATTACAGAATATTATTTTAATATAATAATGCCAACAAACCCAATACATATACATCCATTTTTAGAACTAAACTTTTCCAATACAAAATACGATTTTTTTTCTAGTACAGTACGATCGACGAGTAGTGGCCTACCTGAAGTTAGCTGATTTGACTTTAGGACTATTCTGATATTTCATTATTTCCTTCCCTGGTGAACAACGCGCCAAAGTCAGAAAACCTAATTTCAAGGCAGCCAAGACTCGTCGGCAGTACTATACCAATACTGACCACGATGATAGGGGGTCCCCATAGATTTTAGCTTCTAGCTACTACGTGACTCGCTTACAGCTGACTTACTTAGGATATTTATCTATTTTCTTACGTTTACTTTAAGTGAGATGTCACTTAAACGCAAATGGTTTTGGGTGGAAATGTATTGTATCGTTTTAGGAGCCGAATTTCTGTAGTAATAACAGTATTGGATTGGATCAGATTGTTTTTTATTTCGTTTTGTAAGTAAAATAATTGATATAATTTAGAATTATGTATGATCTATAATTATTATTAGAATTAATTTCCATTACGGAGTGATTGACAGACAGCGCACAGAAACTATTTGGAAATAGTAATTTAACATGATATAAATGTATAAAGATGATAATCTTTTAAATATACAAATAGTATTTCTAAGAGGATGGGCTAAATTTTGAAGTTAACACATTTTATCAGAACCTAAGTCAACCTAAAAATACAAACATACATACATATACTTACAAATACGTGATATATACTGTCCTATCCAGAATTACAACCCATAACAAACGTCGTACATCAAAATAGCTGAAATTCTAAACCGTCCTAGCTTCCATTAACATCATTTGGGTCAGGCTATCACATATACCTACCTAAGAGTAATAAAACTAAGAATTTTTAATTAGTCTAAAACAACTTTGTCACTTGGAACATCTTCATGGAATTCGGCAGTAAAGACTTTATAGCTCGTGCTCGTATCACCGAGCCTCGGTTTGAGTGTCGTATCAAATATCAGTCGAAATTATTAGCGTGGGGTTGTAGTTGTAGCGTGGAAGTCATTTGTAAAATTAGTATTATTTAGATGTGATTTAAGAATTTCACTTTTGATCTCTCAATTTACGTCGTGTATTTTCTTCATAAATGATATTGACGAAGTGAGTTGTTCACAACTGGCACGTTCGAATCGGTATAACTGTACAAATGAATTAAGAATTTTATTTCATTTTAAAATAAGCTTGTTTATTTTTTTCTCATTTTACTTGTTGTTTTACTTGAAAAATGTTTGTGGAAATGTGCTTACAAAATATTTAACCAATAAGAAAGCGAAGAGCATGTCTGGTTGAACGTGCTAATCTATGAAATTATTAACTCGAATCGATTTTTTGTGTGTTGGACAGCCTTTTATGGCACTCGTTAATCCTGCTGTCAAGTCCTACATCATACATAAAATTTTTTGAGCACCCTGTCGAAGCCGCAGGTAAAATCTAGAATTTAAATAAAGCTAAAAGAACTTCCCGCTTCCACTAAGGTTCCACAAGCGAAAATTAGCATTCAACCAAAAAATTAAACAATTTAAATATGTTTGTAGTGATTATATAATCCTTTCACGCATTACTTTTAAATGCGACTGCTTACACAAACCTTTATTAAAATCTATAAAAGAGCTTCCATTAAGTAATTAAGTGAAGCGACATTTAAAATAAACATGCGCTGTTCAAGAGCGTATATGAGTTTAAACGCTTTGGGCGATGGGAGAATAATGACATTATAAAATAAATGCACGATTGTGATCTACGCCGGCGGCTCCTCGTAAACTGTTTACGATGCCACTGGACGAGCGGTCCAAGCGATGAGAGATAGCGACTTTTATATTTAATAATATAATTTGATAATTACTTCAGAAAGAAGACTGTGATGAGGGAATTCATTCCCTCGTTCTGTTTAAAAAACAAAGCGCGGCTAGGTTCCCTCTACCTAACCTGCAAAATGCGAAATAACAAAACATCTTCTTAACATTTCGTAATATCTTACATATTCAGACAATAAGATATTCAGTTTTCTACTTTTTATCTTTTTAGTGACACCGATGCATTGTTGTACTTAGAATGAATAATTATCTATATTATAATTGTAATATACTAAAATATTTAAAAGTAGACTAAACCTAGTATTCTTCTATTGTATATTAATATTCTATTCTATATTCTAAAATTCCTAAATAAAACGAAATTGTAACTTAGTTGAAAAGTGTCTCACGGTGCTTATGATAATAACAGAGCCGATTTCCATTTAAGTCAATGTATATTTGATAATAATTAGCATTTCTTAATTTCTTTAATTTAATCTACGTTTTAGTGCAGTCTCAATCTTTTTTTCACTTCGCTATGTTCTTTTATCTTACCTCCTCAATAATGTACTTTTGTAGCAAAACGTAAAAAATGTAAAATCGCGCTAATGTACGCTATACCACAAAATGTATGTTCACTATTATTCTAATAAGTACAGTAACTATAATAAAAGTATATTTTTTTATATTAAACATTCTTTCTTTGATAATAATGAGATTAGTAAAATCATTAGGAATCGATATTGTAAAATTCTTCCGTTAATGAGTGATTGATAGGCAACGCTCAGATAAATCTACTGGACTAAAACTGAATTAAAAAATTTACTTAGGTAGGTTGGGGAGTGTACAGAAGCACTAAGACTGGAAAAAATGAGATTTTCCATTTTATGTCTTAATGCCAAGTAACGGGCGTGCACTTGTATTATGCATTTTGTATTATCTAGGATACCAAATGCCGTCAGTTCTTAATATAATTAAATAAGTACACTAGATATTTCGAACAAGTTTAAAGTTAGTATTGCTATGACTTGGACTAATAGCACTATCACTTCTAATGATACTAACATTTAAAATAACAATGATAGCGATTGTGATAGTGATTTATAACATATTAAATTCGCGTTCACTAACACCACACGAGGCCAGTTGTCAGCAGGATGTCACAACCCTTTCCTAATGCGATTTGTGTTTTACGAGTTGCGTAATGCGGCCTCCAGTGTTCTGATTAGATCCAACATTAGTGACGAGTAACTCTTAGAGACTTAAAGCTCGTAAATTTTATATCTTGTAATAAACTTTAATTGAACAATGATTGTATTTCTTTCTCAACTTCTAATTTTTATCAGCTATCCTTCTGCTGTTAAAGTTTTCCGCCGAATTCTGTCATGTTTACAGTCATACGCTCGTGACCTTGCTTCACGATTCGCCTCAATTTAATCTAGTACACGTATTTCTTTCAGTTTCAAAAACTAAGTAAGAATTTTGTCAGTATAAACATTCCCAAGTAAATTCCACGATATATCTTCACGACGCAAAGGTCACGTCCTATCATAGCCTCAGCCTATATGTTATAATTAGTGAAGTCGAGGTCACGTGCGGAACAAAGTAGATTATTTGTGTTCATCCCAAGAGATATTCATTACTTGGAGTTCACCATTATTCTGCTCTCGCTGTTTCAATTTCGTGAAAGTTTCTTATGAAGTAAACGTTGCTGGAATATTTTTTTTTGTTTATTGTTTAAATTTGAACACAAAGACTTTTTTTTAAATTGCTGTAATTAGGTTATTGTGGTTGCCAATGTAGCTAAATTACATAGATACTATGATAGTGAATTTAATTGCCACTGAGTTGGTTAGAGTAGTTAATGGTAGAAGTTTCTTTTAGTACAGATTGAAAGTGAAGGACGGAGTGCTCAAAGTAGACGCGTAAAAAATAATAAATTATTATGAAATTTCGTTCTCTACTATCCACCCAATTGGACACTGAAGGTTGCGAACTTATCTTGTTACCAGAGTGCCACAAAGGTATCGTAATTATTTATCTAATTCAAGATTTTCGTAAACAGTATCTCTTTTGTTAGTTTCAACGTTCGTTGGCGTTTGTAGAGTCCTTAGTAAGGCTTGACGTCATCTACAAGACTTGCAAAGTTATCTTTGAAGTATAAGATGTTACTTGAAATCAACGTGAGCGTGAAATTGTGTTTTTGGAATTAATACCGGTTTATTATAATACAATTACATATTGTACGAAATAAACAATGCTTAACTTAGATTTAGAATCGTTATTATTATAATTTAATTAAGATTAACATATTTTCAAAACTAGTTAAACTCTTCTCAAAAATATTATATGTAGGTATAAAAAGCATAAAAAATAAATATATTGAGAGGCCAGTAGTGCGACTGTAAACACGAATGGTTACGAGTTCCATTCCCATTCAATGAAATGTAATCCTATATCTTATAAAACAAAGTCGCTTTTCGTGTCTGTCTGTTTCTAACTCTTCTTCTTCTAAACCACCCAACGGATTTTGATGCGGTCTTCACCATTAAGTCGAGTATTTTTCGTAGAAGGTTTATATATAGTTTATTATTTGTACATTCTTATGTAAATTAACATAAATACGATAAATGTGTATAAAGTCCTACCCGTTGAGACACTTTCGCGCATGCGCTGCTTTAATGGTAAGTACTACATGAAAAAAATGTACTGGAGTATTGTTCCTCTTAATAAGATCTACAAAAAAGTCCGCGACGGCATATTTGTATCTTTTAAGAATAACGTGTAGTGATCATTCTGTCTAAAAATAATAATTTCAATATATTTTTTATTGTGAGGGATATTTTTCCATAATGGTATTAATTCTTATCCTTTAAAATACTTTATTAATTTTCTACGTTAAACGAAGATAAAATTTGCTTTTTACACTATTTCGAAATTGCGAATAGTTTTACAGAAAAACGCATTTAATTGTTGACACATCAGCTGTATGTTACTCAAGTTTCACTTATCCCTCACTCACAGCATATAAATAAGTATATTAGTTACGTTGGCCATTTAATGTAGATCAAAACTGTCTTTTACTGTTTTTCATTTTAATAAGTACTTTAGAAGTTGTTACAACATCAAAAAATCCTTGCTGCGAAACGGCTCGCCACTCGCCATGCGTCCGCCGCGGCCGCCTGCCTTACACGCATCGGTGGTTCAGTGGTAGAATGCTCGCCTGCCACGCGGGCGGACCGGGTTCGATTCCCGGCCGATGCATTCTATTTAATTTTCCTCACAGTCAGCCACGTAGTGCTTGCTTTTCATCAGGGACAGAATACCCTCTTCAGCATTAACCACAAGCTCGAAAAAAAACCCGCCTGCCTTTATAGCAACGAAGATTTAGATGCGTTCGCACGTATTGGATAATTGGAGAATGTATTATTTCAGCGCGATATATTTGGTTTCATATTTTTTGCAGTAGTGGTTAGTAGGTAGGTTTTTGTTTATAATTTCTTCCGTTTAAAAATAGTCATTTAACTATCTAAAAATAGTCATTTAAATATATTTTAATAAGTACGTGAAAAGATTAGTAGCACAGATTTAAAATTACGGTACCTACTAAAAAATCCTTGCTGTGTAAAACAATTGGAAAATCCTTATTGAAACTACGAAAATGCGGGTCGCATTAGGGTTTAATTAATTTTCACATTATCTTAAGTGCTTTGCAAACATACATTATATGAATAATCCAGTAGTAAAAGCGGGCGAAGCCGCAAGAGGGTCGCTAGTATTAAATATTTTCATTTTCTCGCTCTGCTTCAAAGCGCGGTGTTGATTTCCCCTACTCGACACTCACAGAATTGGGTGGAAAGTGGGGAACAGACGTGTCTTAATGTGGACGGAGTATCTTAACACTAGGTTCCCAGAATCCCTCTGACTAATCTGCTAATAGCGGGATACAGCGTGAAGCATCCAAAAACATTGAAGTTGTGCCACAATGACAATATCATTAGAAATTTGACAGAAAAGTAAGTTGATATATATGAAAACAGATACTAAAACCAGATTTACAATTCGTGCTAAAACAACCAAGACACCCAAAACTTCACACAGACCTCCAAAAACACTGAAGACGGGGAGTACCTTCATAAAGATAGGATTAAACGCCCCCCACGGCTACAACCAACACGTCGCTGACCGTCAATAAAATTTAATATCATTACATTGCGGACCGTTTCAATTAAGTTAAGTCTTAGAAGGAAGTAGGAACCCGCGGAGGATTATTTTTAACGACCCAATTCAGATATTGCGAGTCGTTTTAAAAATTTTATTGCTGAGGAAAGATGATCAAAATTACTTTTGTTATTGTTGGTTTGTTTCGTTAGAGGAAATGCTGCTAGAAATATTTTTTAAAATATTTATACTTTTCGAGTTATTCTTTTAAACTATTAATAAGCCCATGACTAAAAATAAAAATATGATTTAGACACATAGAAATATGAAGGGTGATTTCTAAAACCTCTTTTTTTATACGAACAAGCAAATTTCTTGATAGATTCTTAAATCGGTCTTGCACTTTCGTTCAGGAGCTACGTAAGGGTTATTCACATCGAGTGCCCACATAATTTTTTAACGATCTCGTTAAAAAACTAAAACTTTTGTTTCTTCTAACTGTTTTCATACACATAGTACATATATAGGAAGGAGGAGAGAGTTTAGTGTTGAAATATTTTGTTCTCGACCTTCTATTTATGCACGTATCGGCTAGATTGCGTGCTGGCTGTTAGAAGCCAAGTCCGAGCTTTGTTTCTGGATAAATAATAAAACGGGCCGTTGTGAGTTCGATTTCCAGTAGACCGAATGAGTTATTATCTATTTCCTTGACCTGGTAACAATAGTTTTTTCCCATTGAACCCCCAGTGTAAGAATCTACAATCGTTACTAATCGTCGTCTTTCCGCTATAGGTATAACTGACCGTCAATAAAATTTAATATTACTGCCTCTGCTTAAGCCTTCGTTTCAATTAACTATGTCTTAGGAACTTAGGTGGACTTAAGAGGCTATAGTGTAAGTAGGAAGGAAATGTCCATCAGAAGGTAGTATCTGTGTGAAATCCCAAAGGGGGAGTATTGTAATGATTGATTTAATTAAATCTAATTATTATACAAATATATAAATTACATTGAATATTTCACGGGGAACTGTTATATTTTTTTCTGCTTTACATTGTATCCCGCATCAGGATAGGGAGAGGAAGCCTAGTGTGCCTACACTCCGTTCCTCACAAACCGCTAATTCATAGCATGTTACGTAGAGTAGCGAAACTCACTGCCGTGATTTGTTTTGTTGCCAGAGGGAGGAAATAAAAATATTAAATATTTCATTTTCTCGAGTGGGAATCGAACCCACAACCTATCACGTTTACAATCAGACCTGGACCCGACGGCCTCTAAAAAATTAATAAGTGATTGAAAATCACTACACATAATTAGTCATTATACACAATAACTAAAACATTTATATCCTTATCCAAAGCATTTTAATCAAATAACAACAATTAGAAAACTCATGATATGAAATAGTTGGGCCTACCTTTTCAATTTACGTATGAAAGGTGGAGTCGAGACTTAGCCTTGGGCGAATGAAAATTAACCGTAAGATGGTTAGGAACCTGTCTCTACCCTCCCTTTCTACCATTATGAAAAAGACAAGGACGGGAGTGATAAAATTCTCAACGAGGGGAAAATGGAAGGATTCGAGAGTAATTGGAAAATACCTTCACATTGAGTGGCGCGGCTGAGGTTACCGCATAGACTAAGCTATCACCCGAAATGTCCCCTCATACGTTTAATTTAATTAATTTATTTAGATTCACTAGTGGTAAGTTTTTATGATACTCCTTTCTCATTAAGACACTTCCGTTTCCCACTTTCCATCGAATTCTGAAGGCATTGCGTATTGGCGGCGGGACTCAACGCCGAGCTGGGCCTTGTTACCAGAACGAGAAGACGAAAATATTAAATAATTCTACGAAAAAAAGAAACCAATTTACGATAATAAAATTTGTCAATAAAGAAAATTTTTAAAATAATATTTTAAACCCAATCATTTTTGGAATAAATATTTAATTTAATTTTATAATCTATGCTATTCGCTTAAAATAGAGATCGTCGCGTGTACCTTGCTAGCCGACTACCGCCTTTTGTATGAATTTAATCAGATTCTGTTTTGGTCGTTATACCAAGTAATTGAAATTTATATTGAAATCGATCCTTGAGTATTTTGTCTTAAATTGGGTTGATATAATGAAAATGTATTTTTTTTTGGAACGAATAATACTTTTATTTATTAATCTATAATTATAAAGTGAATTATCGGCTAATTTTAGTCAATAATTCTAAAATTGATGGCTAGGCATCTCAGGTAAAAGTCCCCAGAAGAGTCGCCAGAATTCGGCGATAAGAGGGAAACGGCCAAGAACGAACGGCCTTCATGAGAACGGAGTATTTTATCACTAGGCTCCCAGGCCCTCTCTGCCTACTCTGAAATGTGCGGGTCACAGCGGGAAGCTATGAAAAATACAAAAAATTTAAAAATTACATCACATATAACAAATTAAACCGAAACGTCATTCTATCAAAAATGATGGCAACATTAATTAATACACAGCGCGATCCCCTATCCCTTTGGGCTCTTTAGGCCAAGACGGGATCCGAGTAATAATTATAAACACGCCCCTGGGGTTGCCATACCTACGTTTAAATTTTCCAAACCTTCGATTAATTCAGAGGATATAAACAGTCGGTTTTATTATGGAAGGTGCGAAAATGTACACGATTTGTTTATTGATTCCGACGGTCAGAGTGTCGGGGTGAACGTGACCACAGCTAGTTAACTATTAAGGAGATATATTTACATTTTTTTCTCTTTTTCCCTTTCGGTTATATATAGCATGGTACGTAGGGAACCTAGTGTTAAAACACTTTGTTTCTTCCTTCGAGAATAGAATGGGTTATATGAAAATGATATAAATATCGAGGCCAGTCGTGGCGCTGTGACTATAAACGCGACAGGTTGTGAGTTTGATGCTCTTTTGAAGAAATTAAATATTTAACATTTTTTATTTCTTCGCTCTGTAGCGTACCTACATTAAAAGTCAACATAAAGAACTCTTAGACAGACGTCTTGTCTGTCTGTCTGTCAAGACCATTTTGCTTAACATGAAGATATCAAGCTGAAACAAATACCAAATATCTAAGTCTACAGTTCTTTTAAGCATAGAAAATTGAGCTTTTACGTCAAAAAACCTTGCAAGCACTTTACCAAATATCTTATGAGGCTACGTCGAACTTTTTATACGCTATAAGTTGTAACAAGTAAGTAGTTGTCGTAAATCACCATCCATCATCAGTTCGGCTATTTCTGTCAGCAATGTTTTGATAACATCTGCCATAAAGATGCTCTGCATATTTTGGATCTTAGTACTGACGTAATAAAGCTGGCACTTTATATGTTGAATTACGAATTTTACGGATGTGTAACGTTGTAACATATTTTGCGCGTGCGTTCCGTTATATAAGAGAATACGGGTAAAAATTTATTTTTAATTATATGAGATTTTTTTTACTATGTTATCTAAAGTCGTGCTTAAGATGGAGAAGCATGCTTCATGCATGTAAATATTTTTTTCATTTCCATATATTAATAATTCATATATCAGTATCAATTCTTTAAATAATATTTGTTATTAAGACATCGTGGTGCGAGTATCTGCCTATTACTGACGTAATGAAAGTTGGTTTCTATTCCATGATGGTGACAATTTAAGTGTATAATGCTATCCAGCCAAGATCGTCGGAATCCGCTAGATGCGTGAAGCACTAAATTGACCATCGTGGAAATCTTTAAGGAGGGCCTGTGGGCACAGGCCCTCCTTAAAGTGGTCCTTAATTTATTGGATACAGATCCAGCTGTGGGCATCCAAAATGCTGGGATCATGGTGATGATAATGATCGGTCGATTCATTCTTATACAGCTATATATAGCTATATAACACCCATAAGGGCAGAAACACCCAAAATTAACATGAAACATCCAAAAAGACACAAATACCAATTGCACAAAAAATGCGGAGAAAAGAGAAAAAAAAATTATTAGAACAACCGCTACCTCTCGCCGTATGTGACCTATATATTAGAACTCAGTACTCAAATATAAGGGTCAAAACGTACACGTCATTAAGTCGGTCACCCGAGTCGAAATGTGGTATCAAACTGTTTTATTGCGGCCGACGCATGATTTAATGAAATCTTTAATATTAAAGATAAGGCGCAACTCTCGTAAATTACTTGGGGAATAGAAGATATACGAGTATTGTGCTTAATGTTTCATAGCTGGAAGTGGAAGCTTAGTGCTGTCGGATTTAGTAGTTCTGTAATTAAGATTGTATCGTCAATTTTTAGGTCTATTTTGTAAATTTTCATTTGCTATTTGGTTAATACATTAAAAAAAAACAAAAACTAAATATGAATCTGTAAATAAAAAAAAATATTAAAAACAGGGCGACCTTGTTTGTCCGGAGAGTTAGAGGCTGTTGAGCTGCAGTTGAACAGTGTGTGTGTTGTGGATTCAGCCAGGAGAAATTATTAAAATTTCCTCTCTCTGATGTTGAGAGGTGAGTTTCACCAGTCAACACTATTTATCTCGAACAGGCAATAAATAGCAGGGTAGGCAAACGGAACCTAGTGTAACGGAGTATCTTATACTCCGTTCGCCATTCAGACACTTCCCCATTGACAGTTCCCCATTTTCCGATGATTCTTTGAGGCAATCCATGTAGAGTAGCTGAACTCAACGCTGTACCTTTACATAAATATAGTAAAGTAAGCTTAATTATTAGATATATAAAAACATCGTAAAGTGAACTATAAAACCTCCCCTTAAAGAATTCTTATATAATTAAGACCACGATATACATTCAATGGGCGAGTAATATACCGGTTTCTAATGTCCCGAAATAAGTCCTCCACGTTTTTTTTTCATTTCTCGAAGGAAAGGCCTTCTGCCTTTTTGTGATATTAAAATTTTAATTTTTTGCCTTCGTTTTCTTTTGATAGAATAAAATAAAGATAAAATATTTTACGATTCACTTATTAGTTTTGGGTGGGGTTTAAGGCCAGCGCGTGTTTTATGTGCCTCTGAATGAATTAGGGGACGGAGTTTTCTTACTTTTCGAATGAATTTTATATTTTTGATTTGCAATAATAATTTTGTATATATATAAGTTTTAAAATTTTAGTTAAAATTTGTAAGTAATAATAAATAAAGTATAAGAGATGTTATGTATATTCATTCATATACGCATACTTTGTGAGGATGCCTATAGAAAATATAAATGTACAGGGCAGGGTGACCCACATTTGCCCAGCTGGGATTTGAATACCATCGTCAAATTTAATATCAAAATTATTATTTTATCTTTAGAAATTTATTGATTTATTTAAAACTCTATCATAATGCTATATAAAAATTATATAATATCGATGAATAACTAGCATGTTGAGGTTAAGTATAAAAGAGTTGAGGTTAAGTATATAATTTGTCTAATTACTTCCTCTTCGCTTTTCCTCTTATATACGAGACATTGAGTGTCGAATCGTGGAACTTAACGCAGGAATTCATTTAATTATAAATACGAAAATATATAATATTATTTAGCTTCTTGCTGTATTCCGCTCATAGCAAAATAGGCAGAGGGTACCAGGGAAGCTACTGTTAAGACACACCTTTCTCCACTTTCTACCGAATCCTATTAGCATGGCGTGTTGAATGGCGGAACTCATCCCCACGCTTTGCTTCGTTACCAGTGCGAGGAAAGAAAATATTTTATAATTTCGATTGGGAATTAAGCCAACACGTGCTCTGCGCCACGACTGGCTTCAAAGAAATATATAATCTTCAATAGTGCCACAATAGCATCTAAGAATATACCTACGTACCTTCCTCATAAATAAAGCAAACCAAATAAATGTTTCCATATTCATAGGGCCCGGTCTCACCGCAGCAATGCTAACTAATTATAAATATCGCATCGCTACATTTATGAGGGATAGGAATCGCCGTCTGCGGTCGTAAAGTGCGTGATCCGGCCGATGCGAATCTCAGCTCTGTGTTGTGTGGTTTAAGGGGAAGGATGCTAGCAATTAATTTAGTTTAGAAAGTTTTCTTGCATTTTCTTAAAAAAATATATAAAGTAAATGTCAGTGGAAGCGTGAGTACCGCCACTTCCAAAAATGGGGAAGGAAAGAATCTTAATGGGAACGGAATGTTTTAGCACTATGTTACCAGGTTCTGTTTACTCTGCTATCTAGAATCTAAAATAATGTATAAAACCTTATTTAAGAGCTATAAATATGTTGTATGTGAGTGTGTATGTATAATATATGACTTTATGTTATGTAAATTTATAATAATTATTGATAGATATATTTTTTATTATAAGTATTTTTCTTATTATTTATTTTAATTTGAAATGTTATTTTCCTTATACGATTAACCCAAGTAGATTTACAAAAATTCAAAACAAAAATAAACTGAAAATTTTATAACAATATCATCGCTACATCTTCCTACATGGACCGTAGAAAATAATTTGCATACCGCGTAATACAGACGCCGACCTTCCCTTCGTCCTTTCTACGAGATCTGAGTAAAGTGACACCGGCACCTCCCTGGTTGCCAACATCTGATATTGTAGTTATAGTGTAGTAATACCAAGTAGTATCTTGAAATGTAATTAGTTGGAAACAATAGAGTTGTGTACTAGTAGTCTATAACTGATAACCTATCTAGATGTTGTGACGTCTGTCTGCTATTGTTTCTATAATACTGTTATATGGGAAAAGTATTGTAATTCACATATAGCAGGGTAGGCAGAGGGAACCTGGGAATCTAATGTTAAGTCACCTCGCCTTGTTAATGTGCTTCCGTTTCTCACTTTTTACGACAACAGCGATTGCGAGACCTGTCGTGTCTACAGTTGCACGCTTTTAATATTCGCATTTTTGTATGTTGAAATGCAATGGAAAAATGTGAAAAGTAGTTAACCGTATCATAACAAGATAAAATATAGAATAATAATTATTATTATATTGTGTTAAAGTAGATAAGATTTCAAGCGTTTAATTAATTATTAATTGGAAGATACTCCGTGAACTTTCATGACTATGTAAGTCGACCTAAATAAAAAGGTTTTATTAAAATACTAGTGGGCCCGGACGCGGCTACGCCCGCGAAAATATAAGCCTAAATAACTAAAATAAGTTAAAAAATAATAATAAGTGGAGATTTATTATTAGAAAAAATATCTGAGTAACCGAAATGGACAAACAAAAGAAGTAAAAGTACATAAAGTTTGCCGTGCGCGCGTCCTAAACATTTTTCTATATTAAATAATTATTAATTTTTGCGAACAATATTAAATAAAATCCCAAATGATTTAAATTACGATATTTTAAGTGCATAACATCGGTATAGATAACCGAACTGAGATAAATTAATTATAAGCAGCAAATAATTACATAAAAAATAATAGTAATTCGAAAATATATAAAAAATTATTTATTTTATTTCAAAGTCATTTGCCCGTTCGCGTCGGTCATACCACTCGTAGGCTAGGTCATTTGGAATCAGTGACATCTTAATTATTTATTAGAATGTTATACAGTAAACTATAATTTCAATCTAGTTGAAATGCTAAAAGTGACTATTTTATTTATTTTCATAAGGATGAATATCAAATTATAGAAATCATCTAATTTTTGTTAATGTATACAAATCTATATCGGCGCGCGCCATGTACGGATTAAGCAAACTCACTTTGGGTGACGTTTTCTTAAAACAACAAACTTTGCAAGCCGTTGCTTAGCAACGCGTAGCGACGATTGTTTCTAACATGGCGGAATAAATTGCTTGTCAAATTAATTATTTTAATATATTGGTATATATCGAAAATATTATAAATATGAGAAAAAAAAAGTATCCTATGTTCATCCCGGGACCCTCAAGTATCTCTATATGAGTATTTTATCACAATTTAATTAGCGGTTTGGCCCTGATTGCGTAAAGGACAGACAAACAGACAGACAGACAGACAGACAGACAGAGTTACTTTCGAATTTATAATATAGGTATGGATATCAAGTATGAAATATTTTTAATTTATGATGTTTTTTACAGAAAGAAGTTAAAATTTAATGGGTTGGTTCGCTAAATTTTTCTGTTAGTCGATATAATTTTTAAAATGTTTTATTAAAAACAAAAAGGTTAGTCTAATTTTGCTGCCTGATATCGCACTTAGGTATTGTCCCGTATGGGTATTGTAGAGTCGCCACTAGGCAGAGGGAATTAGTGATAATACACTTTGTTCTCTATTCTTTTTGTGTAATTTCCATTAAACATTGAATGGTGGAATCCAACCCCGTGCTTCGCCTTAGCAAATTAGGGAAATAAAAACAAATTAACTAAAATCATTCCTACAAGTGAAATCGAATTTAAAATCACTGTGTTTACAGACATTTTTCCGCTCATCATTTATAATTCACAGGCAAATAAATTTCAACGTACATTTAATAAATAAGAAAACTCGCAACTGTATAGCGATTGACTGCAAACACGACGAATGTAGGTTTGACGAATTTTCATTTTCGCGCTCCGGTATCACGACAATGTGCGACGACGTAGAGTTCCGCCACTCCACACGCAAGGTCGCTAAAATTGGGCGGTGAGCAATGTAGTGTCTTGACACTAGGTTCCCTCTATCTACACTGCTATATGCGGGTTACAGCGTGAACCTGAAAAAAAAATCTAAAATTAAAACTCATATTTAGCAGCCGTATTGTGAAGCTAAACTTTTGTTTTATATCTATTTTAAACTCGAACGGATGATAAATATAGCTTACGACTGCATGAGTATTGATTCTGGCGAGGTCTTATTCGGATACTATAATATCCCCCACGGTCTAGAACAAGACTAGAATATATCGCGTTGACCTTTTACTACTATACTTAGTATGAAAAATTGAATTTGTTTCTTAGATTAATATAGCGTTCGTGACTGCTGAAGCTTTGGGGGTTGCTTGAAATATAGAAATTTTAAAAGAGAAATGCTGTTTTTAATATTTACTACGAATTTGTTTAAGAGTTTTGAAAAATATTTTGAAATTGAATATTTGTGGCGTCGAGTTTATTTGGACCAAGATGCTGTCACTTTAATAGGTAGATGCTTTCTTTGAATAAAGTGTTGTGGTGTATCACTTTGTTGACACTTCACTGCTTATATATATATACTCGTATATATACTAATATTATAAATCAGAAATATTTGTTTGGTTAAATGCACTAATCTCATAATTTGCTGATTTAATATAAAAAATATTTTTGTGTTGGATAGTCCATTGGAATCGGATTGTCTATCAAACAAGACCATAGGATATGTATGCAGGATATCACCTTAGTAATATAACTACTCGTCGTATATGACACTTTACACATTCAGCATTATATATTTAAACGATTTCTTGTTTTCTCCGCTTTCTCCGCTTCCTCCGCTTTGGCAAACACAGGTTCAACAACAGGTTCACGTTTCTTTCCCGCATAGCAGGAGGCAGAAAGAACCGTGTGTTAAGGCACTCTGTTCTCCAGTTTATGTCGAATTTTTGAAACTTCGCGTGTTAAGTTGTGAAACTTAACTTTGAAGATGTTTTGTGTCTACCAGAGCGGAGAAATGAAAATAATATAAATATTATTTCATTGTTCCTAGTGAGGATTGAACCCAAAACCATCGTGTGTAAAGTAAGATCGTGGCCTCAAGCTTAATTATATATTTATTTTCATACAAATGAATGTAAATATATAATGTGATATCAGAATACGTATTCGCGACATTCTCTCGACTGTCAATTAGCGGCACTCAGGTGGCTAAAGTTGGAGTTAGCTTTGGCGCGACACTTTTATATCGACAGTCGAGATCAGATCTGTATTTAGTCAATCTGTGAGCTGGTGAAAAGTTTTCCTTAACTACTAGCGACCCGTTCGCGGCTTCGCCCGCACGAACTGCACAATTGTTAGTTTACTAATCTGAATTTTACTTTTAATTTTTATTAAAGAAAAGAAATGAAAATATTCGAACTACTATACTACGAACGGCCAATAATCGAGTGACATTCACACGCTGTACCACTGCGCCACCAGGGCTTGAAATATTCCATCCACGTTCATAATAAATAAATCAGGGTCTAATTAACTACTTTCGGTTTGAACTATTGAGTTGATTCGATGATATTTGACGTTAAGAGTTCGTAATTAACGAGAGTTCCACCCCTCTAGTCCGCTACTACGTACTTGACTACTGATTATTAAGTATTTTTACTGTATAATTCCTATATGTGATATGCGAGGCCCTCGTGGCGCAGGGGCGCTAGCGTGCGACTGTAAACATGACGGTTGTGGGTTCTATTCCAACTCGTAGCAATTAAATATTTAATATTCGACTCAACAAGTATTATGGAAATGGAAGTGTTCTAACATTGAGGTTATTCTGCTTACGTTGC
The DNA here is from genome assembly GCF_056956725.1 of Heliconius melpomene rosina. NCBI lineage: Eukaryota > Metazoa > Arthropoda > Insecta > Lepidoptera > Nymphalidae > Heliconius > Heliconius melpomene. The sequence goes on along the minus strand of NC_140407.1, from coordinate 15,219,169 downwards.
TATACGAGTGTACGGGATACAACGTTACGCTACGAAAAATGTATACCTATTTAAAAAAGGAAAAACACAGAAGGGTAGGCAAAGGGAACCTAGTGTTAAGACACTCCGTTCCCCACTTTCTGCCGAATTCTCGAGGCTTTGCGTGTTGAGTGGCAGAACTCAACGCCGCGCTTTGCCTCGGCATCAGAGCGAAGAAATGGAAATATAAACGTAAATAAATAATTCACTTCCTCGATTGGGGATCGAACCCACAACCTATGTATTTAATTAAGCATATATTTAATTACACATAGATACCAGCCATTATTGCAAGGAAGCTCATCCCGTTATTATTGTGTATATACTGTTCACGACCACGTTCGGCCTTGCTTATTGTCCTAGCCCGTCTAATCCTGGATCACGGCCCGTATTGATTCAATGAATAATGGATTGTGACGTCAATTAGTCTTTATGGCCCGTTCTACGGTTATGATAGCTTATATATATATCGTTAAATAATGTTTTAAAGTTAAGTCAGTCGTTAATTACTATGTCGTATGTCGTTTAGTATCTATATAGAATGTTAAATCAGCTTCACGCTATATCCCGGACACAGCAAGGTAGGCAGAGGGAACCTCCGCGACTAAACTCTCTCACTCTCTCTCTCTCTCTCTCACAATGGTACGAAAAATACAAATTTTTTAAAATACAAATTAACGATTTTGTTTTAAGGTTTACTTCAGTTGCCATCCAGTATTTTTAAAGACTTTATGAAAAGTAAGTGGTCTTTTAAAACTTTTTCTACATATAACTTTATCTGTAAAAACGTCAAAAGCCTAAAACAGATAATTAAAAAACCACGTTAAATGCGGTAAATAGGATAAAATAAAAAAAAGTGCAAATAAACATGAAACGTCAAAATAATTTTAACGAACCCTTTCACACCCAGCGGAAACAGGACGTCTACATAATTACATCGATTCATTCGACAGCTGCAACCCTCGCACTTGGCAGCTTAAACTAACAAACTCGCTAACGAATTAATTATATTTTTTTTGTATTTTTTAGCTTTATCCCTCATATAGCGGGTAGGCTGAGGGCACCTAGTGTTAAAACACTTGGTTCCCCACTTTCCGCCGAATTCTCGAGGCATTGTTGAGTGGCGGAATTCAACTCTGCACTTTTCCCTTGTGCCACCAAAGAGAGGAATTTAAAATTTAAACTTAATTTTAAATGGAATTCAAGTAATTCATTCTCAAGAGAGGAAATTGAATCTAAAACCGTAATCATCGTGTTTACAGTAATATGCTTGAGCCACTACACTACGACGGCCTCATTAATATTTTTTCAGTTTCACGCTGTCTCCAGCATAATATCTAAGGGGACCTAGTGTTAAGATACTCCATTCCCCACTTTCTGCATTGCATGTTGAGTGGCGGAATTCAACGCCGCACTTTTGCCTTGTTAGCAAAAAGAAAATATTCTTACGAGTGCGAATCGAATCTACAACCGTAAACTAACTCAATTAATTATTTAGTACTAAATTTTCCATTTTTTCCACCATTTTGGTGAAAAAAACAGCGTAAAACCAAATGGTGCTTCAATCGACCGATCAAAAGTTGAACGTGACGATAGATTCGCAAATTAGATTTGTTAGTAAAGGACGCACCTGAGGGTTTTAGAAATAAAGTTACTACTTTTATACGCGATTTTGCAATGTGAATGGAATAACGTTTTTGTTTTTGTTATACGTGCAAAGTGATTGACAGTATTGATTTGGATTAAGTAGTTTTCATGTTCTTAATACGAATTCTTTTAAATTTCACGCATTATCCCGCTTATGGAAAAAGCATTGAGAGCATAGAGATAAGACACTTAATTTTTGTTCTTTGATTCTTGCAGTATGAGAGACAGTTGGTGGGTTGAGGGGAGGAACTCTACGCCCCGATTCTTTTCGTCAAAATGGAAAAATGAAAATAAATCTTTTCTCGGAGTGAAGATTGACCCCACAAGCCTTGCATGTGAGAATAAACATAAAACCGCTTTTTTAATAATTTGTAAAGGTCTTAAATTTTGTAATATTTTTTAATGAATACTCATTTTATAATTATTTTATGTATTCTGTACTCTCTGTGATAAAAAAATAAAAAATATTTTCATCACTCAACCTCAAGAAATATATAATAAGTAAGAAAAATATTAAGTTTAAAATGTCCTTGTAATTTAATTAAAGTTGTATAAGAAGCCAACGCGGCGTTTACTTATTTCTAGAAGTTATGATATTACCTGCGAGGTACCTAGCAGAAGTTTCAACATTTAAACTATTTAATGAAACGGCCGCAAACTTTATAGTTAGTTAGTTGATAAAATGTTGAAAGAAAATATAAAGAGACCGTCGTGACGCTGTGGCAGCGTAAGACTCTGTGTTCGACTTTTACCGTTCGATTTCCACTGGTGGAAATAAATTCCTTCCTTTTTAGTAATTTAGTTCCGTACCTCAATACACAGTGTCTCGAAAATTGGGCGAAAATTGGGAAACGGAATATCGTAACATATCGTCTAGGTTCCCTCTGCCTACTTTGCGATTACTGCGGGTACAGAGTGAATTTAAAAAAAAAATTGATCCTGTACCTATACCTTTTCTAGTGAAACAAAGAATATCATTTTATTATGCTCATGAGATGTAAAACATAAATATTACATTTTCTAGTAAACTAACGACCCAAACACGGCTTTGCTCGCTTAAACCTATTGTTATTACAACCAAATTCTTTACAATAAAATAACAATCAAAATCTTAGCTATATTACCGAAAAGTTTCATGTAAATCTGTTCAGTAGATCTTGCATGAAAATGGAATAAAATTTCCATCATCACAAACTTACATTTATTAGTAAGATTAAAAACAGTAACAAGTTGTACCTACTGTAGTTCTAAACGCGCAAACTGTCAGTATATTAAACTTTATAGTATAAGGATTCCTTCAGGCTGTTACGTCCCACGGCGGCTAACAATGCACTATTTTACAAGTAAACGGCCAATTGAAGACTTTAACTGCGAACATGGCGGCAGAACATGCCCCTCAACACTACCTTAGAGCATATTCAAATTTTCAACTTAATTTGTTTTATTTGAAATTGTTATTTTATAAAGTGGATGTGCTGGAAAGCTATGCGTGAATTGTTTTGGTGCAGGGCGGCGTTGGGTTCCGCCATTCAATTAGCGATGTCTCGAGATATTTGATAGAGTCAATAGAGGTAATGGAATCCATGCTTCGTGTTCCTTAAGAAGATCAAAATAACTTCTTAATTATATTTAAGTATAAGAATTCACATGATTGGGATTCCAGTCAAACTTGTCTGAAACACAGTCCAATTTTAAATTTACATAAAAAATATAATTGAGACCAGTGATGGCCCAAATTTACATAGAAATCTAATTGTGGCCAGTGATGGCCAGTCATGGCGCATGGGTACTACCTGGGGGACTGTACAGGCGACAGGTTATGGGTTGGATTCCCACTCTAGAAAAATAAATATTTAACATTTTCAGTTTTTCGCTCTGGTCGTTGAGTGCCGCCTCTCAAGACACAATGCCTTAAGAATACAGCGAAAATTCGGAAGCAGAGTGTCTTGACACTAGGCTTCATCTGCTCTGCTACATTCGTGAAGTTAAAAAGTATATTTTCTTTTTTTATAATGTATACAAAAAAAAAAATACTGCACAATACTAGTAATATTAATTAGTATAGATTTTAAAATTTTATGAAAGATGTTCAACATGTTATGAAAGTATCGCATAAAAAATCATGTCAATTTTATGTTCGTCTCAGTTTCTATGCAAGTTTTATAAGTTAAAATTTTTAATATTGGTAAAGTCTGCAAATAGGTCACGTTTCCATATATTTATAGTCTATATTTTCGATACAAAATTTATTTTTCTTAATATTAAATTCACGTACAGGATGTAAAATTTTAGGAGATACATTCAGTATTTATTTATTTTGTAAAATAGCATAAGTTCCAATAGGGTTCCGCACTCAGGGTTCACCCATTTCAATGGGACCCCATTTAATAATGAGTAGGTATATGGATTTCTTTGGCCGCTATAACAACATATATAATAATTTAAGTTTATTTAGCATAGGCAAAGGGAACCTAGTATTAGGACATATCGTTCTCCGTTTTCCGCCCAAATTCGAGACATTGTGTGTTCCGTGGAACTCATCACCGCGGTTTGTCTTTCCAGGTTGGAAAAATAAAAATAATTTAATGAGGACTATTGTGGATTTTTTTCATTCATTGACCCACAATTGAAACAAAATCATACCAGTGGTTGATGAAACATAAAAATAAATAAATCCCGCACACAGCAGGGTAGGCAGAGCCAGGCCACTTTCTCCCGAATTGGGAATGAATTGGAGGCATTTCGTTGAAAAATTGTAAAGAGTTGAATAAAGGTGATGCTGTGGGATCAATCGATCGGTACCTACTCAAGGCGTAGTGGTATTGTTAAAATGAACTGAATTACTTTCATAACTAGTGTTGTGTTAAGAAAGAAGTTTATAATTGAATAAAATAATTTTGATTTCGTCACATACGAAATCACAAAGTAGATGAGCGTGGGTTTTAAAGCTAAGTCTGCCTATCACATACGAGATTTCACAAAAACCCATTTTTCCATATATATCTTTCTGACTTACTATTACCATATCGTAGTTTGTCATTTAACTAGCATCAAAGTCATACAGCCTCACAAAACAGAGCGTGGAGGCGAATTTTTTAGACATTTAGTAACCATTAGCGAGGTCGGTCGGCGGCAACTCATACATTTTGAATAGACCCTTCTCAAACTAAGGTTTATCTTTATCAGCGGTTTTCATGTGGAAACTTATGTTTTTTGGGAAACAGGAAATGAATGGAGACTATATTGTTATTGATAATTCCGATATGAATAAAGAACTAAAGAGACATAGTTAATAATACGGTTAGTTAGATTCCTAATCGGGGAAATTAAATATTTATTGTTTTTATTTCCTCGGTCTGGCGACGAGCAACAGGGCGGCGTTTAGTTCCGCAACTGCCTCGAGCATGCGGCGGAAAACCGACTATAAGACCACACAAAGCCGGCTAACAGTAAAACAGCGTTTGACTATAAGCGCGATGCTTGTGGGTGCCCACTAAAGAACGAATTATAAATAATTCGTTCTTTAGTGGGCACTCACTTCTTCTCTCTCTCACTTTATCACCACACCTACCACTTTACGATCACCCAATGGAAATATCTAGAAGTAGCGTCTCAAGATTGTCTTACACAGATAAAAATAAAAATTATAAAAGCATGCAAAAAATTATATCCAGTCATAAAAAATAAAGGCCCCGGCGAGATTCGAACTCACGATCTCCTGTTTACTAGACAGGCGCTTTAACCAACTAAGCCACGGCGCCGATATGTAACGAGTGCCAAATTTCTAAACACATATAAGTAGATGTTGGTATTTGAAAGCTTCATTTTTCAATAAATTTATTATTTATTTTTTAAAATGGATAATTGTATTTTCTTTAATGTCTTAGGCCGTAGCTGAAGAATACTTACCTAAAACAGTTTTTTTTGGACACATTTCACGTTGAGTAACAAAACTTAATACTGAAAAAATTATGACATATACATATATCATTTATGTCATAATGGTGATCGAATCTAGAACGATCAGGACAGTGTCGAACTGCGCCATGGTGGCCTTAAAAAATACTATTTTATGTAGAAAAAAAAAACAAAGTATAAGGTAATTACAGTATAAATAGTATCTATATCTTTTTAGCTCGTCCAGAGATCACTTTATCCTAGCCACGTGTCCGTACAGCAGTGGTCTTGAATAAATTCTTTCGACTCCATTAAAATGTCACTCAAACTTGACTCGGCAGAAGGTGGAACTGCCCCTGCCTGTTAGCGGCTGTTATCTTTGTAATAAAGCTGTTTTATACGGTTTTTTATGAGGAATTTGGTTTTTTATATGATTTTTGTATTTAATTGATATTTAATTACATTTTTTTTTTATGTTTACGTTGCATCCCATAGTTGCATATTATAGTAGGGTACGGCAGGGGAATCGAATCCGTTTCTCATTTTCCACTCAATTTTCTAGACATCGCCTGTTGAGAGACAGAACTCAACGCCACGCACTGGTATTGTTACGAAAGGGAGAAATCTACATAATATTTTCTATTTATTTCGTTATAAGTGTATTTTTTTCACTTTCACATATCTTTCACGTGTTGCGGTATATATTTCGCATGGGCTATCAAGATCCATGCTCAATATATAAAAATATTCACAAAAATCTTCATAATACAAAAAAATATATTTTATATTTAGATGATTCCTGACACCGGTCCGCGGGAGATAAGCTACGTCCCAATATTAAAATACGATATCAGAGCCCGGCATCGTAAATAATTTTATCGCGGACCTTTTTACGCACATAAAATTGGGACGCTAAAGGAAAATTATTAAAAAATTTTAAAATTAAGGTAAGTAAGGTAAGGTTACGACATAGTTATGCAATCGTGGAATTTATTCTTTCTTATAAATACATAATGGTAGGTGTAGATTCAATTATCGTCAACAAAATCGATTAAAACGACTTTTACTTATTTTTTCCTTCTTTAATTTTTAGACTGTTTTTTGATTCACGCTGTATCCCGCTCGTAGTAGGATAGGCAGAGGAAATCTGTAAGCCTTCTGTCTTTAGTTTTGCTAAATCTAAACCCAGGCTTTTGCCTTGGTGCCAGACCGAATAAATGAAAATATTAATAAATAATAATTAATTCGCCGACGGAGGATCGAACCCGAAAACGTTGCGTTACAGGCAGAAAGGCCTCCAATTGATATATAATAAAAGCTTTTAATAAAAAGATTAAATAATTAATTTGCCATGTCCAATCTATTTAAGCCATATCAATCCACAAATCATATCAAAGACAATTTCCGATACAAGCTGACAATGGATACGACAATACCTTCCAATTGGATGGAAATGGTAAGCCGTGTTCGCGGTATTACGTTACAGACTATGAACTAATAGAATTAACTTGCACACGTATAGCAAGTTTAATACAATTTATTTATTTATTTTTTAAAGCTTCACACTGTACCTCGCAATTAGTAGGTAAAGGGAGTTTAGTGACAAGGCTCTCCGCTGAATATTTCGAGGCATTGCGTGTTGAGTGGTGCAGAAGCACAATGGTATGAATGGCGACGGTTGTGGGTTTCTATCCTCTTGGAGAATTATTTATTAGTTATTTAATATTTCATTTTTCGTTCTGTCACCAAGGCTAAAGCCCGGCGTTGAGTTTCGCCACTCAAAACGCAGTGCCTCGAAAACATCGACCACGATGATCTTCGCTGCTCACATACAGCTGCTTCCGGCGATCTTGGCCATTGAGACAAATGATTTAAATATTTTCTATTCATATTATACACTTCCCTCAAGGGAATGGTTAGGTAAGTAAAAGTTATTTTGCCGATCCTTTAAGGCAAAGTGCGACTTTAAGTTCCTCCACTAATCTCTCAAAATATTTCTAAAATAGTCGAAAAATTAAAAACAGAGAGTTAACTCTAGATTCCATGTATTTACCCTTATATATTCGGGAAAATGAGTGAAGCTGCTGTCCTATATAAAATTGAGTATTTTACAAACAAAATGAAGGCAAGAAGGCGCTGATCTAAAAGGGATCCTTATCTAAATCAAGTGCCCTCTTTCTACTGATTCACGTTTAAAAGGCCTTGTTATCTTAAATATAAGATGCTGTAGTCTTTATATGCATATATTACGAAAGATATAAGACTAGATTTTACCGGCGGCTTTGCGTCAATGTCAATCGAAAAGTCCTAAGAGTTGTGACACATGACACTCTCTGAAGATAAAATGGGTTACATCAAAACAATTAAGATTATAAACGCACTGAGTTAAGAAATAGCGTAGGGGGAGGGAATCGAGTGTTAGACGCTTCCCATTTTCTTTATAATTTTCAAGACATTTCTTTTTGAGTGGCGTAACTCAACGCTGCGCATTATCTTGTGTGAAATATCTGCCGAATTTCACATTCGAACCTACAACCTTCGCGTTTACATTGAGATAGAAATTTAGTCATAGTATCGTCGGCAATGTTTATTACTACCTTTTTCTCTATATTTTTTAATTTGATAAAATACTGTTAGATTTGAACCCATATCATTTTGGAATCAGTCCAAAACAAAACACTTTGAATTTCCCATAGATTGTATTTTTAGGATTCAGTGGGGGGTAGTGCGAGGGTGACAATGAATTTAAGATGGTAGCATTGTGCACGCGTCTCCCTACTTTGTTATGTAAATAGAGTATCGAAGTTTGGAACTAAAATTGTATTCACAAATTTATGTATATATGTATATACATTTAAAATACTTTAAATAAAGTATACTACATATTAGACATGTGTGCTCGTGGCCCAGGGGCACAAAAGTGTGACTGTAACGCGACGGTTGTGGGTTCGATTCCCACTCAAGGATTTGAAATATTTATTTAAATTTATATTTTCATTTCTTCGCTCTGGTATCGGAACAAAACGCGGCGTTGAGTTCCCCCACTCAACACGCAAAGCCATCCAAATTCGGCGGAAAGTGGGGAACGGAATATCTTAACACTAGGTTCCCCCGGTCCACCCTGCTGTGTGCCTATGCGCTGACAGCTGACCTCAGATAATTAAATAAGGATATATCTAGAATCTATCTATATTTAACAAGTGGCTTCAATAGTAACGTGCACGTATCACCTATACATTACAACTACCTATATAAAGGCCATTTTGTCACTAATGTCACCCTCAAAACGGAAGTGGGCTTTGAAATTCAACAAATAGGATCGAAACTCGATACTTAATCGTCCCGCCAGTGTAGACAACAGCTTTGGAGAGATTTCGACGACCGCGATGCACTTAGCCGAAGTAATATGAGATGTTCTGTTCGTACTGTTATTTTGGTTGATTAGAGTAAGTTAGAGAAGTTAAATTTAGAATTTGCTTAAACTTAATTTTAGTATTCTCATAATTTTACCAATTAACGAAGGGAAATGGGGAGCGGAGTGTCTTAACACTAGGCACCCCCTGCCTACGCTGCTACATACGGGATATAGTTTGAAGCTGAACAAATAATGTCTTGAAATTGGATGGATAGTAGAGAATAAGGTGTCTGTCTCGACACTGGCTGGAAAAAAATTATAAGACAGTAAAATAATTTCGTATGAATAAGTAATCAAAATAATAATAGGAGTTACGCAATTTTATAGAAATCTTTTTATTACTAAAAAATAACACTGATTTATAAAATATGTAAAACAAAATAGGTATATTATAGATGGAAAATCACCTATAAACCTTTCAACAGTATATTTTTTCATGAAAAGAAAATACCCACAGTCCAAATATTATAAGCGTTCGGTCGCACAAAAGCTGCCATTGAAATAGAAATTGAAATTATAACACAATTGATTTATATCACCTTTCTGTATCATAAATCATAGATTTCCTCCAATACAAAACTTGTAATATATATAAAATTACGTTAGGTCGCATCTGGCGACGCACACGTCGCGCGTCGTCCCATCCCTATTATGGGGGGGAAATATTTTGTAAACTTTCAAATACATGTGTCCCTTTGTACTGAAAGAGAGAAAGAAAGAGACTATTAATGATATAAAATATGACGAATAAAGTAATAAGATTTATTCTTTTTTATGCATTTTTACGTGATTTGAGTTTTATTGGTCTCGTGAGAATTGTTTTTTAACCGACTTCTGTAAGAAAAGGAGGTTATCAATTCGACTGTATTTTTTTTTTTTTTTTTTTTTTTATGTTTGTTACCTCATAACTTTTAACTGGGTGGGCCGATTTTGATATTTTTTTTTAATTGAAAGGTATAGCTTCCCGAATGGTCCCATTTTTTTTTGGTCCATGTCTGACAATGGTATCCATGAGAAAATCACATAAGTCTTAAATTTGCATTATGCATGTGCGCGACTAATAGCCGAATAACTCAATGTCGCGCCAACTAAATTTTGATGATTCTTTTTGTAATTGAAAGGATACACTTCAAGGATAATTTGGTGAAAGTTTGGTTAGGTTTCGATTATGGAATCGGGAGAAAATTGAGAAAGTTTGATTTTTTTGGTCAAAAATACTGTAATAGTTTCAAGCAAAAACTTTTTAAATTGATGTCAGAAGTGAGATTCCTGATCGTTGCATTTCTTTTCAACCAATCTAAAAAAAGAGGATGTTCTCATTTTCAACCAACATCAAAAAAGGGAGATTCCGAATTCACCCGAATACTTTTTATGTTTGTTCTTGTCAATATACCAAAATGTAACTTTGCACAAAAATAATAGCTACAATAACTACAATATCTAATTACTAAGCCTGTTTGTTTTACTTGGCACCGACTTCAAAATTATAAAATCTTTATATAATTATTTTTCACTTTTTAGTTCGTTGTTAGAAGTCGGTTTTTGTTTTTGTTAAAAATTAATTTATTAAGATTTTTGCCTGTAAGTGAGAGCCTTACCTTAGACTTTGCCTTTTGAGCATACGTTTGCTGCGTGGAGTATAATGTTGATGGGCGTTGACTAAAATGTTTACTATTTAAATTGCTATTATAAAGCTGATGAGTTTGTCTGGTTGAACGATCTAACCCCAGGAACTACGGATTCGAATTGATAACTAAACTATTTCTATGTAACCAACTATACCTGCGATCGGATTTACCTCGGACAAATAGAATGTGTTTCAAATAATCGTTATTTATTTTTTTTTTAGCTTCCGCTGTATTTCATATGTAGCAGGGTAGGCAGAAGGAACCTAGAGTTAAGACTCCTTTCCTCACTTTCCGCTAGATTTTCGCTGCAAAAAAAAAAAAGAAATGTAACGTCACAAAATAGAGAACTAAAGCCACGTAGCGACATTCTCATACATTTGACATTCTTATACAATTTCATAAATTTAAGTCATAAAAAAACATATACTATTTATATATTCACAACATATATTTAATATTTACAACGTACCTAACACAGATAGCGAAAACAGTAACATTAGTTCTACATAGAAAATGTGAAATACGGGAATGGGAATAAGCCTAAGGTAAGATGAGGCGATAAGGCAATTTTGTGATCGGACATCGCTCGCTCTGGGTTCACTATGATTTGTAAGTATTTTAGGATATTCCTATTTTAGATAAATATTGTTTTATATAGGTTACCTATATGTTTTTTATTTGTAATGTAAAATAGAAATGCTATACTAGCTAAAGTTATGTTTAAATTATTTTATTTAAATTTTTCTGTTCTGGTAAACAATGGGTAATTTTGAATTTTGTCACTTAACAAGAAATCTCTCAAAAATTGCGCAGAATGTGTGGAACGGAGTGTCGTAACACTAGGTTTTCAATGGCTATGTGATATTTACTTTGAAGCGTAGTAATAAGAAGTTACTTTTTATTATGATTATAACATTATTGTAACTAAAATATATTATTAACTTTTTTTTCATATAAATGTGAACTTTTATCAAACAATGATTTTCATGTCAAGATTTAAAAGCAGTCATGGCACAGAGGCACAAGTGTGTGACTGTAAGCGTGACAAGTTGGGGGTTCGATTCCCTCCCGAGGTATTTCACTATTTTCATATGTTCGTTCTGGTATAGAGGCGAAGCGCGGCGTTAAGTTCCATCACTCAACACGCAATGCCTCCAGAATTTGGTGAAAAATGGACAACGAGAGTCTCTTTATGTAAAAGGAGTCTTAGTACTAGGTTTCCATGTTCCCTCCATCTACTGGATTCCGTATGAAGGTATAAAAAACAAGATTCATGGACACTCCACACTATAAAAGGCCACTTTTTTCACCGATTTGACAAGGGTTGTATGGGAGCTATTTTAAAAGATATAAACTCTCACAAGGGACAACTCGTATCGTGATTTCCTAATAATGTACTTTATTTTATTTGGCCCTGTCGTAGAGTAGATATGTATGTATCTGCACAAACTGTTTGGCTCAAATCAGGTTGAGGTAATATTTACATATTGTGTATTAAATTCTTCATTCTTCTTCATATATGGTTTTGTAAACATTTTTGGATAGTCGAAGAAGCATATAGCTACCACCACGACCACCTGTTCGGAAGACAATTCTGCCGAGAAGACCTTGCAAGAAAATTCAAAAGTTGGTTTTCAATATCTGTGTCATAATTTTACTAGTATAATAATATTAATAAAATTTTGATAATGTAATAATATTCATTGGTAGTAATACTGTCGGATGTTGAAGTAACATTAGCTCTATATATTTTTACGCAGCGTTGAGTTCCACCACTCAACATATAATGCCTTCAGAATTCAGCGGAAAGAGGGCAGTGGAGTGTTTTACTACTTTGCTCATTCTGCCTACCTGTACTTAAAATATACTGCGAAATTGTACTTGAATTAAAATTTCTTAGGACATTTTAGATTAACAATATGATAAAATACCTATAATCTTAACAATAGGACTATATGGGCAAAAGCACCGTTAGCGTAGCTCGAGGGCGATCCCTTCATTATCGCGTAGAATTGTACCATTTAGATACTAAATATATTATTTATAATGTTTTAAAGTTACTTATGCAATGCTAGTGTAGTGCACTCATTTTATATGAAAGTATATAAGTTTGTAATACTTGTTATATTATAAAATAATTAATTTCCCTGAGTTGAAATCGAAAGTATGTATATAACGCGATATTACACATTTTCTTACTAAGATGTCATTTTGTTTAAAAAAATATAAATATATTCACATGTAATGCATTAAACATATTAAAAAAATATCCTCAACCTCCCAAAATAAACTCTCGTATCTTATCACAAAATACAAAAAAAAAAACACCCCTTAGAAATACCCTTTGAAAAATAACCTAAAAAACGTAAATAAATCGGTGTCAGGAAGCAAAATCGATACGCAAATGAGTGGCAAGAGCGCCCGAATTCTTACCGTTATCCCCTTATCAGACGATCTACAAATCCAATTTCCGAAATTGAGAATCGATCGTACAAATCATTTGGCCGTCTCTATTATCAGGGCGAGATTGAGGATAGTGACTTGCAAGGTAAAATCTTTGAGTAATAGCTGTTATAATGTTGATTTGATGAATTTATATGCGGCGTTGAGTTTCTCCACTCAACACATAATGCCCTCAGACTTCAGCGGAAAGTGGGCAGCGAAGTGCTAAGCTCTCTCTGCCCTAATACTAATAAAATATAAACTTTTCATAGCGCTGTAATTATTTTTAATTTTTAATAAAATATTTACATACGTACGTTCCAACTTCTATGCTATTTTATTATCAGAAGATTTATCTAATAAAGTTTCTACAGTATTTACGTTTTAAACTTGTATCTCAATACCTCTCTAAGGTATATGTGCCGTAAATTCACCCCTAGTTTTCCACTCTGCTAGTTTTAAAAGACCATTAAAACAATAAAGGCGGTTTGTCTTCAGATCACGTCCAGAGTAATTTTGAAGGAGATCGCCGATTCGAGAGAACTGCATTACAATAGATTTTGGTGCCACAGATGTGATTGTTTTGAAAAGACTAGGTTATGTGAATTTATTGCTCATAGTACATGGTTCTTATTAGAAAAATATTTTTTGCTTAGAATAGCTAAATAGCTAAAAAGCTAAATAGCTTTTAGCCCGAACTCGGGACATTGTGTGAGGAGTGGTGGAACATCGCGATTACAGTCAAACGCTGCCCTATTATAATATTAAGCCATGTTGGCCACAATTGTAAAATATTATATTGATTTCTTTGAATACTATTTGAACCCACTAGCACTGAGCTACTACTACCAACTATGTCGAAAAATGTAAGGTTTATTTCTGTAAATTAAAATAATAAATGATATTTTTTGTACTTAGATGGGAATCAAGATCCGAGGCAACTTCTTATCAGTGCCGCAATTTAATTTTTTATGGTCAGTTAGTAATGAAATTTTTTTTGGAAAGGAAGCGTTTTACGCTGTGTTTTATTCCATCAAGATCCAACCGTTCGCGTCGTTAAAATTAAAGCTAATTAACTTTTTAACTCCGCCCGCCCCAATGGCCGCCGGAGTGTAATTAAAACAAAGCAAAGCGAAACTTTACGCTGCCCCCAGGAGTTGTATATGCGTTTTCCTTTCGGGAAATATAATGAATATGAATTTAATTCAAAATTTCCACCTCTGTTTTGTTGTGAAATCTCGATTTTATCACCATTTTTAGGGGTGAACTTTGGGAATTATAGTCATCGTTTGAGAACTTCGAGGATTGCGGGAGTTTGAGAAGAATATGAGAAAGTAAAGTGTGAAGATAATATAAAAATCACACTTAAAATTTATATTATATGTACAAATTCGTAGTTAAACGAGTATATTAGGGTTCCGTACCTCAAAAGGTAAAAGGGCTCCGCCCTTATACGATCATTTTGTCGTTAGTCTGTGCGTCTGTCAAGACTATTTATCTCGGAGATTGCGTGGACGTTTACGTTAATGTTAACATCAAATATTCATGTGTGTGATCCCTTGAAGCATAGAAAAAAATTAAGCTTCTAAGGCAATTACCTAAGATTCGCGAGAAAGTTCCGGCACTCAACACGAGTTGTCTTTTGTATGTATGTTTGTGTGATGTTTTGTAACATACCTAATATTGTAAAACAATATTTCAAAAAAATATTACTAGAAAAACTACTACTTAGAAAAAATATACTAGATACGTATACCGTAGGTCGTCGTGGCGTAGCGGCAGTGTGCCTGGCTGTAAATGCGACGGTTATGGGTTCGATTCCCACTCGGGCGAATTAATATTCATTACTCGCTCTGGCAATAAAATAAGGCGTGGCGTTGAATTCCTCTACTCAACACGTATTTGTCTCGAAAATCGTGCGGAAAGTGAGGAACGACGTGTCTTAACACTGAGGCAGCTGTAACCTAGTTTCCTGCTTTTGTGCTTTTTTTAAAACCTAATACTTTTTGTGCGAAATTTTCATTACTCTTTCACTTAAAATCTAAAATGTTTTAAGTAGGTTTAGTGTCAACAGTACGTGCACCAGTTTGGTAAAAGGTGTCATAAATTTTAAAACTAATCTTTTATAAATTTTGTTGAATATTTTACGTCTTTTTCTGCTGATTTTGTTAATTATTTTTAAAAAGAACTTTAAAAGGTACTTAACCTTTCAACTTGTTGTTGTTGTTTTATCCTTCGTGAATAGAATATAGGTACCGGATGGAAGGAACCTCTGAATTCAGTTGCGTCACTTCATTAAAAAGTGAAGCAACTATTCGAAAAATACTCGTATATGTGGGTATAAGAAAATAACTGCTGTGACATTCGGATGGACAAACAAACAGATATGACGATATGTGACGTTTCAAATTTTACCAACCGGTTACGAAACCTTAAAAATACTTCTAAAAGCGAACTAGCAATACCAAATATCTAAACAGTCCATATAACATCGAAAAACAAAAATCTATTCTAAGTGGCAAGTAAAATTTAAAATTCAAAGAAGTTTCCATACAATTCACAGTGGCACAACTGTTTACACAGCACAGCCAACACGGAGGCAGATGTCTGGTGACAATAAATTTTATTGGTAACCATAAGGATTTTGAAATAACCATTGTTTTTGGGGTGGAAATTCGTTTCTTATATTTTATTTATATTGTTTCCTGTGGCTTACACAATTCTCGAATTTACCTTAACATCTTCTTTATATTCACTCAGTCTATTAGTGAATAAAATACAACTTTTACATCAACCAGAGCGGGAGGAAAAGATAATAATTTAAATAAAAACCTCTGAGTGGGTCTAAAACCCTCAATGATCGTGTAAGTTCTACTACTGTGCTGCTATGATTTGTACTGGTGTATGCAATCAATAATAAACACTGCAAAAATAATCATTTATTCATATGAAATCTAATTAAATAAAGATCTGTGTTCATATAAGAAAGTTAAAAACCAAACTAAGTTTCCAGTACAGTTAAAGTTAGAAGAAACGTAACGGCACGTAACGAGAAACAAGTATAAATTATTCATCGGGAAATTTTGGACATCCCGACTCGACTCGACTCGCCTTGGAATCTGTGAATTTATAAGTATTAAACTTTTGTTCGCCAAAATTTTTGGTGAAACTTTGAGAATATTTTTATAAGCTTATTATTTGAAGAATAAAACATATTTTTCTGTGTTATTACGTGGTTCTTTATAGAGCAATCCTTTTTTACTTTTTTAAGGTATGGCATTTAAATTTTATTTCACGTTGTATCCCAGATTATAGCAAGGTAGGCAGAGGAAACCGACTGTTAGGACATTTCATTTACACTTTCAAATGGAAATCGAATCAACAACCGTCACCTTTGCAGTCAGACCTTTTTCCACTGAATCCAAAGTCAGGCTCTGCATTGCGAGCTATGTTGAAATAGAAAAATGATAAATGTAAAAGTTAATATTTTAAATCTTTTGCTAAAAGACGCCAATATGTAGGTATAGAGTTTTTGAAAGTATTTTAAAGTAAAAGTTTTATAAAGTTAGGTTTTTTAATCGTGTATTTTATTACTTTCCTCTTGTATTATAACTATTTAAAACTTAAAATATGAGGAAGTACTGTCATAATGTAATACGAAAAAATATATAGGTATTCCTCAAGGATTTTTTTTATGATTATAGCAAGCGAATCCACCGAGAGTTGGCGAGCGAAGCGAACGAGTAGCGAAGTCTAACATAATAAGATGCATTAACTGATATGATCAACAATTTATTTTATCTATTATAATATATAGCAATAATTTACATCCTAAACTGCCTAAACCTAGATTTAGTGCTGTATGGCGCGGGTTATTGCGGGTCATTAAACGTACCCTAACCAGGACATATCGATTGGTTCCGGATAAAATACTACCAGAGAAATGAAATCAATGGGTTGTTAGTAAAGTTACATTAATTTTGTGTAAAAAACTATTCGATTTATGAGATAAATTATATAGTTTTTTAGCTTTACACTG
Source organism: Heliconius melpomene rosina (assembly GCF_056956725.1). Classification (NCBI taxonomy): domain Eukaryota; kingdom Metazoa; phylum Arthropoda; class Insecta; order Lepidoptera; family Nymphalidae; genus Heliconius; species Heliconius melpomene. The sequence goes on along the minus strand of NC_140407.1, from coordinate 15,202,083 downwards.
TATTCTACTTACTAGCAGTGTCGGCAGAGGGAAGGGAGAACGCTAGAATTACGACACTTCCGTTACCCAATTTTCGCCAAATTCTCAAAGCATTGTGTGTTGAGTGGCAGAATTCAAGGCCAGGTTTTGCTCTGTTAGCAGAGCGAGAAAATAAAAATATTAAATAATTAATACCCCCGAGTGGGAAACGAACTCGAACGTATATTATATACGTAGGTATATGACTTAAGTTATATCAGAAATAATAAGAAAACTATTTCTTTTTTCTTATATAGTAAATACTTAACACATAAGCCCTATCTGATTCCAAATCACAACTGATTTACAACAAAATTTATTAAGGGTAGGTTTTACAGTGCCTACGTTAAATTTTATAGTCCATCCCCTGGAATTTTTATTGAAGACAATAAGGGGTGTCTAATAAAATGCGAATGATGAGTTTCAAAAATAACGAAGTCGGGTGCATTAAGTACATACATTTTGTTCACGAATTTTACGCGTTTTAGCATCATTGCTATAAAATTGTAGTAAAATTTGTTAGTAGTCACTTATATGGAAAATGATTATAATAGTATAATGAGAACAGGCGTAGCGACCCAAAAGTGTGATTCTAAGCACGATAGGTTGTGGGTTCGATTCCCATTCGTGGAAATTAAATTGAAGATGTGAAAAAAATATTTTCATTGGTTTCATTTCATGGTGCCTCAGCAAAATACGACGTTGAGTTCCGACACTCAACACGCAAAGACTCCAGAATGCTTCAGCGCAGTGTCTTAACACTAGGCTCCCTCTGCCTATCTTGCTACATGCGGGATACAGCGTGAAGCTGAAAAATAACTATAGTCTTTACTTGCGGTTTCGCATCAAAGTGCGCGAGTTAATGATTTTCAGAATGTAGGATGTTCTTTTAGCCTCCCTAGGTAGGTACTATACAAACAATGAACATAATATAATAATAGACTCTCAAAGGAATGAAATATTCAGTGTTTTCATTTCGATGCAAAGCGCGGCGTTGAGTTCCGCTATTCAACACGCAATGCCTCAAGAATTCGATGGAAATTGCCTACCCTACATAGTGCGGGCTATAAATAATGCTATAAATAAATAAACAAACGCTTAATACAATAATTTTAAACGGATTACAATTATTACAGCAAATTCTATGTATAAATCAAAAAATAATACTAGAAAAGATACTCTTAAGCAGTATTGTAGAATATAATGTGTAAAAATCTCGTAAATTGCAAGATAGTGATAAAAATACAGCTAATACCGGCTAAGTATTGACATCTGGCACTGTTGACATAAAAGTCGTGTAGAATTGTCGTTATAAAATTTAAGTCTGTCGTATTAAAGGAAACGTATAAAGAATTTTGCCTCGTTCAATGTAGTTTTCTTTACTTTTATTTTTGTTTTGCGTACCATGTAGCAGAGATTATCTATAAATGTAATAAAATTGTAAGTGAGGTTTATCTATACATTTGTCTAGGGTCTTTATACAAATACTTATTATTTATTCCGTTTGACGTCTGAAGTCCATTATGATAGAGTACATCTCTTCTTTCTGCCATGTTCCACTAGTGTTGCTATTTTCCGTACGTTACTCCAGCGATTTTATCTGTAATACATTTGACAAGAGACAAGCCACCGAAGTATCTGGTCATTGTTGCGTCGTTTTTCAAACTGTCATTTTCAAAAGTCATTAAACATAATTATATCTATACATTACTATTAAAACCATCTTAAATCAAAAGAATAAAGTAGAAATATTAATTCTAAAGTAAATATTAAAATATTGCATTTCGTACCTACGTGTATAAAAATGGCTGATTAAAGCAGACCATCATCGAGATTAGATGGAGATAAATAATATAATAATTGTACTATATACTGTGTAAGTTTATAATTTTGCTTTGTCTATTAAATAATTTTTTCTTGTGTTTTCATTTATAATGAAAATCTCAATATAAAAATGTAATTTGATTTTCTCTTAAGTCTACAAATGTTAGCGATTGTGTCACTAATTCACAATGAAACTATCTAGATAAATAGCTGACAATGAGATAAATGCTATGATTTTTAAAAAGAAACCTTGGTTTATTATATTAAACTTAATTTTTAATTAACAATTGTTCTTAAAAACATACTTAGGCAGTCCTGTCTAAGTCTAAGTACGTTTCGTAGCGAAGGGCCACAAGATATTTCCTCTCGGGAAAATGAAATATTTAATATTTTAGTGAGTGCCTTAATACTAGTCTATCAGATTCCTTGTGTATTCTCAAAACAATAAACAAGAATAAGTGATAAACTCTCAGATATTACGAAAGTGCATTTACAAATATCTTTCGATACATTTCAGTGATGTTGTGTCAATTTTTCAGCACAGTAGCCAGAAATAAAATTTCCACTATCTCCAGTGTAAACATTCTAAAGTGCGTGCCTTAAAGTTGAAGCTCTTTAAATCCTGAGAAATCGCGCCGGCTTCAGATGGCTTTCAACACATTTTACTATGTGGTCCAAATTATAAGATATCGCGGTATCTTGTATTAAAAATCCTAAAACAAGTATGTTTTGCAGTGTCTACGTATAATTAAAGGATATGGAACTAGTAGTGTTTTGATATTCTATTCTATACTTTTAGTCTTTTTCTGAAATATTTGCTGAGTGACAGTGATCTACATTTCATATTGAGTAAGATATATTTTTTAAATGTTACTGGAATATTTTTATAATGGTAAAATCATTGATAATTTGTAGTCAGTTTGGAATTTGTTATTAAAATCTATATCTCACGTTTAAGAAATCATGTTAAACTTATAATAGGTTACAAATGTGGGTTATTGGATTGAAATATTCATTAATTGCGACCGTCGTGGCGTAAGCTTACCATCAGGTGACCCGAACGCTCGTCTGCCTTGTCCTTTTCCATCAGGAATAGAAATATTATTATATAGAATGACATGGAGAACGGAATATCTTAACACTAAGTTCCCAGTTTCCTTCTGCCTACCATTATATGCGCGGGATACAGCGTGGATTTCACTCATTTTTTAAGAAATAGCGTGTAAGTGGTGGAACGCACGCTTTATCTACCACTGCAGGGAACATTATATCGTACATATGTTACACATATTTAATTTAAAAAATATACGAAGAAGAAATTGAAAATAAACTTGCTAAATGCTTATAACTTCCGCCGCACTGTTGTCGTTACTCGGATAATGCAGATTGATTCAGCTCAACTTTGACGAGACAAATTCTATTTTCACCGCAAGAACGTGACGGCGGGAAAAATATTCAAGATTTGCTATCACTGTAAACAATCGACCGAAATATGTTTACTTTATAAACTTGTAACAAGTTTTTATTATTAGGTATCTATTAATTATATTCTGTTCGGGAATATTTAATAGATAATATGAATGGAATTAATTCCAATTAAATCTCATGCATGATGGCGGCTAGTGTATGAAGTAATTAAATTGAAAAGAGCAACTATTGAGTTGCTTGTCAGTTCTTCTCAGCAGACTACTTCCCAAGATGGAAGAGGCGTTCATTCGATACTTCAAAAGTGCTTACAAAAATCTATTAAATAAAATATATATTACATATGAACGTTTAGAAAAACAGATATTTTAAAAATTCATAAAAATTATATATGTCTTGTTTTACACATAATTGATTTTTTTTATTGTTATTATTTTTCTTATTTTTCTTTTTCACTGCACTTATCCATATCCACGGGTTGGCTGGAAGAGATCTCTTCTAGCGTAAAGTTTGAACTTAATACTCAATAAAATAGACTTGAAAACATAATTTTTGACTGCGTTTTCTGTATGTAAATATTTAATACAATAAAAATAAAAGAAATAAATATACAGATCAATTATTATTTAGGCGTCAACTTTGACAACAAGAATTGGATTAATAGTCCAAAACGTATACTTACTCTTGAAATGTAGCATATAAAATTTTCTTTTATTTATCATATAAATAAACGGTAAGATTTTGTCACAATTTAAAAATCTGGGCACGATTCCATCAAAAAACCCATCGATACAACCCCTATTACATATTTAACATACCTTGTATTCCGATCGCTATCATATCTCGTGGACTGCAAGAGTATTGTCAAACCCCTACCCCCGTATTCTCCTACCACGTACGAATGCTAATGTATTTTGTGTTTTTAAGAAACTTCGTGTAGTTGCATCTAACTTTTGCTGTTTAAGTTTCACTTTATTTGGTTTTTTTTGTGCTTTTTATTGGTATTGGAATAAGGATGCTGAAAAAAAAAATATACTTCTAAGATGTTATATAGGTAATGTTTTTATCTATGTTTAGGTTGCATGAAATGTAGAATCCATTCTGTGATAAATTCTATATAATACGGGTGCATTTTTAAGGGTCTCTCATAAAACTTGATATAGTTTCTACTCTTCTTTATATTTAAAGAAAATAATATATCTTGAAAATTATAGAGGGCGTGTATTTGCATAGCGTCTGCGTCTGCGTCACATTCCGGTCTCGAAAATTGGGTGGAAGCTAAAATATGCGAGATTCAGCATTAAGAAAAAAAAACTACCATCGACATCCCTATTGCATTACAACGAGGAACTTAAAAATATATTTAAAACTTTTGTCTACAAATTTAGATTGAACTCTGCTTTTCCTGTTAATTAGTTTTATTTATGTAATCGCTAAATAGTTTCACCAGAGAAATGTTAAATTAAAATAGACTTTGAAATGGTTTCTAGTTTTATGCTAATAAAATTAAGTCTCTCTGAGCTTTCTAAATGAAAAGTTTTGAGAGGTAAATGTATTTCTTATTTACTCTATTTCAGATTTTCGTAATCATTTTCACATTTTCAAAGTGTAAAAGTGTCATACTGAGGATAGAAACATATTTTAGAACACATATATAAATTTGAACGCTCAGTTAAAAGCAAATAGCAGTGGGGAGTTCCACCACTTCACACGCAATGTCTCGAAGATTGGGAACCCTAGGTTCCCTGTACATCTAGCTGTGTGGGATACAGCGTGAACTCTATTTTCATTAATTAAATACTGATAAAAGAAACTAAAACTGCCACATCAAAGTATAAAATAACAACACATTCCTTATCCTCACCATATCCCATGATTAGTGAGCTTCAGTACCGCATTACGAATAGGTTATTATGACGCATCCGTGTACGTGTACATTTTATTATTTCCGAACAGCTTTCTTTCCGCGTCACGTACTAAATATTTCTCATGAAATAACCAATTTTCTTTTAACTTTTATCTTAGACAGCATAAGGTGGCTTTTCATTTGGTAATGTTTCTTGGATATTTCGATATGTCTATCGTTTGGTCTTCGTGTCACGTAGATTCGACTCCCCGGCCGACGCGTGTACCACCTCACTCCTTATTTTGTTCTTGTTATCATATTATATGTAGTGACACAGTCGGTATTATTAAATGTTAAGCAATTAGATCTTTTCGATGCTAGATAATTTTTAAAAGAATTAATTGAAACAGAATTTTTTTAAGCCAGTAGTAAAAGCAAATGTGATAAGTATTATATTTTTGTCATTCTTCTATTTGGATTATGATGTACTCTGCAATTAAAACGATTGATAGATTGAGTGAAAATTAATGTCTGTTTTCAGTATATTAAAATACTAATCTTTAATTTGGCAAATTTTTAACTTTGTCACATTTGATTAAGGAAATATCTAAAAAAATATTCTTAAATCAGTTCAGTCAATTCCTTTAAGTGTGACGTTTCAAGAGCTAATTGAGTACAAAATTAGTTCGCCAATGTTTCATTGTATGGAGAACACAGGAAACGTACATCATGAGCGGTTATTAGGTAACTTCAGTGCATGTAAGACTTAATATAACTAAAACATTTGTCATCATCATACGGAAAAAAAGTCTTATCAACACATGATATTTACGATGTTAACTTACAATATTTTGGTGACTTTTGGGTATATCCAGCGATCTGCTAAAACGTCATTTTATAATAGCAACGGCTTCCCCCACAATCTTTACTCAAAAATATAAAGGCGAAAATCTTTTTAGCGCTCGATAATCGTTATGGGCTAAGCAGCTGCCACTTTGCCAAATTATTGGGAGATTTCCAAGCAAAAGTTGTCACCCCACATTGAAGAGGGTAACCGTTGTGTTTGATAGCATGATTTTCTCGAGGCGTAAGAAGAATGTTAAATTACAGAAATGAAAGATAATAGGGCGGTCCCTTAAAAGTTTTTTTCAGGGATAAACTTTGTATCCCATAAGATTTTCGAATTACCCTCAGGGAGTTGCGAGTTTCACGTTATTTATTCATGGGGTTTCGATGCGGAGTGTATTTCACGATCGCTTTAATAAATAGAAGTTTAATGTGGAAATTTAAGATTTTTTTGGTTCAAATGCGAAAGTAAATACCAGAATTGCTTTTTTTATGTTGCATTTTAGATTTGAAGTGTTCTTTTTGGAAGAGATATACTTATTAGATTAGATATTGATTATGGAGTCCGTCGTGGCGGATAAAAGTGTGCACCGTAGCGCGACCGTTGTGAGTTCGATCCCCACTGGAGGGAATGAATTATTATTACGAGTATTTATATTATTATTATGCTGCGCTCATTTAACATTCCTTAAAAAAAAACAAATTGTTAATTGGCTCAGCCCTACAGCGTCTGACTCTAAACACGATGGTTGTCGGGTCGAATCCCAATAAGGAGAATTATTTTTGTTTCTTCGCTCTGGTAACAGGACAAAGCGCTGGGTTGACACAAATATTGACCCGAATGCTGGTGCGGCGTGTCCCTTGGTTCCTTTTGCTTCTTCTTCTATGCGAAGAAAGCTAGAAGGTGCCATCGCAGCAGGACAGCATCTGAGTGTAAAGTCGACTGTTGTGGAGTCTATTCTCACTAGGAGGAATGGAATTATTATTATTTTTTCGCTCTGGTAAAAATATAAAGCTCAGCGTTAACTTCTGCCATCTAGCATGCAATTCAAGAATTGATGAGCTTGCTCGGTCAATGGAATATCTTAACAGTAAGTTTCTCTGCTTAGCCTTTAAGCTAAAACAATGAAATAGAAGAGGAAATAAAAACAATATAGCATCAGTCCAAATCGAACATTTTATTTTTAAAACTAATACGAACGCATAGTAGAATTTACGATATATATATTTAATATAATATTAAATGGTTTATAACAGAACATTGACAATAAAGCGTTAACTAAATTCACCAACATCGTATAAAGCCTTATGTGATTGCATTCGAATTATTTACAAACGGACACGCCGATATCGAAATTGATCATAATAATAAAACATTAAAGCTATTTAGAACATGGCCAATGACACAACAGTCTTATTTCTAGATAATTTTTGATATTCATATAAAATTTTACATTCGATCCATTCACTTAATAGGTTATATATGAGGTAAAGTTAGAAAATGAAAAAAAAAATCAGTAAAAATTTGACTTCCGTTATTCCTGTAAAGGATAACAAATGAAAAAGTCAGTTAAGTGATTGGCCGAAATGTATTGAACAGTTCCGAAAATTGTATTTAGAGTTAGGATAGTTGAAACGGCAGTGCCTTCAGTAAGATTTCAAACGGAAGACGGAGGAAGACGCTCGCTTGTTTCTATTTATATCGTAAGCTAATCCAAGTATATATTTATATAAAAGTACAAAAAAATGAGCAAAACACTAACTGGGTCGAACGTTCGTTGCGTAACATTTATTATACGTTTTAAACTCACTAAGTACGTCTTTAAAAATATATTTCGGAGCAACTAGAAGCTTCATAAGGTTTAGAAAAATACAGTGGTAAGTAACCTCGTTGGATCAGTGCCAAGCTGTTGTCTAAATACGAGTACATCTAGAGTACAAAAGCAGTCTCCAGATTAAATTCGGTAACGTAGCTTAATGATATATTTAGAATTAACACTATGTATAAGTACAATTTTGTAACTTATAGGTTCGTTCATTGTTAAAAGTCACTAATCTCGGGGTCCGTATCTGCATATTTGCAAGTGAAGGGATTCCTCAGCCACGAGCAGAATGACCGATCGCTGTGTTGTTTATATTTGGCTGTGGTGTGCTTTTTTGCGTGTGCTCTAGCGACCGCGGCTCTTCTAGTTGGGTAAGAGTCGAGGGATGATGCGTCAGAGTCTCTCGGAACAGAATCATAACCCGATTCAGCTCTTCTGGATGTGCCTGCCGGACTATGTTTACCGGTTCTAGGCGTCGATTCATGTCCGCTATCGTATCCATCTGGCTTACATCCAGCGACAATTCTTGCCACGTTTTTATCTCCTTTCTCACATTTTTCGGATCGCGGCTCCGTGGTCACAACGGGCGGTGTTACTTCGAGGTGTAAATTAGATTTTAAGTCTCGAAATGTACTGGATGGAGCACCACTACCTGGCAGCCGATTTTCTTCTCTTAAGTTCGGATCGGATGCCCCATCAGGATGCCTTAGTGAAGCTATTCTGGCATCTGTGATATCGTTAGAACGATATCTTTCAAAAGGGCCGTATGAATCGTTATGTGTAACATCTAAGTCGTGATATGCATCACATTCACCTACAGCACTACCTGGTCTCGACATAGACCGCTTACAACTATCACATATTTTATCACTAGGCCGATATGCGGGTTCACTGTAAACGGATCCATCGCCATGATAATCTTCAGTGTCTCTAACATTGCACATTGAAAGAGATTGGAATTGCGGTGCGATTCTAGACGCTTGAGTGTTGCTATTGTCCAACGCGCGTCGTGATCCATATAATTCAGTCAAACCCAGTAACTCTTCTAAGCGTGAGCGTGACGAAGGTAAACTTTCGTGTGGATTTAAATCTGGTGGTTGGTCTACACAATTATTCATATAAAAACCAATAGTTTGTCGAAGATATGCCTCTGTCCTAATTTGTCTTTCAACTTCACTATATAAAGATAGAGTATCTGTAAAAGTTGATGCTACAGTTAAATTTTCTTGACTTAAAATTCTAAGTGGGTGATCGTCACCCTCGCCGTGTTCAAATTGTTCAAAATGATTTTCTGCGTACCCCATACAAAGCGCAATATCTTCTTCGGTAACTTGGAGACAGCAGTCCTGCATCGGGACAGGTTCTAAGGGTTCTTCGATTTCAAATATTTCTAGTATTTCGTCTTCATCGTCAGCTGGACCTTTACTCATTCCATGAGGATCAATATCTCGACTATGATTTGAAACAAGCTCATCATCCATTCTCATTCTTTCTTTATATTTGCTATCCAAACTTTCCATTGAAACTTCTCTACTACTAAGACTACTTGGCTGTATTAATGGTAGGGCAGGAGGAATTTCTGCTAATTCTTCACTGTCATCGTCTTCATCCGCTTCATTTTTTATAGATGATTTTGCACTTGATTGTTTTCTAATATAATTAAGATCAGGTGGACCAACATTTTCTTCCTCTATAGCCATGCCTTTTGAACCAGCTTTTAAACCAGTTCTTATAGTAGATTCTTCTACGTGTATACGTCTAGTTGCATCTTTAACTTCCATTCTGTGTGTGGCAGAATCCATTTCTTCAGGTAGCCTTGGCCCTTCTTTCTGAGGTTGCTGGGCTTTATGACTTGGTGAATTATGTTTAGATTTATGAATTTGGGAAGTCTGATTTTCGACCCATTTCTTAATCATATTTTTTTTATGGCTATCCATATAACCATATCCAATATTCTCGTTTCCATATGAATTAAGAACTCCAACTTGTAGGGGTACTGCACTATTAGGTTGCTGAATTGGCACAGATTCAAATTGTAATGGGGCTTTAGGTTCTTGCATTGGGCCATCTATCCAAGTTTCTCTCTTTTTTACTTGTGTTTCTTTTATAATATGTCGCGCTTCCACTAATTTAGATTTTGATATTCTAGGCCCATCAATCCATTGTTCATCACTCGTACTCTTTACTTCTTCTCCGTGTTTTGTGTTTTGTTTTTTTAATGGAGTGGCTTTAGATGTGATATTATGTACTGGTGAAGATTTTGGCGTATAATTTGGCTGTGTTACAGTTTTCATGGGAGACGCTTTAGGTGATGCGTGAAGTTTATGTATAGGACTTTTCTCTTCTATAACTTTTGAAAGAGAAGATTTGTGTTTCTGATCTACCACTGAGCCCCTTAAAGTTTTACTTAAAACTGTATTTATGTGGGGTATATATACTGGTGGGTGTTCACCATCAGTTGCATCATCTGAAGGACCTACATAAATTACTGTATCTGCAGACAGATCACTACTCGACGGATCAGGTTCACTGCTACTAGGCTTAGACGCATCTTCTCCAGAACTTCCTCCAGAACCAGCGTTGTTATTTGAAGTATATTTAATTTTTCGTCTACGTAATCTATGTATTCTCGAAGCCAACTGCAGTGTCGTTAATGTATCTGAATAGTTTTGTACATTAGGAGAAACATGTACTATCATAGCAGTATGACACGTTAACGAGCCTAAGCATTCTTTTAATACATGCGTTAAGTTATGGTCTCGATAAGGTAAATGACGTTGTCCATTAAAAATGGCAAGTAATATATTTCCTAAGCCAGATAGTGGTATTCCGCCGTTAGTTTTTCCTCGTTCAGAATTGCCTAAATCTATCAAGTGCAAGCGGCTCCTCCCTCCGGCAACTGTAAATAAAGAAACGAATTGTTATTTTAAGTCCGTCTCGACACAGAAAGCTCTAGACATTTTCCTGAACGTGAATAATCAAATATTCAATTGCATTGGCGCTGTACAATCAGCATTGCAGTACAAACAAGTGATAGATTGAAAATGTCACTATTATAAAGCTTCATGCTGTATTTTGCACACAGCAGGGTAGGCAGAGGGAACCTAGTGTCTTAACACTCCGTCCCCCATTTTCCGCCAATTCTGGAGGCATTGCGGTTTGAGTGGCGGAAATCAACACCGCGCTTTGCTTTAATACCAGAGCGAATAAATGAATGAATAAATTTAAATAAATATTTAAATAAAAAATAATTCATTTCCTCGGGTGGGCATCGGGCATAGGGTGAAAAAAAAAATAGTAACTGCTACTATTTTTCAGCTAAAATTATATTTATTTCGATAAAATAACTCACCAGCCCCTTTTCCTCCAACACTGTACTGGTATACATGTAATGTGTACAGAAGGTGGCTATCCTTTCCTTCTTCTCTGGTACCGCGAGTGGCCAATGCTGCGTCTAGATAAAACGCTGCTTTTTCAGCACTGTGCACTCGCAACTCTGATTGATTTTGTAGATGAGTGCCGAAGAGTGGATCGTCCCGAAGGTAAACGCCTGGTGATTGCTCTGTGTCTGTTGTAATCCAAATAATAATGGTTTAATATTAAATAGACTAAAAACATATTATTTTGTTAATTTATTTATCTATTAATATAATAAAACAGTAAAAAATGTGCCTGTATTACACGTTAAAACATTAATAAATCCAGAAACTGAGATTTTAATTTATTAATTAAATATTTTTATCTGCTTTTATACGTCATCTTTGAAGCTGATGGACAGTATTGACTAAAACTTTCTTGTTATATAGCTACTAGGCCTGGGCAGAATCTAGGCTATAAATGAAATTTGAAAGTAGGCCATCATGGTAGGCAGTTTTAAGCATAAAGTTTTATATGCAAACGAAGTTACGGGCGGCCACTACCTATTATATAATGAAGATTAACTGAGTTTTATTATTAAAAATGTAAAGTTTTATTTTTATTTCATCTCAAAATAATACCTTTATTCGTTCTTTATAGTAAATTATATAATAAAAAATATGGAAGCTTTTCAAAAGGCGCTGGTTCGTCTCTCATTATTTTAATTTTATTATCCGTTCTCTAAAAATACATATATTACTGATCTTACCGTTATGATAAGGTGCCAACAAATCTCGTATTTGATTTGTATTAGTACAAAGTTCCACAGCCGACACTCTCACAGAGAAACGAGTGCCACACTTGTGTCGTTGCTCTCCGATGCCGCGGAAAAGCCAAGATATTGCACATGGCACGGCACCAAGGGAAGATGGTGCATCTGGTCGCCCCAACATTGTATACGATTTGCCTGGGAAAATATATGAAGAGATAAAATCAATATAATAAATAAGTTTATATTATAGTAATATCTACTAATAAAATTATAAGTATTTTTAATCCCTAACTGTATATTAAATCACTAAATTATTTCATCTAAACGATAACATTAAACGCGAACAAACCAAGACGTTGTAATTACTCTATCGACATCGAAATAAGCAGGATGATACGTTAAGCCGAGCTTCCCTCGCGGCCGCCTTCCCTCTTCCCTCCGAGCTAAGTTGAGGGTTTTATTCAATTTGCATTTAAAACCTTAATCCTCCCGCTGAGTAAGTCTTACAATGGCTCAACTCGTTAATAATATTTCGCGTTCGAGTATTTAATATTTTGGTTTTTGATTTTTAATGTGTCTAGTCTTATGTTTTGTTACTATCGTCATTTTCAGAAGGAAAATATTTATTATTGGGCAAAGGTAGAAATCGGAAAACGGTAGGGCAAAAGTGGCTAAATTAATAAATGAATAAATGGATGGAGTGGTGAATCGGTAAAGATAAAACAAAATAAATTTAAAAAGCACAATTTAATTTTATTATCTGAATTTCAATCCAAAACTATCTTGACCATTCAGATAAGTACAAAATCTGTTTTTTATTATTAATAAAAGTTTAAGCACAAACTTTAAATCTATTTGCTGCATAAGAGGATTAATGTCGGAACTTAGTTAATAAAAGTTGAATCGTAATTCCGTATCTAATGCATTAAAGTTTCAATTAACAACTTCCGTCTTTGCATTTCGATGCAAATTCTGGCTATATACACGTGCACATACATATACATATATATGTATATATAAGTTCCCCATTGAGGTCTGAGTGACTGATCATCGGAGAGCTTGAGTCGCACTGTTTACAGTGCGACTCAAGCTCTCCGATTGAATATTTAAAGTGTTTCCGAAATACAGTAGTTTCTGCACCTACACTTTGTAGTACAACAGTTTAAATACATATAGACTGTTTTACATTGGAATTGAACGTTCGTTCGCATCATAGTGTACGCTTTAAAATTATAGTTTAATTAATTAACTTTCCGAGCCGCCAGTCGTGGCCTAGGGGCACAAAGTGTGACTGTAAACGCAACTGGTTGTGGGTTCGAGTCGAGGAAATTAAATGTTTATTTAAATGTACGAGTATATTTCCATTTCTTCTTCTTCTGGTGATTATGCAAAGCGCGGTGTTGAGTTCCGCCACTCAACACTCAACGTCTATAGAATTCACCGGTAAGTAGGAAACGGAGTGTATTAACACTAGGTTCCCTCTGCCTACCATGCTGTGTGCGGGATACAGCGTGAAACTGATAAAAACTTTCATATAGCTGTTACAGTTTTTTTTGTTGACTCAGGTATCTTCGCGCGTCTATTATAAAGGTGGATATAGACATGCATAAGATGCTAGAGAATGCTTCCAGGTGAATAGTTGGCTCGTCGCTATACGTCGAGGTGAATAGAATCGTAAAGTTCCTTTAATATGTAACCTAAGCGAAAGGTAAGCAACACAGCTTCTACTACGGACTAACTTATTAGTTTGCACGTATGGATACATGGTGAAGCTTAAATACTTTAGAAATGTTATAAAATGTAGTAAAAAGATAGTTTTATATCAAATTTTGGTAGTAATATTATATGAAAAGATATATAACAAAAATATTTAGTTGTCGGGATGTTTGTCGGTTGTTTTAACACAAATAAATTACACAAAAATGGTTAAAATTAAAACACACAATACCTAGTCCTGCATGTCCGAAGCAAAAGAGGCAACCGTCGGTGCCGTTGATGACCGCGTGAATAACGTCGGTCAAAGCGCTCGAGCAGATTTCAGTCTGAAACAAAGGTTTTAATGAATAATAAATTTAATAAAGTTTCATACATATATTAATACGAGTACATAAAATTTACATTAACATTTTGCTATGTTACGAGTGATTCAAAGTTGCATAGATTTTTTTGTTAAAAAGCTTTCCTGAGTCGTTATAGTAGTAGTTATGCAAATTCTACTGTTCTCGCTCGAAGGGCACTGTAGTTAATGAAATTTATGATTGTAATGTAAATAGACGAGAGAATGGTGTGTTAAACTGTTTTCTTGACCCTGAAAAACCCTGAAAACGATAGTAGATAAAAAATTGAATATTATAAGTAGTCCATTTTCACCTGTTCTCTGCTGGAGATACTTCCAGATAAAAAATATTATAAATTAATTATTAAATCAAGTCAAACCAGCATCACGTTGTAACGCGCATATAGCAGGCAGAGAGAACTTAGTGTTAAGACATTTCGTTCTCCACTTCCCGAATTTTACGACGCTATGTGTGTTGAGTGGCGGAACTAAACGCTGGATTAATTATTAAATATGTATATATTTAATATATTACAGTCAATATTTTAGATTTCGCTTGACACTGCTGCAATAAAGCTGAACTACCGTATGCTGAACATAATGCTTTGAATAATTCAAGCAAATCTCGTACTTAAGAGCGAAGTTAGGGTTTTACCGTGTTCCACTGTTTTCTTTACGCCGAGGCTTGCCAGATAATTAAATGGACTTACGCTTAAGCGCCCAGATTACATTGTAGGGCGCACGTTATAACATCCATTATGTGGAAGTGACTTTTGTAAATATTAAGTTAATATCTTTATTAAGTTTCTTGTTTCTTTTACTTAGTTTGTTGTCAAAAGTCCTCCTCGTTGTATTCTGGTCGTAGGTATTTAAATAATTTGTGGTTATTAAAATTTAAATTAATTGTTTTCTTATGACAAATAGAAGTTTTTAACTAAAATTATATATTTTATTCATACTGATATACCTATCTACTAAGCAAATAATTTTAAATATTTATTATTATAAACAATATTCGAAGTAACGACATTTTAATATGCTATTCAATTTCATCTCTTAATGGAAAAAAATATATAGGTATGGTATATAGTAGGCAAGTAGCCACTAAATTCCTTCACTTAAAGTTTAATATAATAATTTACTTAAATGTCAAATATATATTAAAATTATATTATAATATTAAATTATATATATATTAAAATATATTTTCACATTAAATTAAACATTTTTTTTAATAAAAAAAAGAAAAAAAAATGAAGCTAAAAAAATATACATCCATCCGATTCATTAACCTAATTCAATGTTAATTTCATGCAAATACACAAAGTCCACTCTACGTGGGACTTTGTTATAAGGTACGAAAATATTGAGATTGTTTTGAGTGAAAATTTTAATGAGCACCCCTCAGCCCCTGGCCGGGGTCGTTTAGAATTAATACCGGGGGTAGTTTATCAAATTATCGTAACAATCAGTATTATACAAACGACCCCGTAAAACCCTTTACGGGTCACAATTTTGTATTTCTATTGTTTTACGTAGGAACGGTATATAGCCATATGATTTTATTGAAATGGTTATTACTGTAAATAATTAACTTATTATGAAATTATTTTGTGGGTATTGCAATAATATACTTAAATCTATGTCTAGAGGGTCAATTTTTTAAAAAATAAATTAGATAAATTGAAGGTAATTTTAATTTTGAAGATAATAGTTGGTTTATTTTTTTTTACATATCTTACTAATATTTGTGAAAGTTTGTGAGAATGAATATTTCTCCTACTTTCATACTAAAACTACTGAATGGACGGAAATATATTTTTAAAAAAATATAAATCTAAAATAAAATAAAAACACAAAACCGAAATATATTCTAGAAGCATAAGTACACAAATCTACAAACCAAAATTCTAATATTCTAATTTCTAAAACCCAATTGTTTCTTTCAACAAATTTTCATTCGCTTTCAGAACATCCCAATTCGAACCACAAACAAAAATGTGAATGCTAACTAAGCTACCAAAAGTAAATTTGGCGTCCGCCATGTTCATGATATTTCCAACCGTAATTTGCTTATCGCTGTATTCACAAAGAACAATAGTAAATTTTTGTTGTTTTCATTTACGAATATTCACTCAAAGCTAAATTTCATTACAATCACGAGCAGTCCGTTGGCGGGCAAGCGGTGCGTATAAGCCCCTAAGCCGCCGTCAGCCGACCGCCGAGTTATACTGTATCTAGATATAAACCTAGCTGTATATATAGGTCTATCTAGATGTAAACCTAGATTTAGTATTTCAAACAAATCCGTTTTTGAATTTCTTTTAGTGATATGGCTCTTTTAAATCTGAATTTGTAATAAAAAAACAACGAAACAAAAACACTAAAAGTTGATGATTTATCTTAGTTTCATGAAATCATATTTCAAATTATAAAATATATTTAATAATTTAGTGTTGCAATCTAATAAAAAAAAACTTTTAATAAAACATTTAGCGAGACCAAATCCACAACCACCGTTTCTTCCTCACACCATGACCCTCTAAGTAAATACAAATGCAATTAATTCAAACATACAGAAAATAATTATCAGGCAATAATTTAAAGTTTACCAAGTGTATGTAACGTACAGCACGGAGAGATTACGCGGTATTAATGACGTCGGATTGTAGTGATTTAGTGCGCTAAATGTGCGTAAATAGCCTTGTTAGATCACTGTACAGTCAATTTAAGATAAATTAACGTTTTAAGCTAAATTTTAGAGTGGTATATGAGTTTAAAGAGGATTACCTTTTTAACTTTTAGTTAAGTAATGATTTTTTTGCGTGTTGAATGGTGGAACTAAACGCCGCAATTTGTCTTGCTACCAGAGCGAGGAAATGGAAATAATAAATAAATTGTTTCCTCGGGTAAGAATCAAAGTCAACTTGTCAAATTTACAGTATACACTTCACTCACACTTGTCACTTGTGTCTCTGTGCCACGATTGACTTCAAATATAGGTAATATGCGTTGGGTTACGTTTAATTAGCGCCCAGTATTCTAATTCGAAAATAAAGACTGGAGTTTATAGCCCCCGTATAATGTGCTATATGAAGAATTAAATTCGTCGTATGTCATTTAAATTGATATATTTAAGAGACAACCTTACATAATACTTTTCAAAATCTTTTTAAATCGCTACATAAAGCAAGCAGATGTTACAAAACAATTCTATAAGCAACAAAACTTTGTGTCGAATGCAAACTTTGCCAAATATTTTAAACTTTTAATGTACTTGCAAAATGTGAAATTTTACTACGTAGTTGGTGATATTCGAACGTAGCGCAGCCTTTTAACAATTTAAACATATGAAATTCGAGGAAAAATGTGCTCGAATATCAGGAGTATGGAGCATCGCGACAGCGAACGAGGCAAGTTAGAAAATTGTTGAATACCGCGCCGTAACGTTTAAAAATGTTTTCGTATCCCATATTATAATATTTTTAGGAAGGTTTATGAATAACTCTTTTAGGTTCCATGTGGAGTTTTGTGAAAATTTTATATTGCTCACCTAATAATGAAAGAAAAAAAGGAAATGTGTCAACATTTTTGTAAGGGTTTGTATGATATGAATTTCTGTTCTGTAATTATAATATTTTTTTGGTTTAAGGTTTTTCCCGTAAATAACATTAACGATTAGATTTTTTTTTGAGATTTAAATAAAATTATAGAGTAAAATTAAATTTTTATTAAAAAGTCTTTTTTTATTTTTTGAATCAATCAATCAATCCATATCTATGTAAGAGACTCTGCGTACCTTTGACTGAAAGTGACTTAGCTCACAAATAGTTGGAAATCAACATGGTTTAATTAGTTTATTTTCATCAATAGGTACGGGTTGTCGTGTAAAAGCGCAACAAACAAACATACAATTGCATTTTTAATATTAAAGATGTATTGTAATGTTTTAAAATTAAAACACATCTAAACCTCAGCATCAGACGTCAGCGTCGATAAAAACCTTTCTCCCAAACAAGTTCTCTATTTTTCTTTCGACGTTAGAGTTTCTAAGACGCGGGCGTGTCTCCGGAATATCCGATGACTCTACACACGATTTCACGTTAATTTAAGTTTACTTGCTTGCACAGTCTGGTGTTCGGTTAGCATATTAAATATTGGGCAAATATTTAACAGTTATGTATCGAATTTCAGAACATTGAAAGCTTTTGAGAGAATAACATTAGAATATTTAAATTATTATATAAATCTAACTAGTTTGTTTAATTGCACCCGCTAATCTCAGTCTCATCTTTATCGAGAAAAGCTATATTATAATATCACGTTAATTGATTCTATGTATCCATTATTATAATTATTAATATGTATAATAATTATTGTATTTGTACGCAATGATTTGAAAAATTGGTTGGAATGTAAGAAACAGAGTGTATTGTCACTAGGTTCCCTCTTCTCACTATGCCATATACAGAATACAGACTCAAGTTAAAAAAAATATATACCTGAGGATCATCCTGTGAGAATATAGCATCGAACGCGAACATCTTAGGTGCGGCCACACCCACTTTCCTGTCTTCTGGAGCGCTAGCGGCTGGGACTGTCTCACAGAGAGTCACCTGTTTCTTGCGTTTGTCCAGAGAGAACGTTTGTGTACCACTCGTGAAAGGACCTTCGCCGGTTGCACCTACTCGGAGCATTACTTTGACCTGGAACAAAGATTTTTACATATTAGTTATTTTTTTTTACTTGAAAATATAAGTTGAGGCTGGTCTTGGTGCAGGGTCACAAGCGGTGGTTGTCGGCTCGATTCTCACTCGGGGAAATATTCAATATTTTAATTTTCTTGCTACTGCGGCTGGAAAGTGGGGAATGGAAGAGTCTTAACTGTAGGTTCCGAGGTTCCCTCCACCTACCTTGGTGTACGGGATAAAAAATGTAAGTTGTATTTAGAATATAAGTTGAATTTATAATTTCATGATTGTTTATGTAACTGCTATTGAATTTTACTTTTTTTGTTTTTTTAAGACCTTTCATAGTGATAAAAATGTTATTAGTTGTAATATCTCATACAACTATTATGCTTAGCAGAATCGAGTTTCTCCCCATCTTAATTATACTGAGAAAGTCCTGAATATTTAGAACAAACATGATGCTACTGGTAACGAGTCTGTAAACGTTGGCAAAGCACTTATTAATTAAACAACAAGTTATGAAGCTTTTATGAAAATTGGACACAGACGCGGCACCAACTAGCGTTTGACTGTAAAGCATATCGAAACGGCTGTGGGTTCGAGATGCTCACTCAGAGAAATATATTATTTGCATTTCTCCGCTCTCGAATAAGATAAAGCGCGGCGTTGAGTTCCGCACTCAACAATGTCTCGAAACTCTATCTACTTCCCCACTAGGTTCCCTCTTCGTACACTTCTATAGGATGTAACTATAAACAAACAACAGTATACAAAAAAGAACAAATATATACGAACATACTATTGCTATATTCCATGTTGTACGGAAAACGAGCGTGGATTCACTTCAAAGCCGAGTTTGTGATGCTTCGTTAAACACAGTTACGTACCGACCGATATTTGGTTAAGATCTGTGGAAGACAGTGGGGATTTGGTTTACCTGTATATGTATTTTTAAATTGTCTTTTCTTTAACTGGTCTCAAAGGATTTTCTAAATAATAATTGTCTTTTACTTCTTTTATTGAATTTTTACAGTTTGTCAATTTGTTCAATAGTCACGTATCAGTTAGACAATATTATATTTCATAAATAAAATAAAAAAGAATGTGCGCACGGGCACTTGTATGTAACTGTAAATGCGGCTGGTTGTGGGTTCGATCCCCACTCGAGGAAATTAAACATATATTTATATTTTTATTTCTTCGCTCTGGTGTCGAGGCAAAATGCATTGTTCACTTCCGCCACTCAAAAAGCAATGCCTGTTGAATTTGGCAGAAAATGGGGAACGGCATGTCTTAAGACTAGGTTCCCTCTGCCTACCCTGCTGTGTACGGGATAAAGCGTGAAGCTGTTATAACAAATAAACTGGACCAATTGATTCTATTTTTTGTATTTTCAAGAAAATGTTCTGAGATTAAAGATCATAATCTTGCTCTGACGACGATTAAGTCCGGACTAATCTGATAGCCGACATTTTGTAATTCCTCATTCACTGACATAAGCAGGCCACCTTTTCTATATGTTATATCAAAAAGATACGATCAGGATTTAAAAATAATATTTTTTACCTTCATTGTATCCCACATACAGTAGGGTGAGGGAACCTAGCTGTAAAACTCTCCGCTTTTCGTTTAATTTTCAAGACACTGCGTGTCTACCGTTGGAATTCAACGCCTCGCTTTATCTATATATATAAAATCGAAAGGTCACTCACTCATCACGAAATCTCAGAAACTACAAGTGCTAGGAATCTCAAATTTTGCATAGGAGTTACTTATAGGACGTAGGTGCTCGCTAAGACGGGAATTTGTAATATTCGACTTCTAAGGGGTTGTTTTTGGGGTCGAAAATTTGTATGAAACTTCGTTACTACAAATGCTAGGAGTCTCAAATTTTGCATAGACATCACTAGGACGTAGCCATGGAGACAGAAATTAATAATAAAATAGTTCACGCGGGTGAAACCGCGAGCTGGCCGCTATTCTATATATATAAAATTGAAAGGTCACTCACTCATCACAAAATCTCAGAAACTACAAGTGCTAGGAATCTCAAATTTTGCATAGGAGTTATTTATAGGACGTAGGTGCTCGCTAAGACGGGAATTTGCAATATTCGACTTCTAAGGAGTTGTTTTTGGGGTTGAAAGTTTGTATGAAACTTCTTTACTACAAATGCTAGAAGTCTCAAATTTTGCATGGATGTCACTTATAGGACGTAGGTACTCATGGAGACAGAAATTAACAATAACGTAGTTCTCGCAGGCGAAGCCGTAGGCGGGCCGCTAGTTGTTAATAAAATTGTTAACACAACTGTCGTTTATATACACACGCACACACACTGTGCCGGTACGCTGCAACAGCTTTGCAAAAGGTGAGATTGAAAGTCAATGAGTCGCTTGAGTTCTTATTTTTAAGTTTACAAAAACAATCAAAATGTACGGCATTTAAAAATCAATTACCATAAGAATAACAATAAGGATTTGAATTATTTCGATATGCTCATAGAGCATAAGTTCCGGCATTATAGACAAAAAAAGGAAAATTTACTACCTGCCAAGTTCAGGTGATAAAATCTAAAGTGCCTAAGCCTCAATTTAAACGACATCACGTAGTTTCATTAGTAATCTTCTAAAGTAGTTTCAGTATACGTTATAGTATGTAATTTCTAAGACGTGTCTCACAAATCACTTTGTAATTAGATGGGAATTAATTACTCGTTGTCTCTTTGAATTAGGTGCTGTGTGGGGAGGTTCTTGTTAGTTGTGAAATATGGTAACTTATTTAGGTTAATATGAGTTATTTTATAATATTTTATTATATTATATTTGGATGATTTTTTTTTATTGTAGGGGCCTTAATCTAGAAATATGACTTTCTCCGTTTGCTGCCCATTTCTACCCGTTATGTGTTTAATGATGGAACAAAATCTAAGAAACTGATATCACTTATTTTCGTGATATATTTAATATTTTCATTTTCTCGCTCTGGTAACGAGGCAAAGCGCGGCGTTAACTTACGCTGCTCTACACACAATGAGTTGGTCTAATGACGGGAACGGAACTGAATAATAAAACTCTTCAGGCGTTACTAGTCGAGCTAAGGCTCATATCTATAATTTATAGGCCTCAATACATTCTAAAGCATTTGTACGAGTAGCATTTGGTATAGAAAATTGTGGTTTTTAAGGATTTTTTCAAGTACATATTATTTATCACACATTCTTTCTAAAGCAAGTATAGAATTAAAAAAATATTTATAAAATCTAATAAAGTTCTGTCGAACTAATATATCTAGTAGGTATATAGAAAATTTAATTTTCATCAGCTTGATAATATTTTACGATATGTTAACGCGTACGCCGCGAGCGGCAAAACTTATTCCGTTTGCTTGTTGACCCAATTACTGGAACCCAACACTGTACTACACTAGCGTTATTGTTAATATATGTGGCCTCGCTGTGCTTTTTATTTTAGTATATTAAAATAAAACAATATTGAAACTTCGCTAGCCTTTTTTAAAAGTTTTTTTAGGAAGGAAATGTAAGTCTTTAAGAATATTTATCTTTTATATATTTGTAGCATTAAAATATGTGTTAATCATAAGTTTCATTAGTAAATTGAAAGTTAAGTTAAATTTAATTCTTTAAGCAAGTAGAGTTAGTGCTCAGACTACCTGTTTCACACCTCGAATCTGTTAATCCCAAGTCGAATGGTAGAACCGTATTTTATAGATGTTTCTGAAAATTTTTGAGTAAAAAAAATAATAATAATAATTTGTCTTTAAATTATTTTATAAATTTTTATAAAACGTTGTGGTTTTATAGAAATAAAATCGTAGCTTAATTTAAACATATGAGAATGTTTGTTACCTTTAGTAAAGTAACTACTAAAGTAGTATAAACTAAAGTTCAAACAAGCAATCCAAAAAGTGCCGATACAAATCCCATCAAAGAAACTAATAAATTAAAAAAATATTTTTTAGTACAATAAAAAACTGGTTATTCAAAATTTCCTGAGCAATCAGCTAATAGTTAAACAGGGCTGATAAGCCACAGCAGCTACGCTTCCATTAGAATACCATTACATAATTACAAGTCGTCTCGCTAATTTGTGAATGCTCCCACTGAATTATAAACATAGTCTGTTGTCTGTATGTATGTATGTCTGTATGTATGTCTTTGTACATCAAAGACGAAAACATGGCACGTAGGGCACCGTTTTGTTTCATAGTTTGAATAAGCCTTTAGTCCGGTGGAAAAAGAGAAAATAGAAAAAGGCATTTTGTGTTAAGATGAGAATTTTGTCATGCGCAAGACAATATATGACAAGACATATTATGTGAGGTTTAGTAAGTTTGTTGTATGAATATTTAAAAGGAGCTTCTTTTGTTTTAATTTCAAGCTGCATCTCACACATGGGATAGACAAAGGGAACTTCGGAACCTGATGTTAAGACAGTCCGTTCCCATTAAGACACTACTGTTCTCTACTGTGCGCCCAATACTACAGACATTACGTATTAAACAGCGGAATTCAACGACACGCTTTGCCTCGTTACTAGAGCAGAATGAAAATATTGTATTGTGTCTGTAATTTTTTAATGTGGAAACTTAATTGGATTGTGTGCTATTTTTGAAATCTGTAATGTTTGTGAATTTTATATTTCTGTTTGTTTCCCTAATAAAATATAAATAAATAAATAAATAAAACATTTTACTTCCTCGGGTGGGAATCGAACCTATTACGTTGCGTATCAATCCTTAAAGATTGTAGGATTAATAAGGATTGCACCCCAGGGCCAGGTTTCCTAATAGAGGCTATCGTGGTAAGGCAGATGTTATGCAAATGACGGCTATTACGTCAATTGATCTGGATGAGTTAATGTCGGTCAGTTCATTTTGAACTACATACTAGATATATGTATGCACGTATAACACAGAGATGTATTAGTAAATGCCAATGAAAATGATGAAATAGGTAAAATACGTTAAATCGTATGTGAAATTGATATATTAGATTCATGGTAAAATTTTGGAATTTCAATAATTCTTAAATAATGTAGTGTATGTATGAAACCAGTCGTAGTGCAGGGGCCCAAGCGTGTGTCTGTAAACACTAAAGGATATGGATACGATCCCCAATCGAGGAAATTAAATATTTAATATTTTCATCTTTTTGGTGTCAAGCGGCGTTGAGTTCTTCGTGAAGCTGAGGTATTACCTCACCATTGTGGTTGAGTTATGATAGAAGAAACCATTTAGCATTCCATGGATTAGAGCGAGGACTTCAAAGCAGTACCTGGGATTTGCGATCCAAATGTAAGTTTTAGGGGACCCCTGCGCTTTAATGCTCAGAGAAGCTTTCTCTCTCTGAGAAATTCGAAATGAGCTTATAAGCTTTACTAGAAATGAAGTGTTTGACATAAAATGGTAGTGGATTCGATTTTACAATTCGGCAAATCTTTGGTTTTCACTGCGTAACATATCAAGGTCTATTAATTTTTTTACTAGTACTTCTCTGTCCACTCAGCACATAAAGTTAAAAAGATATATTTTTTTCTGCAAATTTAATAAAAGCTATAATATGTTGATTTTACTCCTTGAGGTATAAGTATGAAGCGAAAAAGGACTTCTCAAGTATAAAATTCATTTGTCTGTTTCATTCATTATGCGGTAAGAGGTAGTGGGCGACGCAACGTTGACCTAATTACTGTACCATCATCTTTTGTTTTATTAATAAGTAGGAAAATATTTGTATGGAAATTAAAATAACGAGGTTGGTAGTGGCGCAGGGGCACAAGCATGCAACTGTAAACGCCACAGGTTGTGAGTTTGGTTCTCTTTCGAGGAAATTAAATATTTAATATTTTCATTTTTTCGCTCTGACAACAGGCAATGCCTTGGCGAGGAGTGGAGAATGGAAGTGTCTTAATAAAAACAGAGTGCCTTAACACTGGGTTCCCATGTTCCCTCTGCCTACCCTGCTATGTGTAAGATACAAGTATAAGTAAAAAAACATACAAATGGCTTTCTAGTGGAAAAATGGAGATCGTATAATCTATTTTATACAACGCAATATAATTCACGGTATGTCGTAATACGAGACGCGTAAGGATATAAAAAATATTATAATTCGACAAGGCAGATATTCAAAAAAAGTAATTTTACTTTGAAACACTAAAAATAAAAGCTTTATAAAACCACCGTCGAGCGCAAAATAATAAAAAGAATAAAAAAAAAGAGTATTTTTACTTTTTTTACTTTAAGTACTAAATTGACATGAAAGAAAAGAATAAAAGAAAAGTATATGAGAGAAAATTGTTCATAATATCATCACAAAGGCCGGCTAATAGTTTAATTCTACGACGAGTGCAATGGAGTACAGTTGACTAGTTAATCCTGAAATGCTGACTGGCTGATGCCAGATACCGCCGCCATTTCAAACGTAAGCCACGAGTCATATTCCAAATACGTATTTGAATATTCATTTTTAACGGTAAATTATGTTTTTGAGTGACATTTATATGAAATATAATATGTGTGCTTATCTGTGTAGCTTCACGCTGTATCCCGCATAAAGCAGAGAGATTGCGTGTTAAGAGATGGAACTCAGCGTCGTGTTTTGCCTTATTACTAGAGTGAAATGAAAATAATTCATTTTTCGAGTAGGAATCGAACACACGACCATCGTGTTTACTGTCAGGCGTTGATTGCTGCTGTGATACTATGGCCTTTAATATTTTGTGTTTTTGTTATATAATAATTAAGCCATATTATCTATTCTATTTTACCATAAGCCCAGATTGAAATAGTATATTAATATTACTGTTATTAGTGATGGAATTGCGGTTCGAATATTATAAAAATATGTTGTTATATTTTTGTGTATTTTTTATATTTAGTTTAACGTAGTTGTGTTAAATATTACTATTAGTTTCAAAATTAAGATTATTTGTATAAAAATATCTGTTAGAGAATATTTTATAAAAAAATATGTAAAGAAAAGCTTTCCGTTGTTACGGGCATAGCAGGGTTAACGGAGAGAACCTAGTGTAAAGGCATTCCGATTCTAAATTCCCTATCTCCATTAAAAGATACCCTAGGCAGGGGAAACCTATTCTGAAGACATTGCGTTCTCCATTTTTCTCCTAATTTTCGAGATATTGTCTTGTTACCGAAGAAATGACAATGCAGAACTCAACGCCGCGTTTAGCCTCGTTAGCGCATTTCCAGTAGCGGGAATCGAATCCACAACCTGTCGTATATAATTTACACGTTGGTGCCCCTGCGTCGCGACTGGCATCACAATATGTAAGTATAATATGTCAGTATAAAATTTTATCAACATTGTCGTAAAATATTAGTCTTTTACAAAATGACA
Organism: Heliconius melpomene rosina; assembly: GCF_056956725.1. Lineage (NCBI taxonomy): Eukaryota > Metazoa > Arthropoda > Insecta > Lepidoptera > Nymphalidae > Heliconius > Heliconius melpomene. Next base: position 15,176,047 of record NC_140407.1, on the reverse strand, counting down.
TACTGACGTCATGTCAGTGAGTCAGTGACAAACACATTTCGTTGTCAGCGAACGAAATGGCTTCGTGAAGATTTCTTTTTTTTTACCCTCCTCTTTAAATAAGAGGAACCCATTTGGTGTCGTGACAAGGATTAAAATTATATTTCATAGCAACCCAACGAGCTAACATATGAGCATTTTGATTGAAAATATTAAAGTTCTTAGGGGAATCGTTTGTTACATAAGTTGGCCATTGTCTGACTGTAAAAGACGGTTGTAGGTTCGATTCCCACTGGAAGAAAGAAATTATTTCCATTCGTCGCTCTGCTCTGGTAATAGGAAAAAACGTGGTGCGCTCCACGACTGGCCTCTACAAGATTCATTATTTATTTTAAAATTACTGATAAATAAAAAAAATCGTGGCTAATTTTAACCCAACCCCGCCCAGCACGAACGGCTTAAACACAAAAAAATAAACATAAAAAAATAAATAAAAATAAAGCAAATAAAATTAATGAATCTAACTCTAATTTGGATCCCTGTACGCCTATAGAATACTGTTCAAATATTTATTGCACTCGCTGTTATTATGAGTGTTTTACTTTATCAAATATGCTTCTGATGTACCCTTGCATGGACGATTTAGCTTCGGCAGTTTGTTAGCTGAGCGACCAGCGCTTTCGAACGCTTAATTAGAATTTTGTTTGTTATTTTCGGATATAGAAAAATCCTGCATAACTTGTTTTTTTTTTAATTATTTATTTTTTCGCATATTACCTATAGTGTTTACTACTATTTTAGTAGACCTTACATAATAGATTATTTTAGTGTTATTTGACACTAAGGATAGAAAATATTTGAGAAAACGTATACGAATTTATTTCTTAGAGAGTGTCCAAGTACTCTGACCAATAAGCCATGTTGTTAGGTACGGTACCGTCCCTATAGAGTTAGTTAGTTAATGAAATATTTAATGTATTCATTTCTTCGCTTTAGAAACGAGGTAAAGAGCGGTGTTATGTCCCGCCACTCAACACGCAATGTCTAAAGAATTACGCGGGAAAACTGGGGAACGCAAGTGTTATACTGGAAACGAAGTGTCTTAACAATAGGTCCCTAGTTTCCCTCTACCTACCCTATGATATGTGCGGGAAACACCGAAAACTAAAAAAAAAACAACAATTAAGGGCAACGTCATAAAAATCAACAAATATCTTACGTACATTATAAAATTCCGCGGTTTCCACCCCCAATATTTCCATTCTCGTGTAAAATTGGAGCAAGACGTTCTATGACGGTGCACGCGTCCATGCATAAAATTAAAGGCGGTAATGAAACGACTCACCATGTGCTAAGCTGAGATATTCGTGTAATAAACTTTGAAGGGGGACTCGTTTCAGCGATCGCAAAAACAAACTTTGTTTGATGAATTTTGTAATAATTGGGGAAAAAACCATATAATAGTATTTTTACGTATTCTTTTGTTTTTTGGAGTTGGTGTCAAGGTCTGGTTGTTCGGACTTGCAATCTAACAGGAAATTCTTCTAAAATAAATCGACAATGAAGAAATGGAGAAAAGCGTCACTGCGCTCTTCATATAAAGAAATATATCTATTTCTTTTTTATAATCCCGCAAACATCCATAACATCCGAACAACATTTATTATAATACCAAACAATTATTCAATAAGTTTTATCACTTTAAAAAAAATTAACCATCATGTAAAATTGTCAATAAAATATTCAATTTTTTCAATAGAACTGAAAAACGATACGAGCTCATGAAATTTTATGAGGTTCAAATCAATCAGAGCGCGTCGACCCAAATCTTTATAGGCAATTGGACAAACAAAACATTGGTGGCATCGACGTTTCATACAACGACAGCTGTTATATTGAATGAAATTAATGGAGTTTATTTCACGCTACATGCATATATATCGGGGTTTAAAAACAAAAAAAAGTGACTGAAATACATGACGGTTGCGGGATTGATTCCCATTGTAGGGAATTATTTCATTTCTTTATTCTGGTAACTAGACAAGACAAGGACAGCTTAGAGTATCGCCGATTGACGAAATTTGATAGGGAAAAGAACGTAATGTCTTAACACTAGGTTCCCTCTGCTTATCCTGCTTAATGTGGAATCTAACGGGAAATTTAAAAAAATAGCACATTTAAAATTTATCATTTAAAAACAAAAAGAAAAACAACATTTTAATCATTGCAAACTTGTCACTATCTCAGCATTAAGTCCGAGAAAATTGCTACCAGGTATTAAAGAATCACCTTAATCCATACATAAATCACGTCAAAACAAGCGCTAGACGAGAGGGGAGATACAATAAAGAGACATATTTAAGGTGAAAGAGTTCGCAGCTTGAACTGGCATCTTTAATTCTATTTTGCAGGTATCCTCCCTGTCGCGAATATTTCATTGTGAACTTTATATTAAAGTCGCTTTTATTACAATTTCTGCTGTATTTTTCTCTTGCAGTAGTTCATTGTAGTTTTAGAAGTAAATATAATATGTTAAAATATTTTTAAATACTATTGAATTATTCATTTTCGGTGTAGCGATAGAGTGCAAATAAAAAAGTATACTGATGTTTTCAGAAATTAAATTAGATTATTCGATTCGTTGCCACAAATATAAGGATATCGTGAAAATATTATCTATTATTATTCATTTGCCCGAGTGAGAATCGAACCCGCAACCGCAAATTCACATTCAAACGGCCCACAGATATAATTCCAACGATGCTCCATAAAGTCTAAAGATACGCTTGACATAGTACACAAATCAGACCAACAAAGAACCACAAAGGAAATGCTTTTACGACAATGACACGCATCTAACTGGAAGGTTTTTCTAAGAAAAAACAAAGCATACCTTTATTTAAGAATACTTAAACACACTAGCTTTGTGACGCAAAGAGCGGAGACTTGTGGCAAATGAATTACGTAGATTGTATATATACATATATTGGATCATTTGTTAAGAGGCGCGGGTTTGAGTCCCGGTACATACATTTTTTGAAATATTTTTTAAAAATATTTGTATATTGTTTTCTATTCTTAGCGTGGAATAACACTTAAAAATATTTCAAATAAGCATTATTTATAATAGTGAGGCTTTTTTATTAATTGGTTGTAGTTATAGTTAATAGTTCGATTCCCACTCGGAGGAATTAATTATTTTTACTCGGGGGTAAACGAAAAAAGTGGTAACTCACCGACACTTGGCATACAATAACTGGATAATTTGCAATGATTGCTTCTTTCATTGAAAAATGGAAGATAATAAAGTAATTGCATTCTTTATTTTAAACATTTATACATATTATATTACAAAAACTATACTATAACAAAGTACTAAATAATTATTAACCTTTTCAAATATCCTTCTTTAATCCCCTATAATGTTTAAGTGTGATGCCAATATCACTTAGCAAAGTAAAGGTAGCTAAAAGGGCAAATTAACGTGTGGCATACGTTATATCAAGGCATACGCTAAGCCTACACCCGAATGAATTATGTAAATCGTCTATGGCGGTTAACATCGTTATTGTAAGCGACACTTTAGATTCTTGGGGTGAGAGCTATTTGGGTACTGGAAGTGGTTAAATATATATTTTATAGGCTTTTTTTTTTAATTGGCTAATGTTTAATCAGTAAAATCAGTCAGTCAGTCAGCTAGTCAAAGTTATGTTTTTAAAAAAATATATATTAGATTAGGTCTAATGTAAACAAGTATTGTTAATTAAATTCTTTAAAAAAAAACAGCGTTGAGTTTCCCTAATTAATATTCGTTCTAGGATGCAGCGTAAAGCTAAAAAAAATACTAACAAAAACATGTACCTACAAAGATTTTTTAATAATTAAAGTTTACTGATACAAATATTTTAAAACATTAACGTTGACTTTTTATTTCTAAATATAAAAAAAATCTCCAATTAAATCAATACAATAAATTATTTTATCCAAATTTCATAAAAATTCAACACGAGAAAAAAAATAAAGAAAATAAAAGAAATGACGAAAAAACCAATCCTATCCAGTATAACCAATTTTGAAATTTACATCGAGATTCAAAATTCTTACAATGAAGATTGTATCTAGCACCATAAATTTCACAGCAGCGTCGCGGGGTGTCCTCAGGTGAAAATTATCTGGGGGTGCCAGATTTAGCTGCCATCAGTTACCGAGTTACGACTTTCGTACTGTATATAAATGCTTGGTTATCTAACCTATAAGATATTATGAAGCGTTTCTAGTTTTCACTATGAAAACTGGAAATGGTATGGGAAAATCATTATTTTTAAAAGAATATTAATTATATCCTTCATCATTTAACTATTTTATTGAATTGGCTAAAACTTAAGTTTTAGAGTTTTGAAGAACTCGAAAGTAATTCAGATCAGCAAATAAATAATTGTGGAGTTCAAGCGAGCGAAGCCGCGAGCAGGTCGCTAGCAGGTACTAATAATTTTTATAAGTTGAAAATATGTACGGACCATGTGACTAGTGCTTAGTTTTAAATATATATATTTAAAAAAAAAACCTATAAAATACGATGAACCATTTCTAGTTTTCACTTCGAAAACCAATTTTAAGTTTGATTTGTTTCTGAGATGTGAACGACATGCGGTGGGACGATCTCATATGAGTACGTACAGTCTGTTTGCACTAGTAGTTTAGTTGTTATAGTGCTGGGACGTGGAGAGTAATAAGTTTTTTATATTTTGTCTTCTTTCTAGTATCTAAAGAACTAGTGTGTTGATTTTGTGTCTTCAAAATCTGATGAATCCTGTGTTTTTTTAGTAAGGAAAAACATCTTTAATTTTAATTATGTACTTGTGTGTTTGTACATTGTAGCAAAAGTAGTTTTAAACCCTGCATATAATCCCCACATTTGGTGATGGTTTGAATTCCATTGTGCTTACAATTAATTGCACTTGCCACTCTAGTAACAAGACGTTAAGCGTTAAGTCCCGCCACATCAACTTATATGCGGAAAGTTGAGAATAAGTGTCTTAACACTGAGTTCGCTCTATATAAACTACTATATGCGTGATGACAATATATGCAAATATTAATATTTGGAAAGAAACTCTTGGCCTATTTAGATGACGTGCGGCATATGGTCCACCTAAATAATAAACGGAGAGTGAGAGACGGAGTGATGTATACACTATGTTCTACTCCACACCAAAATATTAAGGAACGTGAAAAAAGTTTTTTGACTGTTCATATAGTTAGAATTAAAATATCTTTATTTAATACAACATCGATTGCTACAAGAATCGTTGTCGAATTATTTCAGACATAAATTCAAGATAAATATCAGATAATAATTATAAAATGCAACTTAATTACTGAAGGTGTTATAAAATCTGCAAGTGCTAAACAAAGTGGACTCTTAATTCACTAATAAAATAAAATACTTGCCCGCCGACCTCCTAAAAGGGTTGAACTCAATTACCGTTTACACAAATAATTGCTTCGAATTAAATCCGAATGAAAAACAAAATCTTAAAACCCTATAAGGATGAATTCCAGAGTAATTGAAAATTTTCCGATTTGTTTGTCCGTGTTTTTTAAATTAGTTTTTCACTATATACCCTTTATGAGGCAAGTCGTGATGCAGGGGCGTGCTACTTTACATGCTACGGTACGGTTCTCGGTTCGATCCCCACTCGAGGAAATTAAATTTTTAATATTTTCCTTTCTTTCTTTGGTAACTTTTTCAGTTCCTTGTTCTAGTAGAACCGCGCGGTTGATCTCTGTTACTCAATAAGGAATGCCTCCAGAATTTATCGATAAGTAGGGAACGGAGTGTCTTAACACTAATTTCTCTCTACTTCCTTGCTATATCCGGAACCTCATTCATCATATTCCAGCTTTCCCATTGAGATAAAATAACGATTTAACAACAATTAAAGTAAATTAAAACACTGCTTCAGTAGGCACCATGCTTTCGCAATTCGCGACAATTGATAGTGGCAGCCATAAATTGTAAAGGGAGGTGGAGATCGCCGCAAACGATCTCATAAACTTGAGAAAAATAAAAAGACACTCCAAGTAAATTATCCTGAGGTGCCATCAAGTGGATTCCATTCTTCTTTTATCTATAACTCAGTGTTTACGAGCGATAAACTTTATTTTTTTCACAATACTTTACGTTATTGCAACAAGTTTATTTGTAGAGTTTGTAGGGTAGGTTTGATTCTTATTCGGGGGATTTCCATTTAAATTTATTTTCATTTTGCCGTCAAAGCATGAAGATGCTTTCTTTTCTATTTCTTTCTTTTTTGCCTCACGCTATCGTCGCATATAGGAGATCAGGCGAGATAACATTAAATACCACTTTGTTTTCAGTATGTTGCTGTGAGTGACGGATTTCAACAGTGTTTTGACTTGTTTTCAACGGTAAATAAAATTTAAATATAATAGATAGTTCTGTTCTGTTCGACTGTGTTATATATTCTTCAAATGGCTGGCCTCATTTGCTTATAATTAGAAATATCTTAGTTTCCTCGATTAATTTTATGTTCTTTTAACTCGAAAAAACTATAGAGGTAAAAATCATTTTTTAAATAAATAAATAATACATAAAAGGTAATTTAAAAGTAGGCGCCCGCCGTTCTTGCAATCTGATTTTAAATAAACTTAGATAGTGGGTGATCATTAAAATTGCAAGTGCGAGGGGACAGGGCGAGTTGTAAATTTAAATCACTAAGTCTACCAACTTGCGGGAACTTGCTTGGAAGTTACTTTCAATTGGATTATAGTGCATAGACTAGTTTGCTATTTTTGTATTATGCATTTATTGTAAGAGGCCGGGGTGCAAGCGTGCGACTGTATACGCGACGGGTCGCGGGTTCGATTGTAATTTGAAGAAATGAAATATTTAATATTTTCATTCCTTCGGTCCAGTAATTAGGAAAAGCTCTGCGTTAATCTCCGCCACTTAACACGCCATGCCTTCAGAATTCGGCAGAAAGTGAGAAATCTAAGTTCCTTTTGATGTTATTAATGTACAAAAAATAATACAGAATAATATTTCCACAGCCAAATTTTAACTCTAACAAAAATTTAACTCAAAAAAGCACATTCTTCAAGATCATTAAATTAATGATCGCGAACAATAAAATTAAGATTATTTCCCGTTATTAAAAGGTGGTAGAAGCAAAATATTTAATCAGCGAGGGACAGCGAAGAGTCTCATTAGCGCTGATGGCCCTCAAACAGTCCGTAAGCTTGAGACAGACAACGGAACTCATTAGGATGTACATATACTTATTGATATAATTATATACTTTAGATAAATTAAAGTTAAGGCCGTCGTGACTGTAATGCGATGATTGTGGGTTCAATCCCCATTCAGGTAAATAAATTATTATTTATTATTATTTTCATTTCTATCATCAGGCAGCAAGGCAAAAAATACGGCGTTGAATTCCATCAGTCAACACGCAATGCTACGCAAATTTCAGCAGAGTAAGGAATGGAAATGCCTTAACACCAGGTATTCCTTACTGGTCGAATTCAAGACTGTAAGCTGGAGTATATCTCACTTGATAAAATCGTTACTATAATAAAAACCTTAATTTCATGGATTTTTATCAACATAGGGGAGGACATTAAAAAAAACCAAAATAGTTGTCAATTTACAATCATATTTAAAACTCAATAATATTAAAGATAAACTCAATACTTCCCAGTCCCAGTACCAGCGGCTTTGCCCTAACGATTGTTACAAGTTGTGAGAGCGATTACGTGACTAAACGCGAACTAGGGACACTTCTTCTGCACCACAAATTAAACAACTTCTGAAATTCTGCCACGCTCCGACGAACTTAATAATTAGTTAAGCTGTTGATTCCGTTCCTGGGATTGGGTTGCGTGTTTGTATCCTGGTTTCACTGCTCACCTGGATTTTTTCCATATCTTTGTTTGATATAATTAGGTATTGGTTACAATAAGTGGGTCAAACTATTTTCGGAGGCCTTCTATTTGTGATGAAGCAGGATAAGAAGATAATAGCAAAGGCTAAGAGAATCTGGAGTTAAACTAATTTTGTTTTCTATTTTCCATCAGGTTTTAGGGTATTCCGTATTTTGAAGTGAAATGCACCCAGCATTGCATCATTTTTAATGAAAATCTAAATAGAAGACCGTAGCGATTTAGGCGTTCTGGCCACGCCTTTACGAATAAACTGTAGGTTGAAAAATCTTAAATAAAGATCGTAGGTACTCACAATCACCTGAGAACGGAGTTCTCTCATAACTGGCTTATGACATCTAATAAAATACAACAATTGTTCAAATATAGGTCAAAGATCATCTATAGCATTACTCGTTGAAACTAGTCCAACTATTAAAAAGTCATATATTATACAGCCTTGCACCAATAACTGCCCTACATCTCATTACAGACTTTCCATCAGCCTCCCCACATATTATATGAAGAGGAGAACTTTTGAAACTTATAACAATATTTCAACTGGTCTAGTGGTACAAATACGACTTTCTTCGTTATAATTTCCTAAGAACTTGGCCGTATATCGTGCGTTGAAGGAAAAATACGAGTTAAAGGAAAAATACGTGCCCCGAGTGTCAAGCGGGAGTCGGGTAAATTAGGGTTGCGAATTTAAACTTAACTTTCAGCCAAAAAACGTTCCTCAACTTTATTTGCTTGGAGTTCCTTTGAGTCGGTAATGAAATGGAAATGACGGGGCGACTAGTTTCAACTTTATGTAGAGTGCTATAATTATTTTTGATGTTGATCTGAATACAAGTTTTAGATGGAAAATCTTTTTATTAATCTTAGTTTTTACTTGATATGTTTTACTTTAAGTGCTGCTAGGTTATGAATGTAAAAGCACAATTGTATTGAAGTTTTATAAAAATACGACTTTCTACTAAGATATAGAATAAAATAACTTATTGCCGATTAGATAAAATTTTAAAATATAAACGTTGTCGTCATGACACAGTGAGAAGTACATAATTTTTTTTTAAATTCATATCTGGATATACGAAATGGATACATATAACCCTAATGATAGATCGTAAAGTAAAGAGGAAGATCCCCAAAAGGGATTCAAATCCACACCTCAACTTCCATTTACTTCTTCCATACCAAACACTTCAACAACAGCAACACTCAGAATTTATGATCACTCAAAGTTATTTTATTATTAAATTAGCCAACACATGTCGCGAGCGCTCGTAACTCCGAATACACGATATACGAGTATAGCCGAAACCAACTTATTAACGGGCAAAGTTTTTGATACCTTGTATCGCACGTGTCGCTTGTTCCTTCACTCACTGAACTTGCCGCGTGTATATCAAGATTTCTAGTTAGTATGTACATAAGATAAGTATATTTTATTATTAATCTTCTTGTGAACAATAGAAAATAATAATTAAGTTGGCTGAGAAGATCCTTAAGAAAATAATATTTAGTTTTAAATGTATTTTAAATGAATATAATTAAAAAAAACCGGTCAAATACAAGTCGACCTCGCATACCAAGGGTTCCGTACCAATTTCAGCATTGTATGTCAATGGAAAGTTCAATTTATAATCAAGTTGTTCTCGAAAATTACTATTTTAATGTTTTTGCAATTAAACATGTTACCTCTAAATAGGCTGAAAGTGGAGGACAGAGTGTCCTAACACTAAGTTCTTACTACCTACTTTGCTATATGTGGAAGAAATCTAAAGTAAAACACTAAGTACTTTTTCAAGATACGAAACAAAAGCTTCTCGTAGTAGAAAATGTATTATATATTATTATAAGGCTGCACTAGAAAATAATGAGCCGGCGCACCATAATTCGTGACTAACAACGCTTAGGACAATGGTCACTTCACAAAGCTTCACAACAAAAGTACCGTTAAGACATTTTTTATAAATCTTGACCAACTTTTGAGAGAAAAGTTGCAGCAGAATGAAATTTTTAAGAGTAATATCCATCGAGGCCAGTCGTGGTGCGAGGGGACGAGCGTTGTTAATGAGGAAAAAAATATTTCATTTTCCATTTCTTCGCTCTGGTAGCGAGGCAAAGCGGTGCGTTGAATTTCGCAACTCAACACGCAATGCCTCCAGAATTAGGCGGAAAGACAGGAACGGAAGTATTAACACTAGGCTTCCTCTGCCTCTCCTGCTGTGTATGGGATACAGCATTAAGCTGGAAAAATATATAAAGAACAATATTATACGTAACTTTGTGCTTCATACAATTCAAGGAAATTGCGTTTGTTATAGAAAGAATCCAATAATTTTATGTGAAAATATATACTGCGACCTAGATACTAAGGGATACGTAATATTCTAGTAAACCATACAATTTTGTACATAGTAAGCGACACAAACGGAGGCGTACTTTTTATTTATAAACTTTAACAAAAGAAATCCCGTATTTTATTTTAAAAATACAATGTAGCAGTTGAAAATACATTAAGTAAATAAAATATATAATAATATAGTCAATATAAATAATATTCACAGTAAAATGTTAATCTTATAGTATTTATATAAGCTATGTTGTATATCTGTTTAATGATGCTGACATATGGAGACAGGAAAACAGATGACGGAGGACAGAAGACAGATGACAAGTGACATATAAATGAAGGACTGGTGGTATATTGACGAATATATAAGTTTACATAATTATTGTGTAATTAATTACTACATATATTATTATATGTTAATATTGTTCAGTAAACAATATCTCTATAATACAATTTTGGTTTTATGCAAATGATTTTTATAATTGTGTGTAGTGTGATCAAGAATCCCTGAGGCATTGCGTGGCGAGTGGCGTAACTCAACGCCTTCTTCCTCGTGACCGGAGCGAAGAAATAAGAATATTAAGAAATCATTTGACTCCGAATCATTATAATTGCGCGAATTCAACACATAGAGGGAGAGGCCAAACTCAGCTCCGATATAAACCATCAGAAAACCCAGATAAATATATTTTTTATAGAAAAATGATCCCGGATCCTTCAACTTAGGATCAGAATCACTAGCAGCATAAGCCTTTTCCAGCGATATTAGAAGTGGTCTATTGATTGACGATATACATATACATTATTGCACAGACCAGTAGAGGCTCAGCAAAGTAGGTCGACGAGGCACTGTTAAGAAGATTTTCCTGTATACTACTTTATCTTATCAATTATTTTATATTAGAAAATAGCAGTTTGTTTTCATAAAAATACATTTACTAGATATTAAGTGTTGTTGTTAGACTAATTAATTATTTTCTATATTGTATTATTCATTAGGATTTTAGTTTGTTTATATGAATACTAATTAATGTTGGAATATTAATTAGCAATATATTTTATTTTCATAATATGGAAGTGCTGTAGAAACAATAATCATTGTTAAGCACTTTTATATTTAAATAAATATCGTATAGATTGATGTTCGTGTACAGAAGGTTGTGGTAGACAAAAATGGGTAGGTAGACAGAGGGAACCTGGGAACCTAGTGTTAAGACACTCCGTTCAAATTCAGATTTCCGTTCCCTACTTTTCTCCGAAATCTCGAGGCGTGTTGATTAGTAGAACTCACTCAACCTTACTAGAGCGAGGAAAATGAAAATACAAAATATTTAATTTTTCCGACTGGGAATCGAATTTACAACCGTCGCGTTTACTTACAACAATTCAAAACGAACCACCATGAGACAGTATTTAATTAACCTAACACCATTAGTTACTTAAACACACCGGCGCGGCGCGGCGGACGCGAAAACGGCGTAACTACAGTTTATTCAAATTTATAGTGCCCCGCTTTAATATACTCTCCCGCACTCGCGTACTCCAGAGACCGTTGAAATGTGGCTTTAGTTCGGTTTGTACGGAACTAATAATGCATTTCGAACAAATATTACATACATTGCAATGACGGTTTCGACCCCGCGCCGCGGTGTGAACTGGTGACGTGATGACATATAGGCCCCTTTACTTTATTAAGCTTTGCGCTATTGGGTTTGGTTTTTTTTATGGTGTTTTTTTTTTTGTTTGTGAATAGGTGTTTTGTTTTAAATTGGGCTAAAATAGCGAATGTGAAGCTGTTAGGTTGTTTATGATAGAATACCACTTTGTTTTAGCTCCACACTGTATTTTGAATATGGTAGTGTGGGTAAGGGTATCGATCTAAATGCTAGGATACTCTGTTCCTCATGAGCCACCAGTTTATTGCGTGTTATGTAGCGGAACTCAACGCCGCGGTTCGTCTTCTTACCAAAGCAAGGAATTGTGGCATGATGGCCACAATATTCTTTGAGGCCATCGTGCAGAGTAGTCACAAACAAATATCTTGGAACATGTTTATAATTAAAAATAAATAGGCTTCACGCTTTTCATGCATGTCAGGGTAGGCAGAGAGAACTTACTGTTAAGGCACTCCGTTCTCCACATTTCGCCAAAATTTTCAGGCATTGCATATTGAATGGCGGAGCTCAACGCCGCGAATGGTTTACCAGAGTGAGGTAAGGAAAGTAATACAAAATTAAAGTTAAAAGAAATACAAATATAATTATGACAATTAAGACTCTATTCATGAGAAGTTAAACACCAGTATGTCAGGGTCATATGTAAAACAAAAAGATAGTTTATAGCCGAAATTTAAAAACCAACATTTTTACAAAACCATAACGACATTCTTAGGTTACTGTTTAAAAAGTACCTTATCTTATTTGCGAATGGGAAAAAAATCGTTCGGAAAAAGGCATCCTCGCTGTCAATAAGGCCGGGCGGGCAATTACGGGACGCAATCGATCCCCTCGCCTGGGAATGTTTTATGCACGCGGTCCACGCCTCTGTCAACTACAGCTTTTGTATAAGGAGGAGAGATCAACAAGAATATGTGAATATTATAAATAATATACTAATAATATAAAACTAAGGAATAATCCATTTTTTAATACAATTAGAATGTTATAGATGAAATATCATATTAATCTCAAATGAAAATAATTCGTTCACCGAGTATGTCGTTGCCCCACTGCGCTACGATATACTTATGTGTATTTTTAGCTTCACGCTCTATCCTGCTCTTAGCAGGGTAGGCAGAAGGAACCTGGGAACCTGGTGTTCAGAGACTCCGTTACCAATTGGACATTTCTGTTTCACTCCACTTCAGTTTCTGCCGATTTCTCGAGGTATTTCGTGTTGAGTTGCGGGACTCAATGCTGCGCTTTACCAGATTTAGGAACTGAAAATATTATAATTATAATGCCTCCCCCAATTAGGAATGGAACCAGCATCTATCGCGTTTTTAGTCACACGCACGTAAAGTGTTAACCTGAGAAATTCTAAAATATAAATCTTCAAGTACATTTGATTTATTTGAACCATTGTTTTCCAGATAGAATATAAGTTTTACCATAAAAGAGGTCAAAGAAGTAATCGATACTGGCAGAGATATGCAAAGCCTACGCCTCTGTCAACTGCAGCGAGCGTGACCACCAGCGTGCCATATTACGTATGCTAGTCATTTATCCTCTATATGCTTTTAGAAAAAATGTCATTGGAAAATATATTTCAATCTAAAGGGATAATTTAAGGCTAAAGAGGTCATAGTTTCTTTTACAAAAGAATATCAATTGGAATTATATTTTAATCTATGGAGTCGTATTGTGATGAAAACCTGATGATGAAATTAGTAAAACAAAAAGATAAATTGGATTTACCTACTATTCTTTAATAGTCAAAATTTAAATAAGGCACAATACAAACAACACAAATAACAATGAAAGCTAAAATTATCATTGTTTTAAAAATATCGAATGACCTTTGTTTTCGCGTTTTATTTGAATTTAAAAATTATTTTTCAGTCCACAAATGAGGTCGTTTTACATAAATGGTGCTTTCGGATTTAGGTCAGATGGCAGCTACAATAGATTTTATTTTTATTATGATGATATAGCCGAGCACAACACCGGCAAGTACTACTACCTTTAAAGTATGAACTTAAAATAAACCAGTCCCGGAACTTTTGTTGGTATTATTTTAAAGTTTCTGTTTACGTTAAGTAAAGTATTGAATTATATTTGGGTGTATCTATAACAGTCTGCAGTTTGTTTATTATTAGATTCGAAAATTTATGTTTTGTTCGTGTAAAAACTACGTGAGAATTAACGGAGAATGAAGAGTAGTACCTAACTCTACGGCAAAAATGTAAAAAAAAATGAACAACAATCATTAAAGCCAATTATTTCTCCATAAATAGTATACAAAAAACACATATAATCTAATTACACTGGATTTGAACTACAACTACATTCCTTCAATACTATTGAAGTTTCCTTTTGTATTTTAAATAACTGTTAGCTGTAGTGGCAAGCCGCTTACGGATTGTAACCCTTTCTATGCTTTTATGTCATCTCTTGAGTTCTAACGAGCGGTTTTATTATGCATGTTTCATCTTACAAATAAGTTTTATATTTAACGGCATATAATATTTAAATATATAATAAAATATATAAATCAATTTCACGTTTTATCCGACATATACATAGTAGGGTAGGTAGAGGGAAGGCAGAGAACTTTAAGCCTTTAAGCCGAATTTTTCTAGACATTGCGTGTCAAATGGCAGAACTCAGTCCCAAGATTTTGCCTTGGTGCGAATTTAAACGCGACAGGTTGTGGATTCGATTTCCACTGGAAGAAATTAGATGTTTCATATATTTATAACCTTGTTCTGGTAACGGGGCAAAGCTCAGCATTGAATTCCATCACTTAGCATGCAATGCTTCCAGAGTTCAGCAAAAAGTAGGAAACGGATGGAAATCGTGAGGTAATTACAGCAGATATACGACAAATCGTATCGTAAGCATTAAAGAGTAGTACGTAGTAACAAGAAAGGCAGGAGCTCACAATGCTGGCTAAGAAGGTTAAAAGCGGTTAATGATACTAAGCTGAGCTCACTACATTTATTACATCTTTAAATGTATGAGAATTATGTAGTGTACTTAAATTTTAAATTTAATAACTGATGGTTGTGTTTCAATTTGGAACAACTTTTCTATTTTCTTTTTGTTGACGCTGTATTCCTTATTAGTAGGGTAGGCAAGGGGAGCCTAGTGTTAAGACAAGTGTTCCACTTTCAGTCCAATTTTCGAGACATTGCGTAGTGGTCGACGCCAACGCCGCTCTTGTTTTAATGATAACGATAATTGTGGGCTAAACCCCCACTAGGACGAATAAATTATTTTTAGGCATATAAGCGCTTTAGTACGACAAAGAAGTGAGTCTCGCCACCCAACATACAAGATTCGGACCAAGAACGACGAACAACGCAGTGTCTTGACACTAAGTCCTCCTCGACTACAAAAATCTAAAACAAAAAACCGCTTTCCTGATCCAAGATTTCAAGGCTATCTTAAATTTTCACATAAAAACCACAAACAAAAGAAAAGTCACCACTTCCAATGATCCATAAAAAGTTGTATTTATTCTTCTTTGAGGGCGTGGGTATCACGTGACTCCTGAACATTATCGCAATTAGCTATAAAATATATACTTACTTAAATCAGTACTTTATTATAACAGCCTATATTCTATATTCTTTGATGTACAATATTTATAAACGGGAATTTCTATTTTGTCTTATTTTTAAGGGTAACAGACACGCTTGGCAGTGAAAAAAATGTTAGCTGGAGGAAAACTATTCGAGATTAAAATGGTCTTTTTATTGTCATGTCTATGGGAATTGTGATTTGTAACAAATGAAATAGCTACTAAGCGCGGTGCTGTTTAGTGTTTTTTTTATATTTTTCATTTAGAGACTTGTAGAGATGTTATTAGAAACGGATTTTTCTATGGGATGTGTAAAAAATGATTCTTGTTATACATATATTTTTTTATGTAAGTAAGTATATGTATAACACTATGTGACTGCCGAGAGATAAGTAAAGCGATTTTTTGTACCCACATAGGGGGTGTTGAGACACTCCGTTTTCCATTATCTAATCTAGAAACAGTACTGGTTGATTGGATTTTTTCTTATCAGAACATAAAAGTATATTAGTAATTCAAATATAATCATTACCCCTATTGGGATCGAACCTACAACCATTACGTATACAAACATCCCCTATCCCACGGTAAATATCCCACCCTCAAAACATATCAATAGCACAATCCATTGTAGATGATAAGTCCCAATTAAATGTCTAACAGCAAAGCCGTAACGATACAAAACGAGGCGAATTTCGATAATTGGTATCATATTCTCCATTGAGGAAGGTCCATTGTCCGCAAATGTACGCTTGATAAGCTTATTACTGCCGCAAACTGCCTAAATTAATTAGTCCCTCTTATAGACCGCAACTGATGGTTCAATTAGGGTGTTAATTATATAAAGAAACGGTAGTGGACCTGATGGTGCAGGAGTTTATTATGTTGGAAGGGGTTTTCAAATTTAATATGTAGGTACTAGGCTTAATTTTTCACTTATTTTATTTAAATTTGTAGTGTTGTTTTTTTTAATATATTCTTTTAGATAATAGATTTGTTATATCTTAAATGTTCAAATAGTAAGATCAGCCTCTATTTCACAAATTTTAAATTATTATACAATTTTGTTTGTATATCTTAGGATATTTAGAAATCATATATTCACTATATTAAATTGTGCTTAAAGATTGTAAAATATTTTAAAATTTATTGGAAATACATTTTTTTTAAATTTGCATAATCCATTTGAGTTCCGTACGAAACGTCGCGCGTACTACGAAAACGGAGATCTGAGTGTTTTCCACTAGGTTCCTTCTGGCTACCCTGATATCTGGGAAAAAATATCAATGTATCAGTTCTACACGTTATGTTTGCATATGTTATAGGAATAACTCAAGACTGTGCTTTTTCACCTAATACACAATGTCTTTAAAATTAGCCGAAAATGGAGCACGAGTGTCTTGCCACTAAGCTCTCTGCTCATCTTGCTATATGCTTATACATTAACGTTCAATATGTAGATTGACCAGTTATCCGCAAAGTTACGGTTGAAGGGATTATTACTGCTGCAATTAGACTTGAAATTAATTAGTTCCAGATCTTGTACATTGACGCTTCATTTGATGTCTTGATCTCCTATTATATGATTAAATACGTAATATTGTATTGTTATTAATAATTCAATATGAACATTACATTGAAAATCATGATATTTAGCTGAAGCAAATATTTTAGAATCTCTATATTTTGGATTTGCTTATATTGAAATTGATTTTGTAACACCATTTCGAGTAGACTAAACGCGGCGTTAGGTTCCGATACTCAGCACACACTTCACCATTTAATAGAGAAAAAGAGAATAAGAAACAGAAGAACATATCACACATTTAAATCCAAAATAAGTTGGTAATTCTAAAAAGTTTTACAAAAGAAACGAAATATATCACGATTCTTGGTTAAAAGCAGCAAATTACATATTTTCATAAAACATTCATCAAGTTCATGTTGGTAACAATGGGTTAGCATTATCGTGTAATTAATCGCCGGTATAAAAACGGCGGGCGTGCTCGTAAATCCTTTAATTTTTACACTTTAAACTAGATTTAGCATTGTCCCATAAAATTGTCACTATACATTTAGTTCAACTGAAGGAAACACGCAAAGGCTGGCTTGGTTGAAATTGTTTGTGGATTGTTCGTGTAATAAACTTGAATCTGTACTAATATTATAAAGCTAAAGAGTTTGGTTGGACGAGCTAATCTCAGAAACTACTGGGTAGAATTGAAAAATTGTTTTGTATTGCCCTAGCTTGTCCAAGTATCGAGGAAAGCTATTGGTTATTGCTATCTATTATGATTTAACCCTCTGACACTTAGAATGTGTCATATGTGTCATACACAACTATGCTATTTTTCGAGGTCATTCATGGCGCAGGGGCAAGGGTGTGTGAGCGTAAATGCGGCTGGTTGTAGGTTCGATCCCCACTAGAGGACATAAAATATCTCTTTAAATTTATATTTTCATTTCTTCGCTCTGGTGTCAAAGCAAAACGCGCGGAGCTTAGTTCCGCCACTCAACACGCTTTGCGCCCAGAATTCGGTGGAAAATGGGGAATGGAGTGTCTTAACACTAGGTTCTCTCTGCCTACTCTGCTGTGTGCGGGATACAGCATAGAGCTGATTTATTTATTTGATTTTTATAACTCTTAGTTACTTCCATGAGACCACGCGGGTGAAGCCGCAGATAAAAGCGAATAGGTAATATTTACTCGAAAAGCGATATTTTACGTTCACTTTGTCTTCGGATGCTCTGTTTTGTAAACAATGCTGTTGTCAAGAATAATATTTGCGACGGATTTAGTATCCAATTTAGATTCAATCTCGGTTGAATTGTTGAAAATATCGTATATATTTGTTTTGTGTTTGAAACTATGAAAATATTGTTCATAGTTTGAACTAGTAATAACATTATTTTGGTGTGTTATTATAGTGTCATTTTGTACTTGTATTTGTTACTAGCGGACCCGTACGCGGCTACGCCTGCTTGAAATATAAGAATATAATTTCTATAGAAATATAATTTCAATCTAGATGAAATGCTAAAAGTGACTATTATATTTATTTTCATAAGGATGAATATCAAAATGACGCGGTAATGAACGCGGTCGCGTAGCGACGACGGTTGTTATTCACATGGCAGAATAAATTGCATGTCAAATTAGAAAGTATTTTAATTTATTAGTATATATGTGTAATGTAATATTATATAGCCTATAGCACTTCTGAAGAATGCAGCTTTCATACAAAACAAAAACAAAGTAAATCGATCCAGTAGATCCAGAGATCTTAGCGTTCAAACAAACAAACAAACAAACTCTTCCGCTTTATTATATTAGTATAGAAGTATAGATTTGCTGTACTCTCTGTTTTGGCAATTATAAAAAGTGCGCAGGGATACAAGTATGCGATTGTAAATGCGATATTTGTTGGTAAAATGTAATGACAAAGATAGAACTATTAATATGTACTGTCTTTTTCATTTTTAGCTATTATAGCAATAGCAGAAGAGATAACCTAATGTTAGGACGCATCGGTCCCCACTTTCTACTCAATTTTTATAGGAATTCTTGTTGATCTTTTTCTGGAGTGAAGAAATCAAAATGACACACTCACGAGCTACACGTACGAGCGGTAATCGAACTGACGACCGTTGCTTTACTCATTATACAAAAAATCTACCAATAAAATTTAAGCATAATAAACAATCGTCTAAAATTACAAATCAACAGCTTTCCGTTATCTGTTGACTTGTTATATAACAAACGGAATAAGGCAATTGATATTGATGGGTTTTCGAGCGGATGCCGTCGGACTTTTGGGGCTCACAGAGAAGTCAATCAAGCGATAATTACAATAAAAACAGCGGCCGGACGGAGTTGTGAAACCGTTCGACTGGATCGCGGGCCACGAGGCTCGTGCCATTGTATGTGGATTTCTTATTTTTAGGGTTCCATACCTCAGACGGTAAAAAGGGAACTCTTATAGGATCACTTTGTAGTCCGTCTGTCCGCTTGTCAATACCATTTTTCTCGAGACATGTGGATGTTTCGAACTGAAATTATTATCAAATATTCAAGTCTGCGGTCTCTTCTCAAGTTTCTCAGTCAATAGAATCAAAAGATTATTTATTTATTACCAAGAGGCCATCATAGCGTACGGATTCCCCTTTTACATCAGAGAAAGCGTGAAACTAGATTTTTTTTATGTCACTGATATAATGTCTACTTACTCATACTAAGCTATAATATAGAAACAAAAATGCATTTGTGTAAGTGAGATACAACAGAAAACGAAGTGTTTTCCCACTAATGCTTATAGAAAAACTAAAAAAAAAGTATTATAATATTTTAATGTAAATCAATTTTCAATCAATATCGAAAATCAAAACGCCAGTTCAATGACCAACCAATGGTAAAAGAAACGGGCGATAATTTGAGTGAAAACAAGCGAATAATTGATTAACGAGCCCTCGACCGTGCGCCGCTTTCGAATCACACATTGTTATTTTTGAAAGTGTCTTTAAATATTAACGCTAAAAGATTGATGCGAATTCATTTATCTTTTTGTTTTCATATGTTTTATTTTTAGTTTGTGATATTGTTGATATTCTTTTAAATATATTTTGTAATTTTTTAGTAGGATCTGAATGCTGAATGAAAGGTGATCAATTTGAATTTGGTGCCATTTTGTGCTGTCGTGCTGTTTGAAATTCATTTTCTCGTGTGGGAATCGAACCCACCTAAATGGAGTAATACAAGAGGGCACCGGGTTTGGAATACTAGTTGGTTCATAAGTGTGTAAATAAATAAAATAATAGTCCAACAGCGGAATAAAAGGCTTTAGAAACGTAGCAGGAATGCTTTTGGTTGATATATTGAACAAAAGTGATGATCTACAAAAGGTCTGTGATCTGTAATTCAATTACAATAATTAATGTGGTACTAGTCACATAAAAATCTAGGGAAAGATTCATTTCTTTATTTTTTTGGTAAGCCCTAGGAACTGTAGTATATTTGACTTTTAAAATAAAGTTGCTAGACAAACATACGAGAAATAATTTAATATATCTCGGATTTGAGCTGTAAGTGGAGGACGGAGTCTCTCAACACTAAAATATTTCCGTCCTACGGATATATTACGTAGGGACGTGAAAAAACGTGAAGTTATAATATAATGTTATGTTTAAAAATATTCACGTTATTTTATAATTTAGTATCCTTTATACCGTTTAATTACACTTTTACAGTTTAGAACACGACACGGAGTCATATACAGTGTGTGCAATAATTAATTTTGTGCACTCACAAAGTGAATTTCGAGCGTTAATTAATTGTTATTGTTACCTTCCTGTATAAAATATGTCGCTGACCCATGAATAAAGAAATATTTTTTAGCTTCACGCTACATCCCGTATATATGGTAGGCAGAGGGAACCTAGCGTTAACTCTCCGTTCCCTACTTAACGCTGAGTTTTCGAGGCATCGCGTACATAATTAATTCCCCTGAATAGGAATCGAACTCGCAACCATAGCATTTACAGTCAGAGTTATTTAAATTTATAAATGAGTTATTAATACGTGATGCAAAAAAATTGTGTTGTACGAGTATGCAATTTGGGACATTTAGTTTATATAGTGCAGAGAGCTAATAATTTCTTTAAAATAATGTATGAAAAATGCTACAAGCTAGAGCGTAGCTGTACACGCGTCAGGTTGTGGGTTCGATTTCCACTCGAGGAAATTTATCAATATATATTTTAATTTCTTCCCTCTAGGTCTAGGCAAAGCGTGACGTTGAATTACCCACTCAACACAATACAAATACCTTCAGATTTCGGCGGAAAGTGGCGAGCGGAGTGTCTCAACACTAGGCACTGGTAGTATGCACATCCCACAAACCACCGTATGTATATATACGTTGCTAAAAAAATTCGTCCTATTGTAATTATAAAAAAAACAACAAAATATATCATATTTACAAGCCATTTTATAAAAAAACTCGACATAAAGAGGAGAACAGTGACAAATTGACAGCGCTCTCGCATACGTCCCGGACGGAGATAATAGGTTGCATCTGTTAGATCGACTGGTTCGGTGTTGGGTGTGCGTTGTATGGGTTCGCTTTTGTTGTACATATTTTTTTGTTTTGAAGTCAGTCAGCAGTGATGTGGATGAAATTGTATGATTTACTTTTCTTTTTTTTTGTCAGGGAATATATTTTAGTGATATGTCACTTTGTTTGTTTATATATGTTTTTGTCTTGGAGTAATAGAATATTTTCGGATTGTTTTTTTAAGTGAAACATATATTTATAGGTACTGTTTTTTAATTTTGTTTTTTAACACAAAAATCTCTTAAAACTTTAATTTCAAAACTTTTAGATGCGTAAATTTTATTTTAAGTCGACCTCTAGTCGATATTTGGAACTGGCAGTACATTTATGTATAATAATTGACCGTATTGACTTCAACTATAATTGCACAGTACACAGAAAAACAATATGAAAATCTACAAAAAAAAACAGTTTTTATATAATTTTGAACGCATATCCTATTTTAAAAGCTTTCCAAAGCTCCACACGAGAGTGAGTGTCAGTACGCTGTTTACGTTGTATACAAGTTAATAGCATGCATCAGTTACATCGAATGCACCCGTATGCAGGACTGAATATTCAGTACGGCGGACCATCGGTTCTGTGCTGTCGAAGCTTGAAAATTGTCGAGGTAATCAAAGTTGTTTTTAGATTTTTAAAGTATTTTGAGTTTTATAATGTAATTTTTAATTACCAAGTTCTAGTATTTTTGAGAAACATTTAATATTTTCATTTTCTTACCTTGCAATACGTCGCGAATTCTATAGAAAGTGGGGAGTTGTCTTAAGTAGGAACATTAGGTTCCCAGGTTCCCTCTGCCTACTCTACAATGTGCGCAATACAGCGTGATGTTAAAAAAATTCTGTGTATTTTTACAAATATCATATAAACCTAAATGAAATTAAAGTGAACAAAGTGAAAGAGCTTTACAAAACAAATAATAAAAATTGTACTCCCAAAGTGTCACAGAGCATGGCTTGGAGAGAACAGGTTGTAATAGCTTTTATTAGTTTGAGTGAGTGACTCGGACTGGCGAATGCTGAAATGTTGAATTTTATGTTATTTTTAGTTTTTGCTACGAAGAGTAAATGGATATCTCTGGATAATGCAAAAATGGATTACTTTGTTTTGCTTTTTTATAAAAAAAAATGTTTGTGATATTTTGACTATCAGCAGGATGATCTGACTGGAAACAGTTTAATAGCGTAGTCAATTATTTGACATCGGTACCTCAGAATCGGGATTTTAACTATTATAATAATGTCAGTTTATTCTTTTGAAATTTAATTAACTGAAATTATTAAAAAAATATAACATTGAGTGAGTAAGTTGTTTATTAAGCTTATAACGAAAAAAATGTTTCACTTGTCTATTTCGTTTATTAATTAAAATAATTATACATGTTTTTTATATTCTTTACTCTTGATTTAAACTACTTAAAACTATTATGTTTGTATTCTAACAAATTAAATATTTTACAATCAAGAACAAAATCTATTAAATATTTTTCTTATTGAATATAAATTTTCACAAAAATGATCAACTTTCCTTTATTGGCAGTTCATAATAAAATATAGAGTGTTTCGCGCGCGATGCTACCCCCCCCCCCCACTCCCACTGGCGATCCGCCAAATGCGGGTAATTTGATAAAAACGCCCAACAACGGGTTACTGCCAAACTTTGGACAAGCTTTATTAGCTCTGTTACGTCCGTACTCTACACTATCGCCGCCTTTTAAGCTCACATTGTAACATTTTAACTAATTATTATAGAGTCGTTGCGGTGTATTGGTGCAGTGACTGAATGTGATGTATTGGTTATGAGTTCAGTCCACGCCTGAGGATGACTTGACTTCTATGAGTCGAGATGTTGGTTTCTGCCGTGCAATACGTAGTATGTCAAAAATAGCCGGAAAATGAAGGAACTTCTATTGAGAACCCCTCTGAGCTTAAGAGTGCGGCTATATGCGAAGAGATGAAGATCGAGCGCAGTGGCGTGCCATTGGAGAGGCCTATGTCCAGCAGTGGACAAGGACAGGCTAATGATGATGATGATGACCATCAACTTCACGCTGTCTCTTGCACACAGCAGGGTAGGCAGAGACAACTTAGTGTTAAGACACTCTGTTCCCCACTTTTCTACTATTTAGTATAAAATTGTTCACGATAAAAATAAGACTATTTCTTTTATATAACCTTTTTGTAACAAAACTCTACATTGTCCATTATCTCCAACTTGTACTTGTAATCGTTCGAATATACAACAGTTCTTGTTATTATTAAGTTTTAATGTACTTAATAAGAATTATGGCTCCGCTAGTTTTAACCGTTGTTTCCTTTACGAAGATAAACAGTGTGGTAATGACACTACTTTACGTAGAGTTTACCAGTTGTTGTGTCCGTATTCTTCATTATCTCTGCTTTAACAACTAAACTTGGGAATGTTGTTAAGTTTATATTCTTTGCTTTTAAGTGCTCAATGAGAGATACAGGATAGACTCTTACATGTTTTATTGGCAAAAAAAGAATATTTTTTATTATTATTCTTTGCTTGGGTTTGAGCCAGAATATTATTGAAAATTAATTAAAAATTTAATAATAAGTATTGTTGTTAATTTAGGATCAATATAAACGATCATCATTGTGTGATGTGCATGTAGGAGGGTAAGCAGAGGGAGCCTAATGCTAAAACACTCCGTCTCCCACTTGCCGCTGGCGGCACTGCGTGTTGAATGGTGGTATTCAACGCCGCGGCACGTCTCGACATCACAACAAAGATAATGAAAATATTAAATATTTAATTTTCTTGTGTGGCATTCGAAACCACAACTTTTAATAATTTTAAAATTTACAAGCCGACGTATCAGGAATTTCTAATAGACAAAAACTAATACATATATTAGTCACCAATTTATATATATGCCATTTAGTTTATATTTCTCTGATATGTTGTCGGGGTTCGTCGGAATGCGAGGTCCAAATATTTTTCTTATTAGATATGACCCACATAGTGAGGAATCCAAAAAAAGTGAATACGACATTATGGTTCTGTTATTTGATTATGAAAATATTTTGTTTTATTTTGTTTATAATATTAAGTTAAAAAAAAAACTTATTAAGTTAATAATCCTGATTTGGTCATTGCTAGTTTCCCTTGTTTCGGCACATAAAAAAAACCTTGGGAATATAACTTCCGATGATTTCATGAGCACAGGTCATAGACTAGACTTGATCTACGTAATTAAATATCCCCTCAAATCGGATTGAAATTAATAATAATTATGTTTAACTACAAAAAGAACTACTGAACCACGATGTCTACATAAGTAGAATTGCTTATAAGCTGTACAATGTCATATCAACACATTTCTTTGAGTATTTCTCTATTATAATTTTGTTAGCTCTATAAAAACAAGAAAAGAAATGGCGAAAACAAGGCAAATTGATATGTTTTCCCGACGCACGTGCACATCAAAGTAAAAAAGGCCTAATCCGTATCAATATCGCAGACCCTACTGTATAAATCATCTATTTGCTGTTGAAGTTGTTTGGTCCAAGCGTATTTGGCTGGTAACTAAAACAGTATAGACTTCACAGAATAATTTTGGAGCACAAAATATACACTGAAGAAAATCTAAATCAAAATACTATTTATTCATTTAAATAGGTTTAAGTTGTTTCTTATTTAATAAGCACTTTAGGAAAGTTACATAAAATTGTCAACCAACCAAATATAAATTATAGTGCAATGGTAGAATACGGCGAAATAGTGGCGAATAAATAAGAGCGGAGAAAACAGAATTAAACATCATCAGAATTTCGTAACCATTGTGGGATAAACTAATTGACATATTATGGTCATTTTATATCGCTAACGCTACCTCTTGTGACTTAAGTCCTATATAAATAAAAAAGGGTCGAATCAATAGTAAGTTTAATCCCACAGGCACCGGTCACGATCTCATTGGCCGATACAAATTGACAGCTTGGAAGTGGCGTTCTGTTCTTTATTTTACTTACTTTTAAGTGTTCCTTAAGTTACTTAAAGTTATGTGTTCAAAAATTTATTGTTCCGAATACACTTTTGTTTCGAAAAGTTTTACGTTTAAATGAATGGAACGTTGAAAGTCCTACCTAGCAGTAAAAGATTAAAAAACTGTTTTCTTATATTTTTTATTCTTTTCAAGAGGGATCTTCACGACCTGATGGTCGTGACTCGTTCTGCACTTCCCGAATCTACCAGCTTCCGGCAACACTCACCAGATCGTTGAGCCACCTAATTGGGGGTTGCTGATAGTGGTCCAGTTTGTGGTTACCACTTGAGAATCTTTTCGCCTCTGCGTACTTTGAATTTACTAGACATGCGTCTGTCCCACTACCACTGAACTGAGTAATTATTGCTTATTTATTATTTTTAAAATATTTTTTGGCAATTATTTAATCTTGTGGTTGTAACTTCTGAATTGAACAGTTAACTGAAAATAAAATAATATATATTTAATCATATACAACCGTTCAGATTCAAAAAACAACCCTTATTTACCCCTATTTCATAGAGTAGAAAATATTAACCAATTTTCAAATTGGAAAAACCTTCAGACAATATACATACATACACTCATAATTTTTCAAAGACATTTTTGTCTCCCTTGATAATTTGCCTAATAGGCTGTTAGCCGGTTTACACTCCTTTTTTTTTTTTTCTTCGGACTTGACTTTAATGCTGTTAGCCTTACTGGCCTTTACAGCGACACCGGGTGGGTAGGGAAGAGGGTACTCTGTCCCTGAAAATATGCAGGCACTGTGTGGCTGCCTGTGGGGAGTGCCGACGACGCAAGGGCGCCCCCTGCGGGGCTCGAACCTCGGCTTGCGGTCGTCGAGCGGGCTGGGAGTTTCCCTATTCTAAGCAAAAGCCGGCCGCGACACAGAAGCCGCGACCGGGGGATAAAATTAGACTAATCTAAGGGAGCTAACGGTCCCTAACCGCTGGACCCGACGGCGCCGAGGCGCCGCCGGGCCGTGAGATAAGCTAGACTACGTCGTCGATTCCGGCGACGACGGTGTGTGTGTCGTGCGTGTGTAGTGTGTTTCCTACCTACGTACGGGCCGTTTGCTACGGTAATGGCGTCATCGGGGTCTAAGAGGACGCTACGCGGGCGTCTACGAATCGCGTGAGGCGTGTAATTACACGCCTCAGCGACGAGGGGGTTCGCGTGCGAGCCTGCGCGCTCAAAGTAGCGCTTCGCTAAGCGTTTGCAGTGCTCGTGAATCGATTCCAGTTCAAAATCTCTATGTAGGTCGACATTACGCACGTACCAGGGGGAACCTGATGCGATGCGCAGGAATTTATTTTGCACTTTTTGCAAGGGAGCAAGCTTGGTGTGCGCGAACGCAACGCAAGCGTAAGTAAGGACAGGTCTAATACAAGCTTTGTATAGTGTCAGCTTATTTCTAAGTGACATTTTACTATTCTTGTTTATGAGATAATATAATCTATTGAGAATGTACTTTGCTTTATTGCAGACTTTTGTAATGTGGGGTTTGAAAGTTAATCTAGAGTCTAGAGTGACACCTAGATATTTGACCTGTTTTTCCCAGGGAATGGGTTTGTCTAAGAGATGGATGGTAGAGACTCTTATATTTTTATTGAGAGGGAAGAGTATTGCTTTACTCTTCTCGGGATTGACTTCGATTCTCCATTGGCGGAACCACTCACCGAGTGCGCGGGCCGCTTTCTGGAGTCGATCTTTTAATAGGATAGTACAACGCGAGGTTGTGAAGAGGGCTGTATCGTCGGCGTACATAGCCAGGTGAACACCCGGAGTGAGCGGGATATCACTGGAGTACAACGAGTACAGGATAGGACTTAGCGTAGAGCCTTGTGGCACGCCTGCGCGGAGGAGGCGGGGGGAAGAGAGAGTGCCTTCGACTTTATAGCGAAAGTATCTATTCGAGAGAAAGTCCCGCAGGATGTGTACGAGACAGTCTGGCAAGCCGTAAACGGCGCGCAGCTTGTAAATCAAGCCGTTATGCCAGACTTTATCGAAAGCTTTCGCTATATCGAGAAAAATAGCAGCTGTATTGCTGTGAGAAGGATCCCTAAGGTTGTATCGAGCTATATGCTCTACAACACGGTGGACTTGATGTATGGCGGAATGTTTCTTTCTGAAACCGAATTGCTCATTGCAGAGCAGAGAGTCGGCCTCTACCACCTCTGAGAGTCTAACGAGAATGATTCTCTCGTAAATTTTACCTAAACAGCTGAGAAGGCTGATAGGTCGATAACTGGACGGGATATTCCGCGGCTTATTAGGCTTGGGAATGCCTATGACTATGGCCTCCTTCCATTCGTCGGGGAATGAGCACGACTTAAGAAGGGAATTGAAAATAATGACCAATAGAGATATGAACTGAGCCGGTAGGGACTTGAACATTCTATTAGACAATTTGTCGGGCCCCGGGGCCTTCCTATCTTTGAGGTTTTTGATGATGACTTTGACCTCGTCTTCAGAGGTCGGGCGGAGCGGTTCCCCTTGCGGGGGCGTCAGCGCCCATTCTGCGACCGCGGAATCCACACGCGCAATGTGGCTCGGATCGCAGGGCTGACTACTCGGGGTACATTGAGCCTCTAAACTGTCAGCGAGACATTCCGCTTTTTCGGTGTCATCGGCGGCAATTGAACAATCTGACCTAACTAGAGGAGGCATAGTCGAGAGACAATCGACTCTAAAAGCTCGCGACAGCGCCCAGAATGCCTGGTGCGATGGAGCGAGCCCCTCGAGCTTCTTATCCCACGACTCACCGCGCAGAAGTTCGAATTCGAATCGAACTCTCCTCTTTAATCTGTAAAATTCCCTACGATTTTTGTCAGTCGGGTAGGTATCGTGTCGTCGCATAGCTACGTTCCTGCGTCTAATCAATCGCCTGAGCTTTTCTGAGATATCAAACCTACCGTCGGGTAAGTTTGTTACCTCTTTCGAACAACTCTGGATTGTATTTAAAATATAATCGGTAAATTTATTCGCCGCGTCTATCGCTAGCGCCGCGGAGTCGGCGATGCCAGGTATTAATTCCTTAAGAGGGGATTCATTCGAGCGGAGGAGCTTTGCGAATCTCCTCCAGTCGACCACAGTTTTGGTGGGAGGGCCAGAGGGGCGCTCGTCACCTAACTTGAGAATGACAGGACGATGGTCCGAATCTAGGTCGAGAATGGTATCTATTGAACGTTGCGACAGTGCAACGTTCGAAAGTATGGCAATATCGAGTACATCGCCTGTGCCGAGGACACTAAAGCGAGTGGGAGAAGGCGGGCCTATAACACAAGCGTTATATTTCTCTGTGAAGGCTAGAAGCCTCTTGCCGCTGACATTAGTCACCGACGAATTCCAAAGTCTATGTTTGCAATTGAAATCCCCGATCAGAAGGACCGAGTCTCCCATACTAAGTAGCGCCAAAATGTCGCTTTCTAATAATTGCCTAGACGGCGAACGATAAACTGAAGCTATAATTAAAGGCTGATGGCCTGTGAGGAATACCTGACACACCGACGCCTCGGCTGCTTCGAGAGACGGAGGGTCGAGTGGTATACAGTGTAAATTCTTCTTGTAATAAATCATAGTGCCACCACCGTGGGTGGCTCTATCATTTCTCACAATCCTGTAGTTCGCAATGCCAGGACTACGAACAGCAGGTTTAAGAAAAGTCTCCTGTATACATAAGATATCTATTTGATGGGCGTGCGCGAAGGCGCTCACAGCCTCTTTTTGGCGTTTGACACCGTTTGCGTTAAAGGTCGCTATTGACAGGGCTCTAGGTTTAATACGCGCGAGTTGCGAGTCAGCGGGCCGTGGGGTAAATCTATTTATGACCGCCATTGGAAAAATTTAAACCGCGACGAAGCCTTGAATGGCTTCGATGAGATCTATATGATCTATAATAACTTGAGCGCGATCGTCGGAACCGTTCGTGTTCCTAAGTTTCGCCGCGAGGACTTTGATTTCTTTGAAATCAAAACATCTAGCGAATCTTAGCACAAGTGCTAAGTCGCTAGCGTTAGAAGAGGGGGCGGGCGCGGCGCGGGAATGCGCGGGTGCGGGCGCGGGCGCGGCGCGGGAAGGCGCCGGGCGCAAGGGCGCGGTCGCGGTCGCGCCGGAAGGCGCGAGCGCGGGGCGGGGAGCCGCTACCTGAGGGGTAGGCGGCTGTACCGGTGCCGCGGCGAGGGCGACGACCGGTGTAGGTGCGGGTTTAAACCACGCATTCTCTTTAGGGAGAGGGGCGGGCTCGTATTGAGTAGGAGCCGGCTCCTTTTTATTGGAGGTGCGCTTTTTGCCTCCGCGCCTAGTGCGTCTGCGCGGCGCGCGGGAACATCCGCGATAGTTCGCGGGATGGCCCTGCGTCTCGCATAGCACGCAGCTTGGGGGCACAGCGGGATCGGGGACTTTGCGGGGACAATCCGCAGTCGCGTGATCGTCTAGGCACTTAACGCACCTAGGCCGCGCGAAACAATTGCGGGCAGAGTGCCCGTATAATTGGCAGCGATGACACTGCCCAATGAGACCCCTCGTATGTGGGGGTTCGACTCTGATGCCGGTGAGAGAACACACCGACCTCAGATTGAATATTTCCTTTCCCTCCTTAGTGAGGTCAAGGATGACTAACACGATATCGAATTTCGCTTTGGTACGCGAATTATAGAGACGGTGCGCCTGGCGCACGGGGTAGCCTTTGCTACGAAGGTCATCTAACACGAGATCGACTTCGATCTCTTTGGGAATGCCCTTGAGAACGACGCGCAATTGGCGCTCGTCCTCCAGGGCGTAAGAGTGGTACCCTATCTGGTACTCACGAAGGAAAGAGGTAAATTGTCGGTGTTCCGACGAAGACCTAACTTGGATTTTGATTCCAACCTGCGTTAAGCGCGCGGTGGAATATTGGACATTGTGGCTATTGAGCCACTGCGACACCTTGCCCCATTTGTGCTTATCTTGCACATAAATGGGCGGCGGGGGTTTAACGCGGGGCGCGCGGGGGGGTACATCCTCTTCCCGCTCAACCGCAGAGGCGGGGGCAGGGGAGGGGAAAACCGTTAAGTCGTTCGCGCGGGAACGCCGGCCGTCGGGTTTGTTCGCCTTTTTGGGCGGGGGGGGGGCCTTAGGGGCCCTGGCCTTACGCTTGGCCGAGCGCGATCCGACGGTCTCGAAACCGTCATCGTCCGAATCGGAGGACAGGCAAGTGCCCTCCTCCATCTCTACCTCAGTCTGGATCGGCGTAGGGGCACGAGAATGCTCCCTCGGCGGGGCGACTCCGAGGTCGCAAGGCCCACCGGAGAACAACGGCTCATCTACGGCACTCGGGCCGGCAGCTGAAGGCTGCATATCGGCATCCGGGCCGACCTCTGGCGCGCTAGGCGAGCTAGGCGCATCGTGTCGCGTTTGCGCGAACTTCATCACGGCGTTGAATGCCTCCCCGTGGAAGGTCTCTAAGTACCTCAGCAGCTCGGAGCTACTGAGGCCGGCCATGCTTTGTCTCTCCCCTCACCTTGCGGCGAGGGACGGGGTGTGTGCTTTAAAACTAACACTATATATAACAAGCAAAATCTACCGTCGGTGAACAGTAGGTGAGTACCTATCTAATAACAACTGTGTATTCACTTACTGAACAAACAATCCGGACGCTGGAAACGAGCGATGCGGGACTCGGCAACCACAGGGCAACGCAGCGCAGCAGGACGCCACGCAGCTCAGCAGTCGCAGGAATCCGCAGCACAACACTAATATAAATACAGTATCACTTCGACAAGGGATCGAAATAAATATAATAGCCCAATTGTGCGACCTCACCGAAGCAAGGCCGAATCGGATCTGCCGGTTTACACTCTAAGGCGACGATATAAGAACTGAGACGTACATCTACATACATATAAGAACTACATACTATGTACGAAAACGAGGCATAAGAGTCGCACGTTAAATACTTTCATCCTTTGAATGATAAAAGCAGTTTCAGACGCTGTGAGACATTTTGATGAGAGTAATATGAGACTTTCACTAAAGAAAAATGAGCTTTACTACTTTTAAGTTAAAGCATATTTTCAAATGAAAATACGGTGGTCAATTACAATGATAAATGAAAACGCTTTATCCCACGTTTTATTATCTTTATTGATGCTTATAAGCGTATAAATCCATTTAATAACAAACATATTGAGATTCTAGTTCAGCTGAAGTATAATTTATCTTTACTAAATTATAATATTATAAAGCTTAAGAGTTTGTTTTGTTGGACGCACAAATCTCAGGAATAACAGATTTAAATTTTAAATAATTTTGTTTTGAATAGTCCTATCCCATATTATTTCATTCTTTCGATTTCACGAAAGGTAACTCGCGCATTAAGAATGTGTGGTGCATTCGCAACTCTGAATACAGGTGAAGCCGTAGGTAAAAGCTAGTTTACTACCTATATTTCGCATTATTTAGTTGTAGTATGTTATATTGTATATATGATAGCGAATAGAATAAATTCTAGCCAATTTCTTATATCCAATCTGGTTTCCGGACATATAGAAAGCTCAGTGTAGTTTATTTTTCAATTTATGCTGTATCTCTATGTAATATAATGGAAATATAATTGCTTCAGTTTATTGGGTGTCAAACCTACAGATCGCCGCGTGCACTGCAGCACCATGGCTTTAATTTTTTGGATAGAGCAAATTCTTTTTTTCTCTAAAAAATGTCTTGTATGCATATTATAGTTATAAAATAATTTTTAGAAAATAAATTTACTAAAATTTATATATTTTGTTAAATTTGATATCCAAAAGCAACAAAATAAATAAATTTTAGTTTGAAAATAAAATAGAAACACTTTGGAATAAGTTAAAACGTGCCAAAGCCATGGCTATTGGCCGCCTCGCCAAATTCTGTTATCTCAAGCTTCCGTATGCCGCATGTTTTTGCATCCTAGGTACTAACCTTATCGTGACTATAGAATATGTATATTTATATTGCATTATTTAAGAATTTATTTTCCTTCTGGCTGCCTGCTACTACTGCTATTTTTATTTATGAACCGATTGACATATAATAAACAATAAATGCTAGAAGAAACTGACCATAATGAAAATTCCGAGATTAGCGTTCACAAACGCACAGATAAACAGACCAAACAAAAAAAAAGAAGATAGCTCACACTGGGTGATGTGTCAGATTTACTTCATTTTTTTGCCTTGAAATATTGAGTCCTGAACGGGGGAACCTAACGCCACTCTTTTCTTACTACAATTAATCATAAGCTTGGAACAAGGAAGAATAGGATAGGAAATCGAATCTGTGAACATTTTAATTATATACAAACGGCTTACTTTACAAAAAAACTTTTTATTTCCATCCATCATTTAAAACCCCTACCAAAAAAGGCTAAAAAAATGTTAAAATCAAGTTACATATAGTTAACGAGTACTTAAAACGTTGTACCGTAGTAATTGCAGGTATGAAAATAAACAAAGCAATTTTGTACTGCAGCTACCTTAATACTTATTAGTGTCGACGATATTTTTTTATAATGCACCTACCTACCCGCTGCAATCATATTAGCAAGTTAATTATGAAAGGTGCGAGGAAACAACGCAAAAAAAGGTACGGAACTAACTAGCTTTGTAGGTGCAGTATAAACCATTTATTAGTGTTTTTTTATATTAATTTTGTAATTATATTTAAGATTTTATGAAAATTATTTTAAACTCTCTCTCTGTCTCTTTTAAATAAATTGATTTACATTTACACCAATTAAGAGTTTTGTACTTTTCACGCCAGTTCTTTCCACCGGACTATTTTTTGGAGGAAATACAAGTATGCAACTTACTCTTGCAAGTTCAACACAGTCCTCAATGGCTCCGCTCTCCTCACAGCGGAAATTGGTCATATTAAATTAAAAGAAATAAATAATAATAAATAAAGACTCAAAAATGCCAAAGAAAAGCTATATTTAATTTAGCAACAAATCTCTCTAAGTATTTATCTTTTAGCTGGGAGGCTAATAAAAGATTAATATCTTTACAGCTTCTAGCGTCAAGAGCCCTCATTAGTGCTAGATCATCAGTTGTCTCATTAAACGCAACCAATTAGCGAGACTCCGAGCTCGAGGAAGACACTTGACCAGTGAAATGTTGAGATATATTGAGATTTGGAAAGATGTTTTTACGTCTTAAGATTATTTTTTTATTTTATTTTTAAGGGAATCGAACAGTCAGTATTCCCTTTCAAAACATAGAAATATTACATTAAATAATTCAAATGTTTAAAGATTAGACATTATAAATTTAAGTTTTAGTGACTAGCATTTACATGCGACTTTTTCTTTATGGTCAAATGAAAATAAGCAAGAGTTGTTGCTTGGAAAGATTGACAGCGGATTATATCGTTTAACATAATTTATTATATCTTCTCTGTAGTAACAATATTTAAAAAATTGGAAACGTATATAATAATTAATAATTATTATCTACATTGTCAGCAGAGAGTGGGGAACGGAGTGTCTTCACCCTAGGTTCCCTCTGTCTACCCTCCTGTAAGCGGGATATAGCGTGAAGCTGATTTAATTTCATTTTGTTATTATCTTTAGCTTAGCACATCTAAACAAACGCAACCTAACACCGACACGAGCGTGACTCGCCTCCGCTCCGGCGCGGCGGTACATTAACGCGAATTACGCCTCGAATTTATTCTAAGGGCCGTTCAGTCAAGTGTTGGTGTTCGCGCTTCCTTGTATTCGCAAATTGGTAGAACGACTTCAGTGTGAATGGGCATAGCTTAATTTTTATATTAAATTAAATTATATATGTAGTATTTGGGGGTGATGTGGCGCAGGGGTACAAAGTTGCCACTGTTCTATTAGTAGATAATATTAAATATTTTAATTTCTTCCCTCTGGAGTCTTGCGCCAAGAAGACAAGTAAAACATGACTTTGTACCTATAATTATAATTACGAATCCAAAATTTCAAAACAAAGGTCTACAGAGCAATCGAGACAAAATATTATTTTTTTACCATTTATACAGTAGGTACTATTCCACACTTTAAAAAAACACTTTTTAGAAAACGCTATTAAAGCCTGGACCGCCTCAAAAAGTGGGGTTTTAAACCTGCTAAGAATTTTTGATAATTTTATAAGCCTTCTAAAAACAACATAATATGTAAATTTTTGTAAATAATCGTATAAAAATAACCACATTTATTAAACAAGAAAAAAAATCTTTCACTAACCTTGCCTACACCAGTAGGTTCTTTCACTCCCAGCCGTCTCAACAACGCTGGCGGGGGCGGCGGAGGAGATCGATGTAGCGCTGCACTGAATCCTGATGATGCAGGGTCCTCCTCTCGTCTCTTGCGTTCCCGGTGCGGAGATCCACTGGTACATTTTGTTGGCCTGTAAAGACAATAAAATATTGAGAATTCCATTCTCTCTCTATAATGTTCGTACTGTAAGCGTTTGAGACAAAAAATGTGGGGGTGAATACGTTTTTAATATATAGATAATATGTTAACTTCAAAATTCAATAATCATATATAAATGTATGAGTAAAATATATAATAATCCAACCCTATCATTTGGCAAATTGCAGTAAAAAGATGGAACGAAACGACAAACAACACTAAATTAAAAACGGAAGTTCATTGAAAACGGAAACCCAAAATATCCTGACACTTCCAACCCCTCAAGAATTCGAAGCAGTAATAAATGGACACTACGTGACGTCCCACTGGAGGTGACCTTTTTTACATTTTTCAAAAATTCGCCTCGCGTCAATACAGCATAAAACCTCGCTGATGGATGGTTTTTACGTGACTCCTGGCGACGATCTGTATTTTATTTTAATGTCTGCCGATACGCTATGTCGACTTAAAATTGAAAATTCTCTCAGCATATTGGAATAGTGGCGTGTGGAGTGGCCGGGAACCAATATCATTTTGAATCTCAAACGCTTGTGCTATCGGAATATGTTGTCACGGTACTCTAGTGGAGTAGTCTTTATGAAATTGGATGATCATCTAATCAGACACCATCAGGGCGACAAAATAATAATAATTTCATTTATTATTAATAATTTCATTAATTAATAATTATTTCCTTGAGTAAGAATCGAATCCACAACCGTCACGTTTTCAGTCAGTAATATTATTTTAATAGTAATAGTTAAATTTCTATTTTCATAAACTCCAGTCATCTTTTTTACATCTACTTGAGAAATTTTGACTTTACATGGAATGGTAATATTATTTAAAATGTAGGTATGTATATCTGGTAGAGGGAACCTAGAATTAAGACATTGCGTTCTCCACATTCCGCCCAATATTTGAGACATTGTAACGGATTTCAACACAAAACTTGGTTTTCATAGCACAGCGAGAAAAGAAAACAAATTAAATCCTCCCAGTAGAAATCGAAGCAATAACCGCATTTACAGTCACAAGCTATCCCACTTCATCTCAACAACAAGATTTCATCCCCACGAACCAAAATGAACGTAGAAAATTACTAATAACTTTGACACAATAAAACCATCCAGCCCTGGGTAAGCACCACCGACCGTGGCGTGAGACGGTCGCGTGACCGAGTCAGTTTATTGTTTGGTACTATTACTATTAACATTCTTATGGGGGAATGTTTAGATAACTCTTGACTTGACTCGACTCGACTTGGTGGCAGAACGACCCTTCGTGCCCCCATGTGTGATAACGTACTGGAACTATTGATTTACTCCATATTGGTATGTGTACTGGATGTTTATTGATATTATGTAGTGTGTAATTTATTATATCCGTCTTGGCGTAGTGGTAGGTACAGGTTTGATTTGCAATCGAAGGAATGGACTATTTTCATTTTCTCCGCAGAGCGAGTAACGGGACGAAGCGTGGCGTTAAATGTTTTTCAACATGCTCAATCTCTCAATCAATCTCATCTCTCTCTCAATCTCTCGAAAATTAGGCGTTATCAGTGAGGCACAAAATACGTCAAATCTAATAATAATCAATGACCTTTACCTATCCAGCTACGTGCGGATTCAGCGTGAAACTAATAACTAATAATTATTTTTTTTATAATAATTAAAACTAATATTTCAGGTCTCATAATTCAAATTGACTCTCTCCCTAGTTTTTTAATCTGCATGACATATACGCCTTAACGGCCTCTATTGTAAAATAAGAAAAAATATAATGGAAGTAAATTAAAATTTATAACCTGCCCAAATGCATTAAGCCACAAACTTATATTATACAGTAGCACAAACAAATAATTAAAAAAACCCTTTTTAATGAAACACAGTTATTTATTACTTATATTACTTTACTAGTTAGTTAATTGAATAAAACGTGAATGACTTATGTAGAGTACGAGGGTGGCGTGCGTTACCAACATTATATTTATTAACAGTTACTATTTCTGCTATTACATAGGCTTTCACTTGGACGAAAATAAATTTCCAGTACACATTTTAGTACTGATTAGGCCCTAATGGGAACGTTATTTTGATTTGCTGCTATGAAATTACCAGGTGAACTAATTTTCATTGAAAATTTATTAATTTTGCTGCCTACTTGAAAATTTTATTTTGTAGTTTTATTTTAATTTATCATGATTTCAAGTGATATTATATTTTATTTACATTTTCTCGTTTGATAATTAAATTTGATTAAATAATAAAGTTTCAGCCAGTGATTATTTAAATAAATTCATAGGGGTTAAAATTAGCTATATAGCTAATACATTCAAATTCAGATTCTTAATAAAAAATATTATTATTCTACGGTAGTGTCATTTTTTAAGGCTTGATAAGCGCCGCTTGGGTCAAATGGCAGAAAATTACTGGCTTGGTATGTTATAGCAGAAATCGTACTTCATTTTGAATTTAAGTAATATAATTATAAATATATAATCACAAAGAAAAATCGAAAATGTAATAGCAATGGATATTACAGTAAATGTAAGAACTTGTGGTAGAATAGCGAACTACGACCCTAGCTAGCTAAAGTTGGTAATTGACATACGATTGATAGGCCCTTCGAGGAATCGACTGGAGGTAGCATTAAACTCGAATACATTACAATTAGGGAAATTGTTTGCTATATATACATATACGACGACATGTATATTTTGATTTGCTTCACGC
The DNA here is from genome assembly GCF_056956725.1 of Heliconius melpomene rosina. Taxonomy (NCBI): domain Eukaryota; kingdom Metazoa; phylum Arthropoda; class Insecta; order Lepidoptera; family Nymphalidae; genus Heliconius; species Heliconius melpomene. The sequence continues at coordinate 15,138,258 of NC_140407.1, read as the reverse complement.
ACTTTACTGGGAATATATCGTCACTCTGTTCCCATTAAGACACTTGTTCCTCACTTTCCGCCGAATTATAAAGGCATTGCGTAAAGCACATGCTTGTGCCACCCGGGACCCGGACTTTAATATTTTTAATGGTATATTATAAGTCTTTAATATGTAGGTATACTTAGTTTTACCATTTCATCAGATTGTATAGGTAAGTGCGTTAACGCCTCATCCAAACAAAATCACCTCCCTAAAAGGAAATTAAAAAGTAGATTTTCATGTCATGTCAATATTGTAACAATGTTCAAACAATTTTTGACTTATCATAATCATGTAATACCACAAACATTATTATGAATGATAATAATACACCACAAATAATTAATTAAATTGTTATTTATAAGCCTCACTGTGTATTTGTGGGATGGATATCTGTTGATACATTAACTAAATTATGTAAAAATATAAAACAACATTACGTGAGAGATTGTGGGTTCGATTCCCACTGGAGGAATTAAAATATTTAATATTTTTGTTTCACAATTAAACAGCTCTAATTTGTGACATAGCGATTGTGAGAATACCAAAATATAATAGTGAAAACTGTATTTAAATTGCTAATTTGCCATTTCTAAGATTAGGCTGCGCAAGCGCACAAACAGATAAACTGACAAATAAGCAACATATATACTTTTTAAAAATCACTATTTGCTTTTTATTACATAAACAAATGCCCCTTATAATAGATTTTTCCTATGTATTCCATGTACAGACACCGATCGGTAACGATTTTATTATAAGTATAGATAGATAGATACATAGATAGATAGATAGATAGATAGATAGATATCCCCATATCGATTTATAATAACATAGATAATACAAATTGCACAACTCAGTACAAACTGGATATACAGACGTGACATAGTAAAGATAGATATCTTGCAATTTCAAAGGGATGTTTATACCCCTATGACGTTGATTTCACGGGTGGATGGACCCACTGAAAACAATCTCGGAAAGGCCGACTCTTGACATTTGATAGAATGTTACTTGGACCATAAATAAGTTGGCGAACATTTTGTACTATCTTTATTATTTTTTGGATTTTTCCCATATCTCATGGAATATTTTATCAATTTATGGAATCTGATATTGAGGATAGTGAGATTAGAGGATATTAGAAAGTAGTAGTAGTATTTTTGTATCTGTGAATCTGATGTCCATTTTTTGTCATGATAATAATTTTTGGGTTATATAAGAAAAACATTTCAAAAGTAACCGACAGACAATTCATAGCCGTGGCGTAGAGCACTGAAATTCAGCATGTGGGTTACTTGAGGAAACTTGGGCACTAAAAGAGTATATCCTTAAATTCCTACAGGAACAGGAAAAACGAGATTTTGTTTTGTAGTTCACACAAAGGACACAAGGACTATTATTAGTTTATTATAAAAAAAATATTACTGACTCTTTATATATACGTCATATTGAGAATAGTTACGTCTACTTAATTATAAAAATATTGCACTTTTAATTTAAAACCTAATATATTATACACTACAATAAGCACTTTACTAAGCTAATGAAGCAATTACTCATATTATAAATTACAAGTGTTTTTGTTTGAAGCGATGAAAATTGTAATAAATTCTTGTTTATATTTTTTAATTAATTTTATTTCTTTTTCAAATATAATATTTGTTACATAAGAAATGATAGGAAAAACATGTATGGGAAACTTAGGCATTTTGGTCACGAAACACGTGAAAACTAGAAAAAGTTTTGGTTTCGATTCTCATTGGGGGCATTGAAATATTTTTTATGCCTGATTAATAATTCATTTTATCAGTTTCACGCTGTATCCCGCAAGTAGCAGGGTAGGCAGAGGAAGCCCAGTGTTAAGATACTCTGCTCACCACTCTCCGCCGACTAGAGCGAAGAAATGAAAAATAAAATATATCAGTAATAATTAATTTATTTAAAAAATTCGAGTTGACATACCTAATGCGTGATCTCAATATGTTCATCGTTCTATCAAAATTTGCCACGTTCGTATGCCCATATATTATTCATAAATGCTGTGGCTTGTGAATGTTGAACCAATGTACACGTGACGTTATCAATAAAATCTAAATATAAAAGTTTAATATAAATAAAATGTCAATGTAAAAGTAAAAAAGTAAAAATAAAAATTGCATTTACTTTACCATTATAATATTAATATTGAACAAAGAAATACTCTGAAAATAGGTACTATAAATATAACTTATGGCACTTTTCAAAACTACATTAAAAAATCTTCATAATTCTAAAACAAAATATTATTTACAGTTATTTTGTCCGTACATTGTCTTCTACAATCGCATGTAAATATACCGTCAATCATATTTATATTACAGAAGGTAAAGTTGGCAAAATATTTACAATAAAATTTTAATATCATTCGAAACTTATGGACGCTATCGAACTTTGAATCGAAACAATTCTTTACACCTTTTATCCTCGACTAGACGACGTTTTGGGCAACGTCTTTACATGGCAACCGGCCAGGGATTCTGAACTATTCTTCACTTTCATAGAAAAAAAATCTTCAAAAAAGAACCTTATACCACCGTGATAAAATTTACCCAAGTTTTAAAGGTTTTACAAGTGAGTTGCAAAATCGGGCATTGTTTGGGAAAATGATGGTAATAAATAAAAAGGCCTTTACCTAAACTGTCCAATCGCGTTTGAGCTTTCAATACATGTTATACATTCGTATCGGTTGAGTTTTTCGTGTCTAGATCGATTTTGGTTGACTCTAAATGGGATTTGAATGGAGTCGTACACAAATCTTGATAAAAGTTTTGTGATAACACAATTAACTTAACGTTTTGCTATTTTATGTTCATGTTCTTTTATGTTTTGCAATTTGTATACATACTCGTACGTATTAAGAATTATTTTTTTTTTAGCTTCACGCTGTATCCCGTATATCCTTATGTAGCAAAATAATGTGCAGAGGGAGCCTAATGTTAAAACACTTCGCTCCCTACTTTCGAGCAAAATCTGGAGGCGAATAAGTTAAAATATTTCATTTCCCCGAGTGGATCAAACACACAACATATCTCGTTTACATTCACACGCTTGTGCCTATGAGCCACGAGTGGCTTATATTTTTTAATTACTTGCTAATTGAACCTGTCATAGGTTAAAATGGTGCATGAAGTCCAACTAACTATGGACGTTCAGAATTGAAGTTAACGTGATTACAGCGATAGCAACCTTTATTTTAGTAGCATTTTATATAAAGTCAAGTACCCCTTTTTAATATATGAGATAACTCCTTTTGACCAATCGTCGAGACAAAGTGTGTTGAACCATGAAGCTCAACGTCAACGCTTTCTCTGGTAGAATTTATAGTTTTACTTCCGAGTGGGGATGAAAGCCACAACTACCGTTCTTACAGTCCAACGGTATTCCACTACGCCACAACGGCCTCAAACATGTAAATTTCATAAATTTTTGATATCGTGTAACGTTTCAAGGGTCTAGAAAATAAGGGATAAATAAAATAAAAAAATAATATTCACTTCATTTGAAGGTAGTACAGAGAAGCATTACACAAATGAGGGTGAAAATATGGCGAGCCACCGCCTTACTTAGAATTGAAAGTCAAATAGAGATAGTATAAACATCAATAAGAAGGGGCCATCGTGGCCCGAGGGAACAGTGGTGTAACTGCAATCGCGACAGTTATGAGTTCGAAAGGGAAGTGTTTAAATGGGAACGGAGTGTCTTAATACTTGGCTCTCTCGTTATCCTGCTATGTGTGAGATACAGTGTGCAACTAAAAAATAATTAAAATAAAATCAATTATAAAATATAACGCCATATCACGGAATATGCCCTTTTCCCAGATAGAAGACAAAAAAAAGTATGTTATAGAAGGAGATGAATAGGGTTTTTGTAAGGCCATCTACCAAAACGTGAAAGTATACGAGTTGTTTGCTTTCATATATTGTTATAAAAAAACTAATATTTTACTCGATTAACCAGTTAAATATACTAAATCTATATGGGAGTGCCGTGTACTAACAATAGGTTCCTAGGTTCCTTCTGCCTCCCCTGCTACGTGCAGGATATATCAATAAGTCGACTAAATTTAAAATATAAACAATGATATAATTTCTATATAATCCCCTTACTCTGAGGCATCGTACTCTAGCGTAGAATGGTATACAATGAATATTTTATGGGAAAAATTGCGGCGCACTCTACTAATGCTGCGGGTATCTTTCAGTTAAACATCACGTATTTTTATCCTTTTCAAGATAAGGACTGTGAAAGGGACAAAAAAGATAATATCATTGTTCAGTTTGGTGTTAGCAAATTATATGTTTTCTATAATTAATTTATCTTATATATCAAAATTGCAATATTTTGTTTCCCGCATAGTAAGGTGCCTACTCTACTAGGGAACTTAATATTAGAATACTCCATTCCCCACTTTCTACCCAATTGTATTGATACATACAGAATTTAACGATACATTTTACCTACAAGGGCGGAGAAATTAAAAAATAACTTAAATGTTATCATTCCCCCAAAGAGAGATCGAACCCACAACAGTTACAGTAAATATTTTGGGGTAAAATATTCCATTAAAAATTATTGACTATAGATTTCATATTCACAGCCTCTATCTCAATTTCAATCTCAAGATGACTTACGCAGTTTACCAAGGTGATATATGTTACAGTTTCCCTTTATTTTAGGTAGGCTTGATGCTAGCCAGATAACGTAGCTGGTCTGATAAGCAAGTACATTTTATATATAAAATCTATACTATAATACAACAGGAAAAAAATTGTATCTGTACATTGAATATATTTACGAAATATTGAAGATCTGGAGCATATGTATGTATGTCTATCTGTTTGTCCGGGCAAATTACTAGAAAATCTGAACCGATTTTTATGAGACCTTAACTATCCTATAGAGGACGCTATGGAACAACATATACTTTTCATATAGAAATCCCCACAGTTATGGGATTTACTTATCTATTTATCTATTCCTGTGAAAATCTATTCAAAAAAAATTAATATAAACATTTTTGTAATCAATACTATTTTTTTTGCCAAACGATGTAAATTATAATTTATGTACCAAGCATTTCCCCAAAATTCAAATACAGTCAAATAATATTTAATAACAAAGAAATAGACCAAGCCACGCGGACCCACTAGTGTATATAAAAATGTCAAATCTATTAACATTGATACAAAGAAAGTAGCGGGAAAGCTAGTGTTACATTAAATTAGAAAATAGCATGTTTTGGCTAAATGTATATCATTTATGAACCCTTGAAAGAGAATCGTTTACAATATGATAACATATTTTCAGACTTTTACATGAGACCTAGATCCTAGGTTTTAAAAGTCCAAAAAAAGAAGTAAAAAAGAGATTATTCCATAATATTTCCACTACATACTCGTATGTTCTAATGAAGACGGTATCAGTGTAAGATTGTTCATTAGAGACGATCGCTTTGATGTTTGGTGCATACATTGTTTCTTTTGTTGATATTCATGATAGGGGCCCTCTTTGTAGTACACAGAGGAAACGTTTCATATATAAATAAAAAAATATCCCAATTTTTGTTTTTAATTATTGGTATTGGAAATCATGATAATAACAAATGATTTGTTGTTTTTTTATCTTTTTACATAAAAAAAATAGATTGTGGAAATTGTTGTTTTGATTGTCTCAGCTCATATTTACAGTTTTTATTTTCATGCTGTATCTCCCATTTAGCACAGTAGCAGGGTAAACTTGGAACATAGTGTTAGAAATCCTGTTCCTATGAAGATATTCCTTATCCACTTTCCGCTGAAAACTTAAGGCGTGGATTGGCGGAATTTATATTATTATATTTTAAACATATAATTTGTTTAATAAATTTTCATATAAAAAAATTGTATATTATATATTGTATTAATGTGGGCAGAGAGAAAAACTAAAACTAGTGTAAAGATACTCTGTTCCCACTAATTGCCGAATTTTCGATCATTGTGAGTGTAGTGGCGGTTAACGCCGCGAGTAATACAAGCACTCTATAGATCACTCTTAGACTTGATAATAATATACTAAGATCGCTATTTGCTTACAATTTAAAACATTAACACCCTTATATGTTACCCCAAATAGTAGGAGCGTATATATGTAACACGCATTGTATTGTTGATGAAAATTCGAGGGAGAGTCGATTTTTGTTTTATATCAACGAAAACAAAAGAGAAATTCATCTGAGATAATGGAAAAAATTATAAGTATGAAGCCTGCAGCTAAGCAAGGATTCAAGTTACCATGGAGCACGATTAAAAAGTAGAGCATTTTATAGATTTTCTGTTAGCTTTTAACAACTTTGTGTTAAGACATATTATTGGAATATTTATTAAGATAAAATTTTATTAAGATAACATGTATTGCGAATTTTGGGTTTGATTTCCATTAGAGAAAATAATAATATTAAATATTTTCATTTCTTCGTCAAAAGCGCAAAAAACTTAAAAGCGTCCTCTACTAATTAAGAACTAAATACAAATATATAATTTAGCTTCTGTAAATACTTGTAAATTTCCAAGAACAAATTAAAAACAGTTTTTAATTAGGGAAAATTTGAAATATCAACATTTAGTAACTTAATTGGTTACCTAATACCCTGGTCTGACCATCAAAGTGCGTCCCTTCCCCAAGTTGTTCCTTTCTTAAGTGTTTAAGTCAATTAGGTTTCTAATTATTCAACTGCCACAAAGCGACCAACTCTCCCTTTAAACTTTCAAACTAGGGCCAAACAAAAATATTTATTTTTATATTTAGTTTAGTAAAAAAACTGATTTAATAAATTAGGAAGTGCTCTTGAATGTTCGCAAATGATTTTACGATGTTTATATACTTTGACGTTACATTTGAAGGTATCTTTGACAATTTTATAGATTAAAATTAGATGTTTTCTGTATAACATTTTTAATAATATTTTATTTTAATAATATAGTACTTTAATCAAACACTGTTACTAAGTCCCACTAGGTACTCACCGCAACATAATGTCCTAAATATGCGAAAAATAAACATTAGCAGGTTATTGTAAAAAATAATAAAAATTGCATGTCCTAATATTTTTAATAGAAATAATACGAGTTATATTTTAAGACTTATATAAAAATAAACGTAAATCGTACAACATGTGCCGTCGTACATAAAGCTGCCCCGAAACGTGCTCGAGAACGCTATAACTCCAAAACTAAGGCGTAAAACACACGAAAATTCTTCTTTATGACCTTACAAGGCCCTCGAGTGTAGAAGATTACTATTCCCATTTTATAAATGTCAACGCTTCAAAGTTGAGAGGGTAAAGATTGTATATAAATAACGGCCCCGAAAGGGCTGGGCCAAGTCGATTCCAGTTTATGGGGTCGAACGGGAAAAATATTCAAATCATTGGATATTCCAGTTGAAAACGTAGATTTTAAATTCAATTTCCTTTCCAGATAAGATTTTAGTATTTGAAACATATTTGGATGCTATTTCAGATGATCGTTTCGTGAATTATTGAAATGTTAAACTTTTCATTTGGTTTATGGATACATACGAACATGAGCATTTTTATCTTCATGCACTTATAATTTGGGTTTTGTACAGAATCCAGTAATATATCAATCATTCTTTTCTCCACTTTTTACATTTGCAAAGTGAAAAATAATATTTATATTACAGATAAAATATTCATACAAAATGAGTGCATACGCCCGCAAATTGAAGTAGTAAAGTTGTACAGTTCTGATAATAAAGATTGGTACAGAACCATCAATGAGCGTATTCAATTTGACCGAGTTTTATTAATATAAGAATTGCGTATAATTTGATTCCATTTGGTATAAAGATATGTAAATACTTAAATAATCAAATAATTTTCTGGTCCTATAAATCACAAGAGCCAGCCAAACACCAACACGTATTAAGAGCACAAATGACAAAATAACTTCCTCATGATACACGCTCGACAATAGCGCCAGCATCCGGAACCTGACGGATGCGATATGGAGACGTCGCGAAAAAATATGGCGTACAGGAAACGAATACAAATACGAAATAAAAATAAATATACGAGAAGCGGGATAAGGAAATGAGAAAAACCATACGCCCGATCCGCGAGGGGATTCTGGTGTTGCCAGTGAGGTCTGTTCAGTTAAAGAAATTCGAGACGGAAAGAGTTTATAAGCAATTATTTACGTTATTTATGTATGACGGGTGATGAATTTTTAAGTAAATAAATTGTATTCATAAAACGTTGTTTCTTTTTAAGATTCATTAATTTTTTTTGCTTTGCGTGATACTAAGAATAGGAAGATTTTTGATTTAAGCTTCACAATTAGTACGACTTCCATTCCATAATTTTCCGTATAAATAAGGATCGAACCCACAACTAGATGCTTGTTTTACAATCAGACAGTTGTGTCGCTCCGCCGCAAGAGCTTCAATTTACTTACCATTATGCTACAATGATTTTAATTTTAGTAAAAATATACAGTACGAGCGTCCCCTGCACTTCTTGATACATAATATAGATGTATAAGAAGAAGATTGTAATCTCAGTCTGACAAAGGGCAGAAATTCAAAGCTTTGTCGCCAACTTACCCCAGATGAACTAAACACGAGCATTTATGTTTTTTTTTTAATATAATATTTTTATGGTAATTAAGGAAAGAATATTCTAATTTAATATTTCTATTTTAATATGTATAGATACAGAGAGAGATTAAAGAGAAATTAATTAAGGCATAAAATGGAAAAATTCGGTTCTTTCTATCTCTGTAGAAATAACGAAAAATCCTCTTTTAGTCCTACACTAGGGAGTGTCCTACCTACTTAATAAATATAAATTTTCTTAGTCATTAGTTACTCAGTAACGGAGTTTTATATGTATGGACAAGGCAAATAATTAATAGAATAAAAACAATTTTATTAAATTATATTTTAAGAAATAATAATTATACATACATAACAAAAAAAAGAACAATTTAAAACATTTTACTTCTCTCACTCTGGACGTATATTCATATATTTAAATCGATCATTTACTCCGATCGCCACATATAAATCGACAAGTATTCACAATGTATGTGTATTCACCGCAAGTAAGGCGGTCTGTCCTTTGTCAGATTGTGGCTCTGAATCTACTTAGATTAACCGAACCCTCGGCTGCGGTGCCGTATTACGTGTCGAACTTGCAATGGACATTGGAACGATTTGATGGGAAGAATTTCAATGGTTTCTTTAGATGTTTGTTTTTTAAAAGCTAGAAGGGGATTTTTTTGTCGATTATTTATATTTACAGAACCAATTCATTCGTTTCTTTTTGAACACTAGTTTGTAAAAAGAACGCAATTAATTAGTGCATGGAAGGCAAAAGGAGGAAGGCAATATCGTCCTCAGTTTCATGTTTTTTGTGGAGACATTACAATGGATAGTTCCATCACAGTGTATGTCACACTTTTAGTTTTAGCGTTACGCTGCCCCTAGCAGGTTAGCCAAAGAAGAACGCTACGATATCCACATAGCTTAAATTAATACAAAATTTTAATAACAATCTCGCTCCAACACAAATTTTCATACTCTATGAATATTAATAGTGATTCACACCAAAGTATGCTGAATCTGCATAGCATCCGATGTTGGCTGTCACATTTCAAAACTTGGGCGCTACTTGCCACCATTGTTATGCTTCGGAGCAACACGTAATTGACACTTACTGTAAAATTAATATCTGCAGAAGTATGTAAGTAAACAAAGGGCTGGTGCGCTATATTTAAAATGTATGGATATATGGTTTTAGTTTGAGTATAAAAAGGGTTGGTTTGTATGATGGGATCTGGTCAATATGGTATGTTAATATAGTTGTATGAAATATAGTGTGTATTGTATTTTATTTTATAGTTTCTTTTCTGGAAAAGTAAAATATCAAATAAAAAACTGACTTATTAAAACTCTCTCAGAATTCTCGAAGTTTGAAGTACGTCATTATAATATTTATTTAAGAGGAGGCTACCATGGCGCATTGTTTCAGTGTTTGGCTGTCAACGTAATAGTTGTGGGGTCGATTAGCACGCTGGTGAATGTCTTTTTTTAATTTCTCACTAATAAGAAACAGACAAAATCCGGCGTTGAATGCCGTCATATAACTCAATTGAATTCAAATGGAAAGCGGAGAAAGAAGTATTTTCACAATAAGTTTTGTTTCTCTATAAAATTATTGTAAGTATAAATATTGGCTGAAAAAGATTTTCAAATGAAAATTATCACAATCAGTCAAATACATCTTAATAGTGAAAAAACAGTAATTATTACTAAAATTAATAAAATTATAAACAATCACAACTTGCAATATTATTTATGAAGCTTTAACCATTATAATAGAAGAAAACCGTCCAAAGAATTCTAAAAAAGAAACTAGAATTGCCTAGACCAGCCCTTTAAGCGAGGGCGTATTGAAACGTCTATTCCCAAAGTGAAATAGCGTTTTTTATTTCTATGTAAATTTACGTAATGACATTTTTGTCGCACAAGTTGCGGCGGGATTCGGAGCGGGAAACCTCGGGGGTGCGGGATTTTGTATTCGCGCTATAAATCACGACTGGAGTGAATGGTTTCGTGAATGGCGCAGGCGCTACATTAGCAAGGAGGTAGTGCATATGAATTTTGTTTGGATGTATTGTTTATATTGGTTAAGGTATTTATGAATTTAATAAATATATTTTAATTTTAATTATAATTAAATTAAATGTGTATGTATTAAATTATTATGAATGTAAACATTTTTTTTGAAATTAAAAATAACCATTTTTGCATGTCTAATTGAAATGGAATATATCTATAAGCATTCATAAGCGATGAGATAAATTTTGATGGGGTAGCGATGATGTCCTTACTAGTAAATATGGCAGCTAAACAGATGTAAGCTTTTCACGCAGCATGATGACAAAGGAAACCTGGTGTTAAAATACTCCGTTCCTCACTTTCCATTTAATATTTCGAGGTATGGCGTGTTAAGTGGAGGAAATTAGCCATGCGGTTTGTCGACAAGATGAAGAAATGATAATATTTTAAACAGATGGGAATAAACCTACAACCATCGTTGTAATCAGTGTCCACAGCGCCATGAACATGACATTAAACATTAAATACAATAATAATTAAAATAAAAACAATAAAATTAGTTCATCACCACATATATTTTGCAAAACGATACATAAACTCCGATAGGCAGTTCGATCTGTCCGCACACTCGTTTACTATTATTTTATTAATATACGTTTCATTAATACTATCGAAATACCGGAAAAGCTTTAAACGTTTGGCAATATATATTTATAAGGGTAATTATTATAATTTTGTTTAAAGCCCTTAACGTCCTATCGGCTATAATAATTATAGTTTAAATGAGCTGCGTAATTGTAAAAGGTTGCTTTTGGGAGTGAAATTTTGGATGATTATTTTTGTATGAAACATTATCGGGCGGTGTTCGTGTATTCGTTAATGAGAACATTAAGGCACCAAGAATGTATTACTGTAAAGGAATGTATGTAGAAAGTCTTAATTAACGCTTTATTCGGTTTTAGTAGGGAGAGTCAATGTAATATAGAGGTAAGTATTTTTTTTATTATAATTCGAGGATAATCGTGGCGCAGGGGCACAAGCGCGTAAGCACTATAGGTTGTGGGTTTGATTCCCACTCAGGGAATTCAAATATTTAATGTTTATTGTTTCATTTCTCCGCTCTATTACAAGGCAAAGCACGGCGTTGAGGTTCGCCACTAAGCACGCAATCATTTAGAATTCGGTAGAAAACCGCTGCCTACCCTGCATTTAGTGGAAAATAGAATGAAGCTAAAAAAATAGATTTATTTTATATATAAATCGATTTAAATTTTACTCACAGCCAGACTTCAGGTGTCCATGAGGTATTTATTACCTCATGTTTATATAATACATCCAAGAAAAAGTTCGTTCCAGATCGGCGCTGATTTCGTAACTCGGCGGTTTATCAAAAATACACAAGTTTTTGTTATATAATGTTACTGTCAGATCAAACACCATTTATCTCTCAGTACAAATATGTAAGCATATAGTTCTATGTTATTGTTATTATATGCGTCAACGTTTAGGTTCTGTTCATGGTATATGGGTTACCCCTATATATTTTTTAAGTAAGACGCTCCAATGACCCTTTCCGATTTTTCCAATTTATGTTTGAAATTTTTGACCGTTTGATAATCACTCGACGAAACTCGAAGCTTGTATGTAAAAAAAGGTATATAAATAGTAAAATTGACGCATACTTATATGTGATAAAAAAGAGGGTAGTCCACACATCGTAGGTTCAGATTAAGATTCCTTAATGCTCTAAATCCCATTTCTGGCTTTTGGAAAGATTTAACGGATACTACCACTCTAGTCCTCGGTAGTGCATTTGCATTCCCATTAAGTATGGCGGTGTGTTTAGTCGGTGGCCGCGACACTGTTTGACAAATATTCTACGGCGCTACCGCATTGCGTAGTCTCAAAATACATACGAATGTAATTATCTGGGGTTTTTAGCTTAATTAAGTATTTCTTAAAGAAATCTAGAAAATTTATAGTGTCGTCGTCATCGTCTCCTGCAAATTTTTTTGCGTGAACCTATAATTCCCATTTTTTGAATTTTGAACTTTGAGAAATTTACTCTAAGAATTCATGGCAAATTTCAACTTTTTTAGTTTAGTAGCTTTGCCTGTGCATTGACAATCAGTCACTTGGTATTGGTAGAGTTTTATGTATTACAGATTTTTTAAATTCTTTTTCACTCATTTTCATTTTGGCCCCTATGGAACCCGTGTTCTTTCGAAGATACTTACATTTCAAACTCATTGCGTTCAAATTTCCGCCATCCTAGTAAAAAAAAACAATGTACCTACCTACCTAAATCATCATAATTCAGACTTCTACATCTTGGGCAGCTCTCCATCATCAAGCAGCGGACAATAACACACCACGGACACTAAATTTGCATCCACTTGAGTGTTTGTCGCCCGCACGCTACACTATTTGACAAATACTCTGCGACGCTGCGCTACCCGCGCCGCATTGCGTACGATGTAAATAGGTGTTTTACTATTGGGTAAAATGCTGGTATTAGGAACTGAGATTTGCCCGTGAGGGTTTTTGGCTAGAAAATTAGTGATTTTAGTTAAATTTGGTTCGTTCCTCTTGACCGTTGAAATATATATTGTATATTAAGTAACGTAGAGGCGTCGCGTCAAAGGAGTCGTGGCGTCAAAGGCACAAGCGTTACCTGTAAACGCGACGGTGGTGGGTTCGATATCCTCTTAAAAAAAATAATAATTATTTTTTAATATTTTCATTTCTTCGTTCTGGCAACGAGAGGAGGATTTAGCGGAATGTGAAGAACGGAGTGAAATAAAAAGTTTTTTTCTTTTTCGCTTTGTATTTGTAAAAAACTAAAACATTTTTAACATATTTTTAACTTTAATAATTGTTGTTGTTAGTTTGTTTGTACATTGAATAATTTAACGTAACTCGCGGTGGTTGTGCGTTGAAATCTTACTCAAGGGAGCATTTATATTCAAAACATAATTAATTCCATAGTCTCTTTACTATTATTCAACATGCAATAACTTTGTTAGTCGAAAAAAGTATAATAGGGTAAAATAGGTATACATATTTTATATAATTGATATAATTTTTGTCATTGTTCTTTCTTTGTAGCTTATTGGTAAAGAAGTCTGTATCGCCATAAAACAATGCAAGGTGAAGAATATTAATAGAAAGTACAGAATGGAGTGTCCTAACACTAGTTTCTACTTCTTAGTCTGCTTGCATGAATCAGAATTGAACCTCCAGCCGTCTGAATAATAGTCAGACGCCGTTTTGCTGCACCACGAAGGCCCCAATATTATTTATGACTTATTGTTTTATAATAAAGATCCTCCATAAGCTTAACTTTGACAACATATGGGGAAACTCCGGTTGTAAAAGCGGAATATATATATTTTCGTTATCAGTTGTAAAATACGATTGTACAATATAGACTTATAATAAACGGCCTAACTTTCATACGTTTTGATCGCAGCTTCCTTTATTTAATTAATAATTTGAGGCAAACCGTGGCGCAGGGACAAAAGCGTATGACTGTAATAGTGACAGGGTTGTGGATTCGATTCCCACTTGAGGAAATTAAATATTTTTATTTCTTTGCTCGGGTAACGAGGCAAAGCGCGGGGTTACGGATTGTCTTATGATTGTACATTGACTACAATATATAGAGAAATTGTAGAGGCCCCCGTTTGGAATTTGTTTTAGCTTTACGCTATATCACACACCACCAATTTTCTTTGGGTGTTGATTGGCGGAACTGAACGTCGCGCTTTACCTCGTTGCCACAGCGAGAAAAGAGACTAATAGACTGCTTATCTTCAAGGTACTAGATAAGCTAATAAAAGAGACTGGAATAAGCTATCTCCAAAACATGTAAATATGAAAAACAATCGTCATTTAACGTAAAACGTGTACTTTTCCAAGTTATCTAGACAAATAGTTGGCAAGAGACGTGGGTATACTAAGATAATGCTAGCGTATAAAGTAGCGTGTGGCTGTAGCCGTCTTTATCTGTTCTAACACTTATACATAATTTATAAAGTGCTCTAGGTTAAGCTTGCTATAAGCATAGAATTTATAATTTATTTATCAAATTGTTGTATAATTCTTTGTTTAAAATAAAACTAATCGTCACTCGCAATATTGTGTGGAATTTATGACGTAAAATGAAAAAAATCGTTTTTCCCGGTTGTCGTAGTAATTTCGAGAAAATCTATCTTAGTGCTTGTTTTGGTGTAATTACACCGAAGAAATATTTAAAATTCAACGCAATGTGTCGAATTAGGCCAAAAAGGGAAAAAAACCACGATATTATGGCCATTGTCGCTTACAACTAGAAAAACTAAAAAATCTTATGGGTTCTATTACATTTACTAATGCCACCAATAGTAGCTTTCCTTATTTATTTTTATTTGAAATAAATATGTCTGCTTTTTTAGTTTAAATGTTAGAATAAAAGGAATTGGTATTCTCGTGCTCGATTTACACCGATTATCCTGTAACTTCATCAAGATTAACCAAGCCTATATTAAACCCAAATGAATAATGGGAGGAATTTGTTACTTTCTAAGTTCATGACTTTTTTAGAGGTCGTTCTTATCGTGTAATAAAGACTTACTGAGATTAATACGTTGTGTTTTTTTCTGTTCTTTTTCGCTTATATTCAAAAGAATTATTTTTTATTTTTATTTGTATTGAAATAGTGGAGTTTTGTTAAAGCCATGCCTTTTTTGAAGAATTCGTAAACAGCTTTTTAACAATAATGAATGTGGACATGTCCATCTTTAAAAGCCTGTCAAGTACTAGTCAGACTCGCCAACCAAGGCTCTCGTACCAATTTCAAGACTGTAGGTTAACGAGACAACTTTTTTTTTTTTTTTATGATATTTTATAAAACCCATAAATTTTGACTGTTTGAATGTTTTCTTTATCTATTTTGTAAGTTCTCACTTCTTGCTAAGTTTCATAACCGTCGGTCCACGAGAAGTATCCTATAGGTTTTGATTACGCTGCGAATTTCATATAAAAGACAGCAAAATCGATGCATAAATAAATGCTCGTATCTTTCGATAGAGCGGCCATAGAAGCTTGATTTTTCTGAGCTTCAAGGTACAATAGAAATAACTGACATTAATTTCAGCTCGAAACTTCCACGAGATCCCGAGATAAATGAACTTGACAAAATGATCCTATAAGGGTTCCTTACTTTTATGGTACGAAACTAATCATCCAAATACTATATATGTGCATACATTATTAATAAGATAGCACTAGGTACCATTCGTTCAGACAAGTTAGACTTAGTAAATAACGTAGAGTAGTTTAGCAAATACTTGTCTAATTCGAATGCACGTTTATTGCTCTGTTTGCATTGTATCTGATTTAACTTCAACGCTCTCTAAATGTGTTGAGAGCACTAAAGTGCAGGATTGGACTATATTATGTTCAATTATATCTATATATCTTTGTGTGCATATGGATATGGTGATTTTACTTTTATTTTTTTTTATTTATATACTAAAAATAGTATCATATACTATGTATAAAAACTTCCTTCCTTCTACACTCTACCCTCCACTCTCCTGTAGACATGACGCACAGAAAGACAAAACTTTAGTACGCAACATTAGCGAGTTTCTTGTCTCACGAGTTAGGGGACGTTAAATTCGTTTTTCGTTTTGCTACATTACGTCCAGATACAAATGTAAGGGGACGACAGGAGTCAATCCACTGTGATAATTTCTATTTTTAAGTGCTTCTAATAGAAGAAATGTATTTTGTAACTGAATGAAAGAAATCGTTGTATTTTTCGTTTTTCGTTTTATATTATGACTTTTGTACATCGTAGCTTTGATGGTGAATAGAGTCAACTTTTCAGATAATCTATATGTACTCGTATAAACATTTACAGTTACTGAGTGATTGATAGATCAGACATATACGTAACTACTGGATTTAGAGTTTATTTAAATGTTAGGGAATGTACAGGAACAAAATCTTGAATTTGCTACGGGAACGAAAAAAATGGGGTTTTATGACTTAAAGTTCACATAAAAAACTTACAGATAGACGACGGCAATAAAATCCTACAAAAAAACTATACAAATTAGACTTATATTTTAGAAATTATAGTAAACCCTAAATTCATTTCCATAAATTTCAAACACAAGTTCATATTTAAACCAAAATAAACATTTCAAATAGTTAACATTTTAAACCAAACCGTAGTACACTATTTCAAGCAAGTTAAATTCCTTACTATCCAGCCACTGCAATAGTTTCCACCGTACTCCCTCGAACCCCACTTAATGTCGTGTCCTGGGATAATTAATATGGCACAATACTATTTTATTTCATTACACTGACAGTGCAAAGCAGTATATTTTCTTTAACTTCCAAGTTTCATACGAGAACTCTGTAGGGCATGTGTGTATAAATATTTATACTAGACTTGTATTTTTAATGTCACATTTCATTAGCAAATGGAGCTTTAAGTTATGTTTCCTTGGTAACTGTTAATAAAAGTTATATTAGAATGTTATTTTAGTTAATTCTAAGGCCAAAAATTTGAAATATTAAAGAAAATATCACGTGGCATGTTTTAAGTAACTACAATAGAACTGATTTTTGAGGTATTGGGTGTTGAGTGGTGGAACTTACCACCGCCTTTTGTCTCTTTATCACAGTGAAGAAATGAAAATAATTAATTACCCCAATGGCGAATCGAACCCGTATCTGTTTAGAATCAGACGTTTTGTCGCTGAGAACGACGGTCTCTGCCTAAAATATATTTCGAATATTAAGAATGCATAAAAAGTGTTTCATATGTGTATATTTTATTACCAAAATTTCATTCAAGGAAGAAGTCGTTTCATTTGTAACAGTAATTAACGTTGACAGAACATGCTATAACTTTTTGGAAGTGTATAAAATGTGGCGGATATTTCAGTAATAAAGTTGGTTATAGTTTATAACTTTCGTGGAATTATAATTTTGAGGCTGAGCCGTGATTGTATAGTTTTTTACTGTCACACGACGGCTATGAATTCGATTCCCATTTAAGGGAGTAAATTATTTTCACTTTCTTGCTCTGGTAACTTAGTAAGCGGCGTTGAGTTCCGCACACGCAATCCCTCAATTCCATTACTTAAAACTATTATTATAGAAGAATATATTCTAAGCTAGAAGCAGATTAACAATAAATACAATTATAGTTTGAAGTTAGAAAGTTTAGAAAATTGCTATATAAAATAATGTACAAATTCTGCATCATTCTTATTTTTAAAAAATACTAAATATTATAAATATATATTTTTTCTTTAACCTATATTTTCATTTAAAACTATACATTCCATATAATATATAAAAAAAAACGCACAAAAATTAATATTCATCTCAACATCTCAATGGGCCGTCAAGAAGAAAAAATAATTAAAAATTCCATCAGGCAAAATGTTTCGACCAAAACGCTTTCATTGTCGCTTTTAAAGCTTAATAACTGAGACACAAAGATGGCGACATTAAAAAGTTTCTCTACTAACAAAAGTATATTCTGATGTAAAATGAGCAATAAGTCACTTTACGTGCGGCCGCTAAACGGGCACTTGAGATATTTGGAATTCAAATCTATTGGTCCGAGTGCTGGTACCAATTATTGGGTAGGTCGTTTGGTTGAACGCGCTTATCTCAGGAACTAATTGATCCGACTGGTCCGATTGGAAAAAATCTTTTGCAAACAAAATCTACACATAAACTCTAATAACTAGTTGAGTATAAAACGGTGACGGATGTGGAGTTTACCTACTTATTATTTTTTAATTTTCCCGTATTGATATGACAAACGTTGACTTCCACTGCTACATATATAACGTCTTGGATTTGGGCAGAGAGTGGACAGTTATAATAACATGATAAATACTTAAGTTTATTTATAGTCTTAATCTTCCATTTTCGTTAACAATCGTCGATCCAGTGGCCATTATCTAAAGGATAGTAATATAAAAAGTGCTCGAAATATTCAAAAGCAAGGAAAGGGGACGGAACACCTGAGATACTTTCTTTTATCCCACGGAAGCGATCTGTTAAGGGGTCTGATGTAAAATATCTTGGTTTTATTATCGAAAGAACGACAGCAAACAGAAGCAAAAATTAATCTTTATTATAATATCTAAAAACGCTATTGTTCTGTAGTCGGTACTTCTCTGTTTGAATACGATGGTTGTGAGTTCCAATTTCACATTGACAATGTTTTTTAATAATGTCTCTAAAATAGTCAAAAAAATAATGAATCGAAGATCTAAGAAGAAAATAATATTAAAATCTTTGTCAGCCTAGGTAGTAAAATACGGATATTTTATTTATGGACTGCATGCACACCTATTATCAATTTTTTCTACTTAAGTTATATAAAATTGATATAATAATAGACAACACTAAATGAAAAACATATATATGTCTAACTCATATACCAAAATAGTCATCAAAATAAAAAATCTGTAACAACTCTCTTCACAAAAATATTCTAAGTGCCTATCACCCTAAGAACAACGTATTAAAAGTATTAAAATATAAAAGGTCGGCTTAAACTTTTAAACAAAATCCTCATTTTCCGATAGGGCGACCATCAATCAACGGTCTCAAAGGACGGTTCGCGATAGGTTCGAAGTTTTGAACTGAAATTAAAATCCCCTGATTTGCCTTGTAACAGCCCAAGCTCGAGTCATCGGCGGGTGCTGATTACATTATGTAAATTATTTCACCCCCCGTGTCATCTATATCTTGACTTAGATGTGGTGGAAATGGAAAAGACATATTAAGAATAGTAAAGTTAACTCCCGTGCGTAAAATCAATGATAAATAATTACAAATAGATCCAATAATTTGTTGATTACGTTATATATAATGCAGCGTAGTTACAGCTTAAAATATTCCAGAATTCAGCATTCAACAGACAATGCCTTTGATTCGGACGAATAACAGGAATGAGTGCTTTGACACTAAGCGTACCTCGCCAAGCGAAATTTCTCGTACACAATCTAAATAACCACATCTATTTCCTCTAAATGCCTGTTCCCAAAATTTTCCTCAAGCAGACACTCGGCTATACATCGTATCGTCGCCCCCGTACCAACGACACTTCGAGATTAGCGTAAAGAAGTATGTTTCCATTTAAAAGTGCTGTTCGTTTCGCAGTACGCAGCTGCGTTTGTCACTCGAGCCTCGAATTATTCCGAATCCGGGGCGATTGCTTTACATCGTGAAGATAAAAAACTTTTAGATTACGTGGAAATGTGATTCGTTTCGATAATTTAAGCTATTTTCTTATTTCTTTAGCTTCATCCTGTATCTCGTATATTGCAAAGTAGGCAGAGAGATACTGTTAAGCTAAAGTGGCTTCACAATTTTTCGCCAAACTGAAACATTGCGTGTTGGGTGGCGCAGCTTAACGCTGTGCTTTGCCTTGTTACCAGAGCGAGTAAATAAAAATATTAAATAATTAATGTCCCCGAGTTTGAATTGAAGCTTGAAGCGCCAATAAAATATTTTTAATTAAAACCTTTACTCGAGATGGCATCGAACCCACGACTATCACGTCTACAATCAGACATTCACCTCGTCGTATATTAAAGCAAAGGTAAAGTTTTAATGAAAGTAAATTTAAAAAGCCACAAGTCGTTAGGGATGATTCGCGTTGCATCCTAACTAAGTCGCGTTCGACGCGATGAAGATATTATTGGCTTCGAGTGCTGAATGTTAATTTACATTCCGCTTGATGACGGAACGTGGAGTCAAGAACAGGTCGATCCAATATTCATGAAGTTCTTATATAGGAACTCTCTTATACATTTCTTTCGCTCACGCTGTATGCCGCATAGAGCAGTATAGGGCATAGGGAGCCTGCAATGGTATATCCTGCTAGACGCGGGATACAGCGTGAAGCGAAAAAAAGCAAGGAATATTTAATTCTTCCTGATTTCAAGGCTGTGCTCCGAGTAGAAATCGAATCCATAACTATTGTATCAATCGTGTGGTGAGGTGCAGTCCCATTGCACTACGAACTTTTTTTGGGTTATAATAAAATATAACGTATATTTATGAAATGTTTTCATCACTCCATATTCAGTCACATTAATCTGAACCTCATATAAATCATACCGGCTAGGGGCTGATACAGAAAACGGAAATGTAAAATATTGAAGTACGCAGAATGTTAACACTACTGGTGGTATCCATCTAATATATTTAGAGAATATTTAACAAACGTAAATTAGAATAAAACACTTTAGTTATAAGTAGCTTAATAGGGTATCATAAGGCTAGTGAAAAGATGGAATTAGGACCTGAACTGTGGAATTATTTAAATAAAACTGATAAACCACTCGAATTTAAGCTAAGCGTAATAGCTTCAAGAAGATCGAGAAGCTTGTTTGTTTTGTAAGCTATATAATTTTATTGACCAGATTAATGCCGAACATAAATCAAATAAAATATAAGTAACACCCTAAATCTTTATACACGTGAATGTTACTCAAACGATGAATCATGTAACTACAGAGCTCGGACACCTGTGACTAAAAATGCTCCTGCTTTTCTAACATTAAATCTCCAAACACCAGATGGGAAAGCAAATCAATAGAAGCGTTTAGATCAAACAAACCTTTATCTCTAAAGATAAATCAAACTCACGTTTCGTTCTAAACGAAAGTCCAAGACAAATATTATGCACCCCAAATATGTTGGACGTAAGCAATAACTGAGGCCAGGTGCGCATCGAGCGATACATCGGAACAAATGTACGGACGTGACTCGCGTGCGGGACACTGACCTAAATACGGGGTGACTCGATCATGCCTTTTAAACGCTGGGAGATCTTAAGCTATATCGAAAGATATACCTAAGGATAAGAATGATATACAACTCTTTGTTCAGTAAATTTTTAAAGATGGCAAGATTTGAAGCCGTGACTCTTGGAATCTAATGGCCAATTAGGCTGCACGTTAACATGACCAATTATTTAAATTTTTGTACAGTTAACTAACTGTTAGTGGCTGGAGCAGATTGTGATCAATTATTTTTGACATTTTTATATCAAATTTGAATATCCGAAAATAATCTTTAAATTTTGACATTCAGTCATTAAATAAAATATAGACTTGAAAGTTCCATTATTATACATAGTGTACATTTTGATATTCGCGCGGCAGACCTACATAATTGTTATAAAAATATTGTGAAGACATTTTTAAAAAAGCAACTGTTGAGATATTCGCTGGCTCTTACAGAGCTGACTTTTAAGCTGATGTCTTTCAGAGTAACAATACTGCATTTTCAACTTATAAGATAGTTAATACATTCATCTTAACTACAGACATCTAGAACATCTAGAGTATTATAGTCTAATCTATTTCTTTGCTCTTTTAAAATGTGTCATTGAAAATTAAGAGAAATTTAATTTACATACCATACGCCGATATTTAACTTAATATCAGCGTTTTGGTGGTGACGAGAGTTAGACCACAAATTTGGTCAAATGGATTTATGGCTATATATGTATATTTATATTTAAGTTGTGGCTTAATTTTCTATACCACCAAAGCGAAGTTTATAATAATAAAAGCTTAAGATTTTTCTAGAAGAAAATATGTCTTACGAGAGGAGTACTAAAGGTACTCCAATTTGAATGTAGAATCGTCCACAAAAACATTGCAGACGTTCATGATACAATTAAATGCATCTCATATCAGAACCTCCTCCTCAAAAAATCCAAATAGCTAAAAAACCCCAATCCCCATCATCAGATTGAATAAAAATTCAAATATAACAACGCCTTATCCGGCCCAGCGGTCCGGACGCGCCGTAAACGAAAATAGGTCTTCTTATTTGAAACAAACGCCGATTAGACGAGCGGCCATCGCAATCATTCGATAATACCTCTCTGTTAAGGCAGACTGTTTGCCTGTTGGCGAGTATCATCCGATACCAATTATTTAATTTGTATTTCACGATATTTGACTTCTGAGGCATTATTTGTTCCCGTTTTGCCTTTTCCGCGCTTATGGCGGCTATTCATTGATCGGCAATGTTGTTTGTTCTTGCCGTCTGACTAAATACTGTAGGCGGATACGGCAATTGGATATTTTGATTTGTATTAGCAGAAAATTATGTTACTTCTTTATTTGTTTTTAATCTTTTTATACTTTGTTCTGATTTTCCCAGCTCACGCAGAAATACTATTATACTTCACAATCTTTCTACACGAGCTGGGAAAATATGTAAGTAAGGTAAGTTAAAGCCAATTGTAAGGTAGAAAAATAAGGCAATCGAGCGTTCGAGATAGCGTTCGAGCAATCTGATGGTAAATTATCACAGCCGCTCACGACCAAGTGACTCTTCTGTTGGTACTGTTTATTTAAGCTAAATACTTTAATATCTGATTGCTACATGAAACGCAATATCTCGTATATATACGGCAATCAGAGATTAAAGAAATACATATATCTCTTATTATCTCTGTGTCTCTGCATAATTAATATATTAATATGAATATAAATTAAAGAAATCAATCACATTCAAAATTTTTGTTTACAAAAAAAAAAGTACACCAAAAATTATAAGCATAAAGCCAGGTGGTCTGGCTCTTCGCCCGCTACCGATTTAAAATGCTGTTCAAATTTAGTAACAACCCCGCCATATGAGTAATTAACTAGTGACCATAGAATAATTTTGGCTGTAAAATCTATTCGAGGTACTAGCCCTGTATAAACTGGCACGAATTTACAATGTACGTATGTAGTTTGCGGTCGCTCGCTAGACCGATGATTTGTTGTGTAGGTCGGTAAGAATGCACGTAAATACTGTTAAATGGTATAAAATGGAAATATCTGCATTATAAGTCTTTAGGTGTTTTTTTACAGCTCCATTTTTTTTTTGTATAACAGAAAACGCGTGTGAAACCAGTTTTAATTTAAAACATTCTGTTATGCACTTTCCTCTCAAATTTTTAGACATTGCGTGTTGACTGGCGGGATTCAACTCACAGACAATCCTATATTAACTAAGATTGTGGGCTTCTAAACTAAAATTGTTTTCAAGATATATGATAAACAGTACTAAAGACAAATACCAAAGTGATCAATCACAACGAAAAACTGTCAAAGATAATAAAAAAAAAAAAACAGTTCCATATTGTTTGTGAAATTGTGAAAAATGTACTTACTACTGTTTCTCGTTCGTAACGTGTACAATGAAGGAAAACCACGCGCCGTATTGGAACTGCGGTCGGGCTCCGTAAAATTGGTATTTCAAGCCAAAGTTTTTATACAACCAGTATAAGGTGACCTTATTTGCTGCTGTGTGGAGATTTTAATAAACTTTTTATTGGCTTACAATGTTCTCACATACATACATATATTATGTTTGTTTTGGTATATTATAATTTGTCATAAAAATTTGAGGAAAAGGCAGAAATGGCAATGTTTGGGTTTGATCAGCAAAAAGCAATATTGAGGTCGGTCGGTTAGTAGTATCGGCACAAAGTGCAAGTGTTTGCGCGGTTGTGGGTTCAATTCCCACTCGGATGAATGAAATATTTAATATTTTTATTTCTATGCTCTGGTAACAAGGCAAAGCGTGGCGTTGAGTTCCTCCACTCACGCAATGGCTCAACAATTTAGCAGCGGGGATTCTGTAGCGATGGTTGTGTATTCGATCGCCTCTCGCAAAAATAACTACTCATATATTTCATTACTTTATTTCTCTGAAATAGAAGAATGTCTCGACAGAAGATTCCTTCTGCCTATGTGAGAAAAAGCTTGAATTTGCTATGAATATACTTTATACTCGTATATTTTAATGTACGAGTGTTCTGTGTTAATTCATATTTTGGCTCTGTGTCTGTATTACGCGGATTTCTAAAATATTTGCTTTCACTATTATCCTTTCATTATGGAACATATCGTGTTCAAATAATTTAATTCAGTCGAGTAATTGTGGGGAACCGTTATACAAATTTTGGCAAGCTTTTATAATTGTTCGGTACATATACATTTGACACGTTTTAATGCCTCTACAATGGTTGTGGGCTCAAATCTGTATTGGAGAAATGTTTGCGTTAATTAAAAAAAAGGAGGCAAAGAATATATTATACAGTATCGAGACACTCTGTTTTCTTTCTTCCCGGATTCGAGACGTTTTCCTTGCCAGAACAAGAGATGGGAAAAATTATATAGGGGAATTGTGCTCAAGATGGCATACTATGATAAGATGACACACTACCAATATTGATGAAACTATTAGCGCTAAGTGCGATCTTGTGACGTTTTAGAGAGTGTCTGTAGATGCAGCTAGTGCTTAAATACAGTATGGCTGAAAGTGAATGCAGATGGGCAAGTAATTCATGTTTTCGTTATTTTCAATTGCAACAAATTTTTCTTTCGCTTTTGTTTGATGGTGAAAAGACATGTAAGATAAAGATTTTCTATTTGAACTAATTATAAATGTAAAATAGGATTATTATATGACATAACTAACGCTAAAAGCGCATCCTAACCTATAAACTTTTGTCACAACGGTTAAAATTAAATTCATATATCTATTGGGTAAGATGACATACAAACCGTGAGTGTAAGATGGCATACTATCTTACCCTTATAAATAGAATCGATGTATTTTTTTGCTTTACCTACAAAATGCCTGGCAATTACAAACGAATATATATTGGTCACAAGAAGACATGGATAAGGCTGCTAGAGCAAGGGCATTCAATAGCCGCAAGTGACGAAGCTTATTTCCCTTTTGGAAAAGGAAAGGTGACTGATAACGGAATCCAACCTCATAAAATTTGCAACATACTTATATGAATTTGGCCTTAATACTGTTTAAAAGCCCCCCAGCAAAGAAGAAACTATTTATTTGTGAACTATGCTCGACAAATAATGATGGTGTTTTTATGCCACATATTAAGTATGTCATTTTACCCTGTAGATATGTCGTCTTACACTGGTCGACCTAAGTGCGATTTTTGTTTGTTTTTATGATGTTTGAAAGATGATTGTTCTGAAACTAAAATAATTTCGTAGATTATGAAATATATAATAGTATATGCAATATGCTGTTCTCAGATGACTTTATTTATTTGAAATATTTGTCTTCAAACAAAAAGTATGTCATCTTAAGCACAATTCCCCTACCCCAAGTGGCTATTCAACTTATTGGTTATAAGTTCACTGTCATACACTGGCTCTGTACCCTAAAAAGTGTTTAGTTAGGACAAAGCCTGGCGTTGAGTTCTGCCACTCAACATTGTCTCAAAACTAGGTGGAAAGTGGGAAACATAACCAGGTTCCTTCTTACTACCCCGCTATTTGCGGGATACAGTATGAAACATAAAACAGCTAACTGCTGTTTTCTGTATATAATTAGTCGTTTTCCTTCAACCCTTAACCCTGCAACTACTTATGAAACATACACATTGTATGTAAAATACAAACACAGACAGTCGAGTGTCATACACTCCCCTATTCCCGACAGAACATATTTCAACGCGGTAATCGAGTAATAATTCATAATAGTGAAAATACGGTAATATTAAACTCGGATAATGTTCGTGATCACTTTAAAATAAAAATTTATCGCCCATTCGCGTATAGAGGTGCTATATGCGGATTTATGAGGATAGGTCTTAGCGAGGTGATGGAAGAGCTAAAATTTAAAATAGATTTATAGGTCTAGTGTTGAAACCGTAGTAGCTACTGCTGTTATGGTGCAAGATATTTCTCACTCACTCTATGGCAACGACATATCGTCGTTTTGGTGGTGAATACAGTCGGGCCACAATTTTATTTAAATTTACATGTACTTTAGGTACTTGTCACTTAGCTCTCTTCTTTATTAGCCAAACGACACAACACAGTGAGTGACTTACAACAATAGTACTCTATACATGCTATTTATTTCTTTTATGAACCTCTCCACTCTTGTTGCTTAACTAAGAGCTAATTTTGTACGAACTATTTTAACAAATATAAATCTTCCCCGCATGTCTACATAACGGGTGAAAATTGAAAATGGGAGCTGTATACTGTTGCTTTAAGGAAGAACTCAACGCCGACATCAGAACGAAGAAACGAAAATATAAATTTAGACAAACATTTCATTTCCTCGAGTGGAAATTGAACTCACAACCAATCGCGTTTACAGTCACACCCTTGTTCCCCTGCACCACCACTGGCCTCAAAACATATTAAGGACAAGTTAAAAATAACTGTATGTAATAATAATTGATTTAATTACAAATAATCAATATATCAGGCGATATATTCTTTTGAAGTACAAATACAACATTTAAAAGCAAACTAAATGCGAATGTCTGTGAGCTTGGTGCATTCATTGTATCGATTTTACATCCTACTGTGAACAAAAATGGATCGCTACTACTGCGTGTTCTCGAAATAGGCCTGTTTGTTCATTTAGGGAAATAATTTCATTCTATCTCTGTCTGTAATATCTTTTATTCAAAAGTAATGCGAAGTGCGGCGTTGAGTTACGACACTCAATACGCAATGTCTCTTTATGTAGTTATACGGAGAATAACATTGCCCAGCATGCAGGGTGTCTAAAGAGCCTGAAAGTTGAATTAATTTTACATAAATAAATTATTGTTGACTTTGATCAAATTGGGATAATATGGAAACTATCTAAATTTACATTATAACTACAAAAACTGACCCTAGTGGGAGACTAGATAAGGAATGATTAATTATATTTGTTTTTCCTTTCCCCACTCCTGGAAAACTAAATGTGAAAATTCAATACAATATAATCTTAACACCAGGTTCTGTCTGTCTACACTGTAAATGCGGAAACGCGTAATACCAACACAATACCTCTAGTAGGGGCTTGAATTGACCAAACATCGTACGCCGGACGCTGTAGGCTGTAGTCACATTTTTTGTTTCTGCCGACGATTTGCAAACTGTTTTTACGCGTATTTACCCGAAACATGATTTATTTTGCTGTAAACCGATACGAACTGTTCCTATACTTGTATAATTTCTAGGGTTCCTCAAAAAAAATTGAATTCTCGTACTTTGTTGTTCGTCTGTCTGCCCATATAACTTACATATATTATGTTAAGTTTATTAACTTTCATAAATGTGATACTCGTTGAATCAGAATCATTAACGCCCGAAATTAATAATGTATCTCCGATCTCCAGTTAACGTCCATCTTGGAATGTTCGACATATCTATCCAATCTTTAACCTGCATGCCAATAACCATTCCGGATAATGTCAACTTATCATCAAAAGTGGATTGCAGGACCCTCCCTGCGGTAACGATAGTTTCGTTTTACGTATCTTTTTTTAATTAACAAAATCCTAATATATATGCTAAATTAAATTTAAAATTAATTATTATTACTTATAAAAGTCCTATAAAAACTATTTTTAATAAAATAATAAATATTTAAGTCCCAAAATATTAAAAAAAGAATAAAAATTAATAATATTAAAACACTTTTTAAAACTTAATGCAATATGCTTATGTGTAATGGAACTTGAACATGTCATTTTGACAGCATATGTTTTTATAATATAATAATTAATTGTTAGTTTTAAGATACTTTATTCCTAACCCATTTTCATGTATAAATTATTAAACATAACTTGAAACGCCATAAAATTACAATTAAACTGAACTAAAGATAATTATTTTAATTTCATTAATGGAGTCCGGCATAGTAAGGTAAGTATCGTATGTATTCATAATTTTGTTTATTAAGTTTAAATATACATGCGAAAAATTATATAAAGGCGTTAGCCTCTATAGAATTTTTGAATTCATTATAATATTAATATCGTTTTGCTTGGCTATTTCAATTTCATATTGTTTATTGCTACATTGGATAACAAAGAATAAAATTTGAGATTAAGTGCAAGATTATTATTTTAACTTATATTGATGAATGCTTTATTGAACAATGAACTAATAAATACTTTATTTTTTTCAGTAAAAACAAAACAGTGATTGCAAGAAATTCACTAAATATTTTGTAGCTTATAAGAAATGTATGGAGAATAAAGCTGATAAAATTACTAAACATGGAGCAAGCTAGAATTAAGAAATAAAAAATATTTATATAAAGAGACAAATAAAAAAATAGGTTAAATTTTTTTAATAATCAAAAAATTACAATACACATTGTTTTCCTTATTCACCCCCAAAAACAAGTAAAACTATGATTAACTGACAATCTTCTCACTTAAGTAATTAATAAATATAAAATATTTGAATAATTATTCATCTTATAAAACAATTATTTACGTCCTTTCTGTGATATCTTATATTGCAGCGCTGTCCTCATTATCTATCATGTCATGAAGGTATTTCCATTCCTGGTACTTCCTCCAAATTAAGATCTCTGCAAATGGAGTGCCATAATATGAAATTATCTTGCAAATGTTCTAAAAATATAAAATTTCTATATTAGGTATATAATTCATGAATATTAATAAGTTTAATACTATTTACACATCATACTAATAAATTATAATAAGTTTTTTTTTATATGGTCCGTCCCCTTTTTTCCATACCATAGGTAATATTAGGTTAACATAATACCTTTCTATTATGTTCCTGGTTTAATATATGCTTGCTTGCAGCTTTGCTTTAGTACTTGGATTAAGAACTTGTGTTAATAAATATGGTCTATTTGGTACTTTACTTCCATTGATTACCATAATGTCTTGCATCACATTTTGCTGCCTATAATAAAATATAAAATATTATTTTACAAATATATGAGATAGTAATTTGGAAAATCAGCAACTGAAATTAATAAGCCCAGAGCTCAAATTAAGAAATGAAATGGTAATTAGTAACTGAGATTAAGTATACAAAAAAAAGTTTCCATAATTTGCCTGCTTTTGTAAAGAAAACTTTATATAACTTAATAATACTCACATGGCGATTAAACACATAAGTGTTCGAGTGCAATCAATTGCAGCAATAACTCCAGGAAAGGCACCAACTTGATAGAAGTTTTTAGCACTCTCTTGATATATTGTTATATGCTTACTGCATATATTTGTAATTGCTGACACTGACTACATAATACTATCATTACTATCACTCGAAGAAATGTCACTCCACATATTTATTTACTTTAAAAATCAAATATAATATAAATGCAATTTTGCAATCCGGGGATATGATAAAGTAAACCCCAAAATATGTCGGATCGCAATTAGCTGTCATTTTTGCTATCCACAGTAATGTCAAAATGGACAGATCGTTTATTGGCACGCACAAGCTGTCATTTTCATACAAAGTTCCCTCTTCATCTCCAGTTAGTCCTCCCAACGATAGATTGAAGTTAAAGATTGAAAATGAAGTACTTCGATAGGTTATTGGCAAGCTAAACTCAAAAAATAGATTGATATTTTAATCTATGGTAGCAATTTATGGATTAGGATCGATTATTAACATTGGGCGTAAATCGCTAGGGTATTTATTCTAGATTGTCTTGGAGTCAGTGACGTAGCGGATAAGCTACAAGAGCATCGACTGTGATGATATGACTAAGTTGGTGCCGGCCTATGAAATATGTCGAATATGAGTGCCTTGCTATATATCTTTCCTTGAAATTACGAAGGAAGCGTTGGTTGCAGGACGTGATGTAGGATATAAGACCCAATGGACCGTGAAAAGTGGAGAAGGTTGAGCTGGAACGCAGACGCTGGCAGCAACCGTAAGGAATAATGTCAGGAAAAAAAGGTTCGGTATGAGAATCCGATTCGCACTTGACGAATTTTTATTTATTTTGATATTTTATTGAGGTATGGTCATCGAATTTGACGCTTTTAAGTATGATATAGAACAAGTGATGTCATATGGTGGCACTGAAAAGTGGCTGCTTGTCTATATCATGGTTTTGGATTGGAATTTTAAATTTTAAATAAATTCTTAATTTCCATTAAAGGGAAATGGATTTCACTTAGTCTGGCAGGACAGAGTACGCATTTAATTTGATATATATGAGTATTTCAAATAAATGGACCCAATGGTCCCGAGTGCATACCGATATGCCTCCCAAAGTTAAGTTTTAACACCGCATTATTATTATTATAGACGAAAGATAATACTCATCACGAATTATTATATTCATATGAAAATAAAAACAATATGCATGTTTTTGTTTGTAAAAAAAATGCAAATTATATTTTAATATCAGTAGTAAAAAACATATAGAAAAAGTTAGAAAGTAGGGAAGGAAATATAAGACACTAAAGTCTTGTAAAAATCACAATTTTGTGTAAAACACGTAAATAAAAAGTCTTTCTTTATTACAGCCAATCATAGTTTCAAGCCGAATTAATACAAAAAAACATGAAACAGTTTTAATTTATCTCTCCAGATAAGTTACAGGCTACTGGCATGTGTCCAATATGGTGATAACTAATTTGACAACCGATAAAAATGTATTATTAATAGTTTCCCGTTATTATTGGAGTTCAAAAGTCACAAACTAAAAATTTATAATAATTGAAATTACACGTTGACGTCAAAACTGATTTATGAGCTCATTTATAATTTAAGATTAATTTCTTATTTGTTAGAAAATTATTTATTTTCTTCTGATACAATTTATGTTATTTTTGGCACCCAGCAGGGGAGGGAGACGGGACCCAGCATTAAGACTCTACGTTCTCCACTTTCTGCTGAGGGCAGAGAGAGTTACGAGAGTTTTGAGGCATAGAGTGTTGGCTGGCGAAACTAAACGCCGCGCTTTGACTGACACCGGAGCGAATCGAAGTGGAAATCTAACCCACACGCTTGTCCCGCGTATATTTTTCAGATTTATTAAATCTTAGGGTAAAAGGTTTTATGAAGACATTTTCGTGGCAAGACAAAACCCATGCAGGGCCCCTTTTACTTACATTATTTTTTCTATAAAATATTTAAATTAAAACTAATATTTTATATTAAATCACTTACCTCGGCACCTCCTTCGCGGGACTCGACTGAGTTTCCTGGTGGCTGTACGAAGCCATATCTCCTAAATGTTTATATAAGCACTCATTGTTAAATAATAACTTTCACAATCACTACTAAACTATATGCATATGTATATAACAATTAATTTAATAGGAACGTTGTTACTGAAAATTTTATTAATTATAACTTATAAGATTCGTGGTTTAATAGTTAATCATTTTTTTAATATTGTGGTATTTTATTTTATTTATTCTATAGTATGTATTGTTTTTTATAGGGCGTCATGGTGCAGTGAGTTGGCGTTGATTTTTGCCAATCGAAAAGCAGTGTCTGGAGTCAGGTAGGAATACGTCGAACGGGTTTTCTTAACATAAGGTTTTCTTTGCTTACTTTACTGTATAAAGACGTATGTTTGTTGTGGCTATAACAAAATTACTAAAAAACAGAATAAAATAAATATTTAATGATATGGAACCCATTGTGCGCGAATCCAACACGCACTGGGCCGTTTTTTTAAATATTATGTTTAAATCGTAATTAAACACAAACTTCCTTTAATCACAGATTAACTTAGCTCTCAAAGCAGTAATTACCTATTACGACATACAGTACGATCTTATTTTCACAACCCTATTAAATGCTGCTATAGTGCCATTAAGTTAACGATTGTTTGATTTATTAGACAAGTTATCGCAAATACACCCTGTATTTGATGGCGCTGTTAAGTTTATAACTCTTGCATATGTGCGAATCGAGATATACGCGTATTCGTAGGTAAGGCTTAATGAAAGGAGCTCGAATATCTCTATAGTTAGGACGTTTTAACGTCCTTGGCGAATATTCCGGGTTAAAATTTTGGAAGATATATGTAAATATATAGGGAAATATGTAAACACTTAAAACTTTGAAAATAGCAGTACTTGAACAGGTGTCTTTTTTCCAAAAGGTTTCCCAGAGGCGCCGGTTCGAGTCGGTCTACATATATATTTTTAAATGTTTTTAAATATTTTTCTTTCATTAGTGGGAAAGATTGGAACTCCCTACTTATATGGATAGCAATTGTGCTAACAGTTTGTTAATATGTCTAACTTTATAATATTAACATTTTATATAGAATACTAGAAAAAGATTCAAATATAATTTTCACATACATACCCTCTACATTAACTTGAAGATACGCTCTCACACAAAATAAAATACAAAATATATGGGAACAACGCATAAAAATGAATAGTGAAAAGGTGAATTAAAATTTTCATTAATGCTAAAGTCCATTATTCGATGGGATTCCATTCCCATAATGTAGTCTCAAAGGGAAGTAAATGAACGGTGTTTTGTAGAAGACGTTAAAAATTTATGGGCACGCCAAGCTTTGTACTTTTATTGTCACTCGGCGACTTGCTAATAATTAAACTGGTAACATGTCTCGCTAAGTACGGGATACATTTAAAACTTTTCATACAATTTCGTTGGGACAAAATAGTTGGGATAGCTGTTGGGTAGTTTTGATTTTTGTTGTTATTTAGCGTTCTATAAGGTTTGAAAGATAATAAAAACTTATTAAACGTTAATTTTATTTAAAAAAATGGTATTTTATAGAACATTTGATTTTTACACATTATTTGATATTTATCTATTCTAGAATAATTTTGAAATAGTATATAAATTTTAAGTGTTAAATATTTTAAAATTTGGATAAATTTTGAGAAAAAGCTCATTACAGTTAATAATGACAAAATGATCTATGTATAAATTTTAGGCTGATAAAATTATATAACTAGCACTTTAGTTTTGACAAAACCACTTTAATTACTCGAAATTAATTATAACTGAAATTGTTTGACTTAGCCTCAGAGTTGCTCCTTATTTGTCAGTAAATTCCACTGATCCTAACTAGAAGGGTCAAACAGATTTATCCCTTGTGACATTCTCATTTGTTTCTTGTAATACTATATACATTTACTATGTACTAATGTTGTTTTAAAATAATATATTAAAATAAACATACATGCAGTAGTTTTTATTATATGTTAATAAAGTAAGTAAAGTGTTAAGTATGTAAGTTCGATTCACACTCAACGCTCGAGAAAATGAAATAGTTATGATATTTTACGTTGAGCTGAGCTACGTCACTCAACACGCAATCCCTCCGGAATTCAGTGGAAAGTGGGGAATAGTTCGTCACCAGAGTGACGTAATGAAAAAAATAAATATTTAATTTTAGAATCGAACCCACAACCTGTCGCGCTAACAGTCGCACGCCTGTGCCCTGCCGCCATGATAGGCCTTAACAAACAAACTTTGCAATACTTTATAATTGTACAAAAGTACAAAAATTAAAAATGCTTTAAGCAATTTAACTTAAAGTAAAGAGTTTCGAGAAAAATGTTCATTCACCAAGTTTTCTAAGTTCTTTATAATTTGTTTCTTGAGTCTTAATAAAAATAACCGCGTGGAGGCTTACGCTTCCATCATTCTTATTGTTTTAGGTTTGCTTGTTTCCTTCTTTCTAAAAGACAAATTATTTCAGGCCGCGGTACAGAAGGAAAATATTTTGTATAAATTAAATTACAAAAAAAATGGAAACGGATATTAAATATTTAATTAACTCAAGTGGGAACCAAACCCAATACCTGCCGCATTTACACGACTGGGTTTGAAAGTATGCATATAAAAATATGTATAAATCTATAAACATGTTTTACGATAATTCTATCTTGAAAAACTTTTACTCAGTCCATAACGTTAGCTAATGAAAATAATCCATAAAAAGGGAAGCGATGCGATACCGTTGTTTTATAAAGAGTAATAATAATAAAATTATATTAGAACTACAGTGGCTTTATTTAGACACCATAACTAGCTATATACGAGTAAAACAAATAAGTGAAGTTAACGCTACTATATTTTAGTGAAAAATTGTATATTTTAGTATAAAATTGGGGCCACTCGTGGCACAGGAGTATAAGCGTGCGACTGTAAGCGCGACAAGTTGTGGGTTCGATTCATGACCTGGCCCTGAAAACGAAGCAAAGCGGGGTGTTGAGTCTGCCACTTAACTGACACCTACACGGAGGTACTAGGAGAACGAAAGTATCTTAATGGGAACGGAGTGTCGCACATATAAGCGTAGGCAGAGGGAACCTGGGAACCTTGTGCTAGGTTCCCAGGTTCCCTCTGCCTACGCTTTTATGTGCGGGGTACAACGTGAAGCTAAAAGAAAGTATTTAACGAGCATCACACATGTCCCGCATAGAATAGTAACATAGTGAAGTAATACACTGTTATACAATTTTCGTACGATTTCGAGGCAATGAATTCAATATCCAAAAAATTGGGCGGAGCGTGGAAAGTAGAGTTTTAATACTAGGTTTCCCCTCTCTCCCCTGGCATATGCGAGACACCGTGAAGCTAAAAAAAGAATATTACTTTACCTGCGTTATACTTATCTCAAAGTGGAGAACGGAGTGTCTTTACTCTATGTTCTCCATACCTACCCGCGCAGTATATTATGTATATTATTTTTAACGGAACGCTAATATATAGCACCCATAGCGTGCTCTACCCCAAATTTCTTTCGTTCACTTTATTGGCATTCTATAGAACTAATGACTCTATCAAGTTAATTTTCATATTAAATTGTTAGTAAGTCCTATCATTGCGTGTTCAGAATGTTTGTTTTCGAATATCGAGGATTTCTTTCGAATTCTTTGATTGCCTATTACGATTACAATGTTACGTTTGTTTAAAAATGTCGAACGAAATTTTGTTGAAAAAATACAGTCGCATTGATAACCTCCTTTTCTTACAGAAGTTAAAAATTAGAGCTACCTTGCGCACTTAGAACGACAATGTATCATAGAGCCTTTACTTAGTTGCATATCACTAATTTCCATATGTAGTCTAGTTTGGTCAACTATGCAATATAATTATAAATAAAGCAGTTTGGAAATATAATTATAAAGTTTACTTTAATTTTTTTTTGCTTTACTTTGTATCCCGCATGTAGCAGTGTAGGTAGAGGGAGCCTAGTGTTAAGACACTTCGCTCTCCACTTTCTGCTAAATTTTGGAGGCATTGTATGCCGCTATTTGTCTCGACACCAGAGTGAAGAAATTAAAATATTAAATTAATTTTCTCGAGTAGGGATCCCACTCACAGCCTGTCGACGACTGGCCCTAGTTACTTTCATAAGATTAAAGTAGAATTTCTAACGTATATTAAAAACTTTGACCGCTTCAATATTTTTATTTATTTATTTATTTTATTTATTTTAATACTTTATTACACTATAATTGATATTAATTCACTAAAACACAAAACGAAAAAACACACATATTTTTATTCGAACTAAAAGTAGATTATTGTGTGTCCATATATTAACTTTTCTTTAAGTATACAATAAAAAGAAAAACATGTGAAGATAATATTAATAGTAAAAAACAGATACAAATTAAAAGTGAAATTCATATTTACATTTCATAATTAAAATTAAAAATTAAAATATGAATATTTTAAAACAAAATGAACACGACACGACACGACAAGCTTGTAAGGTTTTGTTTTAAATTTTTAATCAAAGAGCATGGAGGAAGGTCGAAATTAACAAATGTTTCGCTCTTTTCAGTTCAAAAGTCAGTTCATACAGGAGCTAGTAAAACTCAGGTGACACTTATGATAGCTTAGAACTTCACCTTTAGTGCTGTCTGGACGAGGATTACGATTTTCTTTTATTCTTTTTTCATTGTAGTATGAAATTAATCATTTTGTTTAAAAAATTGAGACTTAATTAATACATAAATAATCATTTTATTAATAATTAAACAAAATGGTAATAATATTACGCTTTTCTTAGATATAGGATAAAAATATTTATAGTCCACGTGTCTTTTCACATCAAACACGATTTTCTAAGGTAGCTCTTTAAAAATTATCTTTATGTATCTCGACTCACGTGTAAAGCACCGGTAAAGCACGTCAAGTACAAGTATACAGTTGAAATTATTATTTTTAATCACGTTTACATTTTTAAGCTTCACGCTGTATCCCGCACATAGCAGGGTAGGTAGAGCGAATCTGGGAACCTAGTGTTAAGACACTCCGTTTCCATTAAGACACTTTCGTTTCCCCACTTTCTGCCGAATTCTGACAAACAATTCTTTTTTTATCGATTCAATTATCATTTAATGACTTTGAACAATATATATACATAAATTAGTATTAAAATACATATCGTTAAAAAAACCACGACTATCATGAAAAAAAAAAACTGAAATAAAAACCTAATTTCCCAATTCTAAATTTAAAAAATCTCTACATACCACAGAATAAACAAAACGAGTACAAATCTAAACTGTCATTTTCCAACATAATTTAACCACTTATTAAAATTCCACGAACCTTAAAAGCTTAAACCACTAGTAACCGGGAACACGTGCGTCTCCCGCCGCGCTCTACACGATACTGCTGAAGTTCAGAGGATAATATATAAAGATAGATAGATAGATAGATATATACGTATCTATAGATTGCATCTCACTGCGCCGTAGGCCGGAATCGACTAAAATATACGAAACT
Organism: Heliconius melpomene rosina; assembly: GCF_056956725.1. Taxonomy (NCBI): domain Eukaryota; kingdom Metazoa; phylum Arthropoda; class Insecta; order Lepidoptera; family Nymphalidae; genus Heliconius; species Heliconius melpomene. The sequence goes on along the minus strand of NC_140407.1, from coordinate 15,101,002 downwards.
ACCAGCTTTAAAATGCTTCTTTGAATTTAATGAGAGCTTTTTTTTGTTTTGTTCTGGAATTGTAAATGATATTGTTGGAATGTAAGGTTTCTAGTTTTTGTTTTCTTGAAGATTAATAGGTCGTCGTGGTTCAAGAGTACAAGTGTGCGACTGTAAATGTGGTGTGGGTTTAATTCCCATTTGGGGAAATTAATTATTTAATATTTTCATTTTCTCGCTCTCGTAACGACAAAGTGCAACGTTCCGCCCTCAACACGCAACATCTCCAGAGTTCAGTGGAAAATTGGAAATGGAGTGTTTTGGCACTATGTTTATTCTGTCTATCGCGGAATTATATGCAATACAACGTAAAGATAAAAAAAGTGTAGTGACAGTGTCTAGCAACATGCGTTGATGGTTTATTTGTCTATGTGTTTGTTTATATTTTAATTATACTCGTATAACACTGTATCGTTAGTATTAGATAAAAAACAATTGAGAATTGAAAAACAAGTTTAAGTATACCGCTTAACCATAATTATTGTATTCATGACTATTATATTGTAAGAGGCCGTTGTGCTGCATCGGAACAACGTCTGGCCGTCAACATGATGATTATGGGTTCGACTCCCACTCGAGGGAATAAGATATTTTCATTTTCCCGTCCTGGTAACAAGATAAGCCGCTATCTTGAAATTACCGGAAAATGGACAAAGGACTAACTTAACACTACTGGTCCAATATCTCACTCCTGCGAAATACACCGTGAAACTAAACATAAAAAACCAAATCACTTCCCATTTAGCTTTACCATAATATCTAATGTTAAAAAAATCTGACAGTATATTTCCGTTTTCCGTTCAGAGGGCGGATTAATTAGAGGGAGTCAGTATTACTCGGACAAACAGTTCTCTATTAATTAAAGGGACCTTTGCCACTCATTTGACGCCGCCTCATTTGCCAGCCTTTATAGCTTTTTGCATTTTACTTTAAAACTTCTTGTGATAATAAATTTGATACGTTATCATTGTAAAGGAAGGCACAGTAAGTGCTCGTAAATTAGAAAATGATTATGTAATTGCCTTAAAAGGATTTTTGAGTAGTATGAATTAAAATAATTTAAGTTTTTTTTATAAAAGTCTACAAAATATACGTCACGGTGCAATGGTAAATCTGACACGACAGTTGTGAATTTTTTTTTTTTCAGTATAGATGGAAGATACGAAATGGACGTGGAAAAGCATATATGCAGAGACCGTAGTATGAAGCACGTCAATCCTCTATGGCTACCCCGCTAGGGATACAGCGTGAAGTTAAGTGAGGAAGTACTTTTCCCGTTCAGAGCGTGCCACTTAAGCACTAATGACTTCGCCAATATCACATTGTATAGAGAACACACGAGAAGAAAGAAATAATAAGAGAAAGAGATAATGTTATACAATAGAAGAATGTATGTTAAAAGGTTATTGCTACATACAAAATCTTTAAAAACATGAGCAAGCTCGAAAAAAAGGAAATTTATTTTATTTACTATTCCAATTGTATTTTAATTGTATTTAATTAAGCTCAGTATACATTTTAAAGCGTTACTATTGTAGGGTTACCAAATGTTGTTGAAAATTTATAATACCTTTATTAAATTTAAATTAATTTAATAAATTTATAATATTCTTATTTAAATAAGAATTAGGCAAAAGCAATAAATAGAAAATATTAAAAATAAAAGGTTTCCGTTTATATTTTTTGGTTTTTGATCTTCTAATTTAATATTATTAGCGCTACTTAACGCGCATCATTTTTGTTGCCCATTTTGCCATATTGCAGTGTGCTTGATTATAAGCAAGTTTGAATTCACAGATAAGAAAACGATACTTTTTAAATATAAATGATGAACAAAACTTGTTTTCAGTCGTATTTGAAACTAGAACCTTTACGTGTATCGTCAGAATTTTTTCAAACTATTATATTTTTTGTAACGTTACTCTGTATCCCGCATATATTCTTCGCTTTCCGCTGTAACACCTTGATATAGGCAGAAGAACCTAACCTAAGTAACCTAGTATTAAAAACTTCGTTCCCCACTAAATTTTCAAAACATACTCAATTGAGAGACGTGACTCAACGCCGCTCAGCATAACTACCCGAGCAACGAAATAAAAACAATTCATTCCCGAGCGGATATCAAACGCACAATCGTCTCGTTTCCGAACGCGAGCTGACTCGTTACGTCATGGCCTTCTGCGATTTAATACTTTTTTTTTAAATAAACAAGTAACTTAAAAACCACACCCCATCATGGTAACCCCATAAACAGTTTGAAAGCGGCACAGCGCCTGTAATATATGAAACGGCGACATTCAATGGAATTAGCTGTAGTCCTGGAATAACGACACGCGATAACCAGAAAGTGACATAACAAAGAAGTTATATTTCCACGCCATTTCATATTCTCGTTATTTTAATGAGCTGAAAGTATTCGTATCATCGGATTATGTTTTTGCTTTTAAATAAATACTTTGAAAGCTGATTTATGGTTTTGTCACACGGAGTGAGCTACAAGTCGTTTGTTGTTTACGTCGCATTTAATTTGTACAAATAGAGCTTTTTGTTGGGATTTTATATTTCTCTGTAAGCGTCTTTGGCTGTATTTTTTTGCTTGTTTAGGTTTACATACATATATCCTAGTCTTAAGACACTTTTTTATTTAATTTATTTTTTTGGGAACGTAATTTCTTAAATTAGTATTTTTCCTTCCTAAATGTGAACTGGACTTCTGAACTAGGAAGGAACAGCATTAACATCTATGGCAAACTCCCTATATATCTTTGTTTTACCCATGATGTAGTACTACTGGCTGAGACCATGGAAGACCTTAAGGTATGTTAACATAATGTTCAAATATCTCAATAGTGTTCTCACTTCAAAAAACTACTAAAATAAAAGTCCAAATTTAAAACATAATACGAAATACATTAAAATCATCCCTTCACCCAAATAAACAAACGATTTAAGCAGCACCTGCTTCCCACCCCCAATATCAATGACGCATTAAAGTAAGTTAAATTTGTTTTCATTACGATATTTACCTGTCCGTTGGCCCGTTTAATATGATCTGGAGCCCTCGGGACGTGACCTCTGTAACGTACTGCTATGTCATTTCAAACACTTGTAACAGATTTTTATATCTACAAACTTAGATTCATTTGTCAGAAAATTTTGATCGCCTTATCATCCATGAATTAAGGTGGAAATTTCTTCAGAATTTGTCTAAACGCGTAAGGGTTTTTTTGGTGATATTTAGGTAGGGTGCGCACAGAGTGCAAGACGCGGCCGCCCCCGTAATAAGATAGTATGTTCCTCTGGGGAATCATGGATTTATAGCTATTGGCGTCCAATAAGCCTAAAACGTTTTACAAACCACTGAATTTTGTATTTAAGTGTTTTTATATTGGTGTTTTGTTTCATTTGTTTGAATATTTGCGAATGTAAGGCGGCTAAGGTTGAAGAGTTAGTTTCACGTAACCTGTATATAGCAGGAAAGGCGGAGAGAACTGGGAGGAAAGTGTTAAGACACTCCGTCCCCATTGAGACGCTTCCGTTCCCCACTTATCTCGAGTGACGGAACTCAGCGCTACGCTTTGCCTCGTTACCACCGGGAGCAAATGAAAATATTCAATATTTTATTTCCTCAAATTGGATTCTAATTCACAACCGTCCGCGTTTACAATATAAAGATTTGTTTTCCAAAAAAATTTGTACAAACTAAGTTGTTAGAGCATATCTACTTAATATTCAATGGTCGTTGGTAACTTAAAACGGCGAAAGTCCGCTGTCAGTTGCTATAACGTCAGCGTGTTCGGGATCAGTTTAATTGACTCTTCTGATCGCCAGATTAGGGCACGTCCCAGATTTTGTCGGCTTATTGGGGAGATTTTTTAAACGCAGGATTGGGTGATAATGCTGTAGATGCATAATGTTTTGTATGTATGGTCCCGACGCCATCGTGGCGCAGTTTAGATATGCATCAATGAATGGGATAATTGTGGGTTTGAGTGCTGCTTAGGGGAACATTTATGTATTTACAATTATGATGTCTCCTCTGACTTATATGAATGGTAATTTGATTTTAGGCGTTTTTCGTATATTTCATTGTAGGCTTAGAAACTAATTTTAGAAATTACGTTAAATAAACAAAAACAAAATAATTCAGACATCCACTCGACTATGATTTTAATATATCAGTCATTACTCTCCTCTCGTGATGTAATCTTTTATCTAGTAATCTCTCGTAAGATACTCGATACTCTTTTTGTTCTTCTATCAACTATTATTTATTCAAGACATCATTAGTACGAATTTAAATAATGCCTGCGCCCCGACTTGCCTTAAGACTTCAGATCTTTTTATAACTTTTCTTAAATAATGTAACGTATAAATAAAATATTTTTATTTAACAAAATATTTTTAAGAAATTGGATTGCAGATCGAATTTTTAAAATGTTTCCAATCTTTCGCTCCAGTAATGGATGTATCGGGTAAGCCGCGGAGATGTTATGCTTGGTGCTATCAATCAATTTACAACATCGACTGTTTCAAAATAAAGACGGATCGCTTCGAATTTAGTTTAAAATATTTTTGTTTTAACATGCATATATAAATATGAATACCTACATAGTAATATGCTATAAGCCGATATAGACTGTAAAAAAAAGAAGAGTAAACGAAATGTTAAGAAAGAAAATCCTTTTTATTTCTTTTTATTTTGTGTTAAATTTCGCAATAATACGTGTCGAATTATTAAACTTAACGGACACGCTTTGTCTAGACAGGCCAGGGATGAAAATAATTATATTATAATAATTTCTACTGGAAATCGAACTCACAACAACCGTTTCAACCGATTTCCCCACTGTACCACAATGCATAAAACTGCGTAAACAACTTACGCAATATTATTAAAGAATTTGCATCAAAGAAATTAAAAACGTTACAAAATTCAGAAACACTATTCCCGAGTGAATCGTATATAATAAATCACCGACCTCACGTGCTAGTGTCAACGAAATCTCGAGGAATTGGAAAAGAAAATAATAAAAATGGCGGCACAAGGAAAATGACAACGCGAATGCCTCGTGTCAAAAGTCTAGAGCTGAAAGGAAAGATGTGGGAAATTTTAAAGAAGTGGCATAAGTTTTTTTTGTTTTGTAGGTTTGATGGTGGTTTTTCTATCACGCTGTATTCCGCAGCAAGTAGGGTAGACAATGGACGCCTAACGGTGTAGTGGCGTAACTCAACGCCGCGTTTTGTCTTTTTACGCTTTTTTAAAATCCAAAACAAGATTATTAATGGATTCATAATTGATATTTTCATATAAATCGATCACTGTCGTTTCAAAATCACATTTTGTAGTTTTAGTTACTTTAATCGTTCCACAGCCTATAATTTAAGTCAAAATGCTAAATGCTCTGAAAGTTTTATTTCTTTATATATTTATTCATAGGTAAATAAGGTGCATTCTAATCGCGAAATATAATATAAATAAAAAAAACCCTTTAATCTTAATTTATTTGTGGTTTTTATCATTTATATTTATGGCACCGATTGAAACGACAGCTTTAACGAATCTATTTGAATCGTTATATGTTTATAGGAACAGATTTGTTGAAGTTGAATAATATAATCCGTTCCCGAAGCCTGGGCATAAGAGTACAAATGTAAACGCGGCGGCTGTGGGTTTCGTTCCCACTCATAGGAATAAAGTATTTATCATTGTCAATTCTTTGCTCTGAATGCTTTTGCTGCTGAATAAAAAGGCGGCTTTTAGTTCCGCCTCTCAAAACGAAATACCTCCAGAATTTAGCGGAAAGTGGGGAATAAAAGTTTCTTAATGAGAGAACAGAATGTCTGACACTAGGTTCCCAGGCTCCATCTGCTCAACCTACTGCGTACAGTTAATAGAAATTGACAAATTTGCTAAATTGATCGACCGCACTAGGGCTATTTTGATTCGACAATCATTATAATGATTATAAAGGATTATAACAAAACTAAATAAAATTATATCAGTTTCATGTTGTATCTGCTGAATTCTGGAGGCATTGCGTGTTAAGATGTGGAACTCATTTCACATCTATATTTTTATAAAATACACAATACAAATGGCATTTCTATATATATTCAGTTCTAAGGAGGATTTAAGTGAAGCAGAAATAATTAGAAATTGCCTCCACTTTACGTGCTACGTATTTTCGGGACTCACCCATACTTTTTATCAATTGTCTTCAACGTTCACGTTATTATTACGAACTATTGCATCTTTTATAGAAGAAAATAGAAAAGTTTTTACCTTTGTACAGTTTCCCTTGTTCCCTTTGTTTACGTACGCTTACTGAATTTATGAACGGATACTTGTACAAGCTTATGACATAAGAGTATGATTGTAAACGTGACAGGTTGTGTGTTCGATTCCCACTTGAAGCAATGAAACGTTTAATATCGTCATTTCCTCGCTCTTGTATTGAGGCAAACCGAGGCGTTGAGTTCCGCCATTCAAGTTCGAATGGTGGATTCTTTGCCCATCTATTTTATATATATAGTAATTAATCGTATTACATAGGGCAGCCATTTTGCAACCATTTTAGAACGATATCATAATTTTAATTTAAATGCAAACGTACCAAGTAAAATTTTATAAGATTTTTTATTAACCAGAATTTCTACATTTTATTGTTAAGTTCGAGGATAAGACAAGAGTTTATGCACGCAATTTCACATGCTGTATAATAATAACATTTGCATATCTAATTTTACTAACTAAAATTGTCTCTAGAAAAATTCAATAAATATTCTTTCTTAAAGAAATGTCATTGTAACGTAACGGTAATTACTACTATAACATAACTATAATTTTCGAAGTTATTTTATCTAAATATTATTCAATAAACATATATACATATTATACAGTTTGAGGCGTAACTTCACGCTGTATCCCGCATATGGCAGGATAGGTAGAGAACACCATCATTTCCCCGAATGGGAATCGAACCCACGCATCGTCACATTCAGAGTTACACCTGCTTTTGCAATTTATATAAAATAAAAAAGAAACATCAACCTAGGAGACATCTAAAATAGGCGATCTGAAAGCTTACCATCTTGAAATTACTGTCAGGCTATTTACACCAACATAAAGAAAAACTACTCGAGTCAATGAATACCCGTTTGAAGGAGAGTGTGCCTGTAGGTATACAGAACGCATTTCTAGCTTTTAAAACTTGTAAAATAAAAACGAACTTTTTTAACCTTTTTTTATATTTAGTTACAAGGATTTTTAGACTGTATTAAGCAAGATAAGTGAGGGAACCTAATGTTAAGATACTCCGTTTCTCATTTTTCATGTAACTCTCGAGATCACTTCGTTTTTTACCCTCTCCTTAACTAAAAACATAGCAAGGTAAAAAAATAGAAAACGTTTGCGTTTTGGAACCAAAATCTGGAAAAGAAAATATTATTAAACATATACTATCTTTCGATGAACTTATAAAAACCCTACGATCAAAAATTTTTCAAATTAAATCAACAATATCATTAACATAACCAACAAAACCATCGAAAATTTAGAATTTTCCTAGTCCAAATATCCCAAAGCGATCGATTGCTACATCTACCTATATTTAGGCGGGTATTGTAGCACTTATCGCGTCAACCCGTCGTGTCGCAAATCTGGATGCATTTGTAGCTGCCCCCGGATTATCGGGCGGCCCCGGGCAAAAACCAGCCGACATAAATTTGAACCAATGATTCATGATTACCGAAAAGTTTTTGCTTTCCGTTCCGTTGCGTTGCTGTTCCGTTAATTATGGCCTTTCATGGCCTTTTACGGTTTTATGGATGATAAGAAATTGGCATGACATTTAATTTTAACATTTATTTTTTTCTTTTAACCAGCATGTTTGTATCGTTATTGTACTTTATATTATACTAGTGGACCCGGACGCGGCTACGCCTGCTTGAACTATAAGAATATTAATTAAATATTATATAATATTTTTATTTTTATAAGGATGAATATCAAAATATAAGTTCATTTTGGGCGACGTTTTCTTAAAACAACAAAGAAACTTTGCAAACCGTTACTTAGCAACGACGGTTGTTATTAACTTCTTCTTCTTCTTCCTCCTGGCATTAATCCCGGCTAATTGCCAGGGTCTGCCTTCCTACACAACCTACTCCACTTTGCACGATCTTTTGCATCCTCGGTGGTTAGACCATTGGCTCTCATGTCCTGCATCACGACATCCAACCAGCGCTTCTTTGGGCGTCCGGGAGGTCGCACCCCAGGGACTGGTATAGCAAGGCACTTGCGTTCGACATAGTTCTTAGGCCGGCGCGTAACGTGGCCAAACCATCTCAAACGACTCTCTTGGAGCTTATCCGCTACGTCACGGACCCCAAGACTACCTCGAATGAATGTGTTGCATATGCGGTCAGACCGCGTTACGCCGCACATCCACCTCAGCATCTTCATTTCCGTGACGTGAAGCTCCAGAGTGTGCCGAGATAGTGCTGGCCAACATTCGCTGCCGTATAAAAGAACCGGTCGGACGATGCTCTTGTATATCAGCCCCTTGAGCTTGGGCGGTATTCTGCGGTCGCAGACCACACCAGTGACCTCCCGCCATTTGGCCCAGGCAGCGCTTATCCGGCCATGGACATCGTGGTCGATGCCTCCAGACTCGTGCATAACGGATCCAAGGTACCTGAACTTCTCCGACTTAACGGCTGGCTCAGGACCTATAAGGATGGTGCTCGAGTCCCGGCTCCCGCAGGCCATGTACTCTGTCTTCGACACATTTAGTTTAAGACCGCCGTTCTCAAGCGTACCCTTCCAGAGGTTCACTTTACGCTCCAGCGTCAGTCGGTTCTCGGCAATGAGTGCTATGTCGTCGGCATACATCATCAGCCATGGAGGCTGGTCCTGGATGTGAGCCGAGACAGTATCGAGCACTACATTGAATAAGAACGGACTAAGAGCCGAGCCCTGGTGAACCCCCACCGTAATCGGGAAGGGTCTAGTGTCGCCAACAGCAGTCCTAACCATAGAAGCGGAATCGTGGTACATGTCTCTGATAATCTCAATATAGGCCTCAGGGATCCCTTTGGATCGCAATGCCCACCAGATACACTGACGAGGCACACAGTCAAAGGCCTTCTGCAGATCTAAAAAGGCCACATGCAGAGCTCTCCTTTTTTCCCTGTATGCCTCCATCAAAGTTCTGAGGGCGAAAATGGCGTCCATGGTGCCCGATCCTGGCTGAAATCCATATTGAGACTCAGAGACAGTACACTCTCGGCGGAGCCTGAGGTCGATCATGCGCTCGAAGAGCTTCATGGTATTACTCATAAGCTTAATGCCCCTATAACTACCACAATCTTGAACACTGCCCCTTCCTTTGTAAATAGGGGTAATGAAGCTAAGCCGCCACTGATGCGGCATCTTACCAGTATTCAAGATATGGTTAAAAAGGTCAGTAAGCATGAGCACACCAAGAGAGCCCAACGATTTCCACGCTTCGATCGGAATGTCGTCAGGTCCCACCGCTTTTCCGTTCTTCATGCGTCGAAGGCAATTACGTGTTTCGTCAAGGGTTATTGGGGCAATAAGTCCGAGGTTAGGCGGTGGGTCGTGATGAAGACTGCATGGGTGCTGAGTATTCAGCAACTCCTGGAAGTAGCTTCTCCACCTCTCCTTCACAGAGGCATGACTACAGAGCAGCGTGCCCTGGGAATCTTTGACGCAAAGACATTTTGCGATATCTTTCGTCACTTTATCCCGGGAACGTGCCAGTTTGTAAATGAGCTACTGCCCCTCCACAGTTTCAAGTTTATCATACAATGGTGACAAACTTTTACTGCGGGCTCTGGCTACAGCTCTTTTACAGGCACGTTTAGCTACTGTGTACTCCAGTCTGTCTTCAGGAGAGTTGGATTCCTGCCACTTCTTAAAGGCAGCCTTCTTTTCACGAGTCACCTCCTGCACCTCGTCATTCCACCACCATGTCTCCTTGTCGATGACACGTCCTCCCCTAGAAAGGCCAAGAACTCGCCTGCCCGCCGCAATGATTGCCGACTGAGCCCGATCCCAAGCATCCTGAGCAGTCTCGGTGTTCGTCGAAATATCGTGACTTTTCACCTCTGCCAGGAAGTCGGTCTGCATCGGTCCATTCAGCAACCACCACTTGATCCGAGGCCTACGTTTCTCGGCTACTTTCTTCTTCGGAGTGACGTTAAAGTCCATGACAAGAAGACGATGTTGGGCCGTTAGGCTTTCGCCTGGAATGACCTTACAGTTAGTTACCTTGCCCATATGACACCGTCTGGTCAATAAGTAGTCTATTTGAGTTGAGTGGGACCCGCTCTTATACGTGATAAGGTGCTGAGAATTCTTTTGGAAGAACGTATTCACGACGGCCAGATCAGACGCAATACAGGTTCTCAGAATGTTTTCTCCCTCTGCATTGCGAAGACCGTGCCCAAAACCCCCGTGAACACGTTCATACGGCTCAGCAGCCTTACCGACGTGCCCGTTCAAGTCCCCCCCAACTAAGACCACTTCGGTAGACGGCACAGCAAGTAGCACCCCTTCATACTGCTCCCAGAATGTCTCCTTTTCGGCCGCGCTACATCCCGCCTGGGGAGCATAGGCACTGATTAAGTTTGTGATGACGCCCTCAATCAGTACCCTCACTCGCATCAAGCGGTCGGAGCGACGGTCAACTTCAAGGAGCCCATTCTGAAGCTCTTCAGAAAGCACTACCGCTACACCGTTTTTACCCGAAGGTGACCCAGTGTATATAAGCCGGTAACCCTGTCCGATGTTACGGGACTTATTGCCCTTCCAGCGAGTTTCCTGGAGGAAAGCACACTGGACCCGACGTCTCATGAGTACATCTGCGAGTTCCCTGCATCGTCCGGTTAGAGAGCCAATATTCCACGTTGCAAAGCGGAGTTTTCGTCTGGGTACTTGCGTCTTTAACCGTGCCCGTACTTGACACGGTAGCCCTTGCCCACTTGTCGCAGGTGTAGGGCGATGTGCCTGCGCGTCGTTTTGCGGCGACGCCCTAGCCGTACCCAGTCTTTTCTTAGTCCGTTTCATGTACTGGCGGTTTGCGGTTTTCGTGGAGCGACTGCCGTCTGACCTCCAAACCCCTTTGTGGGGAAAACCGAAGGGAGAGGAAAATAGAAGGGTAGGATAGGAAAAGGAAGGAGGGAGCTAAGGAAGGAGGAGAGGGGGGGGGGACACCATTCTTACGGACTGGATGAGGATATAAGAGTGGCGGCTCGAGGATCCGGGGTCGCGTACCCGTATGCCCACAAACCAATATCGGACAGATATTAGTCTGGACACCCTCTGGACTAAACGGACGGTTGTTATTAACATGGCAGAATAAATTGCATGTCAAATTAGAAAGTATTTTAATTTATTAGTATATATGTGTAATGTAATATTATATAGCCTATAGCACTTCTGAAGAATGCAGCTTTCATACAAAACAAAAACAAAGTAAATCGATCCAGTAGATCCAGCGATCTTAGCGTTCAAACAAACAAACAAACAAACAAACTCTTCCGCTTTATTATATTAGTATAGATTATACGTAACTGTTTTGTTTTTTCAGAGACATCTTATCTTTTCAGATTGTTAAAAGTTACAACCGCAATTTCCTAAGTAAACTTGTGAAACATTTGTAAAATCTAAATATAAACTTTCTTTAGAGCGGAATCTAAAACGGCGACTATTTCTTGCAATAATGCATAACAATATATGTATTATAAAGTCATTCCCACAAGTGGAAATCGAATCCACAACCATCACAAAGATAAAGAATTTAAAATTTACTTTACAATTAAAATAAAAACACACTAACACCCAATATTTAAAGACAGTATCATCTACGTAATTTTTCGTCCCGCTAAGTCAGCAATAATCGCGAGTACAAAAAGCAATCCTGTTAATCGAAGTCGGGCCGTTTGTTACCGTCCTACGACCGGCAAATGGACAAATCAGATTATTTCACCCACTATGAGTCTGTAGATAACATTTTGACAGAGTCCCGCGCGATTGATAAGAGATAAGCGATTTGGATATTCATTTGTAAATGCTGAAAATTGACAATTTATAAGTCAATTTTATATAACACTAGAGGCCCGCTCGCGGTTTCACCCGCGTGAACTATGTTATTATTAATTTCTGTCTCCATGGCTACGTCCTAGTGACGTCTATGCAAAATTTGAGACTCCTAGCATTTGTAGTAAGGAAGTTTCATACAAACTTTCGACCCCAAAAACAACCCCTTAGAAGTCGAATATTGCAAATTCCCGTCTTAGCGAGCACCTACGTCCTATAAGTAACTCCTATGCAAAATTTCAGATTCCTAGCACTTGTAGTTTCTGAGATTTCGTGATGAGTGAGTGACCTTTCGATTTTATATATTTATGATTAGATAGATATAGATTTATGATTTAATATTTTCATTTTACCCGCTCTGTACCTAGACATCGAGTGGCGTTGAGTTGCGCCACTTAAAATCTTACTAAGTTTTTGAAGCCTTTGATTTTTTTTCAAATAATACATAACGTTGATGTTGTCGTCATCTACTTATGACTTATGTAGGTAGCTATGGATGTGTATTTAAATCTCATTAGAAATATGTACATATATTTAAAATAAAACTCATAAAATAATATAAGAAATATCATAAGATTGTTTCTTAATTTTTATTTATCTAATACTTATAAATAAAAGATATAAGAAATATCTCTACATCTCGTGCCTTATACTACACAAATACTGAGCTATAAATTAAGAGATCCCCGCTAAGTCCCCATAAGAACGCCCCGCGGCGTTGCTCGCTCCTAAACTAAGACATCGGTCCACTCGAGTGCGAATTATCTTAGCCAGATTATACTGTTCGAACATTTTTCTTTTTACCCCGATGAGTTATTTCCTTAAGACTAATGTTGCTCTTATATCTGACTTAATGCTGATGTGATGTTCATATTGTAAGGGGAAATAAATGCTAGATGAATTAATAAAATTGATGGGGTGTTTACTTTGTTTGTCACTAATTAGGTGGATTTTTCTTTGTTCTTTTTGGTTGGTTGCAGTGTTTCTTACGTAGTAAAATATTGATTAAAAAAATATTTTTAAAATAAGCTTTTGTTGTAAAGGTTAGTGGTAGTAAAATTAAAATTATAAGTCCTAAAACTTGTCTTGTGCAAGGAATTTATTTAGTTTGCTCTCTGCTTTTTTCCAATGTTTTTGCAATTTAATAATTAAATTTGATTATTTTGTCTTTGACCTTTCTTAGTTCAAATTCAAATTCAAAATATTCTTTATTCAAATAGACTATTATAAACACTTTTGAATCGTCGAATGAACATGCGAAAATTAAAAATGGCTTATTTCTATGAGAGGGAATTAAACTGTGGCGCCTAATATTGGCCTCTACAAGATGATAGAAACAAATTATTTTTTTTATAAAATATTTTTAATAGATTATAAAAAATAATAAAAAACATCAATTTGTGTAAACATATGCTCGTATTGAGTTTTAAGTAGACTCAATTCTATAATTACAGACGAAACTGTGAACAAAACTCTGACCTCAAAATCAATTCATTTTCATTAACACTTACATAGTTCATAAACTCTAAAAGGAAAGATAGTTTGAAAGAGAAACCGCGGTATAAATGAGCTTTCTCGACTGTATGTCTCAAAAGTTTGAAGACATGCAGAAATTCTGGGAGCTCTACTGTGCTGTGTGCCCACAGAGCTTACGTTGTAAATAGCTAATGAAATTCTAAAATGTAATTAAATTTTGATCTTAATTATAAAGTTCATGTAAAAATTCAGCAGTAAATGGCAAATGGAGTGTCTTAACACTAGATTCCCTCTGTCTACTCTATTATACACATTTTTTAAGATTAGATGTATAATGTATATAACGTAATTTACATTATATTACGCTTCTAAAGCAACAGCTATACCCGCCTCTCGTATAGACATAAAAAATTGAGAAAATTTCACCGTCTAAAATCTATTCGAGCATAACAATAGGCAGTCTTCATTGTCTGAAGGTTCTCGGAGGACAGCGTTTGCTAACATTTATGTGTGCTACAAGTAACAAGATGTTGGTGAAAAATTGTATTAACTTGTTTTACTTGTAACGAAGTACAGAGGCGGAGGGAGACTTTGGTTGACCCTTGTTTTGGTTGATTGCTTAAGATGATCTTGAAGATCATATATAGATTGATGACAGTGGACGAAGCTCTAGAGGTATGCAGAGACCATTGAGAGCGTTGGACGTTTCCTCTGACTATCCAGCTAGAGATAAGGGGTTCATATTTTAAAAAAATGGTCAATACGTAAATAATTAGAGTATAAGTACTAAACAAAATTTTGCAGGAAAATGTATAAAAATCAATTTATATCTTTATAGAGTGATTCTACGTACATTAATGTACGGAAATTATTCTACGTACGAATATTATATGAAAAATTCTAGCTTAAATAACCTTGTAAATTTAATTTAAATTTCAAAAATATATAATAATGTTAAATAACTTTTCAAAATTTCTCTATGCGGTACTCCTTAACCTTAAATAAATATTCTAGGATAACTATTAATATACGCTACCTTCTTACGACTTAAAATAAGAAGTAATATCGAGGTCTAAATAGCGAATTTAATACAGCAATTTGCATCGGAAAAGCTATACAGCCTTATAAGTCGTTTTTTTCCCAGTGATTTGTTCAGTTTATCTTTAACTTTTTATCTAAATTAGATATGTGCTCGGAGTATTCTGCGTCAGCTAATGTCTCTTTGTCTACAACCCACGGTTTTTACGAGCCCATTTTAGATTAGCGTATAACATTTGAATTGGCAAATCATCTAGAAAGTTTTATTTTGTGAAATATATTTTTTTACTTTTGTTTTTTTTCTAGATGTTACTTTTATTATCTGGATATTTATGAATTACGTTCTTCTTAACTTTAAGCATTATGTAGTTATGTTGCCTCATGGCGTGAGAACGGTACCGGTAAACGCCTAATCAGCGTTCGGCGTATGTAACGCGAATCCCCTCATGCCATGGGAAACAAACGTAGTGTTTTAATATTAATTATTCTATATTTTATTCTTTAGTCGATTAGAGCATGCACTTCTGCTCGGTCGATTCACTAGTTAAGTTAATTTTAGTTTAATTATAAGAACATACATATTTGTTCAAGTTTAATAAAAATAAATTTAAATTTAACTTTCTTAGTTATTATTAAAAAGCCCACTCGCGCTCCCGTAAACATGTCTATGTTCTTTATATTATTATTTAAATTAATTTCCCGTTTTATTTATATTTCCATTATAATCCGAGAGTCTTTTTCCCCCGATGGGGTTCAAACTCACAACATATTCTTACGTCTGTGCCTCTGCGCTACGACAACGTCAGTTTTAAGATCTCAACTTAACGCCACACTTTCTTCCACCACGCCTAATCTATACAATACGCCAAATATGTACTCGACTAATAAGTAATTAGATATTCACAAAGCAAGCTTTCAATTTAGACATCAATCAAAGCTCTACCGACAATCATTAAATCCATTCAATTGTCATATCATGACAAAGTAAATTAAAATTCACTTTGTTCGTTCGTTCAATGAATGAATGAATGAACGTAATATAATAAATATAAGATTACACGGTCCGCAGCTCGTGTTGGCGCCGGATGGCGTTGCTGTCATTAAAACAATATTGTAATAATACATCTGATTAAACAGCTTAATGGCGTCTCTTATGAAAATGTACACTTCAAAAAGTTTGTAGAGTAGCGAATGGACAATATTAAAATGATGAGGGGTTCGACCGATTGAGCGCTCAAATCAAAATAAAAAAATAATCCTAGGGATCTACGATTTTGGTGATTTTAGGGTTCCGTAATTCAATAGGTTCACTTTGTTGACCGTCTGCCAAGGTTATTTATCTTGAGATCGCGTTGAGGTATCGATTTGAAATTAATGTTAAATATTTAGGTCTATGGTCTCTTGAAACACAAAAGAAATCTAGCTTTTAAGTCAACGCTATCAAAAGTAGGCGAGCACGAGCACGGGTACGAGCTGTAACCCGCGCACTGTAGTGTAGGCAGAGAGAAACTAGGAATCGCGAACTAAGACACCAAGTTTCCATTGAGATACTTCACTTTTTTACTTTCCACCGAACTTTGAAGGCGTGTGGAGTGGCGGAACCCAACGCCGCTCCTTGCCTCGTTACCAATAGTATAACCACGTTAAATGTTAAAATAAAAAAGCATTATTTTATATTAAAAGCAGCTAGTCATTGTTCTCGTTATACAATAGTACACAGATTGAATGCGTTTTTAATTGTGTTGAAAAATTGGTGCACGTACAGTACGTGCTTTGTCTGTACTATTGGGTTACCAGGACATGTGGTATGTATGGAGATTCTGTTCGATTCAGTACTAACTGGCGCTTTGTATCAAAGTTATTTTGTAACTAGTCTAGTTTTTTGTGCTATCCTTTAAATATGGCAGACAGAGAAAATATAGTGTTGAAACACTCTTTTGTCGACACTTTTGTATCGACACCAGAGCGAAGATATTCAAATGTTTCTTTTCATCGAGTGGGAGTAGAACCTACAACGCCATGACTGTCTTAAATAAAAATAATCTAATATACAATCACTCTCACAAATTGAACTCAAAGCATACATATATATTATAGGTATATATTATAGATAGATACATTACATGCCACCAGAATACTAGCACTAGACTGATAAAGTTGAAACTGGACATGTAAGTAGGTTAGGGAGTGTAGTGGAGGGCTTAGTCAAGATTTCCCGAAATTTCTACGAAAACGAGAAGACGGACGAAAGAAAGATTTTCTATTTTACGTTTGAACCTACAACCGTCGCGTTACAGTCACACACTTGTGCGACTGCGCCAGGACTGCCTCAAATTTTAATAATATTAGTCATATTCCTAATTTTAAATAAACAAAGTATTTTAGTATCTTATATTATTATCAAAGTTTACGACACTCGAGCGTCGTAGCGTGTCGGTCACGGACGGTGCTCCAACACCCCCCGACTTAACCTTTACATACTTATATTAGAAAGCTATATTTGGATATTGATAATAAAAAAGGTCGTTTAAAAATGGCTTCTATGAGTAATTTCTAAGAAAAACCATATGTACAAGTAAAAGTAATCCACCATTTATAAGGTAAAAACGTTTTAATAGAGAGGGTTAGAGAAATGTTAATTGTTGTGGATTCGATTTCTACTCTGGGAAATAATTATATTAATTTCTTCGGATTGTTATAATGAAATTACGATTATAGGTTCCAAATTGTTGTTTTTTTTGCTAATTGTTTTAATTATAAAGTCTAACAAGTAGTATATGCTTGTAAAAATAAAGTGTTATTATAGCTACAATTTTCTTACCAATAATTTTTCTTCATACGAGATGTGGAACGTACCTGCAACAATATATTAATTATTATTATTTAAAATACAAAAATAAAGTAACAGAGAACCAAAGTATCTAAAAATGCCTTTTAATGTGGATCGTTCACTGAACACTCTGTATTTCGGAAAAGGTCATATTATACTTTTAAAGACTGACAGTTCCTGTACAGACGGAAGCGGCGGCGTAGAACGCTGAAATTTATTATGTACCTTAGGTGTTCTACGGGATCACGTATAGAGGATTTCTCGAAATTTTAACTATTCTTTATAATTCACGCAAGCAAATTTGCGAACGAAATCCATTTAAATTATAAAGAAGTACAAAGGAATGAAAAAGTGAAGCAAAACTTGTGTTTTGTGCCAATTTTTTTCTATACAATTGAACATTTTATTATTCAACGCGTTATTCTCTGTACGTGATGGACCAGTTGAGGCTAATAACATTCGAATTTGAAACGCTGTCTGCACTAGCTATCGATTATTATGCGGGCTTAAAGACTGTCGCATAATAAAAACTAAAGTTGTCTTTTTTATTGTTGTTTAACTTTACGCTCATAGCAGGGGAGGCAGAGGGAATCTGGGAACCTAATGTTAAGAAACTCTGTTCCCATTAAGACATTTGCCACTTTCGGCATTTGCAATTTTCGAGGCATTGCGTGTTTAATGGCAGAACTCATTGCTCCGCTTAGTTAGCTCCACAACGACCCTCGAGGTTTGGGTTACGTGGAGAATTTCGTACAAAATGCAGCAAAATCAATGCATAAATGTTCATATTGTTTGTCTGCGTTGAGTTGAAGATAGAAGCTTGATTTATTCCGTGCTTCAAGCGTAAAGACATATACATATATATTTGGTATAAAATTAATCTATCAATTAATCTTTAAATATCTTCTTGCGATCTTGAAGAACAATATGATCTTATAAAAGGCCCGTTTTTATTATTTGAGGTACGAAACTTTAAAAAACCGCTTAAAAATCCGTCCCACAATTTTCAAGACGAGATTTTTTTTAAACTGATATACAAATACACTATTATCTTAGCAACGACGATTCATGAATACCCTTTAAATAATATTTACAAACCAAATGCATTTTTTGAATAAAATTTAAAATACTTCTCCCATTCCTATGCAGCTAGCGTTAGCATTAAGTGTATCTTTAGTCTGGAGACTGATGATACAACTCCTTTGAAGAAAATGTACGCGGTTAAGAAATATTTTAAATTTAATATATTGACAGACATAATTTAATATCGCAGCTCTGTTCAAAGGGAGCTCGTGAATTCAATATTTATGAATGTTTTAGTATAAAAGCTGACATTGCAATATGTAGCGTTCCTAGTTTTGTTTATACACTAGCGACTCGCTCGCAGCTTTGCCCGTTATAAATACACAATTATTTACTTAATAATCTGAATTACTTTCCTAATATTATCATTTTGAAGACAATATTTATCAATATCATTTTAAAGCACCAAATATTTTATTTTGGTATTTTATTACTTTTTATTGATATTACTTTTTTAAATTTGCAAAAACTGCACTTAAATCGGTTAAGCCGATTGTGAGATTAGCACAGACAAGCCGACAAACAGACAAAACATTTCAAATTATAGTTCTATTATATTGATAAACGTCCCCAGTAATAGATTTTCTCATATATCTTCCATGTACATACGGCGATCAATTACATGTTACAACTTTATTATATTCCGATCACCACTTTAAGCCGAATTCTATAGGTATTGCGTGTTGAATTGCGAAACTTAACGCTGCGTTAACACAGCAGAAAAACGAAAATATTAATTTCTTCGAGTGAGAATCGAACCCACAACCTGTCGCGTTTACACACGCACTCTAGCTGGCTTCCATAAAAAAATCTCTCTAAATAAACAACTTCGAATCAATTATGACGTGATCGATTACAAAATGAAGATTCAACATGATATTAGTAGTTATCGCTTCAAAAGCTGATTCCAAACACTCTTTTATCTCGAGGAAGTTGCATATAAACATTCTATGCATACGTGTTTCCGCCTACAGCTGAGTGAGGTGTTGGAAAAAGAGAGCACACACACTTCAAATTTATAGAAAGTGTTAGATTTGGTTATTATTGGACTTATAGTTTTGATTATGAATACGAATAAATGATTGTATTTTTTTAGCTTCCGTATACCGCATATAGATGAGAGGTAAAAGGAACCTAATGTTAAATCACTCCGTTTCCCACATTACGCACATTTTTTTAGACTACAACTCTACCAAAATGGGGAAATTAAATTAACTACAATATAATATTATTTCCAAATAGAATCGAAAGGACATTAAGCTTATAACCATCGCTTTCACAAACCAAATTTAAGTATATAGTATAACCAACATACAAGTGATCTTTTTGTGCCAGAATTTTCCAAGTAATTAATTAAAATATCATAAAAATATTAACATATCTAAATTTATGATAAAAGATTTGCTTTTTAAAATATAATGTTTCACCTTAAACTTCTTTATCGCGCCACGAAGATGTTTTAAAGCGTCATAAATTCGTTGATAGGAGCAATGTTTACATTTTCGGCTCAATCTCAAACATTAGGCGGTAGGTGTGAAATTTATGATTTAATAAATGTCACCATACTTTTATGGGTGGTCTGAACTCGGCCAAAGTCTTTATATTTTTTTGTATTTTGACTGTTAATGGCCGATGTCGCAGCTAAAGAGTAACTAAATGTAAATGTGACGGTTGTTGGTTCGATTTCTACTTGAGAGAATTAAATATTTTCGATTCTTCGCTCTGGTAACAAAGAAAAGAGCAGTGTTGAGTTCTGCAACTCAACACGCAATGCCTCAAGAAATTGGCGGAAAGTGGGGAACGGAGTGTCTTAACACGAGGTCCCCTCTGCCTACCCTGCTGTGTGCGGGATACAGCGTGAAGCCAATTTATTGATTTGATTTATTTATATTATTGAAAACACGGCGGGTATGGACTTGACTCACTACTCGAAGTGGTGAACAGAATGTCTGAACCCTCAGTTCCTTCTGCATACTCTTGACTCATTTTTTTGTAGCTAAAGATGTAATGAACAAAATATTTCTACTCTGACTCACACTGTCACCCCGATAGATAGATGTAAACAAGGAAAATAAAATTTTATTTAATTGTCAACTCCATTGTTTTCTTCTAATCTATATCTTTTATCTATCCTTTACGCTTTATATAAGTATAAAGTTACCTTGCAAAGAGGACAAGTCGTAGAATTAGCTACATAAATTGGCTGTAAACCGTTTAACTAGTAGTCGAGATTACTGCTCCCACGTTTCTGGAAAATTTTGAGACTTCCTTTTTTTCCAGCTTCACGTTTTTGATATTCCTCATTGCAGATGAAATGGAGAATAGAGTGTTCATGCACACCCTCCTCCGTTTTTTGACCTAATTGGAAGCATCGTGTAGTAAGTCAGCGCCGCGAAGTTGTGAAATTCTTTTTTTAGAGAGAGGTTTTGTTGAGGAATAACCACGTGGTCGCGGTCAACGTCAGAATGTCAGTCAGTAGTCAATGCTACCATAGTGTTAAGTATCTAGAATCAACATTTAATAAATATCTTAATAATATATCTACGACTGAAGCTTAAAAAAATAGTTTGCTTTTTTTTATCTTTTTCATAGTGAAATATGTTAACATTAAATTAAACAAAGTTGTCATATTCATATTCATATTCTGGGCAGAGTTTTGTCCTCAATCCTAATTTAGTTATTTTTTTGTTAAGCATGTATTTTCTTTAATTTTAATAAGAATTAAAATTTAATATTATAATTGTGAAGAATTTAGATAAAATCAAAAATAGTTAATGGCCACCCTAGCTATAAAGGTAACTGTGCATCGACTTTCATTAATTCAGTGGACATCGTTAACACGTTAATAGTGTTCTAGCGTGAACAAAACACCTAATTCAATGTTGTTTACGTTTTAAGCCTTTGAACTTTATATTTCTTGTGGAAATCCTGTAATCATGTAAATTTGCTATAAATGCTAATTAATTATTGTTACATTATTATACTGAGTTGCCGCTTTGATTGAAGATATGAAGAATATTATAAGTATTATGTTAGTTTTATTTATTGTTTGATATAAAAAAAAATCTACTTGGGTGAATGAATTTCCTCGTTCTGGTAACAAAACAAAGCGCAGTTCCACCACTTAATAAGCAATGTTTTGAAAGTGGAGAATGGGGTGTCTCAACACTTGTAATTATTAATTAAAGTGGTATAACTTTTTTATTTATAAGCCGATTGAAGTAAAACAAACACTTAATATTAAGAGGAACTTGCCAAAATATACACTTAAAAGGACAAGGCTGCTTTTTAATATTTTTATTACTTCTAAATATGTTATATACAATTTGAACTCCACACTATAGCATTTAAGCTTAAATACAATGTAATTGTCATTGTTTCGCCAACTGGCGTTTCTCCAGGACACCATAAATAAACCACGGTATGTAAGTTGAATTCTTTTGAACACTCAACTAAGCGGTTCGGACAGAACTGAAAAATATACCTGACACGAGTTGAGACTGAGAAATATGTGCTTTCCAAGTAAATTAGTGGTTGGGTTAGCGTGAGTTTGACTTTGGAGCTTTTTGTGAAAACAAAAAAGTAGCATGTCTTTATTCTATTCTATTATAGTATGAGCAAACTGAATGCGGGAATGAAAAAAATAATATTTTTATTACCTCAGTCTGGTAACAAGACGAACCGCAGCGTTGAGTTCTGCCACTCAACTCACAATGCCTCAGAATTCGGTGGAAAGTGGGAAAAGGAAGTGGTTTAATGGGAATGGAGTATCTTAATGATGCATTCTCGTGTTCTCTCTCCCTTGCCTGCTATATGCGGGAAACAAAGCGTAGCAAAAAAGTGATTAAATAAGTTTAAAGAGAGAGTAATGAGTGATATCACCAGGCGATACCGCCCGTATTCGAGAATGATCAATTTCGACGTCTTAATTATCTAGGCACGTTTCCTTTGTGACATACAGACAAATTGTTCAATTCAGTTCAAATATTGCGAGTATATGGTTATATAAAAATTAAAATCATACAAAAAATAAGATAATATTTGGCAAATGTAAATAACAAAGAATTTCACAATACAATTATGAAATAAATTATTTTTGTTTTTTATTAGCTTCATGCTGAATCTCGCAGAGGGAACCTAGAGTTTGGAATATGGATACTCCATTCCACACTTTCCGCCTA
This sequence comes from Heliconius melpomene rosina, assembly GCF_056956725.1. Classification (NCBI taxonomy): domain Eukaryota; kingdom Metazoa; phylum Arthropoda; class Insecta; order Lepidoptera; family Nymphalidae; genus Heliconius; species Heliconius melpomene. The sequence continues at coordinate 15,078,228 of NC_140407.1, read as the reverse complement.
ATTTCTAGATATTACCTGTTAAGTGGTGGAACTCAATGCCAGGCTTTGTTTTCTTACCAGAGCGAGGAAGTTAAAATATTTCACTGCCCCGTATCAGAATCAAACCCACAACCGTCGTGTTTACAATCACACCCTACGGACATGCGTCACTACGGCTTCAAATATTATTTTTTATACTATTATATAGGTATATCTTTTCTACTTTTACAAATATTACTAATTTACTAAAAATCTAAATTTAATTAGGTAGTGTTTATATTTTACTAAAAAAAGAAAATAACTAAAAGTTCGTATCGTCTGTCTGTACATCAATTTCTCATTATTGATACGGAATGACAATTATTAGGGGTTGACAGAGCTACGGCTTCGTTGCGCGATACCATTGTCACTTTACTTATTTCTTTGATAAAATACCCAACCTTATCTATATAGCGTGTCAATGATTAAAAACTAATAATATTATTAACGCTAGTGAATGAGATAAGACTTCGTAAAAAATAAAAATAACAATTTTCAACTATTTAGGTGTAAAACAAAGTAATAATAGACAAAGAGAGCGATTCTACAGTTTTTAATGACAGTTTCAGCGGGCATTGGGAACCAGGGAACCTAACTTTATGCCAATTTTTCAACATATTGCATTGAGTGGCGGCACTAAACACCGTTCTCGAAAATTGAGAAACATAATGTCTTAACACTAGGTTCCTTCTGAATACCACGTTATATGCAGACCGCACCTTTGAGTAGAGAAAATGTTCAATTACGCTAATATACTGTCAAGTCTACATTTTATTTAAATATTTAGACTCAATCTGAGGAGGTCTGGAAGCTTTTTTGTTATTTTACAGGCGAGACGAATCGAACGTAGTAGTTCAATGAATCGCTCCTTACTTTTCTATATATGTATGTACAGACGTAACAAGTGTCAAAGACTTAACACAAGGTTCCCATGTTCCCTACCCTGCTATGTATGGGACAGCTAAAGATATATTATATTTTTAAATTGAAAAGACAATAGATTCAACAAAGGGCTAGCCATCTAATTTGAGTCCAATAAACTATCCAATACATCAGATAATGTAAGAAAGTGTTGCTTGATTGACAAGGGATCTCCCCCTCTCCCCCGGGGGGGCGTCTGCCTCTTATTTGATTGCGACACGAGAGTTTCATATTATTTTCTTTATCCGTTTTAGTTTGAAATGTCTTATGTCTATGTTCAATTTTCAATGTTTTGGAGTATTTTTCATGCCTTTATGATTTATCTATATCTAATAATATTATAAAATTAGAGGTTGTTTGGTCGCAATAATCTCAGGAACTACTGGTTCGAATCTAAAAGATATTTCATACACTTTTAATTTTTGTGTCTTTTATTAAATATATTTTTTTTTGAATGCCGAAACCCAACGCTGCGTTTTGTCTCACCATACAGGGAAAAGGCAACAATTTTACAAGCAATAAAATATTACAAGCTTTTATTCAACTTGCCGTGTTAATTAGTTTGTTCTATACTATTTATTTGAAATTGAAATTTTGCAAGCTCAATTACCTACTTTTCAGTGTCCGATTGAGATGAAATTAGGATTATGACTTCAGTTCTGATGACAATGAAACTACATATAAAAAATATTGTTGTTAATACAAAATGGCCACCCCTTATATATATATTAAATAAAAAGGCTTGATGTGTATATAATACAATCAATAAAAAACCTTGAAAAAATGTAGAAAGTGTTTATTTTAAAAGGTTTTTTTTTTAATAATATTTAATTTTTAAAATGATTTGTTTACGTTTACGTCATCATGCTTGGCAAGTGTCTATTATTATCGCAATAGATAAGTCTCAAATAACAAAATACGCCACAATATAGGTGTTATGTTTCCCACAAGAATGCAAAAAAACCAAGCGTGTTGTTTATATTACATTACATAGAGTATTAAACATAAATTTCTTCACGGTGTATTCCGTACAGAGCAAGGAACCTGGTGAACCTAGTGTTACCTAGAAGACATTCTCTTCCCATAAAGACACTTCGGTTCACCATTTTCCGAATTTGAAATCATTCCAAAACAGTACATAAATATTTTCTTTGTCGCAGTGTTTATACCTGTTTTCTTAAAGGCCCATTTCGATGATAAAGGAATAAAAAAAAATTCTACAATTTCGCGTAACTCCCTTGAGACGTCCATTAGGAAATTACGTATGAAATTATTGAACAATCTTGAGGGAATATATCGGTCACAATAAATTGAGGTAATAATCTTGCTATTATATTATTGGCAATTTCCCCATCCTGATTAGAGATATGCGGTGTTAAAGTCCGCCACTCAACACGTTGTATGAATAATTGTAAATGTAGCGGGAAGTGAATAGCGGAATGTTTTGACACTATATTCTCTCTTATCCATGATCCATTATGATTATATAATAATTTTTCATGTTATATAATCACGTTTTCCACTGGGAGAATGTTTATATTTAGTATTTTTATAGACAGCGGCGATAGTTTCCGCGCCACCTAATATTCTATGTCTCGAAACCTGGGCGGAAACTGGGAAACGGAATGTCTTAACACTTGGTTTCTTCGACCTACCCTGCCATGTAGGAAAAAAATCGTTATACTGAAAGATAAATTTTGGTTGCTTTACCAAACTTTTCTTAAAATTATATTTCACTACAATAACTTATAGAAGTGACTTTTCATCTCACATACATACTCGTACTTTAAAACAATATATTTTACTTTAGAACTGCACTTAGACATTATTCATCATAATACGACGTACATAAAGTGAATAAGTAAAGAAAAAGAGCGTCTAGACCACGCGACGAAATATTTTATGAAAGAATTTGCCAGGTCGCGCCTTTATAGTCTATAGTTATTTAAAATTTATTTTCAACTATCCGCTTCTCATCTTTGTTCATGTAGATTTTTTATAGCTTCTCGCTGTGCAGGCACACAGCAGGGTAAGCAGAAGGAACCTCACACTGTTTTTTTCACACTTAGTTCTCCAAGCACCGCCCCATTTTCAAGATATTGCTTGTTGAGAAGCAGAGGATGAACGCAGCACTCATAAATTTCATTTGTAATTTAATTGCCTTAAAAATAATCCACTCTTGTCTTTATTCAGAAAAAACTGGAAAACGGAGTGTGTTAACACTAGTTTCCTACGTTCCCAGTTTAGCTCTGCTATCTGCGCGACAAAGCGGAACGAGAAAAAATAATTTACTCTAAAAATAAATTTAATGAACCTTATTTAATTACTTATAAGAAGTTCCAGGTCCCAGCCATTAGCCTCTATTTATAGTAAAAGCAAAACATTAATAATTCAAACACTTTCGTGTGTAATAAATTAAGTCCTGCACAGTCGGTGGGTAATCTCAAAATGGCGGCATACGTAATACTTCAACATTTTATGGCGCAAGTAAAAGGGAAAATGCGGGTTTTACTGTCATTGTTCATATAATAAAGCAATAAGCTTCACGCGGAAACACTTAAGTAGAACACTTGTTATCTAATTATCGATGTGAGATGGAGAATGTTATATGTTGGTTATGGCATTTTATGACAGTAATATTCGTATAGCTTAGTGGTTATGGTACATAAACGGTTTCCCAGAAGCGTGGGTTTATGTCTCGTTCTCTTTTTCTTTATTTTTTTAGCTTCACGCTGTATCCTGCACACAGCAGTGTAGGCAGAGGGGAGCTGGGAAACTAGTATTAACACACTCCGTTCTCCACTTTCTTCTGAATTCAGGAGGCATTGCGTGTTGAATGATGGAAATCAACGCCACGCTTTACCTTAATCTGGTAAGCCATATCAAGGAAAAGTTTTCTAGAATATTTAATTGAGAACGGATTTCTCAAACAAAATTACAGGCGAAAACTAGTATTTAATATTACACAGACATAGCTTTATCTGTTTAAACGCTACATCTCCTACCACATACCCCGCAGTCTGAACATTTCCCTGTACTTCCTGTATGTCACTTCCTGGAGACGTAGCAGCCTTGTTTGACATGTGATGTTTCTGTGCTTCCAGTGCAACCAGCGTAGGGCCGTAGTGACCGAATTTCAAAATTACACATTCATGTTTTTCTTGTATGCATTACTGGGTACAATGCACGGATGCCTCGTGGTTTTTCTTTTGTTGAATATTTTTTTATTATGTTTTTGTATGGAAAGTAGGTTAGTTTTTAGTTTTTGGTCTGTTTTTGTTCTGCAGGGATGTGGTGAATAAACCTACATATGTATCTAAATATTAAGTGAAGCATAAGCAACGTATGTTTCTAAAAGATTTTAACAAACTGACAAAACTGACAACAAAATGATTTTATGATTTTTCAGTATTCAACAGTAAAATAAGTTTTTCGTTAATATTTGATAAGTTATTAAATTCCATTGTAATATATTTAATTTATTTATCGATACACAACGCAACATTGGGTATACCAGCCAACACTCCGCAATAGTGTCGAAAGACAAGTATATAACGTAGAAATTAAACGGCAGTAAAATTATTTCGTTTATCAAATAAGTGTCCTAGACGAAGCGCGGTGTTAAATTCCGCCACTCAACACGTGTTAAGTTACTAAAATTGGGCGGAAAATGAGAAACAGAGTATCTTAACACTCCTGCCTGCCGTGCTTTGTAGTAAAAGCGTGAAAAAATTATAAAAAAGTACAAAATAAGCTATAAGTTTTTAATATCAAAATCACCCTATAATATCCTCTTCCAAATCAAAGTTCAAACTGCCTGATTTCTGTGTGAAAAATTAGCCACCGACCCTTGCCTTCGATGTAAGTTGCGTAAATCATCACCCTTCTAGGAACCCTACCGCTATTTACGAAATGACCGACCTCCTATTAAATATCTATATATCATTCAGGAACCCTAAGTAACTTAACTGGGAAAACGTTGTATTTTCTATAGCCATTTCTTTTTTTTTAGATAGTTTTTGCTTTAGAGGTAGAATTTGAAATTATTGTCAATGGTTGCGGATTTAGATTTTAAAAACATGTATAATTAAAACAAATAATATTGAAGACAGCGTTGTCTTAATGTAAAAGCATATAAAATTTTAAGCAAACTGAAATAAAGTTATTTAAAATAAGAATTTACATGCTTCATGCACCAGTACTCTTCTGTTAGATGCACATACCAACCGAATTAATAACCCACTAAAACCACGACTTTTGTGAAATCGTTTAAAAAAATAGAAATAAAAAAGTAAAAAAAAATTTTTAAGTTAAACGGTTTTATATTGCAGATAAATGTACTAAAAGCTAAAAAATAATTTCATAGAAATTATGATTACTAAAATTTAATCGTGGGGCACGTCCAATATCTACAATTGAAAGACATAGCGTGAGACTTCACCCACCTAGTGGTAAGTAGCAAGTGTCCCCACGATTTTATTTTAGTAATCATAATTTCTATGAAATTATTTTTTAGCTTTTAGTACATTTATCTGCAATATAAAACCGTTTAACTTAAAATTTTTTTTTTACTTTTTTATTTTTAAGTTTTTAGTTTTTATTTCTCATGCTATTCAATTCGTTGAAATGAGGCTCGATGTCTCATTATTGCAAGGTTAATGGAGAATGTTACGAACGACCCCCCCAGAGGTCCAATAGAGGGACAAGGCTATGTACAACAAGATGTGCCTGAATCTTGAGGGGAAAACGCTAACGACATATCATTTTTATCCACCTAGTGCCATACAGTTCTCGGCGCGCTTTTACATTTTACCTTGGGTGGTACCCCTAGCGACGTATCATTTTTAGGCACCCTATAGCCACACAGTCCTCGACAGGATACCAGATCTTGACTTAGGTGGGAGATTCATATTGTAATTGTGTATAGTATACTGTATTATACTTACCAAGCCCTTTATTTTGATACCCATATTGATGGGATTGAAAAAAACTAAGTTGTCCGCCATCTTGTAGCGGCGGCCATCTTGGATTCACAATAATATTGAATATGGATAATTGTATTGTCACCAGAATCAAAGGCGTATATCAAATTTCAGATCAATCGGTTAACGGGAAGAGGGTTAAATTTCAATTACTAAATTTGACCCAAACAAACAAATAAATAAACAAACGGGGTGAGCTAAATAAAACCGTTTAATAAAAAACATTCATATCATTCTATATAGGAATTTCCCAAAAACAAAAACCATAAACATAAATTAACTAAACCATACCTTCTATAATAACAGCCATACAAAAACAACTTAAAATCACATACAACCGGCTATAACACCCACAATTATAGCTGACAGTCACATATGACAGTTGGAAAGTTTGTTACCCTTCTATCTTACCTGCCCTACATGTTACTTGACACTCTTAATTATTAACGAGGATTGATGCTGTCCCAGGAGTGCGCCATGACCTGCCAGGGCTGGCGAGGGTCTCTATGGAGGTGGAAATAGAGATTATGTTTGAATGAAACTTATTCCTTACATGCCTTTTCGAGATGTAATTCCTAACGATGGATTATCTGAGTGTTAATATGAATAATTTAACTTGATTTGAGGAATTAACTTTGTTGTGATGGTACTGGTGTATGGAAGCGCTAAGGTACGTCGTGTAGATGAATAAATTGTTGACTCAAAGTGTTTATTTTAAGATATTTTTGAGTATAAAGACCAATAATGAATATGAAACTTGTAGTGGAAAGTGGTGAAATGCAAAACATAAATATTTTAAATATTTATAAATTCTACATTTCAGACAGAGCAGGGTAGGCCTGAAGGCAGAGGGGACCTAGTGTTAAGAAACATTTTAATTATTAGAAAATATATTTAAAAACTAATCCAGCGGGACTTGAACCTGCATCTCTTGGAAACCGTCTAAGAGGCGCGTGCTCGAATCACAGTGTGAATCATTTTTTTATAATTTCTATAAATATCTTTCTATCCTTCATATGGATAACTTTAATATTTGCGACATAAACTACACAATGATATTTTTTCTAAATAATATATAAACACAATGATTTTTTTATTAAAAATATAGAAAACGTATATTTTTGTAATATAACGCCTACATAAAAACAGATAAAAGAAATAAGAATTTTCAAGATAGTAAATAAGGAAAAAGAAAATCCCTACAAAAATAAGTTAAATTACTACCATCGTCATAGTAAATATCTCAACGATTAAAGTAAACATAGTAGCTTTTCAAAAATACCTTTTTTGTGAAATACCTCGTAAAAGATGAGTTCTGGAAACGATAAGAGAACACGTCTCGTCTCATACTAAGTGTGGTTCAAGTTATGAGATAGAGAGTTTCTAAATACCGTACATTAAATTGTATTACCGTACATTAAATACTTATTTAGAAAAAATATCTCAAATTTGAATGTAGCGAGGGCTTAGTGAGTTTCCAAAGGCTTTAAATCTCCCTGTATATGTTTTTTAGAGATTTGTTCTCTTTCTAAAAATGTATACTATATCATTGAAAACTTTGTTAGATTAAACACACTAATCTTAGGAATTACTTCTTGGTTCTAATTTAAAAAATCTTTTTGTGTTGTAGTGTAAAGCAGGTCATGGAATTAAATAATCTATTAGTGTATCGCTTCTTCCCGCTTTCTGTCACATAAACTATAAGAACACAACTGTTCCCTTCACAGCAGAAATAGAGAGTAAATAACGTTAAAACACTCTATTCCCACACATTCGAAACATTGCGAATTGAGTAACAAAACTTAACGCCACGTTTTGTCTTAACAGGGCGAGCAAATAAAAATAATTAATTCCCCTAAATAGAAATCAAACTTACAACCGTCGCTCCAACTCCAACAGCTCATAACATACACCACACATATTCGTACCCCCGTCAGCAAGCGGCGCGTGGCAGCAGGCGCGAAATAATTTATTACATTTCTTAAAAGCCATTACCGGGTGACACCGTCAGTGGGCCGTCACTGCGCCCTCCGCAATTACCATGAACTTTATAATGGTACTGCAACAGTGCACTTAAATGTACAACTTGTCGAGCATATGCATGCGATTTTAATAATATATTTACTTGTGTATATATGTATGTATATGAAGCCGTCGTGGTAAGCGACACAGTGACTGACTGTGAACATGATGATTTCAATACCCATGCGAGTTTAATGGGGGGAAGAATTATTTTCAGTAAGGAAATAAAGTTTGCGGCGTTAAATTTTGCCTCCTCCAGAATTCCAGCAGAAAGTGGGGAACGGTGTGTGAAGAAATGAAGATCAGAGATGACATGATGAGTGCATGAGATGTATGTATATGCAGGTGGCCAATGCTACCCCTACTGCTCCTCTCCGTCCTCAGATTGCCGAAACGACAATGATACAAATTACAATAATACATTTTTTTCATAGGAAACGTTTCTTCCAATAGATTTTAACCCACATCTATTACATGTAGACTTGGTAACTGTGCCACAACGGTCTCCAATATAGTAACAAAAGACGAAGCCTATAACTTCATCAATCTATAATTAGCAGTAGAACGCCGGTGGTCGAAGCAAATGCATCCATAAGATGCCTATTATGAAGATTTACGAGAACTTACGGCCGTTTCTAAACAACTCGATGGAAAAAACGTTTTAGACGTCGCCATTTTATTTACGATCACTTACCAAAGTAGTGCCCGAGCAAGTTAACTGTGATGTAAAATGTTCCTGAAATAATATATTTAAAGTGAGGTGTTCAATTGATATATTAAAAGTGGTGATAAATCCTATTTAGAGATAATATTTTTAAGATAATACGAATATAGGGATGTCATGTCTGGATTAATGGGAATGGAATTTGAATTTATGTTTATTAAGTTTGTTTTATGGTTTAAAAATTAGGTTGTAATTTAGAGTAAGCTTGTAGACTGAAACTGTAAGCGCGACGGTTTTAGAGTCGATATCCACGCTGGGAATTTCGTCTCATCGCTGTGGTAAGAAGGCAAAACGTTAAACTGTGCCACTCAATACACATCGTCGTGGTCAAAATTGGTCAGAAATGTGAAAAATGTGAAACACAATTTTCTTTTCGTCTACGTCAATATACGCTTGAAATTACAAAAAAAAAATATGATATGATAATTACATAACCAAGCAAAATAAAGATACAAAAGATTAACAAATACTCGCTTAATCTTACAACAAATTTAGCTCCAGTACTTGTCATAAACGGCTTAAAATTATCAATTTTATTGTCCAATTTCTGCTAAACCTTAACGTTATGTCAAAGTAATTCTAAGAGGAAATCATTCCAGTTTTCAAATGTAAGAAACCATGTTAATACACGTCTCCTTTGCTTGTCTCGTAATCAATCTCACGCCGTGATTTGGGTCAACAGATTTACGTATACTGACTACCTTTCAGGGTACTCTTATTTACATATATTTAGCTAACGGAATTTAGGCTCTATCTAGTTGTTATTAGGCTGATATTTCTATGATATTATTGTTTCGTGTAAAATTCGTATGTTACTGATTGTTTATAGACTTCTGGTGAATGTCGTGAAAATGTGGTCATCAAGTTGCTGTTGTTTTTATTGTTTGTTGTGTAAAGTGTTTTATACTTTACTGGGATTTTATGTGAATTTTGGCTTTCCTGTAGTATTATGGATGTGATTGAGATACCCACTCGAGGAGATGAAATATTTATTTCAATTTATATTTCTATTTCTTCGCTCTGGTGTCGAGGCAAAAGCGCGACATTGAGTTCTGCCACTCAACACGCAATGCCTCCAGAATTCGACAGAAAGTAGGAAACGGAGAATCTTAACACCAGGTTCCCTCTGCCTACCTTGCTATGTGTGGGATACAGCGTGAAGCTGAAAAAAACATGTTTTTTAAATATCAATATGCATTCGACTGACATTTAAATCCAACATATCTCATAAACACGTCTCAACTATACCTTAACGACGATACATACACCTCTCTACCTTCCTCTCTAAATTAAAACTAATTGAAAATGAAAATACTGAAATACGACTTAACCAAACAATACGTTAAACATTCAACCTTTGCTTTGCGAGAACAATGCCATTCAACCCATATTAAACTCACAACGCTCATAAACGAATCGCCTCCAGTACTTCGCCTACATATCAAGAAAACCAACCAAGCTAAAATGATTCTTGTCACTAACGAAATAGAAAGAAACGAGAGACCAATGTTCGAATCCATGGACAATTAAATTGTTTTTTCTTTTATTACTAATGAGATAGTCTACAAAAGTTGTCATTGTGTCATCCGTTCGAATTCACTTCGCAGGAAGTCGGCAGTTTGATTTCCGAGTAGGGTGTAAACTTACATATTGTATTGTTAGCTATTGTTTAAGCGCCTTTGTTGGCTCTTTTAATTTGATGATTGTGACTGAAATAAGTTAGTAATTGAATATGGCTGCTAATTGCGTACTAAGCATTGATTTGTAAGGATTGTACTTATGCTTGTGAAGTTATTTGTCCATGTGTTTTTTTTATTTTATAAGGCAAAAGATCGAAATAGTATTTCTCATTTAATATAGGTAGACAGAACCTATGTCGATTCCATGGGCAGAAATCTTCATAACATTTTATGCAATCTGATAAGAATTAATTAATTTCAATTGTATTGATATATTTTTTTTGTCTAAAAATATAAACCAATTAATTAAATGCAGCTCTCCACTCTACACCACTTTCCAATATTGTCATTCTGAAAGAGCAAGTGCTGATCAAACCCACCCTCACCCACCATAACCCACCATCTAGTACCACCATCTCCGAGTGCTAGTATCGCAACATTAACAAACAAGTCACAGGCCCGCCCGCCTGACCGTCACGGCCTCGTTAGCGCTGCAAACAAATTTGATTACCTAACGATGTAGACGCTTGTGTTTAGTTAGCTACTTTGGACTTTATGGGCGATAGTGCCTATTGGAAGATGTCTTTGGGCGTTTCACGTTTACACGCTTGCCTAATTTGCATTTTATAAAAAAGTTAAATTGAAAAGCATTATGATTTATATATTGGTTTCTTGGAGTCATGTGAATTCAAATCGATTATAATAAATATAATTTGTATAATTTTCATTAAATACAAAAAAATCAATTGTGGCGCAGAGCACAAGAGTGTGACTGTAACCACGACAGGTTGTGATGGCGATTTCCATTCGAGGAAATGAAATATTGAATATTGTCATTCCTTCGCTCTGATACGAGGCGTTAAGTTCCGTCAATCAACACCCAATGCCAGGATTCAGCGGAAAGTAGGCAACGGAGTATCTTAATACTAGGAACACCCTGCCTATGTTGCAACAAGCGAGATACATCGTGAACTGAAAAAATGAGTGATACATAATACGACTTCCCTAATATAGTCTCTTTATAATCGTCTAGTTGACGTAAAAAAGAGTTAAGCATTTAAATAACAAAGACTCGAACCTACTAGTCCTCTATTAAATATTGCTGGACCCTCAACTGCCCTACACAAAGGTGTTCCTCTAATGCAAATGTAAAATAAATATACCTATACAAAGCTATGAAAGTCGAGCTCAAACACGTTTTAATGCCTGTTCCTTTCAGAACCTTGAAGATTTTCATCTTTTGTTCTTCTAACAATATTTGCATGGAAGAAAACCACAAAAATGTTAATGCCGCGTCGAGATTTTGTCTCAGATTTGATGTTTTGCACAAATGAGTATGAAATTTTAATTAGAAATCATAAATTTTGATTATATAATCAAATCACTATGAGGTCGCCGTGGCTGAAGGACGTACACGTGCTACTGTAAAATAAATTTCCATCGCACTTTATAAATTCATAAAATTAATAAAAAGTACACTTTGCCGAAAAAAGTACCCACAATAAAAACTAAACCAGTTTCCATTCAAAATTAAAGGTTATCCAGTATATAAAATTTAAAAAAATTGGCCAAGTGCGAATCGGACTCACGTACGAGAAAACCGCAAAAGTCATATTTGTTTTAAGAAAGCCCTCTTAAATATTTAATTTTTTTAATGTGTTTTTTTTGGAATTACTGTCATAGTGGCAACAGAAATACATCAATTGTAAAAATTTCACAGACGGACAGACAGACGGCGGAGTCAAGTAATAGGGTCCCCCACTTTACTTTTAAGGAACGGACCCATAAACCTAAAATGTTAAAATACAATCATTCAGACCTATTAAAATATAGGAAGGAATCAAATGTACCTAATGTATGTATGTCTGTATATGCGGCAAAACACGAAAACTCGATAAATTTTAAAGTGCTCCCGCAACGCCGCGAGCTACGCCCCGTCAAAATACGCCTGTGGGTTCGTTAGGCTGTGTTTTTACATAGCCTGTCACCGGCCACTACCAGTACTGGTTATAAATTAATAAGTAGGTTTTCTACTGGCTTTTTGTCTGAGAATATGTGAAAATTTTCAGTTATATAGTTAGATTTCTATTGTTCTTATTAAGGCTTGCAGTTTTAATTACTTTTGTTCTTTTTTATGATGTTGTTTCGTCGGCCGTCTTTGCTTACTAAATTAAATTATTTTAATACTAGTGTTAAATTAAATAAAAGAAAATCAAATAAAATCAACCCATTCGCGATTTTGGTCCTAAAAGCAAAAGAAAACGAAGATATGTTTTTCTTTGTAAATCTTTCTAAACTAAACTTTCTAATAAATTCTTTCCCATCCCGATAGACCCATGGCGATGGCTACAGATTTTACTGAATTTGTAATTATTAAATCTTTAATCAAATACAAATATTTAAAAAGGAAAAAAATCAACCAAGTAATAATAAAAAAACTCGACACAAGAGGCGTTGCTCCTCTAGAAATTATTATAATGGGGGACGGAGTGTCTTAACACTAAGTTCCCCCTATTTTAATTACTTTAATAATGAAAAAAGAAAAATCACAATCAAAATCAAAAATCTTAATTTAATATATAAACAAAAGAGTCGTAAAACAAAGTTCATAAGATACTGTATATATATTTCAGAGAAATTTCAGTGACATACGTACCTACACGTCGAGTGGAGAACGAGCTTTAATATGGCTTTATTGTGAATTTTAAACCCCTTTTGAATTTGAAACTGCAAATGATGCAGGATTTTGAAAGCCCGATAGCATCGCGAACTTTTCACTGTACGAGTATAGCGGTGATTCCGACGTAATGGGTCAGCTTAAATTAAAATCTTTTTATTATAGAGAACATAAAGTCAAACGTGAATTATCCTACGGTGAATCTTTTATCGGCAATTTTTTGTGGCAATTTGACAACTTTTTCTTTGTAACCGCTTTGTATTGGAATTTTTAATAGTTTTAGATTCAGGCCGCAGTGGCCCGGTCTTATATGAGTGTGATTGTAAACGCGGTGGTTTTGGATTCTATTCGAAGAAATAAATTATTATTAGTGGCATATGCTAACATTAGGCTCACTCTACATACTATAAGCGGGATATAAAAATGAATCAACCCCTTGTAAATTCATAAAAAGCACAAGCGTGGCACGTCTACTTAATTCTAAGGGTTCCATTTTTTACTATTTCACAGCGGAACCCTAACGAATTAACTTCCTCAAACATTACAAAGTAATACAGCATACACTGTAACCGCGTGTATTAACGACGCCATAAATCATAATACTAAAGAATAATTGTAGTTAAGTTTGGAATCCACTGGTTTTTTTATTGGAAACAGACGGAAATATTGTACGACCCTGTTTTTGGAAGATTGTAAAACCTCAAGGGAGTATTAATTTCAATTAAAATGTAATAGATAGACGTTTGGTCTCTATTATTTAATTATAATGAAGTGTTTTTTGTGGTTGCTGTCTATTTAAATATGTTCTACTAATCTTCAGTTTAGGAGTATTTTATGTACATGCCCGTTCCACACTTCCTCATTTTCGAGACATTCCTATTGAGTGATGGAGCTCAATGTTGCTTTTTTCTTGTTACCAGAAAGAAGAAATGACAATAATTAATTCCCCAGACTGGGATCGAACCCAGAACCTCTTATTTACAACAACATTACACATATAAGTACCATAGGTATAAACATTTTATATTTCGACAAATAGCAGTAGAGCGTTATTACTGGACATTTTTACGTTCAATTTTATAGCTTACTTTGTGAAATGTACTATAGATCATTGCCCGTACTACAGGTACTGCGGTAACATTACGCTATCGTGACGTCTTAACGCGAGTTAACGTGTGAACGACACGCAACTACACCATTGAAAGTGAAATATCAAAAGTGACATTTGCAATTTTGTTACGTCGTAAAGGCTAATGTATGAAAAGAATGTAAAAACTTGGTTTCTTGTAAGTCGAAATTATTCCATATAAATCTGTTATTGCTCAAGTTTTTGGGGTTCATAGGGGTCATTTGTGATAAGTTTCTGAGTGACAATAATAAATATATAAGTATATTTGCTTTATAGAGACCGTCGTGGTATATATAATGGGACAGCGTCTCACTATGAATACGATGGTTCGAGGAATCAGTATATTTAAAAAATTGTTTTCATTTGATCCGCTCTGGGAGACAGAGCGCAGCATCGAGTCAATGTCTCGTAAATTGGTTAAGTTTTCTTTGCCTCTTCTACTATGCGGTAAATCAACACAGAACTGTATAAAAACTACATTTAAAAATTAAAAATAATTATCTATTTCACAATCTTTATTATTTGTTATAAAATATTTCTATCGTTCTTTAAGAACAAACTACAAACACGAAGATATATTTTTTATCAAATTCGGAACACTATTTATCACATACTAAACATTTAAATTACCCATATGTATCCCAGTATAATAGCCAGTTAAAGGCCAGTCATAGTGCGTGCGACTGTAAGCGCGACAAGTTGGGGGTTCGATTCCCACTCGAGGAAATTCAATAATTAATATTAGCATTTTAATCAATTTCCAAAGCAAAACGAACATTACAAAATAGCGTAACGTTACTTCAATAGTCAGATCTGCGTCAACATTAACATTAGTAAGAGCTTCGCATATTTTTTTAACTGGACTTTATTTATGCACCATTTCCGTGAGGGGACTTTGACAAACGCCTGCAATTTCTGCTTCCGTCCGTACAAATTCTCTATAATATATATTTAGTTACCTGCTCGCACGTATAGTTAGTTAAATTATTCCAATTACTTTCGTTTTTTTTGTTCTAGTCCCCATCCCCGTACCGTCCCAATCGCTGTGCCCGATTTTCGAAATATTGCGTGGCGAGTGGCAGAATTCAACGCCGTGCTTTGTGTTTAAGATAGACAAGAATGGATGGAATGGACATTGATACTGACTGACACTAGAAGAGTTCCTTGTATGACTTACACCACTGACACTTCTATGAGTATGTAACTTTTTGATGATTCAAAGGTACTAGTGTAATTGAATAAATACTTTGATTTTCATTTATTTTTATAATAATAATAATAATAATATAATTTATTCATAAACAAAATTACAAAAAAAATAATTTATAACGATAATAACCGCATTAGTTGTAAACTGTGTGGCAGTTATTAACGCCCGCCTCACAAGCATCCATTCATAAATTAGTATGATCAATTACAAAAAAAAAAAAGAAAAAACTTTAAAATATAACAAATGATAAATTATACTTAAATTGCTTATTATTATTAACTTAAAAATATTATACTTAAATGTAGTTACGGTCTTCCTTACAGATACTTAATTTATAGTTTCCTTCAAACCATTGTTTATTACATATCAAAATGACAAATTCGATGCTTTTATAGTACTATTGGGACATTTTTATGTGACGCGGTCGATTGCACGCGGTGGTTTCCGAATCAGATTCATATGCTTAAATTTAAAATATACTTATGATTTCCAAATTTTATTAAATGAAAAGTGACAAGGTTGCGTAGAAAACTTCTAAACGCATTTTGCTGGCGTGGTTTCAAATCCTGCTATGTAAATTTTTTATAATTCTAATCTAAAAACAGCCAAGTCAGGCCAGTCGTGGTGCAGGGGCACAGGTGTGACTGGTTGTGGTTTTGATCCCCGGGGAAGAAATTAAATATTTAATTAAATTAATATTTCATAATTCAGCGGAAAGTGGGGAACAGAATGTCTTAACACTAGGTTCCCTCTGCCTACCTTGCTGTCTGCGGGATACAGCGTGAAGCTGTTTTATTTTATTTTTCTAAAATATTTTTATTCTGAACTGACACGAGTGGGCATCAAACCTACATCATCACGTTTATTGCCTTTATAATTTTACGAAACGTAACTAATACATAACCAAATTGTAAACTTCCTCTACAAATGGCAGTATTATGAATTACGAGTATTTCTTTAACATTCTGTACGGTCGTCATCTGGAAAGAAATTAACGCCCTCCAAATGAATCTTAAGTTTTAATTAAAAGGAGAAGTCGCTGCTTTGTAGCTGTCTTCAGAACCACCATCTGATTTATATCACTTTGCAAGTACTAGTAGTGGAAAATTTCTAGTTGTATTTCTAGAAAATCGTGACATTTGCTTACTCAGTGTTGGATAGATCTTAGTGTTTATCTATTATGTTCACTCTGTATCTCGATTTTCAAAATATTGCTAAATTAATTTAAAAGTAATTTGTTAAAAAAATAAAATAAGCATCTAGTTCATCAAAATACCTTTTTTACTGATTAAAGCAACTTACTAGATATAGAAAAACTATTTAATAACTTTCATGAACAAGTTACCTACGAAACATGTTGATACCGTCAAATTAATTAAGGACCGCGCGTCGCGCCTCGTGTCGTCACGCCGCCATAAATCAATCAACTGACCAGTTCATTTGTGGACTCCCTAAAGTACTGTCTGTTTTTTGGCTTCAGCGGTCTCTGTATTGGAGTTTTGAGTTTTTTTTTATTGCTTTTAGTGGATATAGAGAATATAGTGTTAACATATTCCGTTTTTCAGTTTAACCCTCAATGTTGAAAATATTCAACTCAAGCGGAACTCAACGCTGCGCTTTGTTTTCTCACTGAAGCTAGGAAATTAAATAAATTAATTACCCCGAATGAGAATTGAACATGTAACCAAAAAATGTAAAAAATATTTTTTACGTTTTTTTTATAACCCGCACGCTATAGCATATAGCAAGTAGGCAGAGGAAACTTGGGAACCTAGTGTTAAGACACTTCCATTTTCCACTTCACATCAATATAAATCATAATCTAATATAAAATTAATTTTCCTATTTTCCCTAAAACAATACAATAAAAACCAGCAATAAGTTTTATGATAAGTAATATTACTGTTATAAGGCTAGCAACACTCCGCCTTTACGTCTTACATCTGTCCGAGCATCGTTATAGCAATGGGGTATAACTGTAATAACCGTAGCGTAGAGGCACAACGCTTGAAAGGTCGTGGGTTCATTTCCCTATTCGAGGAAATAAAATATGGCATCAAGTTTTAATTCCCGTTCCTTTTTTTCACAGCTCCAAGGAATAGTAGACTTGAGTATTTAATACATGTTTCAGCTTGATACCTCCACGCTTTCCTGAGAAAAAGAGTCTTGACAGATGAACAGACAGAAGGACATAAAGTGATCCTATAAGAGTTCCGTTTCTTCGTTTCGAGGTACGGAACCCTAAAAAACTACTGTACGCTTATAACAATGGGGTATAACTGAAATGTATTCCCGAATACATAACCATAACAATTTGTAAGCGTTTAACACTTAAAATGAGCTATTTAATAAAATAAAATGGGTTAGGAATTTAATTTAAATATTATTTTTCGAAGAGGGTTGTTTATATTTCGAGGGCTCTATTTGTTTTTATTTTATTAATAAGTCACAGTTATGAATTTATCGGCCTATTATGCTATATTTCTTACATTAAATAATTTATGTATTACTTTTTTAATCAGTCTAGTACCTACTATGTAATATACAACGAAAAACTCTTCAATTAAACAGAAACTTGAATGTTGTGTTCTTCATATTTTGACTATTATAAGAATACTAGCGGACGCGCGCAGCTTCGCTTGCGTATTTAAGGGTGAATTCTAATAACCCATGAAACATGTGTTCAATGAAATATTTTTAAGAGTCTAAATATCAAATTTTATAAAAATCGGTGGCGATTTAAGAATTTTCCCATACAAACTTTCAACCCCTTATTTGCACCCTTAGGGGGTGAATTCTAAAAAACCATGAAACATGTGTTTAATTATATACGTTTAAGAGTCTGAATTTCAAATTTTATAAAAATTGGTGACGATTTAAAAAATACCTACACAAACTTTCAACCCCTTATTTGCACCCTTAGGGGGAGAATTCTAGAAAACGATGAAACACGTGTTCAATTAAATACTTTTAAAAATCTAAATTTCAAATTATATAAAAATCGGTGCCGATTTAATTTTTTTTCCATACAAACTTTGAACCCCTATTTCACCCCTTTAGGGTTAAAATTTTTGAAAATCCCTTCTTAGTGGATGTCCAGATTACGAAAGTAAACTTTTGTCCAAATTTAACGTTTCTACCATCAGCGGTTACGGCTGTGCGTGCGTCTTACCTCAGTCAGTGAGGACAAGTCCTTTTATATATATAGATATTTCTTAACGTACAGACAAGTAATTTAACGAACAATGAAACACAAGACAAAAACTGAATAAATCGTTATAAAAATGTAGTAGATATTTTTTTAACTTTCTTAATCTTAAATTTTTAAGTTTAAACTTAAAAAAAATAAACATATTTTATCCAATCAATTATATTCAACTTACATATATATATTCCAAAGAAGAAAATCAAGTGATTTAAGTTCTAAATGATTTTCTCCGCAAATGAGAAACCCGACGTCCTTAAATAAAGGTTATCTAGAAATGAGCGGAAAGTCAAATAGCCGTAGTTTAATCGCGGCGCCGGCGACATCGGGAGTCCCTTTGAAATTTTACGATAAGTCGAACGTCGAAGTGAAATAAGAAGTAGCTGTGTAAATACAACTACAAGTTGCAAGTGTTACTATGTTTAATGAATCCTTTTAATTGTTACTTTTGAAATAAATTAGTTTTATGTAATTATTGACCTCTGGGAAAGGGAGTGTCTTAACACTAGGTTCTCTCTGCCTATCCTGATGTATGCGACATAAAGCGTGAAGCTGCCTTATTTTTTGATTGACTGCTTTGAGGGATGAGTCATTTTTATATCTTCATGCGGATAGTAAGAAAAGCTCTTAAGTCTCAAGATACAACGTCTCGAATGATGTTTTAGAGACTCTTCTTCTCTTCTTATTATTTTCTAAGCGGATACAAGCAAGAATAGAAAAGAATAGGCTGAGACAACCTAGAATAGAACCACGACTAATGTCAACAATTTCTAAAAATTTTTTATACCTCTTCAATAATAAGATCGACGTACATATATTTTCGATCGACGATCGAAAATATAAGTATATTTTTAAAAATGCCTTAAATTTCTTATGTTAAAATTTTTAAAAAATCCACAAAAAGTATGTAGCGTTTAAAGTCATAAGAGGTACCAAAAATTTCGCCACAATCGCGAGCGATCCTTGAGACGGTTCGAATTCATTGCTAATGTTCCCATTGTTCCCAGAGCAAGCTCTTAGGTCCAAAATAAAGGAACACCGATAAGCACTGCCCAACAAAGCCTAAGTTAATGAAAGATTGCGATATGGAACCTAATGGATTAAACACATTGTGTTGAGATGAAAATCGTATAAAAATTAAATAGGTTACTGCGAAGCCTGTAAAATCCAGCCACTTTAATAAATTAAACATTCTTAAGAACAACTTGTCTATTATATATTTTTTGTGGTCTTCTTGTCCACAATAAAGGCATTATAGACAAACTTAATTGAAAAATATAAAGAGAAAACATTTAAGCTTTATTTTTCCTTTATCTAGAGATGTTAAAAGACGGAACCTGACAAAGATTTGCTTAACCAGTCTGGGCAGATATCATTTAAAAGCCCATAACCCACTACCTTCGTACGTGCTAGGGGAAGAAAGAAGTTTTCTTTTTGTGCTGGATGACGGAATCCAAACTTTTAAAAATTAACCCCTCGAACGACATTTGAACTCACGACCACCATATTAAATCTAGCACTCGAACTACACGATAGCGTCTACTAACATTCAATGTTGTTTTACGATTCATAAATGTTTCAATTCAATTGGCATTGTTGAACAAACTTGGACACCGCTATTATGAACCAATAAGTAGTGTAAGGATTTTAATATGTCATTAACTTTAAAATGTACGCTTCTAAAGTCAAACACATCTTAAATACCTTGAAATAAAGTTCTATATCACTTAAATATGATGCAGAAGAACATTGCTTCTTGAAATGGCAACCATCTTAAAAATACCGTTGCACTAGCAAGGTTTGACGACCACTGACTCTTTAGTTTAAGTAATAAGTGCTTAAATAGTTCGTTTTAGGTGTTCAGTTCCTTCAATTTCTGGTTTCGCCGAAGACAAGTCTTTGAGTGCACGGTCGTCCTTTGCCAGCTTTACGTCGGTAGGATGCGAAGCTCCTTATCGTTTCTTAGTAAAATGCATTCGTAGTACCTCATAGACTACAGCTACCGCGAAAAAATTTACATTGTTTCGCAAATTTGCCGCAGTTTTTTATGTGGTTCTGTTGAAGTATTTCACGTCTTGGAAATAGAAACATGCCGGCATGTTACAAAAAACTAGGTATCCCTGAGAAAAATTGTAATGAATGTAAGGTTTGTGTGAGCGTTTTTTTTATTGTTTTGCGTCTTTGTAAATAAGTTTTTTGACTTTCATTATATTTAAGTGAAAGG
The DNA here is from genome assembly GCF_056956725.1 of Heliconius melpomene rosina. Taxonomy (NCBI): domain Eukaryota; kingdom Metazoa; phylum Arthropoda; class Insecta; order Lepidoptera; family Nymphalidae; genus Heliconius; species Heliconius melpomene. The sequence goes on along the minus strand of NC_140407.1, from coordinate 15,057,437 downwards.
GGATAATTGGGGGTTGTAAATGACGAATTGCATATTTTTATTCTAAAATTCGAATTGACGTGATTTTATATATCTGAAGGCATATACATACGAAGGGCGTACGAATCCGTCGATATATTTACTATCAAATAAAAAAAGTGTTTTATTGTTTCAGGCAGTAGTTTCAGAGATCCATTTTGTCAAAAAAAACTATATTTATTTAAGTATAGGTACAAAACATTTAACCAAGTCTTACCTGTTATTTCTATATTTAACTCCATATATTCGTTTCAAATAAAGCTTACCTGCAAAATAGAAAACATTGTTTTAATTAGATTGAAGCATGTCAGAGTGTTTCGTTAGAAGGAAAATAAGGTTGGGGCTGTGATGCCCTTTGTTTAAATTACCGAAAAAAAAAAATTCCATGTCAACGAATTATAGCTTTCACATGCAAATTCTGGACATGACGTCAAACAGTGATAAAAAATATTTACCCACGTAATTTTTCAGGTCTTCGTGACGCAATGACAGCATCCGCCTGTTAGCCCTATGGTTGTGGATTTATTTCTATTATGCCGTCAACACAGCGTTGAGTTCCGTGTATTAATATGCGATCTCGAACGTTTTATTAAGATGAAAAAAATATCAATATGCTACCTTCTCTATCTATTTCGCTACATGGCAAAAAGCATAAAGCATTTTTTTATCGAAAATCGATTCGCCAATCAAAAACAGTAAGTTAGGCACACTCCATTAGATCATCTGCGAATAACAGCCCGAAATGAATTACAAAAACATTTGAAAAATATAACCTATAGTCGCAGTCATATATTTCAATTGATAGTTTCCCAGCTATCTCTCTATTTTTACGAAGCCCAATGCTTTTGTTGGGTATCTATTCGGTTTATTCACAAAACTGTGAAAATAAAACGTCCAACGTTTATAAACAATACACGGCCAATGGGGTATTTGCAGCTATTGGTCGGCAAATATAGAAATAGTGATTTTTTATTTTAACTAATTGAAAATGGTTTTATCAGTGTATATTATTACTTTTCTTATTGTTGAAGATTTTATATTCTTCCTTTATTATAACTATCGTTATGGAACTGTAGGACAGCCTTTGACAGTAAGTTAGTGGTTATGAGTTCAATTATCACCCGAGAGAATGATTGTATTTCGTCTATGTTCGTTTTTCTTAGTCGACCGAGCGCAGCAGAGAGATCTGCCACTTAACACGCAGTGTCTCGCTTTGGTGAAGTGGGGAACGGTGTGTCTTTATAATAAACTACTTCAGCCTACACATAGAAGACGTGCGAAAAAGGTGAGGTCACTTTTATTTTTTTTTATTCATATTATAAAGAATGTAGATTCGGCAGAGAATGAAGGACGGGGGGTCTTAACCATGCATGAGCGGGATATAGCGTGAAGCTAAAAAAAAAATCTAGATTTTCCCCCACCACATTTATTTGTACTCCATTATAAAATATAAAACTCGTAATAAGTTTTAAACAACTAAGTTTTAGATATCACCTGCTACTCACGAACTGTTGAAAAAGCCTTTTAATTTTAAGTGCGGTCCTCGCGGAGTTCGCAATATTTTTATCTAGCTCAGTGGGTATTGAAGAAGATTTTGTTTAAAGTGCTCCAAAGAGTTTATAAAAAGGGGCGAAATCTGTTACTCTTTCAGGTTATATCCAACAGAGGTTAATGTAACTGTCCAGGCACAGTAAACACAGCTGTTGCGGCTACCATTGTTACGGAATCAGTGAAATAAAAACTTTGTTCATTAAAGTGGAATGTTTAATTTTATGAAATAATTTTAAATTGTATAGTGAATTGGGAATTTAAAATTACTGAGTTATTGATATAGTTAGCCATGTACGTATATATTTTTTTGCGAAATTGTGTAAGTTGCGTATTTTATTGAGAACTAGCGTCTATATAATTGTCTAATCTAAATTAATATTGTCGTTTTAATAACAATATCATTTTAAAGTCATTATACTTACATTGAAAATTAAAGTTTTAGTCAATTAAATAAAGCAGTTATTTTAGAACAATTTGGTCGAGCAAATATTTTATAGGTACTGCTGTGACTTTTTTATTTCTGAACAGATTTTAATAAAAAAATAGTTAATGTTAAGGAGAGATTTCCTAAATATAATAGTGAAAACTGCATTTAAATTGGTTTAGCGATTTCTGAGATTTGCGTCTACAAACGCACATACAAAAAGAAAACAAAAACTATTGTTTTTCGTTTAACATTTTTAACACAATGACAAAATATTTCTTAGAAGATAATAGATTTAATAAAGTATTTTTCTTTCCGAAGTATGGAATTAGATTTTAAACACTTAAGTAAAATAATTAAGTACCATTTTAAAACGACAATTGATAGTAGGGTCAACCTTTACTAGAGTGCACTCCGCTAAGCGAGAATGAAATGAAAGTTTTGCTCGAGTTTCGTTTATTTCCTTTCGTTTTGATTTATTGTTTTTGGTACAAACGTTCTTTGAACTCGAATCGATGAGTCCTCCACTGACAATAGTTGGGGCTACGAAAATATTTGGAATATCGGCAAAAGTTAAAGCAATAACTTGGTTATTTATATTGTTTTCTTTTGCCATTGTATCGCAGCTGGTAATCATCAGATTGGGAAAATCTATAAAGGTAGGTAGTTATGCTACGTACCGACTGCCAATGCGATGACAGTCAGAAGCTGTCCCACTGTGCTACTATGACGTCATCTTATTTTTTTTAATTACGATGATATTTTATATATAAATACAAATTAGACAAAGGATGCAACTTAACGTAAATATGTTTTTAATTAATCTTTTTCATTTTCTCTCTTTAGCAACCAGATAAAGCGCGACGTTCCTCCAAAAAATAATATCTTGAAAATCGGGCGGAAAGTCGAGACCGGAGTGTCTTAACACAAGCTTTCCTCTGCCTACCCGGCTAGTTATATGCAGGATATTGTTGTAAAAGAAGCTGTTAAAAAAGTAAGAGTTGTTTTTTTTATCCTAACATATCCTTTACGAGTATATATATCTTCTAGTACAGAAAACACAGTGTTAAGACATTCCATTCTATTCCATTGCGTTGCGTTTGGTTACATTGAACAATAAACTTATCAACATGCGTACTATCGACAGAAGTGTCAATAGAATTATAATTAGAGCACGCGCGTATATCAAACCATATAATTGTACTGTCTCGAACAACAAAGGTGTGGGCTAAATCATGTACTGGCATGAATAAGCTGTGCTAATATTCGAATTAATCACTAATACAGGGTGTATTGGTTCGACTGTCGTTTGAATGTAGGATGGTAAAAATTATACGGAGAGGTCGTCATGGCGCAGTGGTAGTGGGTTCGATCACAATGTAAAGAATAAATTGTTTAATATGATCTTTTACTAGCTCTGGTAATAAGATAAAGAACGGCGTTAAGTTTCACCACTCAACACGCCTTGTGTCTAAAATTCGGCGGAAACTGGTTAACAGAGGTTAACACTAGGTTTCCAGGTTCCCACTGCCTACTCTGCCTATTTACGGGATACATACAGCGTGAGGCTAAAAGAAAAATAAATTTAACTATAACAGCCGTCGTCGACTGCACCACTATGGCGACACTTGCTCAGAGTATTTTTATTTGTAACTTTAAATATACATATCGGAAGCCAAACGCCATTTACAATGTTCGCTTGATTTATCAAGGAAGCAACGCTTTAACAATCTTGTTGGTAATTTGTTATGGAAATAAATAATCTTTTCATTCCTGTTACAAAACATGGGAATAGATTTATTTGTGGAATAAGTTATCTACTTGTATTATTGGAATTATGAGGTTGTTTTCTAAGGTAGAAACGATTGTTGCGGTGTTGAACTCCGCTAATTAATACGCAATGTAAAAGGTAAAAGTGAGGAGTTGTTTTTAGAGGCGATTGAAGCCTAAGGACGTAGCACCTGATTGTCACGCGGTGACGGTGGCTTATATACCCTGTATTCCGCACATAGTACGGTCGCCAAAAGGAACCTAGGAACCTAGTGTTAAGACCCTATGTTCCCATTAAGACACTTTCATGCCCCATTTTGCATCGAATTCTCGATACATTACGTCTGAATGGAAACTTAACGCTACGGTTTGCCTTATAACTATACACAATAGTGAAATATTCCAATTAAACAAAGAAATTTGTCCAAAAATACCATCAACTTCGGTACAGCAATGGATATGGCCCGTAGGCAATTTATAATTTATTTCTGGCGCACGCTACGGCTATTAGGACATCTTGATAGCTGTCTGTCGACTTCTTTCAACGTCTATTTAAAAGATGCTGGGATGAGTTGGGCATCAAAAATATACCGTATGGGGTATTACATCAAAGTGAAAAAGGATAAAGATGAAATGTAAAATACTTTTTTTAGTAGTATTAAAGTTGAAGGATTTGGAAGATTTTGTACTTTTGATATTGTCTTAAGATTGATATTGATAAAAATAAGAAGCTTGACGCTTTTTTACATATATGCATCAGGGAAGGCAGAGAGAGGGAGAGTGTTACGACACTACCGACGGATATACTAACCATACATACATGCTCTAAAAGTACCACTCTCCTTTTAGGTTTTGCCATACTCGGGTAAAAAAACATTTAATGATTAATCTGACGCTCAATCTACAATTACAAATATACATAGGTAACTCCAGCAAATATCTATTGTAATATATTGTACTATAACCGTTAATACAAAAAATATAAACACCAAAAAATGTCACGCCTTCGAATCCGGGGCGTGCACTGTTATTAATACATCAAACACGTCTATGAACACTCGACGCAATAACTCACCCCGATGTAATTTATACTTTGAAAATTAAAATGTTTCAATTTGTATACGAATTTTATTTACTCAGATCAAAATAAAATTTACACTTGCTATTTTTTTACGCTTTTTTCCGCATATCATGCTAAACGGAGAGAAACTACAAGAGTTAAGACACTTCGAATTTAAGACATTACGTGTTGAGTGACGGAACTGATCGCCGAACTTTCGCTTCAAGAACTGGTAATGAAATAATGTAAACACCCGTTGCTTTGTTTTTAATTAAGACCTACGTATATATTTTGGAAGGTACCTACGTATATATTTTTAAGCTGTATGTCTGTCACCCAAATAATTAAAGATTTATCATCCTTTTCAACCATAAATTAAGAAAAGATCAGAACAGAGAAGCAATTTCAAAATTTTCTACATTATTATAACTTCCTCCATTATGTTTATCAAATTCAAATTCCACCAAATCAGTATATTCATATTAATTCAAAACAAACTTATAACCTTTCACAGATCGCATAACAGCTCTACATAACGGTATTTAATAACGTCGCTTGTCTGTCAGTCTGTCACGTTGACGTGAAATTGCTTTACTCCTAAACAATAAACGAAATACTTGTTATAAATTCATTATTCTATATGTACATATGTTGGCATTTTACATTGTTTACGTATACGCGGGTAGGCAGAGGGAACCTCGGAACCTAGTTAAGATACTCCGTTCCCCAATTACCGCCGATTTCTCGACGCATTCCGTGTTGAATAGCAACGCCATGCTCTGTTTTGTTATGAGGGCGAGTGGAAATCAAACTTACAACCTGTCTAGTTTACATTATATTATTTTATAACACACATTTTTCTTATGTAACAACTTTGTTTGGTCTTCAAAAATTAAAATTAAATTCATTGTTTTGTAAAGAATCTATATAAAAATGTGTAAGGAAATGTCTATCGAACTCAGAGAAACTCTCTCTTATTGGTACTCTAAAATCTCAGAACTCTAAAAATAACGAATTTTATAAGTATCAATTATTTAACGTAATTAGGTACTTTCTTTACTTTTTGGTTAAGATTGAGCATATATACAGCCATAGTTATGAGGTCGGTTACCTATATATAGATAACCAAAAGAGGTAACTACGTCACTCAGTTACTCGTCAACAAAGTTGAAATCTAAACTTTTAAATTAAACTTCATCTAAATATAACTCAGCCATAAAAACATCGTATAAACAGTGCGTCAGTTGTCAGTACTCTCTCTCTCTCTCTCTCTGCACAGTGTGTACAACTTTTAATGTATGATTCGGCGGGACTGTGATTTGCATACGTTTACATAATCCAACTTGTTTTCAGAAACTTCACGGCTTTAACGCTGTGTTGATGCGTTGAGAATTACTGTGGAAATGAAATTGCTGAATTTATCGGATTTTTTGTGATTCCATATGTTAAGAGGAAAAGACGGAACCCTCATAGGATCGTTTGGTTACCCATCTGTTTATCTATGGAGTTAATCCGTGGAGGTAATAAGCTGAAAATAAAATCAAATATTAAGGTATACTGTCAATTAAATTTCTCAAAATAATCTTTTAGGTCAACGCAATCATAAGAAACGATCGATTATGATTAGTTTTTCGCCGTATTTTCATACTAAAATGGAGAATAGATTATCTTTTCATTAGATTCCCTATTTCTACCCAACCATATGCGGGATAAAACGTGAAATTGAAAGAAAAGAAGTCATATAAAGTACGCCTCCAAACTTAAATTTGTTAATTTTTATAAGTTGTATTTCCCGTTGACCATGCACCTTGGTAGACGAGACCAACTCGCACTTGTTCGTGCTTTCTATGACAATATACAAGAACAGAAGGACCAGACTAACTTGATGAAATTACAAAGTCGATCATTGAAGGAAAGTCACGTAAAAGCTGAAAGACTCCCTATGGAGAATGTATGAACAAATTTATGAGAATATAGCGTACGAGGTTTTAACTACCTGTAACGATTGAGTTCTTTCACCATCTCCCACAAGAGAAGATGTGGTTAGACAAAAAGTAAATTGCAATATGCATTTTTCTATAAGTAATTTATTTCTAAATTAACTTTAAATAAATAAATAATTATCCGTGAACGTAATTATTACTTAAACAAAACTTAAAGAGCTTCACGTTTTTCAACAAAGAAGGGAATGCAGAGGCAGAGTATTAATATTAAGACACTTCATTTCCGTTTCCGGTCAACTTTCGCGACGTTGTGTATTGAATGGCAGAACTCAACGCGGCGCCCTTGTCTACCGGAGCAAGGAAAAAGGAAATATAAATCAGCTACACGCTGTATCCCGCATACAGCAGAGTACGCAGAGGGAACTCAGTGTTAAGACATTCCGTTCCCCACTTTCTGCCAAATTGCGTGTAATTCAGCGAACTTCCCCTCGGAAGTGTCTTAAGGTGAACGGAGTAGCCTAGGTTCCTAGGCCTAGGAGTAACTGGGTTCTTAAGTTCCAACTGCCTACCCTGTTTTGTGCAGGATACAGCATAAAGCAAAAAAATAAAGGAAATAAAAAGGTTTATTCTGCGACAGTTGCATTATACCGTAAAAAGAACTTTTAGATTAAAAATAAAAATATATAGAAAATATTTTAGCGCCATCTACCAACGTACTTGAGAAACGAAATAAAAAGTTACACTCCTACGGGAACTCCCTAGTTACTGATTGAGACGAAAGGGCGCGCTACTTTCTTACAATATTTTATTTTTCACTTATAGAAAGATTTAGATTTAGATATAGATTTTTATAGAAAAATAGTTATACTAGAGACAACTATAGGCGGCCGACTCAGTATTTTCGGCACGGTATCTGCCTGTAAGAACATCGGTCGAGGGTTCGATTCCCACTTGGCCAATTTAATTATTTTCATGTTTTCGCTCTGGCAATAAGACAAAGCGTTGAGTCCCGCCACTTAAATATACTATGGCGTCAAAGAAATATATTATAAACATTTTTTAGCTCCTCACTGTATCCCGAATATTGTTGGGTAGACAAAGGGAACTGGGAACCTAGTGATTCACTTTTCGTCGAATTCTGAAAGCGGAACTTTGCTTTATTACCAGAGCGAAGAAATGAAAATATTAAATATTTTATTTCTTCGAATCGAAATTGAACCCACAACCTACCACGCCTACAATCACACTTTGAGGCCCTGCGCCACCACGGGGCAGTGGGCTCAAATATAATATCAAATAAGTAAAAGATTTAGTAGAAATGGAAGATATTACGTCTCCCCATATAGCATAGATAATGGAGCAAATCGGACGTCTTTGTTAGCAGAAGTAGTTTCATCAGCTGTCGTTTATGGTATCTTAGAATGACCCTAATATTTCATATCGTGATAGCATTGAGATAACGAGCGTTTCGAGATTAAGATCGAATGGTACAGTGGTATTGTATTATTTTTTCAGCTTCATATCTTCGGGGATACAGATCCCGTATACAGTACGGAAGGCGGAAGGAAGTAAGTATCCCGTTTTAAAGATATTGACTGTTGAGTGGTGAAACTTAGGCCTGGATTTGCCTGGATTTAAGCTATGCATGAGAGATAAAGTGTTTTCACACTAAATTCACTGTGTATTCTAACTACTTCGTACTCTTTGCCAAGCAAGGAAACGAAAATATTAAATATGTGATTTTCTTGATTGGCATTCGGATCCTGTCGAGTTTACAATAACACGCCTGTGCGCGCCACCACTGGCCTCATGTAGACCCAATCACAGTTACTAATATCAAACCCACTACCTATTAAACTTCACCAATATAATAAAAGTAATTACTGGATATGAATGCAATGAATACGACGTTATTTCATATCCACACAATATAAAAAAATCCTAGAGCCAATCTGGGTCAGATACGTTCGGCCAATACTAATGACTACTTACTGGTGGACATTATAAAAGACTAGTTGTATGTACAGGAGTTAATCCAGGTGAACTTCCGGAACTTCCGGAAAAAATGGAGTGTTTCTTGGTATAAACTAGAATAACTAATAGATTAATGAGATTTCTTTTTAAGCCTAAATCTAGCTTAATGGGAACGGAGTGTATTAACACTAGGTTCTCTCTACGTACCATGGTATTTGCGGGATACAGAGTGAATATAAAAATAAAAAAGAGTAAGATAAAATGTGCCACTAGGGACCGCTACTCGATTTACGATCTCTAAAAATGCGGATGATGTGTGAATGTGAGAACTGCATCAAAAAATATTTTTTCATTATGTCTTTTCACGCTATTGTTAACAGCTTTGCTTTTTCGATGGGTATCTAGTGAGAACCTAGAGCCAGCTCTCTACTTTTCGCCCGTGTTAAACATTTTTAGAGTAGTGTTATAAGTTTCCTAATCGACTTTTAACCATATTTATAATTTAAACCGCATACAATAAAAAATAAATCACGCTGCCTGACCGGAAATTTGACACAAAAAAAAACAGATCTTCACGAATCAACAACAAAAAATTCTTTTTTAGACAATCCGATATAATTATTATTCACTGTATGACATTTTCGTGATACAGTGTCAAAGTGCCGCTTGCCACGCGTGCCTCGTCGCCGTGGGCTGAATACCGAGGGAGGGCAGAGGTGGTCCCGACGTGGAGGTATACTTAGTTATTATAATGTGGATCTAGGAACCCAATGGCTTATAAAAGCGGTGTCTTTTGAGTAGTTTTATCGTATTTTTTGGTTTAGTGGTATGAATTTTTAACTTTTTGTAGGAAAAATATCGTTAAATTATCAGGTTACCCTATATGCAACAAATTTTCAATTTTCAAATTTTGTATAAATAATGAGGCCAGTTGTGGCGTAGGGGCACATTTGTGTGACTATATATCAGACGGTTGTGAGTTCGATTCCCACTCGAGGGGAATGAAGGGGGAATTATATTATTTTCGCTCTGGTAACGAGGTAAAACGTGGCTATGAGTTTTACCAATCAACACGCGATGGCTTTAAAATTCAACGAAAAATGGAAAACGGAAGTGTCTTAATGAGGAAAAGTGTCTCTTAACACTGCTATGTGCGGGATACAGTAAAGCTAAAATAAACAATAATATAATATTCAATTCCCCATTTAAGAGGATGTAATTTTGAGGAACGCGACAAAGTTAAATTACTTTAAAACATATGCAATCATGAAATTGTAAAGCACAGTTAACGAAAGTATTTAGCAAATAAGAATTTTATGTTTATTAACTTTGTTATCGAAATAATTAAAAATGTTATTAAAAGTAAAAAGAAAATAATGACATTAAGTTTATACTTATAAAGTTACCTAATTTACAATAATTAGAAGAAATTTTTAAAAAAATACGCTGAACAGATAATTTTCTCGTTGTCCTGGCGGTCCTGGCAAGGTCACTTCTATAGAACTAAAGTTAAATTACGTTTTCTTGTAGAATTCTATGCCGAGCCTAGTGAGTGTTAAGACACTCCGTTTCCCACGCACTACACAATTTTTGAGATATTACGTGCTAAGTGGCGGAACTCAACGCCGCGCTTAATATTTTTTAAATAGATAAATTAAAATCACAAACCTATAATAGCAGGAAATTGAAAAAAATCTAAAGTCTATTTCAACCTGTCTCATTTGTATTCAACGCATAAGTCTAGTGGGATTCGTGGCGGCTCTTTAGCGCTATACGTAACGGAATTAAGTGAATAATTGCTTTTGCTTGTTACTGAGCAGTGGAGCAGTGATCACGGGTTCAAATTCCCCTTGATTATTTTATATGGGAATGAAAATCGTTCTCTTACTTAATATAAAATATCTAAAATAGTTATTTGCTAATACTTTAATATTAATAAACTATTAGCCTAACTGGCACAGTTTAGCAATATCTGATAGGTGTGTTGTGGTTTCGCTATATTTTATTCCCCCACGTGGGAATCGAACCCCTGTTGTATTTAGTCACATTTTTGCCTCAAAAATGTTCACCCCTTTAATCGACCAAATCTACACATAAACAACAATAAGGGCTAAACTTAGGGGTTATTTTAATGTGATTGGTGGCCAGCATCCCCCGTCTCGTCGCGGCGTTGCATTATAAATGCATCCTTTATTATGACCTACGGCTGTGCTGTGTGTGCTGTGTGCGCAGGGCTGGGTGACCTTAGGAATCTATGTGGATTTAGTATGGTTATATTGGTTTAAATGTAACTATTAAGCTTATTTGTTTTATGCTAAACAAATAATAACACAATAAATCTGGTTTTAGATTTTCATTTATTTTATATTGAAAGTGGGCAACGGAAGTATCTTAATGGAAAAGAAATGTCTTACACTAGGTCCCCAGGTTCCCTCTGCCTACCCTGCTATGTATGAGGATACAGCGATAATCAAAATCAAAGATCTTATAATGGCTCCTTATTTTGATTTTTACGTAATAACAGAGTAGTTTTCGGAGCGGGTAAAATTAAAAAATATCATAGTGAGATCGAACTCCCAACCGTCAAGTTAGACACTGACTCACTACGTCACGAAGACGTAATTTAATAAATTGTAGATAAAGTAAACATTTTCTAAGATAAACCACTCAACAGATTACTTTATAACATTACAGAATTCGCATACTCAGTATTATAATATAAAAAGGCCGGAATTTTGTAGGAAAATTTGAAAACGTGGACAAATTTTAACATATTATATTATGTAAGATGTTGTGCGACAATTTCGGTAGCTCGGAGCGTTATTCATACAAGGGATACTAGTTCAAATTGTAGTAATACACTTTTAGGGTTCTGTACCTCGACAGGAAAAATAGAACCTTATATATAGGATCATTATGTAGTCCATCCGTCCGTCCATCTGTCAAGACTCTTTTTCTCATGAACGCGTGGAAGTATTAAAATCAACCTAAAATAAGAAACTAGAAAAATGAGAAACTGAGTATTTAAACACTACCACCTCAACAATACAACATACTTAAAAATAGTTCTATAAGAACAAAATTTTCTATGTAAATTAATTAACAATATTAATTTTTAAAGCCGTATGTCTCAAATTTCAGGTTCGCTTCGTAACTAATTATTCCTATGCATTTTGGTATTCCCTTTGCGCCGTCAAAGTCTATGAAATATTAAAAATAGCTATGTTAAGGTTCAATGAAACTTTAGCTTTTGTTCATTTATTCTGAATAAGAAGCTTAGAAAATATTTATTTAAAAATTACGATTTCACATTATTATTTATAAAAAAATATCCTGCTGCAATTTTCTCTCAAAATTAAATCAGGTCATTTCATTTTCCAATGGCCAATATATATAGAAAAAAACAGCCAACGAGTTGGATCCCGCACGAGAGTTTCCATAACTATGCAAAAAAAACATGTTTTTGTATGGATGCCCCCTTAAATATTTTTTTTTAGTATTTGTTGTTTCAGAGGCTATAAAAATACCAGACACCTCCGTTTCTCACTTTTCCCCGAATTCTAGAAGTATGGCGTGTAGAGTGGCAAAACTCATCGCCATGTTTTGCCTCGACACTTAAGCGTAAAAATGAAAATATTACATTTCCTTGAGTGAAAATCGAACCCATAGCACTACGATGACGACGACTGGCCTCAAAACTTATTTCATGAAATACATTTAGTATACATTGAAATTACATACTTTATTATGCGTAGGTACTGTAAAATAGTATGGTACTTGGCACTTTTAAGTGCAGATTATGTGACTTATTTTAGGTTTTAAAAATCCAACCAAACAAAACCTGCACTTACACAACAAAACAACAAATCCTAGGCCAATCCAATCCTAACCAATCCGAGGCCTATTGAGTGGCGTAACTCAACGCCGCGCTTCACCTCGTTACCAAAGTATATAAAACTAAAATATCTAATATTACCTTGAGATTCGCTCTAAATACGCCACCACCTCCGAACAAGCAACCAACAAATGATCTCCAATTGCGGCAAACCGATGCAAACGCAAGGAATGAAACACGCGATGAAAGGAAAGAAACTTTCTCCCCTACTAATCGTTAGGGGTGAATAAGACAAAGGATAATTATTAGAGCATCCCCGGTCTCAATGCGGGCATTGTGGCCATCATCTAATTGAGCTCGATTTAAACTGAACTGATAATGTAACGTGATTTTGTGAATGGTACCTAAGTAATGGGTGTAATGGTGGTAATTGGTCAATTCTTTTGGTTTTTAGGTAAAATTTGTTTTGCTTTTCTTGTGTCATGCTGTATCCCGCACACAGCAGGGAACCTATTAAGACCCTCTATGGTTAAGACCCTCTCTTTCTCATTGGTGGTTGGGAGTTCAAGATTTGACGATTTTGTTAGGTTCAAGCGTACATACTTACTAGTATATAGTACACACTCTTCCGTTACTGAATGACTAATTGACAACACAAAAACAAATCTACTGTACTTATACAATTTTAATTTGGCATGTAATAGCAACTTAGGATATTTAGAGAATCACTAAGAAAGGATTTCTCTCAATTTCTACAGTAATGGGAAAACATTGGATTTTCCATTATTGCCAGATTAAACACGCTAATTTTAAAAAAATAATTCGATTAAAAAAATATATATATGTTGGATAGTCCATTTATCAAGGAAGGCTATGAATATATTAAAAGTTATTTCCATTTGACGACGAGGGCGAAGCCACAAGTAAAGTTAGTGTTCGTATAAAATATAATAAAACCTATTAAGAATTAATGAAATCTAATTTTATTATGACCCAAAAAGAAAACGCTAATAACACGCGTAAATCAACATTTATTATAACATGTGAATTCGAATATAATTGGACGAATTTAGATAAAAAGCATGTAACATTGTAAGCTACTTCAGATATTGATAATAAATATATATATATACAACATCCACAATATTCAAGGAAATTGAGAATTATTTGTTTAAGCTTGACTGTTGACCGTCAAAATAATAAAAACAGCATGGGTTGTTTTTAATTTCATGCTGTACCCCAACCTAGGAACCTAATATTAAGATACTCTATTTCTATAATAATACAGTTTCGGTTTCCACTTTCCGCTGAATTCTGAAAGCGAAGAGTTCCTATACCAATTATAAAATTGAATCCTTAATACAAAATTAACTAAAGTGATTATTATACTACACATAGAATTGCACTCTACTAGACTAACTCAGCTAACTTCCATACAAAATTATAGTTAATATTAAAATCATACACACCAAACCATCCAAAACCGTCGGAAGCGCGCTAAGGGTGAATTTTAAGCAAGCTTTATTATACAAATTTAATTATTCGTCTGGAAAATGGAGTTTGCCTTTCGTTTTCAACGCCTTTTGTACCGTTGCGTGATTATTTTTGGGTTATCTCCATGTCGGGGTTAAGTTTTGTGACATTAGATTAGAGATTGGGGTAATAATTGTCCTGGAGTTATCGTATTATAGCATCGCGTAGTATAAATAATTAATAATTGATTTGTTTTGCCCGTATAGTATTCTATTTCAAGAATAATAAAATATTTGTTTTTTTCCGCTTCACGTGTTTCCACATAGCAAGACAGGCAGAATGGACCTAGTGCGAGGCACTCCTTTACCCACTTTCCGCGAAAGTCAATGCTGCGTTTTTTATTGTTACCAGCGCCAGAACCACAACCAACCAAATAAAAAAATTAAACCAACAAATTTCTGTTTATCAAATATCAAAATTTTCCACATGACCAGAGCGGACGCAAATAAAAACAGTAGGGGTCAACTAAAAGCTAATAACTAACTAACATATAAAAGTGCTACCACAATAACTCATAAACTACTCGCGAGGCATATCACATTAATCATTACCAACCTCATTTACAATGCTTATCGCGTCTAATGATATTTTAAAAAGACTTTTACCGTATAGCCTTATACTGTAAAAAGTTTTTACCATACCGTAAAATATGAACTAAACTTTTTTTTACCGTATATTTGCCATATCGAGTGCCGTGTTTCAAAGAGTGGTAACCTAATGTGTGTCAGCACGCTACTATTAAAATTAATAAAATTAGTTCGTGGGATTGTTTTTGTATGAAAATGCTGTAAAGAGGCCGGCGCGGTTTGATAAAGCAGGGTGTAAAGTGCAGGGAATGTGGAAAATAATGGCGATTTTGTCGGAATTCTTATAAAACATGCTATTTTGATTTTATTTTAACTGTTGTTTTTTTTTTCAATTATATTGAAATACTAATGGTTTTGGAATTTTTAATGATTATGTTGGATCGTGTTAATAAATTGTGATAGTGATATTCGTATGTTTTTGTGTAAATATGCTTTTTTAAGTAAATTCATAATTTAATATTATAGAAAGAAAATTAGAGGTACCTCTTAATAATAATTCGTTATTTACTTTGCATAATAAAGAATATGCATATAATAAAAGAATATCTGATACAAGAAAAGATTCAAATGAAAGACTTTTCTTGGCGCTACGGTATGATGACTGACTGAATGCAAACTCTAAATTAAATATCTCGCAACTTCAGCGTAAATGGGGAACGCAGTGTCTTATCACTAGGTTTCTCTACATACTCTGCTATAAACGTAGTTTGAAGAAAAAAACTCGATTAAAGAAAAATACGAAAAGGTCCTCCAAAATGCTTAATTTATTACAAGGAAAAAAACGCTTCCATATCATAATTCAGTTTATCAATAAAATGGCAAGACCCAATATCGCCGGTCCCGTAGCCCGCACGTGGTACGTGGTGCGTGGGGATGTGTTGAATATTTCATTCGAAGGTAAAGAGGACAAAGAAATGAGAGTTAGATCGCGTTCGTAAATAAACTTGGGACTAGTGGTTCTCGATAACAAATTATAATGTCTTTAAAAAATTATGTAAAATAATAACTAATATTTAACCATAAATTAATAACATGGTTTTAATTACACATTTCTGAATAAGGTAAATTTGCTAACAATTAGTTCTAAAACAAATAAATAATAGTAACTAAAAATAATAATATTCTCTTCATGCCGTAAAACATAAGTATTCACTATTAACGGGGTGTCTTTTTCCTAAACAACAAAATATAAAACTAACCTGAAAAGTACAAAAAAGTTAACATATCATAAACTCGACTCGATCCCAATAAAGTACTATAGTAGTAACTCCAAATACTATCAGGTGGAAGCGCCCGAGGCCTAACATTATTTATTTAATACACTCAAGGCTAACGGTGGCTCTATAATTGTTTCTATCCAATTTCACGTTAAAACACGTTGATACTTAAAAAACATTCTGTTTAGGTATATTTATAAATATATTTAAAATCTATAAAAGAGATTATAGATACATGAGGCCAGTCGTGGTACAAGTCTAGTTAATTAAATATTCCTGAAGGAAAACGCTAGTATTTTACAAACATCATCAGAACCTAACAACTGAGAGCATTAAGCCAAGTTATTTAAAACTACTAAAATGAATATTAGTTATCTCTTTAAGTTGAATCCGTATTTTCGGCGCAAGTTTATGTTAATGCGGTTTTCGCGTTCATTAGATAACGGCCGCTTTATTTTAATCTGGTCGTCACGTTACGTTGTAATTAAATGAAAACATTGCATATATAATGTGAGACGAGATATATTTATAGTTGGAAAATATATACGAGATGGTCGTCAATATTTTTAGGGCGTTTTCAGCGTTGTATTACGCTAATCAACACAAAAAGAAAACAACTGTAGTGTATTTTACATCTGTGTATACAGTTATAATAATAAAGCACATTTTTTATCTCGCTTATGTTAGTAGAAAAAGGAATTATATAGTTTAGTCATTAAAAATGCTTAAACGTAATACGTTAGTAGGTACCTATAAAGTAACAGAAGAGAAAATGGGAAATAATTGTTCAATTAATTAATAATATTATTAATTTGACTGAAGAAAACCTAGGAACCTGACGTTAAGACACTAATACGAAAATATCAAATATTTCATTCCCTCTTTCTTTAGAGTCGCACGCTCGTACACTTGCACCACAACTGCCCTCGGGAACCGATAATAATTAATAGTAAAATATAAACACCACCAAACATAGCTCGAATCAACTACCTCCATTTTCATTCAAACACTTAACAACTTTGCCCAACAAAATGCTAAACACAAGTATAATCCAGCATCTCTAATTACAATTTCATAAACGCGATAGAGGCAGCGCGCGAGCGTCACAAGCCAAGCTAAATAAAAACTTGAGAGTTCATCTCGTGAATTTTAATAAGGACACTAGGAGATGTTAATTTAATTATTTAATAATAAAGCGAGGTCTAGCACGGTCTAATTGACTCGCAAGCAGGAGCCATGGAGGAATTCTTTTCACTGTCTTTTCATATTTGTGAAGGTTATACATATAATATGAAAAATGTCTGCGGTAAGGGCTCTCAGATTTAGCCTTTTTTGTTAACATTGACACTTAGACAATAATAGTGGATTCAAATACGTATGGTTTAATATGTTTATGTAAGTTTGTATACAAAAAATTATGTATTTATGCAGCAGTCTCCTTCTTACAGTACTTAATGAGGTCGCGGAGGGGATGCGTGAGTCCACCGCGAATGCAGACACGCTTTGTCGCCGTAGGCCAGGGAGTCGGAGGTGGTCATACCTCCAGCTCCTCTTACCCTAGAGGAGTTACTGCAAGAGTGTCATGGCGATCCCACAGCACCACAACATCAATAACATTGATCTGTGTAAAAACATTTTCCAGCAATAAAAAAAAAATATTAACATAAAAATTATTTTATAATAGAAAAATGTTAACTGAAGAGCAGTAAGATTATAAATACATTTACTCGTAGGCTTGAAGCGTTGATTACGCAATCAAGTTAAAGTAATTTTAATCAACTTTAATCAACGCTAGTCGAAAGCAAATTGTTACAGGAACCTAAGAGTTTGGAGTGTTTTGTGAAGAGTATACTTGTGACTAGAATATAAGATGAATGTCATAATTATTTGTAATTTAATTTCACGTTGTATACCATACACAACAAGGTAGGCAGAGGGAATTTGGGAACCTAGTGTTAGGAAACGTAAGGGAGTGTCCATTACCATACACGTTTTCACGCCACCACCGCCAAATTATGTAGGCGCGGTGTGTGGAATTGTGGAACTCCGCTACCATAGCGTAGCGCACAATGATGATTTCAATTAAATATGTGATTAAATATTGTTAGAAAACGCCTATATTCAGATTTACAAAATGCATAAAACTAAAAATATTACTTACAACCCTTCAACTCGCGATGTTAATGCCAAGATGTCACTTTGTTTTGAAAACACGCTTTTTGGCAAATGAAACTACACACATTCTTACGTAAAGTTTCACTTGCATGAAAAATAAAATAATATGATTTAAATATAAATACCGACGTAAGACCGTTTCCTTGTAAATTTTGGAGAATTTAACAGACAGAATGCGTCTTGTTAATATCGAGAGATTAATGTTGGGAACTGATGAGGTTCTTCACACTTACAAAAAAAAATGTAAGAAACAAGAACTACAAAAAATATAAAAAGGGTACAAATAACGGTGACAATAATGGTGACATCACACGCAATACCTCTAGTGGGGAACAGAAGGGGCATAACACTAGGTTCACCCTGCCTACAAACAAATAATTAAAAAATACATAATAAATCGAAAAACTCATATTACGAGATACTTACTACAAACAATTAATTATTTTCCTTCACGTATAATCGCCTTTATGCCCTCTAAATGGAATCGAACCTATATAACCTATGCACATCTTACCACAGAAGGAACAACACTTAATTTAGAGTTCACCCACGAGTACTGCTTTAATAAGAGCGACAGTATTAACAGACAAACAGAATATCTCGAAATGCATACGCATTACGCCTCGGGCCGTCGCGCGTCTTGTAGTCGTTCGTATATTTGACTATATTAACCGCTTCTCCACTATAGTACATAGTGTCAGTATTTCTATATACTGTGCCTATCCTTAAAATTTATTTATTTATTTATAAAATTATATATATATATATATATATATATATATATATATTCGCACATTACCCAGAAATGATAAGCTAAGCGGTACGCCTTTACATCTTAAAGGTCAGCCTTAGCCTCGCGTGTATTGTGCGGGTAATTTGTATGAGAACAATGAGATGAGGTTTCGATTCGAGCCTCAAAGGTTTAAAATGTTGAAGACCGGTAATGTATGTACCGGTATATATGCATATTATGTATGGTACAAGAAAAAAATATATTCACTCATGGCCTATGGCTTCACGATTTTTCACGCGAAGCAGAGGGAACCTAGAGTGTTAAGACACTTCGTTTCTTATGCACCGTAATCTTAATTTTCAAGAATGTTCCTGTTGGAGGAACGTCGGGTTTTGTCTTGCTACCAGAGCGAAGAAATGAAAATAAATCACTCACGAGTGGAAATTGAACCCAAAACCATCGTGAGATGCTCCGAAAGGTAATATTAGCATTTAACTTACATTAAAGTGGTAGAATGTATTCCTACCATAATATTTTCATTGATTTAGTATTTGTCATCTTTATAAAACCAAAACAGATAAAATCGCTTTCCTCTTATTACATAAGCCAAATCTTCTACTACATAAGCTTTGCGATAAAATCAAATCGCTATCGCTAATCGTCCATTGTGTGATAGCGATCTGTTTGTGACATTCCCGTGTGATACATCAGAAACGTCATCTTGCATAATTAATGATATTGCAATAAGATTGGAAAATGTTGGTAGATGTAGGTATGTTACTTTGACAGGGAAAAAATTGGTACGATTGACTCCTTTTAGTAGAAGTTCCCATTTTTACCTTCACCGAAAAAGAAAAGTTCTATATTCGGCAACAATTTTTTTGTGTTAGGTATACACCCATCCTCGTTTAATATATTCATTTCTTCGCGTGGCACAGCGTTGATTATCGCCACTGAACACACAATACCTCAAGAATTCGGCAGAAAATAGAGAACGGAAGAATCCTAATGGAGAACGAAGTATTTTAACACTATTTTCCCAAATTCCCTCTGGCTACCTTGCCATGCACGGAATATAGCGTGACATATTTTCAAAAAGTAATATTAACATCAGCTCGATTGTAAGAACACCACAGCATCTTTAATAAATATCCAAACACTCGGTGGTTGCTTTTACACAAATGCTCTGTAATGCATCCGACCGAGTGTACGCAGCAGTGTCCTCTTATTTCACCTTTCATCTCATGGACCATTAAATACTTGAACGCGCGTCTCTAAATTTTAGTGAGACATTGTATGAGATAAAAGGGGTGATATATGTTATATATTGTTAAATAAGACTCTTTTAGTATGGTAAAGGGAATAATCTTAATGTTATGTTAAGCATGTTTGAAAGATTTTAGCGTATTCGCTGAAGTGTCGCTTTGAATTGATGTTTTTTTTTAATCACGCTATATCTCGTGTGGGTATGAAAATAATTCAGTCCCCTGAGTGTGTGATCGAACCCACTACATTATAATTATAATGCCGTTATTGACGTTTTGAATAATAGGAGCATCAACATTTTTACATTGTTTCACTTTTTAATTGTTTTAAAAGCTGTAATTTAACAGACTTTTTTGTCATTAATTCGTAAAGTGATTTGTATGGATGTATAATTGTATGCCTTTCGATGCCCACTGGCTGATATAGGCTTCCCTCAAGGATCTCCACGCGGACCTATCCTGCACTGCCTTCAGGCAGTGACTTCCTACGACCTTGACCACATCGCCGCGCCGGCCCAAATCTTTACACACAGATATTTTTTTTTGTTTTTTTAAGCAATATAATAAATACTCACTAGACTCTCTGTTTTCATTTAAAAAAAAAACACCAATTCACAAGTACTTAGCACAAAATGAACCCGTGCAATAAAACTTGCAAAGTTTGTTTACGACCGCGCACAGACGTATTAATCAATTTGTGTCATAAACGAAACGTGCGTCATGAAATATCGCGCGAACAAAAAAGATGTAGTATAGGGCCGCGGAGGCAAATTGTGGATTTATTGGTTGTAAAGCCTATTCTACACTTACTGTGTACTGTTCTTATATAAATAAATTAAATTAAATTAAATCAGCTTCACGATGTATTCCGCAAACAGTAGGGTAGGCAGAGGGATCCTAGTGTTAAGACACTCTATGTATAAGAGATAAATAAGTAAAGTGTAATATAAATATTGTAGAACAACGTAACAAAATATCGTAACGTAATAATAACGTACAATGTTACAAAAATTCGGCCACCAAAATACAAAGATTAGAAACGGAGGTGCCCTCTGCTCATGACGGATACAGCGTGAAGATAAAAAAAAATATAGCTCATATAGTAACGTACTACCACTGGACAGGAAGCATTACAGCTTGCAAATCGCTTGTCAGTCAACACAAAAACAATCCACCGGCCCGTTAATTTCCAACCAACTTATTGCGGTGACTGATTGAATTATGCTCATATTATAGTTAATAAGCTTTTATATATTGTGAATTACGCAGAGATTATGTAGTGCTAACTCTCTGTTTTCTATTTCTGTACATGTTCGATATACAGCGTCATAAGTGATGGAATCTAACGTTACGCATTGTTTTAATAGAGGGGCGATCTTATAAAATTGTAATATAATATCGTTATTTCTACGGCTGAATTTGAATCCACAACCATCAAGTCGATAGATAGAGTTTATAACTGAGTGAGGACAGTGAGGTCAATCCATGCACCTAAATCAGTAAGTCCCTTCACTTAAAAGGGTCTCTTGAGGTCTTCGTGGCTCAGGGGCAGAAGCGTGTGATTTTAAACTCGATGGTTGTGGGTTCAATTACAGTACATAGAAGAGTAACAAATTTCGCTCTCAATTTTCCGTAAAATCTCAATTTCGTGTTGTGTGGAACTTAACGCCATAATTATTCTAAAAGTTGATAAATTATAAAACACAATCTTAATACAAAAAAATTCCATAATCAAATTTAACTATAAAGTACTTTAATCTTTGCTCTATAATGACGGCGGCAGCAATCCGATTTGAATAACGACTAACATTAATATGAATCTGTTCTATCTTTCATCGAAGCTAGTCGTAACGCAGCGACAGGTGGTTCTCGGTTCGATTTCCACTCGAGGAAATAAAATATTTAGTTAAATTTATATTTTCATTTCTTGCAAGGTAAAACCCGGCGTTGAGTTCCGCACAACGCTCCACGCAATGTTCCCAAAATTTGGCTAATAAGGGGAAACGGAGTGTCTTAACACTAGGTTCCCTCTGCCCAAGCGTGAAGCTGATTTACTTATTTATTCTATCTCTCATTGAATACTCCGGGTGCTGTGTGAATTAGTTCGCTTTTTGCTGATTAGTTTCTGATGCCGCTGGACTTACTAACGATAGTGCTATACGTTTATTGGAGTATATACCTAATATGGAAGTCAAAGCTGTGGCTGTTCTTTGAAGTAGAGAACTTTAATTGTATTTTCTATAAGTATGTACTTTAATTCTTTATTTTACTAAGAAAAGGTGGTAGAGTAACTTTACTTTTATCTCCAGTTTTTGTACATATTAAACTGTGCACCAAACTAGAAAGAAAAAACAGAAAAAAATCATCCCTTAAGTAAATCGCCACGTTGTCTCATCACATCCACCAATTATTTTGACATAATCTAAAAAGTTCAAAAGAATATTACTTTTCAATATAAGTTATTCGAACGCTCACGCGTCATAAAGTTGACTCGCGAAACACGCCGGATTTCCTCCGTTCAGTCCGCGCATAATAAAACTTGGAAAGTATGAAAGTTGTCGATAAATCACAAAAAGGCTGATATTATTTTTCCGAAAGTAGCGAATAATTTTTATGTTCCTTTACATTACGTTTACTGGCTAGTGATGGTTTCTATCTTTTTTTAAATATTTTTTTTCTTTACAAGAAATTTTCTATTTGAAAATATTTTATATTCTTTATAAGGTACTACTTATATCCCAATTTTTTTACATGTAGCAAAATCCTTCATAGTTTTCCATTTTCCAACCAATGAAAAATAAATTATGACAAAGTATAAGTTGCCTGAATTTTTATTTAGATTTCTAAAACTTGTCTTAAAGAAAACCTCGAGTTTGTCGTGGCATGTTGACTCGCGGAACTAAACACCACACTTCACCAAAGTCGATATTAAATCACATCTCTCATACTGTCACCGTAACCAATATCGAGCGAAAAGAAAAACAGCAGTCTTTTGAGACACTATTAGGTAAGTTTCTTCCAAAGTAGAATTATACGAAGTTTCGAACCACGCGCGATCATTTAATTGCAAATTTCTTGTTGTTACTAAGTTAAATGGAAGGCTTTAAAGGACGTTCGAAGAATAACTTTTCAATTCATACTAGCAAGGCTAATTTGTTTTATGGGTCATAATCAGAAAAGTGGACATTTTCGAATTCGTAACGTAACTGATAAGTAACAACACTGATAATGTTTGTTACGAAACTGATGACATAAGGCATTATACACAACAAAATAACGATATTATATGAATAAAACTATTGTTTTTTTTATTTAATGAGACACAGATCAAAATTTTAAAGGTTCAATCGTTGAATTAACAGATTATAAATGTAAGAAGAAAACATAACAAAGTGAGAATATTAACAATATAATAATGCTAGTTCGTAACGTAATAAAGTTATATTTCTAGTTAGAGATCACAAAGTTAATGATAAAATTAAATTCACTTTAAAATATATCAAAATTTGAGTCGTTATCATTGGAATTAAGTTTAATTCTTTGTAAGTGTTTATTCCGCATATCTTCATATTTAATAGGATTGGTCTTTTTAAGACGTTCTCTATATCTAAAAAAAAAAAGCATTTGTTTCAGCATTTGACATAGGAGCTTACGCTTACTGAAAATACAAAAATATATATCAAAAAATAATAATCACAAAATCACAACTAATTTCAGAAAGAATAAAAATAAATTTTAACTAAATCGGTTCAGCTGTTTCTGAGATTAGCGTGCACAAACACATAGACAAACAAGCAAACAAGCAAAAAAACTTAAAAATCATTATTTTTGGTTACTTTACGTTATGAAAAGTCACAAATAGTTTTTTTCATAGGCCAGCAATTTTTTTTTCTTATATACATATCTTCCATATACAAGCACCGGTTCGATAAAATTTTATTATAAACATATATAAGAAAACATTGGTACCGCAATTGTGAACTAGGCTTCATATTTTCTCAGTTTCGTTACGTAACGAAATATAACGAAATTGAGAATGAAATCTGAGAAATTCTAACCTTTTTAAATATTTGCTCATAAGCCACGTGTTGCATGTGCAAGCACTGACGTTCTTTTTTGAGATTTTGTAAAAAGAAGCAAATAACATAAACAAGAAAACCAAATTATAGAATACTTACCAAAATAAAAGCCGTTTATAACCCTGAGATGTAATTTTACGCATTCCCTTTAAAACATTTGAACCCCTCAACTGCAGCGAGAACACTACTGGTTGTAGCTACGACAGCATTGACTTTTAAAATAATGATGCCACAATAAAAACTAATATTAAATACCATCCAAAATAATTGCGTTCATATTTTAATTGTACGTTACTAGCCCTGAGTAACAAAAATACAATATTTTGGGACAAATTTAGTTAATTAATATATATTATTTATTAAATAATGTATCAATAAAAGTAGTTCTATTTAATATTATGCATAAAGTAAAGTAATATAAACATATCTGAAATCAAATAAAACCATAAATATTCGTAACAAACCAATTTTTAAAAAGTAAAGAAGTGAATGGGACACGAAAAATTGTATGGAAGCATTTTGAAAAGTTTTTTGCAACTAACAAAAAATACTATTAAAAGCCTTAATACATTTAAAATATTACAAAAATCTTTAAGATAATAAGTAAATTTATCTTAAATGGCAAAATATTTAAATTATCTTTAAAATTGTATTTTTAAAACGCATTCAAAGTAGCGGGACAAGAAAAGACACAAAATGTGCACTTTTTCTGATTATGACCCTTATGAGACGTGTTTGGATTTCCAAAAATCTTTGGAAAAACAGTCTTCTTTCATTTTACCGTAAATGAGTAAAGTGTATTTAGATTTCGCAGTTAGTTTACCTAGTTTTGGAGTACCATCAAACTGAATTATTTTTTTTGCAACTAAGATTGGAACTATCTGGTTTTCGGACACAAAATATGCTTTTGTATTAAATATTTTTAGCTTAACACTGAACTTTGAATTGCTGAACTCTCGAGGCACTGGGGTTGAGTTCATTGGCAGAACGAGAAAATGAAAATATTAAATATTTTCCACAGTGGGAATCAACGCAACAAGTCGCGTTTACATTTGCAATCCTATGCCCTTATCCCACGGCGGCCTCTATTTAAAACTTCCTATATTATAATCATACTATGCTTTATATAATACTTATTGAAAATCATTGTAATGTTTTAATGGTGCCTAGTCACTCTATTTTCCATATATACGATATACATTATTCTAATTGGTACATTGATATTATTAAGCAGATTATAAAGATAGAATTATATATCCAAAAGCACATGTTTAATTGTATAGGCACAAAATAACTAACTATACTATAATAGAACCCAATAACCATTCAATTTCACCATAAAGCTAGTTCAAACGTAAAAATAATTAAACAATATACTTTAAATTCCTAAAAATATTTATAAAAATGAAAAACTTTAAACGGAAACTGGAGTCGGACTCACCTACTGAAGGCTTCGTACCAATTTCAGAATTGAAGGACAACCGGAAGTGTAAATTATAAAAGTTGGCAAACTTAAATTTGCAAACGTATGCACCTATTTTGTATGAAATCTTAATGCTTAATTTTTTAATAGTTTTCTGACTTATTGCGTGACTATGATCAACGCGGCGACTTTCATACAAATACCATCAATAACGATGCATAAAGTATGCTCTTTTAATTGCGTTGACTTAGAAGCTTATTGTTTCCTGCCCTTTAAGGGAACGTAAATCTAGATATTTGATATTAGTCTTACTTTAATACCTCCCGCTCTATCCGAAAATAAATGGTCATGACAAACGGACGGATTGACCACAAAGTGATCCTACAGGGGATCCGTTTTTTACATTTGAGATAAGGAACCCTAAAAATGCTTTGTAGTACACATAAAGTGAAAATAATGTTAGCAGGCAGCCACGCGTTGCTATTTGAAAATATTTTCAATTTACATACACCGCACTTTCATTATAGGGAGAGGTTTTTGAAGTTGACGGCTTACCTACTGCATTCTACACCGATATGGGTGAATCATGAAGCAAAATATGTAACGTAGTTTAGTCGTCAAATGTATAGAAAAATATATAAAAACGTAAATTGGCACTACAATCTCATCAATAGCAGGAAAGCAACGAAGTGCTAGAACACTTTATTTGCTCGCTGTGTCTAACAAACCGAAAAAATATTAACGATTTATTCCTCCGAATATGAATCGAACCCACAATTCTCTCGTTTACAGTTAAAATATAAATAAGTATTTCAGAAACAAAAAAAATCTAACCATTCAACACACCAAGTCTCGAATCCGAAAGAATTTAGAGCACAATAAATTGACACTGTCTTTACCTATAGTGTACAGACAAAGAAACAAATGTATTTATAGCTCACTTAAATGTTTTACATTTAAAAGAAATAGCGCGATGAAAGTCGTAACTAAACACAGCAATCCAACACATATCAACTGTACTACAAAAGACTTTCATAATTTATAAAATAGTTTCACCAGATTCCATTTATTGTTTACTCATTACATTCAAAACTACGAACATATTGCCAGACGTACGACTCTTGCAAGCACAGCAGCTCGTAAACATCTAATCTACATTTTATGCTGTTAGTTAACTAACAACGATATATACGGGTTCCTGTGTACCTCTCTAGTGCTAATATATTAGCTATACTAGTATTGGAATCTATCTTTACTTGGGCACGAGTATGATAACATGTTACCAAAATTAACGTAGTATTCAGACATTTCCTTCTCCTCGTTTCACTAACCTAACTTTTTGTCTCGTTAGAAAGCGAAAATACAAATAATTTTTATTTCAATATAACCTTATACCACTTAGTCACATTTTTTACAGAGTCATGATGATATTCTATTCTTTTTTTTCCCTATATCTTAGCGGGCTAACCAGAACGCCAAACGTTTTAATGTCTGCATAATTCTTTCGCCTCGTCCAATGTCATCTATTTCTACATACGAGTACGTAACCACCGGGGGTCCTCGTGATTTCACGTGACCTTCCTCCAGTATCATCTATACTGAGTTCTTGAAGGTCAAGCAAGGTACCCCTGCCTCTTTTACTATATATATACAATATACGAACAGACATGTACAAACAATTTTATTTATGATATCGTGACACGTTCGTATTACCTGGCGGTATTGAGAACGTATTGGTTATACTTGTATAAGTATAGATATTGCATACGTATACACTTTATGGGGCAAAGGTGCCGTCACGTGAGGCAGTACTAGCCTGACGTATGTAATATGCGATGCTAAGTTTGCTATTATATGAATATAGCTTTGTAAAACTTAAACTAATATATTCTTAAATAAATACATAGTTAAGACAGTCTGTTTCCCCATTTTCCGCAGAATTCTGGAGGCATTGTGACACCAGAGCGAAGAAATGGAAATATAAATTTAAATAAATATATAATTTCCTCGATTGGGCCCCTACGCCACAACTGGCCTCTGTGTCAGCTGACTATCCTTTTATATACGGTACACATTTGTTAAATACTACAAAAAAACTAACATTTGCATATTGAATCAAAATAAAGAATATAAAGGCACCATAAATATTATTATAGTATAAAAGGAAACATTTTCATTATGATCAGTTTTTTCTGCATCTCTTACATAAATATAATAATATTTCATTAATGTAATGTGGGAATAGATTATGTTACGAGGTCTTTGAAGCGTAGCTATGCGGATAGATTCAAATTTCAAATGAAAATTATTTAATACTGTAGAAACGAATCTTATACACTTCTATACTAATATTATCAATAAATAATTATATAATTAATTCGCTGAACACGCTAATCTCCGGAACTATTGTGCTCAAATATTGAAAAAAATATATAAATATATAAAATTTTTATTTAAATTTTAAACAACATAAAGCGCGGCGTTGAGTTCCGCCACTCAAAACGCAATGCCTCCAAAATTCGGTGGAAAATGGAAAACGGTAATGTCTTAACACAAGGTCACCAGGTTTGATTAACATGCTCTGTGCGGGATATCCTCGTAAGGCTAAACAAATAAGAAAATTGAATCTTCCAATTAATTTAATTTGAATGAAAAACCTAGTCCAAAACTATTTTAATGTACTCAGGTCATTCATATCGTGTTCGAGTTTCCCGAACATCGTATACAAGTTTTATTGGAAACGACAAAGTTGCCAAACCCACTTCGGCCGCGGACCTCCTAACATACAAATGTCAGCTTCCATTTTAAAATTAGCTCTCCAAGTAAATGAGGGAAGCTGAAAGTTTACTTTTAGTTTTAGTTAAGGTTTAATCTTGAAGTAAAAAATAGTTTGTTTTTTGAGAATTTTGGTCCTTTTTTAAAGGCTGTAATTAGGTCGACTATTAACTACTCAATTTTGTATCTATCTTAGTAAAACTTAAAAAATACTTTTGAGTATTTACTTAAAATTAATAATTTGAACAAATCTACTTCCTCACAAACAAATACACTATTTATAATACAAATTATATGCATATCTCTATGCACAAAGGTAATACATTCACGTCGATCTTGTCCACACATTGTCATGTCAATCAGCCATGCTCGAATAGACATAATTAGTTGGTCTACTGATTGATCCTCGATGTTCGAATATCGATATAATTTATAATCTTGAAGTTCTCTTTTCTTGCCAAATATTATAATTGTATATTATATTATGAAACGCTGAAAAACTACGTGTTAACACAACAAAGCTTTTCATTGCGTTTTTTTTGCTCCCCAATTTAAAATCGGCAAATTTGGTATTAATTTCAGCTCTACGTGATTTTAAGAAAATCGAAAAGGTATCTGTTTTTTTTGGAGGTACAGAAAACAGAACTCAAATAAATTAGGTATAGAAAAAAATATTTGTTTGATTTTATACGCATATAGCCGATGATTAGACTTGAAAAAATTAATATCAATATCACAATTTTACCAGAATAAGATATTTTCTCACTGTATTCAAACCCACACCCACTGAAATTTCAACAGCACCACAAAAACGTCAATCACTGTAATAAAATACAGTTTTACTTAAAGTAAAATGAAATCGAAATAAACGTGCCAAATTAATGCTAGGTTTGAAGCCTCTATAATTTCACTTGCGGAACAAAGTTACGAAATTTCAGAGACCGGAGCCCTAGAGGTAAATTAATTTTATATAAATTTTAACGTCAGTTAATCGAAATTTAAGAGTGGCGTAATGTAGCGATCATACCAAATATACCTGTACATCGAGAGAGGCTCATTAATTTTGTATAAGAAAATCTGATATAATTTTTCTTAATTATTTTTATTCCTATAAGGTTTCTTGTAATTTGGTAACTTTTCATATTTCCCGTATTGAGGTCAAGGAGGTAGGTGAACTATAAACTGTTTTTTATATATACCTACAGACCTTACGAAATACCTACAGTTTCACGCTCTATCCCATATATAGCAAGCTAGGCAGATGGAACCTAGTGAGAAGGCACCCAGCTCCCCACTTTCCCCGAATTTTCGAGGCATTGCGTGGCAGAATTCAAAACCGCGCTTTACCTAAATTATTATCTTTTAATATTTTTTTAAAATAATTAAATAAATTCTTCCAAGTGGGAACCCACAACCGTAGCGATTACAATCACACGCTTGTACATCCATATACGATTATATACATGCACAAATAAATTTCTGTTACGAGTACATACAAAATAAATGTCATATAAATGATTTTTCTATGGCGATGTTAAATAAAGAATGTGAAATAAAAAGAAACGCTGTCGTAAGTGCTATAATAATAATAAAAAAGCATTTACATCGTTGTCCTTTAAATATATTTTTTTCCATCGTTACAGTGAGCGGGTAGCGGCGAGACCACTTAGATATTAATATAAAACCTATGACCCCGTGAATATCCATGGCTTATGATTTTAATTGCTTATCTTAATTGACCTTTCCAGTAATAATATTATTAGTTTAAAAATGTCAGAGTGACGCAGGAGCACAAAGTGTGACTGTAAACACGACGGGTTGTGGTTTCGATTCCCACTCGAACCCACAACTGTGCAAAGTTGAGTTGAGTTCCGCCACTCAACACGCAATGCTTCCAGAATTAAGCGGAAACTGGGAAACAGAGTGTTTAACACTAAATTGCCTCTGCCTACCCTGCTAACAAAAAAATGTTAAAAAAAATTTAAAACACGTTAAGGGTTTCATCATGAACCTCCAGTTTTATTCGCCATTGGGAAGAAATGAAAATAATAATAAATAGTAATTAATTAATTTTCCCGAGTGAGAATCGCACTCACAATCATCGTGTTACAGTACACACTTATACACGAAAGCCTAGATTATTACAAATAGGTCAAATTCAGTTTCTTACATTTTATTACTTAGTTACAAAAAGAAGAAAGATTGAAACGTGTTGAAAAGGAATCTCACTTTTGATTAAAAGCCTTCATCTTTTAGTTAGAACAGTTCTTAGAAGTAATTAAATCACAGATAATCTATATTATGCTAATAAACTACATCATTTTAATTAAATAAAATGTAACATAATATTTAAAAAATCATGAAAAGAAAAGTAAATACCGCTACCTCAATAAAGCTTGTCGTAAAATTGTAAATTTCAATATTTTTTTTAAAAGCTCGCTTTAAAAAAGTTCCCACGTACCACGTACCATTACAGTCTGTTCAGTTTTAAATTTAAAATTAACTTCGGTTTAAAAACTGGGTGACATGGAGTGCTTATACCTGATTTTCACATATTTTTTTTATATTTGCATGATATTAATATAGAACAAGTATTTTTTTAGTTTTGCAATGTGTATAGCAGTGCAGTACCTATTTTTTGTTAAATTTTCGATATATTTCGGATTGGGAATCGAACCCACAATTTTTGTATTTATAGTCAGTCAGACGTCACTATGACACGACGGAAATAAGAAAAATAAGGCTATAAACAACTGTTGCTAGTACCGACAGTACGGTAGCAAAACTTTAGAATGTCGAACTTAGCTTAGTTACTTACTTAGAACTTTTGTAAGAAGATTTTATCTCTATGAATCCTCGGAAATATTTTTTTATAGGGCAAGTGAAGTCAGTTTAACTGATCGAATCCCCAACAATGAGATATATACAGAAAAGCAGGCACAAGCGATAATATTACTGTTACTTATGTAAGAACGAAGCTCGTGGCGGGAAGACGAGTAATGACGGAAGAATGGATGGAATGATGGAAGACTAAGTAGTATGAAAGAGTTAACGAAGAAACACCAGTTGACTTTCATGGCCCTTATACATGCCACCCTGGATATAACATATAGATGAGGGCTCTCTGGGCGCTTCATGTATTTTTTAATGAAGAGCATATGTAAATCTCTTTTTTTAAGGAACTTCTATGATGAAAGACTTAACACTAGGTTCCCTCTGCTTACCTTGCTGAAGACTGAAGCTGAAGTACAACTACAGTCAAGTAGACATTTCCCGATAATGCATCATCAATGAGATAGCGTTTTCGTATAATTAATTCGGGCGCTAAACAAATTCTGTCCGCCTTCAATTTAACTTTTTAATTACATTATGGAAGTGGGTGGATTATCTTTTCGATATAATAAAGACTGACTGACTTGATCGTGAGGCTCATAAAACTAAGTATTGTACCTATTATATTTCTTCTATAATTTTATATTATACTAGCGGCCCTCTCGCGGTTTCACCCACGTCAACTACGTTATTATTAATTTCTGTCTCCATGACTACGTCCTACTGACGTCTATGCAAAATTTGAGACTCCTAGCATTTGTAGTAACGAAGTTTCATACAAACTTTCGACCCCAAAAACAACCCCTTAGAAGTCGAATATTGCAAATTCCCGTCTTAGCGAGCACCTACGTCCTATAAGTAACTCCTATGCAAAATTTGAGATTCCTAGCACTTGTAGTTTCTGAGATTTCGTGATGAGTGACCTTTCGATTTTATATATATAGATAAATGAAATTAATTATCTGAAATATTGAATTGAAGGCGTTTAGCTTCGTCACTCAACATACAATGTTTCTGGAATTCGGTGGAAAGTGAAACACTAAAGTGTTTTAACACTAGTGTCCCAGGTTCCGTCTGCCTATTATATCACATACACTCAAAATAATTCTAAAAGTGCATACATTTAAACTTACTATATAAATAATCTTTAAAAAAATGTTTTATCATATTCAAGAAATGATAAAGCATCAATATAAAAAAAGCCTATAATTTCCAAAACCCAACATTACGGACCGTCCAAATGACTTTG
This sequence comes from Heliconius melpomene rosina, assembly GCF_056956725.1. Lineage (NCBI taxonomy): Eukaryota > Metazoa > Arthropoda > Insecta > Lepidoptera > Nymphalidae > Heliconius > Heliconius melpomene. The sequence goes on along the minus strand of NC_140407.1, from coordinate 15,024,994 downwards.
GACATAATTTGACACTCGCGGTCGTAAATTACAATGTCTTTAAGAAGATCTCTCTCTATAGGGAAGTTATGGGAACGTATTATTATATGAAATTTATTACATAAAATCTTCTGTGAAATCTTAAGTTATGTAAAATGACCACTTTGTTGTAAACATACGTGTGGTGTCGCAATTATTAACGATTTATGGTCACACATTGTTAAGCGTATGGTTAATTGACCATAAAGTTTTACAATATAATATTTAATGTGGTATTATTGGGGCCAGTCGTGGCGCGGTAAGCATGTGACTGTAAACGCGACAGGTTGCTGGTTTGATTCCCGCTTTAGGACATGAAATATTTAATATTTTAATTATTGAGGTCATACTGGTGTAATAGGACACGTAGATTGTTGTGTCAACACGCGGTATTGAGTTCCGTCAATCGAAACTAAATGAGGGATAAAGCGTGAAGCTATAAAAGAAACACTGGTTGCGTTACAAATATTGAGGATTTTTTTCTTCATATAAAATCGAATCTACTACCATTAACATAATTTTGGCATACCTACTATATGGTACTACAGTACGTATTTAAATTTACTTTGATCTTTATAATGCCATGATGATCTTTAAAGATTTCTTATACGTTTTCCTTTTTATGTCCTTTTAAAAGAGCACGTATTTATACGAAGAGTATTCAGTGACATATTCGCATTCTCCCTTCTTTGATAGACTTTATATAATAAATTACTTTGTACAATATATTTATATTTTATTACTTACAGTAGAGTGAAAATAACAAAAAAAATGTGTATACTTTTAATTTACTTTACATATCTACCACAATGTTTCTAAGACACAAAAATTGAGGATGAAAAAAACATGTATTCACATGAGATTTGATTTCTTATATTTTATACTTTTAGTCATCTTTATATTTACACTTCAAATTCGTCGTTTCAAACCACAACTTCATACTTGTAAGTCTTAAAATATTATTTTTTAATTATGTTACTTGACTATATTTCAAAATAATGTGAATTTGCAGATTAACATGGCTAATTTCATATTTAAAAGTATGAATAAGTATTTTAAATCCTATTCAAGGTTATCAAATAGGTACAGTCATTGATGATAAATATATAGAATCTATCAATATGTAGGCCGCAAAGCCTCTTCACCCTTATCCTCATTAAACTCGTAAACTCCTTAGCCCTTATAAAACTTGTCGAAGATAATACGGGCAGGAAAAAACACGACATTTTCTAAGGTTCAGTACTTTTCTTAACAAAATTGTTTGAAATATACTTATTAGGGATATGTGTTACATCTATCTATTGTAAGACAATTGTCAGTGTGAGGGTATTTTACAGAAAATAAAATAATAATACCCACATAATTATTTATAAAAGAGGAAGGGAACGGCTATAAAAAGTGACGTTTTGAAGGATTGAGTCAGTACGTCGTTATTCTGCCTGTCGTAAGGTGTAAAATTGTGACAGTGTTCAAGTATTTAAAATCAGTGTCATTGTTGGAACTATGCGTTTTAAAACGTGTATAAGTGTAAAGTGTTATATAGAAACAGTGTTAGAAGTGTGTATATGTAAAAGAGGAACAGTAAATTATGGTTATTTAAGTATTTTCTTATACTTACCACCTGACATTTTTACAAATGTCAGAAGTGGGATCCAACACCTAAAGATAACTGGTGTTGTTACTACGCCCAAAGCAGACCAACCGGCGCACGACGACCAACACGGTACGTCTGCGACGGAACAGAAGGTACAGTCGAAATCGCAGAAGACGTGAACGTGAGGAACAGGGACGTCTCAGCAGGCGTAGGTGCGTGGTAGCAGGCGTGCCCGTAGTAGTGTTCAACAAAGCAACAGCGACCATGTTTATAAGCCGAAGCGTGAACAGTATGTTTGCCGCTAGCGTGACAACCGTGCAGATGACTCTTCTAAAGAAGACAATGAAAATCGTCTTCCTTGAAGTAAGCATCGTTATGAAGGTACGAGCATTTTATTAATAGTAACAGTAATATTAATCAAGTAGAAGTGCAGAAGCCGCACAATATGGTAACAAAATTCTAATAAGATATTAAGATTCAAAGTCAAAGTAGTCGCTATAATTAAAGTCTCCTTTATAACAAATCTAACAGTGTGCTAAATGTCATCTTTTAGTTTACTTGGTTAAAGTCTGTAGAAAAGTGAATCGCGTAAATGAAGTGAAAATAAAAAAAAAAAATATACAATTAATAGTGACGTGGTCTCAGTAAACGGCATTGTTTTAAATTCTTTCATTAAACTAGGAAGAACTTTAAGTGAAATAAAAGGTCAGTAGTATATTAAGTAAAATAAGGATAAAACGGAGCCTTCGATAGGTTTTGATAACTCGACAGTTACACCCGTAGATAGTTATGATATTTAAATTATTATTAATAGCATTTTTGCAATAACGGAAGTGCTTAGTGTCTAATGAATATTTACTTAGGTTATGCTGTTACAGAACAAACATTTATAATGTTTATGACTTACGATACTTTTAAAATAATAGCTAAATAAAATTATAATACCCGCAGTATTATCATTTAGTAGAATTGAACAAAAAACGTCTTATTAAGTCAAAGCATCAAACAACGGTTTATCAATGGTTAGTATATAGCAATGGTAGATGTAATAAACTTATAGACGTGTAAAGAATATTTTGTTTTATAAGAATTAAATGAATTTAACGATAAAAATGGCAAACTTATTCTAAAATAATTTGTTGAAGACAAAAAGAAATAAGCTTTCAAAATATAGTTTAAAGATAGTTATAGATAGATAGTTTCAAAAATTATAAAAGTAATAATAGTAATTTAAATAAGCAGACCAAAACTTAAAGTAACTAAGAAATAGAAAAGGAAAAAAAATGATAAGCGTTAATATAGATGTTTCATTAAAGGAATACATATTGAAATTGTTTTGCTTGTAATTCAAGAGAATTAGGCGGTGATCTAGCAAATTAAATTAATTGATATTAGTGCAGTAGTTTCTGCGTTACAGTGCTTTAGATTTTATTCACTCGTCTAAAGGTTAAAATGGTGACATATTGTATTCATTGCGGGCAACTTTTGAAAAACGTGATGTTAATTAAAAAACTCGAGGGAGTTACTCGCTGGTAGCGCCAGATTCCATAATGTAATTGGCACATTGAATAGTATGGCTAGTAAAATGAGCCACGCGGATGTTTTAAGTCTTAATTCACTTTTAAATGATGAACAGAACACTGATGTAGTCATTTATGTTTCAAGTAAATTCAACAAAGTGCAAAAAATACGTACGGTTATGTTTATATTGTGTTTATTACAAAACTGATGCAAAACCTAAAAGATTAGTAATAAAAATAGTTAATTGTTGTGAATCATTGATATATTTTCCTAAACTATGAAATAATACAACCAGTTAAAAGGAACAGATGCTAATTATGTAAATACAATATAAAATGTTATATTTTATATTCACTACTTCAGTTAGACTGACCAGATAGTTGACTTATAAAAGAGACATTTAAAAACACGAATTACGTGTTAAGTCTATTGTTACCGTTATCTCTACTCCACGATCTAATGAGCAGGTGGAGAGGATAATCGTATGTTCCAGTAGTGGTTTGAATATAGGAATAGTAAGGCGAGCAGCGTCATGTTCTGTTGGACTCTCATGGCTAAACAAATTGTTTATTTGTATATTTTCGAGCTTATTGTCAAATGAGCTACTTTTATATTTTAAATTTATACAATATAGAAAGTAAATACATTTGTCACAGTATTATTTACTGAGTATTATGTCAGAATGTCATTAATTATTAGTTATAATTGAATTGAGTATAACAGACTGGTTAGAGGTTTTAGAATAAAAGTTATACAATAGGAAATAGAATACAGTGTTGCTGGTGCTAGTTACAAGTGCTTTTTATATAGTAAATGAATCTACTTAATTTAAAGTGTCATTACTATTATAATAACAAACCCTTTTGATGTATAAAAAAGATAATAAATAGAAATATTCTATTTAGTATTGCTAGTGCTGTTTAATACGTACTTTAATTCAATCGTTAGCAATTGCAGACAATAATTGTGTTGTTAAATAATATTCATAATAAAAGAATCGGTTGAACGCCGACTGAGGTTTAAAAAATGAGTAGCAACTTTGAGAGTCTTATATTAAAGTCATTAAGCGTAGATGTAAAGAATAAAATAGAGAATCAATTCGTAATAAAATTATAAATGAAGTATTTAAAAAAAAGGGGTCAAATATATAATAGCATAAAAGAACCGCCGTGTAAGTACCAAAATGAATTTGTCGTTAGAGTTTTTCGTAATAAAAAGGTTACAAGTTTGTAACAAAAAAACAAATGACATTTAAGATCTTCTTCCAATTACAAAAAGTGTACTGGTGTTTATAAAGCAATAATGACCATAGATAAAGTTAGAGCGTGGGTAGTGTTGACCATCTTTCAGACGATAGTGATTCTCAAGCCAAATCGGGTAGTCATGATGATAACGAATGTCAGTCTCGAATTATTTAATTTAATGAAGTCTTGTATAAGTTGATAAATAGTCTAGATAATATTTTAGTACTATTATGGATAGATAGATAGATAGATATATGCTAGGGAGGTATGTAGGGGCCCGTGGCGTTTGGCGCTCCTTTCTCTCTTGACTGCCCCGCTAGGAATAAAGCGTGGCGTTAAGTGAAGTTAAAAGTATAGTATACAGTGTATACTTATGTCACGTAGATAAAGTATACATGTATATGGATTTATTTACTTCTAAGTGAATTGTTATGTTTAATGTATAGTTTTAGATTTTGCTTTAGAGCAATTGCCCCAGCTCAAGAGTGGCAGATTGCCCCAGTTCAAGATGGGCAGATTGCCCCAGTAAAAGATGGGCAGATTGCCCCAGTAAAAGATGGGCAGATTGCCCCAGTAGATGATGGGCAGATTGCCCCAGTAGATGATGGGCAGATTGCCCCAGTAGACGATGGGCAGATTGCCCCAGTAGACGATAGGCAGATTGCCCCAGTAGAAGATGGGCAGATTGCCCCAGTAGAAGATGGGTAGATTGCACCAGTTTCAGTTGGGCTGATTGCCCTAGTTTCAGTTGGGCTGATTGCCCTAGTTTCAGTTGGGCAGATTGCCCCAGTTTTAGTTGGGCAGATTGCCCCAGTTTTAGCTGGGCAGATTGCCCTAGTTTCAGTTGGGCAGATTGCCCTAGTTTAAGTTCGGCAGATTGCCCTAGTTTAAGTTCGGCAGATTGCCCTAGTTTAAGTTGGGCTGATTGCCCTAGATTTAAGTTGGGCAGATTGCCTTCAGTTTCAGTTGGGCAGATTGCCTTCAGTTTCAGTTGGGCGGATTGCCTTCAGTTTCAGTTGGGCGGATTGTCTTCAGATTCAGTTGGGCGGATTGCCTTCAGATTCAGTTGGGCGGATTGCCTTCAGATTCAGTTGGGCGGAATGCCTTCAGATTCAGTTGGGCGGAATGCCTTCAGTTTCAGTTGGGCGGATTGCCTTCAGTTTCAGTTGGGCGGAATGCCCCAGTTTCAGGTGGGCGGATTGCCTACAGTTTCAGTTGGGCGGATTGCCTTCAGTTTCAGTTGGGCGGATTGCCTTCAGTTTCAGTTGGGCGGATTGCCTCCAGTTTCAGTTGGGTAGATTGCCCTAGTTTCAGTTGGGCAGGATGCTGCCAAATTCGGTTGGGTAGATTGTGCCTAGTTTCGGTTAGGTAAATTGTACCAGTTTCATGTAGACAGATTGTCCCAGTTTCATGTGGACAGGTTGTCCCCAGTTTCGGTTAGGTAGATTGTACCAGGTTCATGTGGACAGATTGTACCAGGTTCATGTGGACAGATTGTCCCAGTTTCATGTGGACAGGTTGTCCCAGTTTCATGTGGGCAGATTGCCCCAGCTTCATGTGGGCAGATTGCCCCAGTTCATGTGGGCAGATTGCCTCAGTTCATGTGGGCAGATTGCCTCGGTTCCAGGTTAACAAATTGCCGCAAAGCTGGATCATCTACCAACTTGGGCCAAGTAGACGCGCAGGTAGCTGCCGCGTGCTACCTTAAGCAGACCATCAATGATGACAGCATCACCTTTGACCCCGTGAGGTGCCTAGCAGACTTCTGCCGCCACGTTTCACGGAGGATTCTAATCTTCGCTGGCTCGCAGCCAGTGGGAGTGGAGGAGCAGCACTGTGAGGAGGGACAGATTGCCGCAAAGCTGATCACCTACCAACTTGGGCCAAGTAGACGCGCAGGTAGCTGCTGCGAGCTACCTCGAGCAGACCATCAACGGTGACAACATCATCTTTGACTCCGTAAGGTGCCTAGCAGGCTTCTGCCGCCACGTTTCACGGAGGATTCTAATCTTCGCTGGCTCGCAGCCAGTGGGAGTCGAGGAGGAGCACTGTGAGGAGGGACATATTGCCGCAGGTTCAGGTTGGCAAATTGCCGCAGGTGAAGGTGAACAGATTTCCGCAGGTTAAGGTTAGTAGATTTTTGCAGGTTTAGGTGAGCAGATTGCCACAGATTAAAATGGGCAGATTGCTGCAGCTTAAAATGGGCTGATTGCCGCAGTTTAAAATGGGCTGATGGCCGCAAGTAAAGGTGGACAGTTTTCCGCAGGTTAAGGTGAGTAGATTTTGCAGGTTTAATTGGGCAGATTGCCACTGATTAAAATGGGCAGATTGCCGCCGCTTAAAATGGCAGATTGCCGCAACTTAAAATGGTCAGATTGCCGCAGTTTAAAATGGGCAGATTGCCGCAGCTTAAAATGGGCAGATTGCCGCAGCTTAAAATGGGCAGATTGCCACAGCTTAAAATGGGCAGATTGCCGCAGCTTAAAATGAGCAGATTGTCACAGCTTAAAACGGGCAGATTGTCGCAGTTTAATATGGGCATATTGCCGCAGGTTAAGGTTAGCAGATTACTCTAGGTTCAGGTGGGCAGATTGACCCAGGTTACGTAGGTAAAAATTGGCCCTAGTTTAACATGGCAGATTGCCTTTAAATATTGTTTGTGAAAGCTGTAAATTATTTTTGTAAGAGACATTGTTACAGTCAATTATGTAAGAGTTATGAACCATAGTTATTCTCTTTTTGTTTTGTTTTTTTGGAAACACGAGGTCGTGTTTCGGTGCAGGACGGCCGAACTGTAAGACAATTGTCAGTGTGAGGGTATTTTACAGAAAATAAAATAATAATACCCACATAATTATTTATAAAAGAGGAAGGGAACGGCTATAAAAAGTGACGTTTTGAAGGATTGAGTCAGTACGTCGTTATTCTGCCTGTCGTAAGGTGTAAAATTGTGACAGTGTTCAAGTATTTAAAATCAGTGTCATTGTTGGAACTATGCGTTTTAAAACGTGTATAAGTGTAAAGTGTTATATAGAAACAGTGTTAGAAGTGTGTATATGTAAAAGAGGAACAGTAAATTATGGTTATTTAAGTATTTTCTTATACTTACCACCTGACATTTTTACACTATATATATAAAATCGAAAGGTCACTCACTCATCATGAAATCTCAGAAACTACATGTACTAGGAATCTCAAATTTTGCATAGGAGTTACTTATAGGACGTAGGTGCTCGCTAAGACAGGAATTTACAATATTCGACTTCTAAGAGGTTGTTTTTGGGGTCATAAGTTTGTATGAAACTTCGTTATACTACAAATGCTAGGAGTCTCAAATTTTATATAGACGTCACTAGGACGTAGTCATGGAGACAGAAATTAATAATAACATAGTTCACGCGGGTGTAACCGCGAGCGGGCCGCTAGTGTTTGATAAAGCCACGTTCGGAAATTTTCATTTAACTCAAGAAACTTTTTAAACATAAAATATTTACGTTTTTTCGGTGTAGTATAGGCGAGGTAGGATACAGCCGGAATGAGTAAAAAAATGAATTTTTACATGACGTGACGTTGCTTATCACGTGACCGCCACTAATGTAAATTAATAAAAGGATGTAACAGAGAAAAACAAAGTCTTGTTTCTGCGCCAAATAAAAAAAATATGTGAAAATAGAAAAAAATAAACAATATAATAAAAGTGGCGTGCTTAATTAAAGGGAAGCCTGACTTTAAACTTGATATATGTACACTCGAGACTCCTGGTCACGAACAATATCGCTTCAAGTCGTAGCTTAATCAATTACTTTTTTTACAATTTATTATAATAGCCATTAATAACTTCTTACTTCAAAAGGCAAAATTAGTCGGTAAGAAGATTCAATTTCAATATAAAAAATATTTTTTTAAAATATTTATGTATCAATGATTAATAAGTGTCACTAATTTTATTATGATTGTCGGTCACCCAAGCCCTGCGGAAAGGGACGGAGTATCTTAACAATAGGTTCCCAGGTTCCTTTTGCCTACCCCGCTACGTGCGGGATACAAGTGATGCTAAAAATGGTATTTTTTATAAGGAAAAATAATCACTTCCACCTTGAAATGATTAAAATTTTTTTTTAAAATAAAATTGTTTAATTATGATGAATTGTAAAGCCAAGTGAAAAGCTCATTTGGATATCTAACAAAACTTTTACAAAGCATTCTAAATGTAGTAGTATAATCGATACGTTTCTTGCATCATGCAAGTACAGCAAATGGAGTTTCGGCCCATCGATCATAATATTGTTATAGGTATGCCACTGGTAAAGGAGACTGAAGTAAGTCACTTTTAAAACCACAATTTTGTTTAGCTTCACGCTGTATCCCGCACATAGCGGGGTAGACAGTGGGAACGTGGTAACCTAATTTTAATTACTTATTAAGAAACTTCCGTGTCTCCAATTCATTACGTACCGAGTGGCTATACTCAACGCCGTGCTTTGCTTCGTTACCAGAGCGAGGAAATGAAATTATATTTAATTCTCTCGAGTAGAAATCGAATCCACAACCTATCGCGTACAACCGCACACTTGGGTCCCCGCACCACGACTAGCCTCATTCGGTTTATGAGACCAAGTATGGAGTACGCATCTACTTTAAATGCAATCCTCTTTACCAAACAAGGCTGATTAACAAAACATAATACTGTCCTCATAGTGGAGCCACCTAATAAATTTGTTAAATAATATTTTCTAAATATTTTGTATCAAAATTTCAAATATTAAAATCTTAAAAGAAAATATAAAAAAAAACAGCTTTTCAGATGTGTCTTATTTTATTGATGGGTATCAAATGAAAGGTATGGCCTTTGTAAAATACACCCAATATACCCAAATATGGGTATTAATTGGGTTTAGATTAACAACAATATTAATTATATGTAATTTTATTATCATAATTATTACAATATTATTATATGAAAGTGCAAGTAATGCCCATTACTAAATTAATAAATATGTAGTCCAAGCGGGCGAAATCGCGAGCTGGACTCTAGTTTAATTGTAATATGACATACTTAACGTTCCTCCACTGTTGATATTTTGATATGTAACTATAATATTAATTAACCATTAAAGCTATTATAGATGCAATATCTAATTAAATTATTCAACCGGAGTAATTTAGTATTCGCGCCGCCATATCGTCAATGATAAACCATTAATGATCAAATGATAATAGTACGTGGCAATTGATATGAGCATAATATATAAATCTTATATATGTAGTTATATATGTATAACGAAGAAGAGATATATGGGCTGGGCGTATTAAGGGATATTTTAAAGGGCGTTTTAGTTTTGAACTGTTTTTTTTTAAATTATACAGACTTATTTTTATTTACTACGTCAATGCATAAAGGTACTAAAATAAATTTTCTTCGCTCTGGTAATAGGACAAAGCGCGGAGTTAAGTTCCTCCACGATATATCTCGAGAATTCGGCGGAAAATGCGGAACATAAACGGTAACACTAAATTCCCTCTGCCCTCCTATTTCAGAGATACAATGTGAAACTGAAAAAAAGCAGCACAAGGCTATTAATAATAATTTACAAAATATTACCTTAGATATTTTATATATATGTAAATTCAAATTTCATACAATTTTAGTCTGTAATTTAAATTAATCCATTTACTACTAATCTTTATTAGACTACTGTTATAATTTAATGGAAGTAATTGTGAACCATCAGCGATGATTTTGTTACATATATAACAAAAGTGTCTGTCTGTAATTTCAAAATTATAATGTCCAATACAAAAATATATTTTATAGAAAATAATAGTTTCTGAGATTAGCGTGTTCAAGCAAACAAACTCTTCGAATGTAGGTAATATATAAGTAGACGTAGAGAGTATAGATTAATACTTACCTTACATTTTTTAATAAAACTTTAAAATATTTCTTCTGTAATAATATTCAATAAGAATGTTTATAAAAATATTTCAGAACGAGCGCTTCTTGAATGAAAAAATAATGAAAAACTCATTGACACGATCGTGGCGAAGTTACGCGGCGATGCGCAATGGTTATGGATTCTAATCAAAACTGAAATCTTTATAACTATATACTTATTATAATAACTAATTATCAGTATTTTTATTCCTTCAAAAAATATAAATAATCTACGTCCAATCCTTGCCTATTTAATAACGCAATAGCAAGGTAGGCAGAGTGAGTCTAGTGTTGAGACACTCCACTCCTTATTTTCCGCCGAATCCAGGGCATTGTGTGTTGAGTAGCGGGACTTCGATACTATGCCTCGATACCAGCGCGAAGTGATGAAATTATTAAATATTTCCTCGAGTGGAAATCGAACCCACAATCTGTCCCGCTGTCCCGCCAAATACAGTCCCTGTACTACGACGGGCCGAACATAATATTTATAATAGAATCTAAAATTTAGCAAATAATAGAGTCTGTTTCAGCAAACTTATCATGCAACAGAACAAATGGATGCATTTAAAATATTCAAATTCAAAATCCGCTTAAACGCTGAAAGCTGAATACCGAAATCAAATGTTTAATTACATCTCTATAAACAAATGCAATTGATTATTGTATGGACAATGAACGAATTGCGGCCGGATGTGTACGGAGTTATGTATGACGGACGGACTGACAGTGGAAATGTAACTAAATAGTGCTGTTTGTTAATGTTTTTGTAGAGTTTATAATAATATTAGATATATATAGTAATATAGAAATTGAGGGCAGTCGTGGCGCAGATTGTCAAAGTCAAAGTCAAAGTCAAAGTCAAAATATCTTTATTCCATAAAAATTGGACATGTCATAAATGATTGTGAGTTCGATTGCCACTCAAGGCAATAAAATATTCAATATTTTAGTTTTTTCGCTCTAGTAACGAGGTATACAGTGGCGTTGTCAAAATGCCTCCAGAATTCAGCGGAAACTGGGGAACGGAAGTGTCTTAATAGGAACGGAGTATGTTAATACTAGGTTTTTAGATTCCCTCTGCCTATCCTTTGTGCGGGATACAGCGTGAAGCTGAAAAAACTGAAATTTCGTTCCATTTTTTTCTCAAGCTATTGAGACATTACGTGCAAAGCGATGGAAGCCTGATGGAAGAAAGACGAACACAATTTTTCATAATTTCCTCACCTAAGGGTGATAGAATCCACAACCACCTCTAGTACGGTCAGACACTGGTCTACGACTTCACATTGGCTTCTTAATTTAAACGTATTTTAAAAGGCATTTTTTTTTAAATGAAAGGTGTATGTACTTAAAAACATAAGTAAGCTACCATTATTTCAGCGGTCGTCATTAAACTCAGCACAAGAAATATCAAAAGTTTTAAAGCACAAAGGCTTTTTCTTGTACATGGTGTGCTATTATAACTTAATAATAGAAACCGCTTTAAATAATTATGACGTTCGACAAAACAATAAATTATTAGAAAAATAATATATGAATATTATAATATAAATATGTCACCCCAAAATCGTTGGGAGTTCGATTTTCACTCGAAAGAATTAAATATTCAATATTTTCAGGTGTTGCGCAATTCAACACATAATTCTTCCATAATACTACTTTCCCAGGTTACCACCTTCAACTCTCAGCAAATTTGACGTTGAGTTTCGACTTTTAATGCACTATATCTCGAAATTGGGCGGGGAGTCCAGAACGGAGAGTTTTAACACAGATTATTTCGCTACTCTGCTGGCTATATGGAAAGAACGCATGAAGCTGAAAATATATTTTATTTTGAATGAATACAAAATTCAATACGAGTAATTAAGACTTATTTGCATTTATTAGTGGCGAAACGCTGAAGTTTCGCATACATGTAAATAATGTTATGCTTCTCTCATATAAATTTTATGATAGTTATAAAAAAAACAAAAATTAATAACCTACTCACATAAATGGATTTATGGTAATAAGGTGTTTTAATTGCTTTTAAGAGTTTTTAAAAGTACATTTTGATTAATTTCTATCTTAAATATATTTAATAAAACCTTAAATATTTTTCATAAAATAAACTTATAAAATTGGGGCCAGGCACAAACACTGCGACAGCGACCGCGATAAGTTGTGAGTTCGATTCCCACACAAAAAATGAAGTATTTCATAATAAAAAGAAATTAAAACTGTTGTTTATGTTTTTCAACCGTGTAGATAAATATATGCACTTGATAAAACACGAATAATTTGAAATCAAAAACATACACTTTTAATTGTATATATGTATAAATTATTTATCTGTCTGTAAATTAATTTTGTTTAATATTTGTGTAAATAATTCGCTTGATAGTTAAACTATGTAAAAAATATAAAATGATACAGTTGACAAACAAACAAAAAAAAAAATCCGCATTAATGACGAATAAAGTAAATTTCAAAGAAAATTATACATTTTAATCACTATCATAATTGATATATTATAACACCATCACAAACACTCTTTAAATAAGAAAAAAAAATAAACACCACAAAAACATAAACAATAACAAACAAAACTACTCACCTCATTTGATATCCAGTTCGGCTATTCCGTTTTTTTTTACACTCATCACTTCTATCACGTATTTTGTCACTATCACGAATAGTGTGATACCTTGGCTGATAACTTTCAAGTTGCGTATACAAACGGGCTCTAGGGGCCTCCTGCCGCGACATCTCACGTCCGTACGGTACAGTGTTCTGTACTACACTGATCCTCTCTACGGTGCCTGGTCGTCGTTTCTCCTCGAAAGCCACTCTAGGAGGCTTAGGATGCATCAGGCTGATCTTTTTCTTCTTAGCGGTGGAGGTTACGTAGAAGAAATAGCCGTTTTTGTCCATTTTCGGTGTTGATGCTTTTACCTGAAATTAAATGTTTGAATGAGTTCAAATTCATATTTTTCTTATTTATAATTATAGTTTTTATTTTATGAACTTTAATGTATAGCAGAGAACATTTTACGAGTAACTTCCGAAAATTTTATGAAACTACATATGATATGAATCCACGACCTCAAATTATGTTAAACATATTAAATTCTTTAAAATACATAGAAATACAAATATAGTGACCGACTTTATTTGTATTTCTATGTGGCCCAGCGGAACAGTGTTTGCTTGTCAACATGGTTATGGATTCGAATCCCAATAAAGGGAGTGAATTTCTATCATTTCCTTACTCCGGTGACAAAAAAAATCGCAACGTTTAGTTCCGTCACTCAGTGTTTCGTGTATTGGGCGGAAAGTGCGGGCGGAATGTGTAAAACACTTCTCTTCCTCTGCCTGATATATGCAGGATACAGCTAAAAAATAAAAACATACCAATATCATGAAATCCCACCTTTGTGCATTTGTAGTTCAGATTTTAGTTTAAATTGGAATGTATGCAAATATCAAACAAACTTTTTCCTAACAAAAGCTTTAAAGGATTTTACTATTTAATACATTAAATTTCACTAAACTTATTCATAGCATTGACTTTTATATATTCAAAGGTAAAGCGTTATTTTGACTCCCGGAAGTGAAACCATCGGGTCGCAAAATAAGCGGAAGTTTATGTAAGATAAAGGTGCCAGCTGTCTTTAGAAAATATTATTTAAAATCGTTTAAGTATTTTAACCACTAGATATTGTTGAAATATATGTTTATTGCAGTTTCACCTTTTTTCCCACATAGCAGAGGAGGTAGAGGGAGGCTATTGTCAAGACTCTCCTTTCTTTACTTTCCGTTCAATTTTAGAGACAATTGCGCAATTTATCTACCAAAGAATGAAAATGAAAATTATTTTAAATAATTAGTTCCCTGAATGGGGACCGAAGCCACGACCGTCGCGTTTACAAAATCTAAGCCTAACACGTCTTAACCGATATACATTTGCCCTTAATCCTCAAATTGCATTTACTTTGCACAGGAAATGAATACGTAACTATGTAATATTATCACTTCCACTAAGCCATTATTGATTTAATTTACATTTTAATCTATTAATATGATAATTCGGCAGTGCGAATGATTGGATACATGCCGTCAAGTCAGTGAGAGCTTAAGAGATTTGCATGAAGTTGGATTGCAATATAAATTAGTATAGAAATGCAAAATGTTAAGTCAAAGTCAATAAAATAAATGGTTCTTTAATATTTCAAAGTATTTTTTACAAGGAAAGACAAAGTGCGGCGTTAGGTTACGCCAGTCAACTCGGACGTATTGTTTTTGTGTTTTGTGCAGAAAGAGAAATTGACGAAGAGTTAGAAAATTATTTTATAAAAATGTGAATTCCAGCAACGTTTAAATTCTTATGTAACATTTGCAAAAAAAATATTTAGTTAGCTTTTAATCTAATAAATAATATAGGGACAGCGGTACATTCAGTGGGGCTTACTATGTAAGTATGTAATGTAGCTCTGGTAATAAGACAAAGCGCGGCGTTGAGTTCCGCCATGAAACATGTAATGTCCCGAAAATTAGACTCTTCCAGGATTCGGGGGAAAGTGGGAAACGGGAGCGTGTTAATAGGGGTGTCTTAACACCAAGTTCCCAGATTCCCTCTATCATGTGCGGAATACAGGGTGAAGCCAAAAAAAATATGAAAAATAAAAAAATATATAATACAGCTTTAATTTCTATGTTAGAGATATATCGATAATAACATTTTTTATTTGCATAGATTCCCAGTATCATTTGAAAGGTGAAAAGAGAACCAAGTTTACAATTCCAATAGAGAATTGACAGCATTCAGGTCCAGCTTTGTATCGACAGTCGATGCTCAACGTTTTCAACGTTTTCATCTTTCATAGACCTATTGACTGATATATACTGTTTTATAAAATTTTTGAGGCCGTCATAGCACAGGGACACAAGGGTGTGAATGTAACGCGACGTCGTGGATTCATTCCCCAATCAAAGGATTTTCATTTATTAATAATGATTGTTATTTATTAATATTTTAATTTTTTCTCTCTGGCACCAAGGCCCGGCGTTGAGTTCCGCCAATCAACACGCAATGCTTCTTGCAGAGTTTCTTAACACTAGATTCCTACTGCCTACCCTGCTGTGCGCGGGATACAGCGTGAAATTGATTATTAAATTTCTACGTCAATCTGTTGTAGAGTTATATGTAATGTACAACATTAATTATTTAGTTCAAGCGGGCGAAGTCGCGTTTTGGTCGCTAGTGTTAAATTTGTTGCACAAGTGCACGTTTCTATCTGATTTCCCATATAAAGTGCGAACAAGTATTATCATAATACAATATTATATACCTACTATACAGTTCTATTCACCGATACTGAATAATAATGCGAATAGATCCAACTATAGTGGAAGTTTGTAATATTATGTGTAATGCATACATACATACATATATCTACCGTACTGTGTATACTGATAGTTATGGGGTGAACTCATATTTGGGGAAATAATCATATTTGTAAATTTTCATATTTTACGTAAGACAAAATGCGGGGTTGAGTTCTGCTTCTCTATTCGCAATGTACCAAAATATAGTTTAAAGTAAAGAAGCTCACAGATCATTGGGTCCCCAATGATTCGAATGTCTCTACGTTGTATGCGATCAAATGGTTCAAGCTAATACTGGGGTGCTTCAGCCCAGAGATCAGGACAGTTATCCATATGAGGCCGAACCAGAGCCCTATACAAGGCCCATCGGTGTTTGGTGCCCCCGGTTTCTTCGAGGCCAACTTGGCCTTGCTTTCCAGATGATCGCGATATTGACAGTCACTCGAAACACAATTAATACCCCGGGATCTAAGTTAAAACTACAACATGTTGCGCTTACAGTCGCACGATAGTGCTTCTGCACCACAAGGTGTATTTCAGTCTACTGAAATGTGTCTCACATTTCAGTTGAGGTCCTCAAGGTCCTCAATAATTTCTCATCATTTATTCATCATGCAAACACTTGAACCTAGAACCACCAACTATTATATCATCTATACATAAATACCTTTATTTATTGAATCACTTTTGTTCCCAATGTCTGTTTTTATTTTAAAAGTAAATTTAAATGGAAAATCGTGGTTTTTTAAACACTCTTTGTTTACACAGTCCCCTATCCGAGCGACGCGTAATCGAACAGAACTACGGTTTTCATGCGATGCGTGATGATCGATGAGGCGGGCCTGGGGTGAAATATGTGTTTATTATTTACTATATTTTTGTTCTTTTCTCATATTTGCCGCATATATAGTAATAATAATAAAACCAGTCGTGGCGTAGAGGCACGAGCGATTGTAAACGCGAAAGACAGTGGGTTCGATCGAAGTTAAATATTTTCATTTTACCTAACCTTGGTAACGAGGCGAAACGTGAAGTAGGGTTCTGCTACTCAACACACACTTCCTCCAGAGTTCGGTGGAAAATGGGCAGCGTATCTTAACACTAGGTTTTCAGGTCCCATCTACCTACCCTGCTGTGTTCAGTATATCAAAAGTGTAGGAGACCAATGTCTAACAATAAACGCGATTGACGACTGTGTATTCAACTCCCACTCTTGGAAACAAATTAATTTAATTTCCCCCTTTCTGGCAAAATAAAGTACGTCGTTAAGTTTCGCCATTCAACAAGAAGTGTCTCAAATTTGGGCCAATAATGAAGAACGAAGTGTCTTGACACTCTGTTCTCTCCACCTATCGGGATAAATCGTGGAACTACTCTAATACCAATATCTATTGCAAGCTTAACTTATGAATGCAAATCCTGCCTTGCCTTGATTAAGTTTAGATAAAGAGCGCTAATTAGGTCTCATTAGTGCGGAAATATGTGCATTAAACTCCTAAGGTTTCAAGTATGAAATGAATTAATATGGCATCGTTTTCACTGCACTTTGAGAAATATCTTATGTGGTTTATCTATTACTAAAAGATATAAAGAGTTTGTTTGGTTAAACGTACTAATCTCAGGAAGTACCAGGACCAGTACCATTTAACGAGGAAGGCTTTGTTAGACTTATTATATCACTTCTATCATTCGATGTAACCCACTGTGGTTCGTTCAGATTTTAGTCGGCCCGTAGGCGTAAATAAGCCAACAAAAATATATAAATGAAATCTAAAACGTATACCTATGAGCAAAACTATATAAATAGATATCTATATATCAATATTTTTTTCACTACCCCAAACTTATTTATATGCAGGCTCCTTGTCGTAAAACTAGCCAAATATAACAAATGGTCCAGTACTGTAACCATTAATTGTGGGTTCTAATCTACGATTCCATTTAATTAAAATACTCGTACAATGCGACTGTTAAATGTCATTAATGCTAAAATCACAAAATTCGTTTACTACAAAAAATTATATTATTAATTTAAAACACTATTTCATTTCGAACCTACTACCTCTACGATGTAACCCACACATAAACACCTACCCACTGGCCTAATTCAAACACACATACTAAAGAACATTCACAGCATTCGTCATCTAGTACTGATGCTATCACCAACGCTCGCGGCGTCTTCTTGAATACTAACACTAACGTACAGTCGTCTACATATACAGCCAGACAGACTGTACTGAGCAAAAAAAGTCCACTTCCAGTCTAAACGTTACAAAACTAGTTTTTTTCGAGGTATTCCCGTAGCTGTCTATACGTTCATCCGATCCCTACTTTGATATCGCTTTGCTCTAGGCTGTTTCCCTGCACCATTTGCATGTCTCTATACGTCAGGCTAACAAAGGACTGGTTAAATGGCCGTTTTGTTTTATGCAATAATAAAGTTTGGGAGCCTTTGAAGTTTTAATAAACAATTGCATGGACTAGGTTTAGCCTGCGGTTGTATTCGTTGGTTGTGAGCGATGTAATATTAATTGCTGTGAAATTAACAATAACCCACGGCCTAAGGGCTTCGTGGTGCAGCGATGCAAGGTTTGGCTGTAAGTGAGAGGGTTGTGGGTTTGATTCCCAGTCCCAATTATATCGCTTTTGTAAAACAACGTAGCCTTCAGAATTCAGTGGAAAACGCAGTACTTGTCCTCTACCTACCCTGGTGCATCGAACTCACAAATACCACATTCACTACGCCACCACCACCGTGGACACCACTACGCCACAACGCCCTCAAAATATTTACAATTACAGTAACTCATTTATAAGAGCTACCATCACAACCATTCATTATACATGTTAGAATTTCATAATAAATATCTTAAACATAAATCAAACCCATTGATACGCACATAGAGTTGAAAATCTCAATCTTAAAGCTTCATTTATCTTTTTCAAATCGCACCGAACTGTCCTACATAATACTTAAAGCCAAATCAATCTTATTACAAGGGTATAAAGTACAAAATTAGTTTGTACAATTTAGTACAATAACAGTAAGTAAAGCACTCAGCAGTGGACATAGTAAGCACAAAGGTAAACCATCCAGAACGTAATCCTGGGAAGAGAATGCCAGAAGTACACTAGTACTCGTATATGTGGAGTAAATTTGTTCGTTAAATTACTCAATCAAGTTATAAGATTTTAAACATTGTTAAACTTACTAACTTAAGTTACGTATTTTTCAATTAGAGCTGTGTAAATCTACCGTGGACTTACTTACCTAAAGTAAATATAAAAATAATCCAACTTATTTACCTAAATTATAATTTTCATAATAATTACCAATTTTGACTGGAAATTCAATGCATTATTGACATTTATTTCCAATATTTAAAAAAAAACTCTTAGATCCTCTACCTATTTCTTTCTTTCCTTCCTCGAGTGGAAATCGTACCCACGACCTGTCGCGTTTAACAGTAAAAACATAAAAAGATATCACAAAACTGAACCAGCAATACCAACCTGAGATTAACATTTCAAAAGAAACAAACTCTGCAGCTTTACAATATCAGTATAGAAGTATAGATACAAAATAGCAACATATCCTTAAGGAAGGAAATTAAAAAAGTTTCCCAGATAATGACGTCGAACTTCCTTGTTTAATATAGCTTCTTTCAATCTAAGAACTGCTCACCCCCGGTCCCGGTCCTACATCAATATGATAAGCAAGCAGGTGACAGAGGATTAGATAAGATAAGTTTACATTGAAAATTTTTGTTTAGTATTATTTTTTTATTAAAATACTTAGAAGTATAACATGACCCATGTTAAATTAAAAGTAATATTGCTTCATTTCAAAGTTGAGTAGAAAACCTTAGAAAACTGAAAATTTTTCTTAATGATTCACCCTAAATACAAATATGTATGTAAATAATACGAAATAATTCAGAAGTATGTTATTTAAAAATAAGCAAAGGCATATTATTACGTTTTTAGAAAAATTAACTTAATTATTTTCATTTCTTTGCTTTGCAAACAAGGCAAAATGCGACATTAAATTCCGCCACTCAACTCACAATGCTTCAAGTATTTGGCGAAAAGTGGGGATCGGCAGTGTCTCAATGGGAACGGAGTGTCTTACCACTAGGCACGTTTCGTCTACCTACCCGCTATATGCAGGACACAGCGTGAAACTAAAAAAAACAAACAAGTTATGCTACAACAACGTAGCATAACAAGTGCTAGGGGTTCCGTATGTCAATATTACAAGATGGGCACAAGAGAAGCTTGTGTGTACATTTTCTTGAAAGCTTTTGATGTAGACTTTGTTATGACGATTTTAAGTTTTGCAATCACTATAATGAAATTTCTTTTTTGAGTGTGGAGTATTGAAACACTAGGTATTCCGTCAAGAATTTTAAGAAAGAATTGCATCGTAACTACGATTATGGGTTCGATTTCCACGAATGAGTTTTCATTACTCCGTTCTGGAACAAGTTCCGCCACTTAACACGTAATATTTCAAAAAATTAAACAGTAAGTGCGGGAATATGCGGGATTGGACGTGAAGTTATAAAAAAAGCTAAAGTAAGACATTACAAACGATGTAAGAAAGCAATCAATTAGCAAAGTGCACTTCCGCAACAGTATGTTAATGTTTTCTTCGCGTGTCCCATCGAACGAGTAATTAGATAATACTTAGGAAATAAAATAAAAAAAATATGTAAAAAAATAAGCTTTTTTTGTTTTTCTCATGAAGTAGATAGAGTAAAATTTATAGGCGGGAAGTGGGTAACGGAAATATCTTAACACTAGGGGCCCAGGTTCCCTCTGCCTTCCTTACTGTGCGAAATATAGCGTAAAGTTATAAAGAAAGAAGGTAATTATATAATTACGTGTGTGAATATAAGTACCTACAAATACAATTTTCTCACAAAATCGTAAGCCGTTCTGAACTCTTTAACATCCACTTCAATGTGAAAACAGAGCTTTGATTTAGCTTTTCTGATCTTGTTATAAGTAATACTTAAGATCTTGTTCATTTCTGAGTATTTTTATTTTAATTTGTAAAAAGATTATGGATATGTGGAATATATTTAAAATACGTTGTAGCTTTGTTTATACCTATTATTTATTTAATTTGTAGGAAATGTTTGCATTTCAATAAAATACTAGAGAAGGTCGTAGCGCCTTGAGTACGACAGTAAACGCGACGGTTGTGAGTTTTATTCTCATAGAGAATGAAATATTTAATATTCTATTTTATTTTCGCTCTGGTAACGAGGGAAAGCGCTGTGTAGAGTTCCGCCTCACAACACGAAATTTCTCAAGAATTTCGCGGAAAGTGGGGATCGGAAATGTCCTAATGTATAAGTGTGTGCCACTAGGTTCCCTCTGCCTACCCTGCTATATGTGGGATAGAGCGTCAAGTTGCAAAAAAAATACAATTATAATAGATAAAATCCAAAGTCATTTTATTTCTTTAGTATTGAAATATGTTATTTCAAAGACACTTTCAAATATCAACTGAGCTGAATATTCTTTGAATAATTCATATTTATATATACTATGCAAAGAAAATTTCCGTTAAGTTTTTATCATCTGATTCAAAGAAAAAAAATTATAAGTATTTGACTCACGATAGTTTTAGGTTCGATAACCGTTCTAAAGTATGTATTCATTTAGAACGTTTCCTTTCCACCAGTCAGTCAAAATTCGACTGACGAAAAGTCACGGCGTTTAATTCCACCACCCAATGCAAATTATTTCTAAAATTAACGGAGAGTAGTTAAGGAAGTGTTGAAATACTTGTTATATTAGGGCTATGTATCTAATGGATAAAACGGGACCCTATTATTACCTATCCGTCTGTCACCAGGCTTGTATCTCATGAACCGCAATAATTAGACAGTTGAAATTCCCACACATGATGTATATATGTAGCCTCTATAACAACAAATACAAAAAAACAGGATAAAATAAATATT
The DNA here is from genome assembly GCF_056956725.1 of Heliconius melpomene rosina. Classification (NCBI taxonomy): domain Eukaryota; kingdom Metazoa; phylum Arthropoda; class Insecta; order Lepidoptera; family Nymphalidae; genus Heliconius; species Heliconius melpomene. The sequence goes on along the minus strand of NC_140407.1, from coordinate 15,003,331 downwards.
TAAGGGGGCTTCCATACAGAAAAACTACTCATAAAGTACTCACTTCGTCCTTACAAAATATACCTAAGCAATAATAAAAAACTACATCTTAATTATCTAAGCATATTCAAAGTATCCTACATATTATATTATTTAAAGTACACAAGAAACACCAAGTGCCATCGACGACGGCACGTTAATGAAAAGATTAGTACTTTATATCACAACCCCTAGGCTTAAGTGGTACAGTGTAAGGGCGGGGCCAGATCTGGTGAATAATTGTTGAGGGCATGTCTTCAAACATTATCAGGTAGTTGGGTTTAATTGTCGCGAATTATAAGATGTATTTTCCTTATTTATATAGTTACTATAAGATATTGAGACGATGGGGAACGGAGTATCTTAACACTAGGTTCCCTCTGTCTACCCTGTTATAATTATATTGAATACTAGCGGACCCGGTTGAAATATAAGAATATAATTTCTATAGAAATATAATTGCAATCTAGATGAAATGCTAAAAGTGACTATTATATTTATTTTCGTAAGGATGAATATCAAAATGACGCGGTAACGAACGCGGTCGCGTAGCGGCGACGATTGTTATTAACATGGCAGAATAAATTGCATGTCAAATTAGAAAGTATTTTAATTTATTAGTACATATGTGTAATGTAATATTATATAGCCTATAGCACTTCTGAAGAATGCAGCTTTCATACAAAACAAAAACAAAGTAAATCGATCCAGTAGATCCAGAGATCTTAGCGTTCAAACAAACAAACAAACAAACAAACAAACAAACAAACAAATAAACAAACAAACAAACAAACAAACAAACAAACTCTTCCGCTTTATTATATTAGTATAGAAGTATAGACAACTGGAAGCTTGAAGAAAAATATTTATACTTTAACATCCATCATTTTCAAAATTTTAAAAAAACAACCATACCTCCAAACAATTTTCTCACAACCAATTTCAAAATAAAAGCTTTCAAAATTTATTCTATTCCAAAGTATTGTATTACATTATATGCATAATCCGATATAATGATGCATCGGCGCTGCTAAGGGAATGTCCCTCGGTTATTTGTCAAGGAAACAAGAATTAATCTTCCGTCTTCGAACCCACGACCCCTATAGTGAACATTTTATTCACTGCACCCCGTTGTTTTCGCCCCCGGTTGTCGACACAAAGATAAATATTTTGGGAAGTATACAAAACTACATAAATTGTTTTGATACTATATATTTTTTTATTGAACCTGATTATGTCTATAAATTTTAATTAATATATAATTATAATTTTATCGATAAAGAAAAATAATATAGTCACTTCAGAAAATATTATATTAATATGACAAAAAAAACCAAATGACTGAAAAGTTGGTGCAGCCACAGCGTCTTGAATCGGTTGTGAATTCGACGCTCATAACTCAACACGCAATGCCCCGAAAATAAGGCGGAGAGTGGAGAACGGAAAATACATTCCGTAGAATATAAATTCACAAAATTTTGATATACAATTAAATAGACGTGCAGCGGCGTTAGGTTTCGCTACTGTCTACATTACTATATTCAATAGTTACGTAAAAAAAATACTCAACAATCCCAACAACCGTGTGTATTTTCTTTAAGAAATCACCCTCTTTCTCCTCTTAGCTGCAATTTTTAAGTGATTTCCTTTATTACTAAGCACGGACATGAAAAAACCAATATGAAAAATCCATAGTGAAAAGTGCAGCTTTACGAGCGAGTTTTATTGTGTAATGAAAGGTGAATGATTAAAACGCTTCCTTTTACGTGTTCCAAACGTATAAAAGCTCTAGATACGACCGGCTTGAGTAGTTTCTTCTTTAATAATTAAGATTTTTGTTGTGGACAGAGAGAAGAGTGACGCAGCAACAAGTTCTCTACTTTCTGTTTACATTTTTTTAGCAGACGCTATATCCGGCGTATAATAGAGTAGGCACAGGGAACTTGTGATTCTAGGGCTAAGTCTCTCCGTTTCCATTAAGACACTTCCGCTTCCCACTTTCAGCCCAATTCTGAAGGCATTGCGTGTTGAAAGGCGAAACTCAACGCCGCAATTAGCGCGCCTCGATACCATCTTCTATATATATAAAATCGAAAGGTCACTCACTCATCACGAAATCTCAGAAACTACAAGTGCTAGGAATCTCAAATTTTGCATAGGAGTTACTTATAGGACGTAGGTGCTCGCTAAGACGGGAATTTGCAATATTCGACTTCTAAGGGGTTGTTTTTGGGGTCGAAAGTTTGTATGAAACTTCGTTACTACAAATGCTAGGAGTCTCAAATTTTGCATAGACGTCACTAGGACGTAGTAGTCATGGAGACAGAAATTAATAATAACATAGTTCACGCGGGTGAAACCACGAGCGGGCCGCTAGTATTACATATTACTTAGATAGAATTGTTTGTGCTACATATGGCATTTTTTGGCAGTATTTTTATTTAAATTTGTGAATTAAAATAATTTTTTTTTAATCTAAAGTTACAGTCACTTTGGTTTAAAATAATTGCATATAATGATATATATATGACATAATATTTATATATTATAATTATTTTTTATCTATTCTATTAGGAAATACATCATCCTCTATACATTTTGAAGTATGAACTTTATGATCAATTTGATGTAACCGTTATGAGCTATTTCGTGTATTTTACGATTATTTTAGTGGAGATGCCTTCGAGATGACATTTTTATTATAATAACTTTGTATCCCCATTTCGGATATAGTGACAAACAAACATACATACATATACAAGATGAGAGCTTGTGCGGAACCAAACACCGCGCATAGTCGAATAAAGCTACCATTTTACCGATAATGTTTCAGAATTTCATATAACTTGGACTTTCTCCATCAACTCTCTCTCTCTGCTCGTTTTTTGCCGTATGTTATTCCACACTAAGGAACGGGTTCGAGTCCCGCTACGTACAATTCTTTATTTACCTTTCCTAAAAATATGTTTAAGTAGGACTGTTCACAAAAATACGTTGTATATAGTTGTTGTGATATTACAGAGAGCCTCTTATCCTGTCTGGCAGGCTTAAGCCGGGATTGCGAATGTTAAGACGCAACTTTAGACAATGCTATTTCATTTTTGTTGGTGTAAAGAGATAATGCTTTAAGGATTTTTATATACTTTAATTTTTTTATTAAGACAGCGTAGTTTAGTGTGTTTCAGAATGCGGTAGGTGTAGGTTCGATTTCTAACCAGAAATGACTTTATACTGCTATTTTTCGAATTTAGGCTTAAATGGAGGATGGAGTGTCGTAACACTTAGTTCTTTCTACCTTGTTATATGGCAGATTTATTTATTGTCCCTATAAGGGTTCCATTTTTTTGCAAAACGAAATCCTAAAGCAGAATATAAGGTATATTCTGTACAACCCCCACAATTAGTCAGACACATTCCCAAATACCAAAAGCCATCAAACATAAATAACAAGATTCTAAGAACAAAAGTTCCACTTCGAAGAACAAATCTCAATATCGTGATAAACATATTAGCACCCTACTTCACCCCCTAATCTCCTAAACCTCTCACCCATCAATTACCACTATATGTAGTTTTTGCTGAATCGTCGTTATAATAACAATAAGATTCGTATGAGATCAATATGAGATTGGAAGGAAAAATAGATGAAATATATAAGATATAGACTTATATATTTTTTTAACTTCATGCTATATCCCGCACACAGCAGGGTAGGCAGAGGGAACCTAGAAATCTAGTGTTAAAAGACTCTGTTCCCATTAAGGCTCTTCCATTCCCCACTTTCCTCATATTATTAAATATATTACATATTATTGTAACCTCTCAAACACATTCTGATCAGCTCATCGTCAAACCTACCTAGTTCCTAATTAATATAAATAGACACAAATCAATTATGCCTCGACGTCTCGAGCTGGATGGAGCTTCATTAGACAATAGTCTGTGTTTACTCAGTTCACGTATTAGATACATTATTATTTAAGTAATTTAAAATAGTTGAAATCCGGCTATAAATAGTTTTTTTCTTCACGCTGTATCCCGCATATACCGGGTAGAGTGAACCTAGTTTTAAGAAACTCTGGAACTGTGATGTGGTGTGGTTTACGAGTGGGAAATAAATAAATTAATGTAACTCGATCGCTTCAGTAAAAAATCAGAGATAATAAGAAAAATATCTTATTTAATATTCTTATACAAAGATCACTTTTGTCTTAGAGTTGTCATATAATTTTTACCATCAGAAGGTAATTAGTAGGACAGAGGGTCTGTTTTAGTTGGAAGGAAGTTCGTAATAAGTGAGAAATGATAAATGATAGCTAATGGCGAGGGGAGACTTATATTGGCTATGGAAAATTATATTATTCAATTAATTAGACTCAAATAGGTATTACTTTGAAAGATATGATTTTTTTGGATTTTTTCTTACTTGATAAATAGTACTAGAATTAAGTGTCTCCTGAAATGGCAGAGTAGGCCAGTACCTCCACTTAATTCTGAGGCAATGCATGTTTGGTGACGGTCCTTAATGCTGTGCTTGTATCCAGCGAGTAACGAAAGTAACTTAAATATAATCTGCCCCCCTAGTTAAGGTTAAGTACAACTCCTTTACAAAATTGTACCACTGCGCCATAATGACCCTAGGGTATTATGGTTTTTTTTCCACACATAGCAGGATACCATTATTACTACAGGTCTTACTTATGGCTGGCGGAGATCAACGCCGCGCTTTGCCTCGATAACGGAACGAAGGAAGGAACATAATAAATATTTAATTTTATGAATGGACATACAACCTGTCCAGTCTATAGCATACAAGCCTAAATATTATAGTTATATAGAGATATCAAATCTTGTTAACGCCAGATAAAATATAAGAGTTCCTGTCATAACAAATCAACGTCAAACACACGCTAAGTTATAATTGCTAACAATCAACAAGATAAACTGCTTAATTAAACACTGTCACAGTTTAAACACTCAAAGAATGAGGGGTTAGTCCTCGCATACCAGATACTATTTAGAATTATGGTAAAAACGTAACCCTTCGAAAATATAAATGTTAAAATAGAAGTAAAATTGAATGAATAATATTATTAGTGGTTATTGGGTCTTCTGTCTGAAGTAGGTAGGAAGTCTGGAGTAGGTTGAAATAGTTCTAGGTGAAATTATTTATACAGTGGCTATAAATAATTTCACAAGAAATTCAATTAGTCTACATTTTTTTTTCCAGCATATAATATCAGGGTAAGTAGACTGAACCTGGCAACTTAGTATAAGACACTCCGTTACCATTGTGCTCGTCATAATGGTAACGGAGTGCCTTAGTTTAAAATGTTTTTTTTATGTAAATAATTAAAAAATAGTTTTCTCAGAACGTGATGACACATAACCGAATTAGTAAAGTGATTTGTCATTACAAATGACTTGGTGGTGCTCTAGTGAAATTCCCACGATTTAAAAAAACATCGATTGTGGCCCCATTTATAACAAAAACAAATATGCTACCTTTTAGTTTCAGTCATAATTCAGGATAGACGTGGCATTATTTTTTTATCCGTATAAATTAAATGTGTTACGTATTGAATAACGGAATTTAACACCGTTTTTGTTTAACCAAATATTGGTAATCAGATTTGTTTAGGTTCACGCTGTATCCCGCATATATTGATGTTAGCAATGGAAACTCAGTGTTCCACTGCGTTTAAGTTGCGAATCTTAATGCCGCGCTTTGCCTTGTTTCCAGAGCGATAGAAAAGAAAATATTAATTAATTAATTCCTCCAAATAGGGTTCCCAAAAAACATCCATCGTATTTATCCGCCTCATATTCAATCATTACCTATTTTCACAAATGGTAATCAAATCCACGACCACCTCAAGCTTGCGAACTTTAAATAATCTCAGTATACAACATTAAACTACTGCATGTTACCAAGCTACCGACATACCAAGTAAGAGAGGAGGGCGGAGGAACGTTAACTCGATAACTCCCCTAAGATTTATTCATCCATCGCGTTAACCGGCCAAATTGAAAAATTATGTGCCGACGTCTTAATCTCAATGAGAAAACGAGACTGTGATAAATAGTTCAAGTGTTTATACGTATGGGGTGGTTTATTTAATGAAATTTTATGGTTTTTTTTTTAAAATAAAAACTAAATCAACTACTATTCTATTCTTTAATATATTATATTATCCTAGAAATACTCAATATTGCTTTTAGTGAAGCATTGCAACTCTAATACGAACTAATAGTCAGATTATACTCATTAGTCGAAAGTAGAAACCTTTGACGTGAACTTTTTAAAGGAAATAAATATTTTATGTTAGTAACATGTTCATTCGTTATCCTGGTGCTCTGACCTTAATCAGTATTCGTCCTTTTTAAATGCCGCAAATGCGAATGTTGTGAGTTCGTTTCCTACTCAGGGGAACCAAATATTTTTTTTTTATTTACTCGCTTCGAAATTGTAATTTATAGGAAATTGCATCTCAACGTCATACTTTTTCTTGCCATATAAACAAAAATATTTAGATTCTCTGTATTAAAATACAAGCCTCCAAGTTAATTTCCTTTTTAAAATAATTCGTTTATCGTACTGACACTTAAAAATAACTAAACTAACCAAATATTAAAACATATACACTGTTCATTTCACATATATTTTATACTAGTGCTTCACTTCACCTTAAATCCTAATTTCATTTTATAAGTTTACTAAATTTCATAGTTTAAAAGGCAATTACCGTCAGTTTAGATATAACTGACGTTTCACAAAGGTCCGGTACAAAGCTTGAACTATTCGGGCATGAATATTTTAGTTTTTGGAAAGGTCAGATTAAAGTTACACAGAGATTTTATTACCTAGATTGTAAATTTAGTTTAAATTTCTAATTAATTACTGTTCTGCTACTTACTGTTGACTTAGCTATATAATATTTAATACTTAATTTTTTCTCGGTTTAGTAACAAGACAAATCACGGCGTTGAGTTCCGCCACTTAACACACAATGTCATGAAAATCCGGATAAAATTAGGGAACAGAGGGTTTTAACACTAGATTCCCTTTTTCTATTGTGCTACATGAGGTGTAGGATACGCCGTGAAGCTATCTCATGTCAAGAACAGTGATGATGTACGACTTATAATTAGGCTTAGTAAATTTAGTAGGTATTAGACTAATCGTGGACATTATTATATCAATATTTGAAATAATTTAAAGTTTTCTATAATTTGGTCAATATTACCACAAAAATAAAACAGAAAAGTTGTTTTGGATGAACGCACTAATCTTGGGTGCGTAAGGATTATTCTAATACATTTTTTTTTAAATTCTAATATTGAATTAAAAAAAGCTTTTTGTATGGGATAGTTTAATAACCGAGTAAGGCTTTATGTGACATGTCGATCGTATAATGTCGTCAATCCTAAAGTTCCCATCCGAGAGAAAAAGTTAAAAATAGGGCATTTAAAAAAAATGTCGTGCGTACAACAGTTAACAATCTTAGTATAAAGATTCTGCTTAGAACTCTATGTTATTCCAAAAAAAATGAAATAAATCACAAATTCTACTAAAATATAAACTTACAAAATTTATACGGAACAATAATTAAATTTAAACATAATCTCGAACTCTGAGTAATGAAAGATAAAAAATTGTTCGTAAGGCGTGTCGTCAGAAATTGCAGCTTAACAAATCATAGTGAGACGACGGGGGCCTAGATTGTATTAGACGCCGCGCCGGGTGCAAGAGAAATAAATTCAGGTTTTACTTCCCTTACTATCAGTGCTATATTCTATTTTTTTCTTCTTTAATGTAGAGAAAAATTCATAGAATATATCAATTAAACTGTGATAACATGATTATGGTGGATTTAAATAGAAGCTTTTAGGCCCTTATGGCGCAGTGGCACAGCATGTTACTGTAAACGTGGTTCCGGATCGAAATCCCACTTGGAAGAATGCGTTATATTTTTATTTTTTCGTTCTGTTAACAAGATAAAAGCGCTCAAAGTGAAAAGCCAAATGACTTAAAAATTAGATACCCTCTGCCTACCACGTACCATGCCAGATGCAGGATACAGCTTACTTCGATTACTTAAAGGTATTTTTATCAGGACGTCGTAGCACAGGGACACAGTGGGAACGTGATGGGTTGTGGGTTCGATTCTTATTCGTCGAAATGAAATATTTAATATTTTTATATCTTTGCTATGGTGTCGAGGCAAAATACGGCATTGAATTTTGCCTCTGAACACACAATGCCTCTAGAGTTCCAGAAAATGGGGAACGGAGTGTCTTAACACTAGGTTTTCTCCGTCTACCCTGCTGTGTGCGGGATACAGCGTGATTCTGTTTTTTTTTTCCTTTTCCTTTCACTCTAATACAGTGGTAAGGGAACAAACCCTCGAATAAATTTACCGCAGGGCGCAGGGCTGTAGACTTTGCACTCGAGTGGACCGCGATATTAACAAGTAACCTATCATCACTATCTGGTAAATGAGCGGTTTTGCAAAATATATCTTATCTCCTAAGAAATAAGAATCATAATGTTATGGAAAAATGGGCATGATGTTTAGTATCGTTTCAGGCTTCTTTGTGAAATTATTTGGCATTATAAATGTTTGTTAAGCGATAGTGTCGTATATTCCGTGTAATTTTCGATAATTTTGACGATGTTCTTTTTAGCTTAACGCTGTATCCTGCTCATAATATTTCTCACTTCTCAAAAATGGAGAAAATAGTGAGCACTCTCTCTTACAAATATAAAATACGAATACATTATGCATATCTTTTTGTCTTATATAATTAAAATTCTTATTTAAAACGTTACTAACTTTCCTATTAAAAGGAATTAGTTCAAATTTAAAAAAAATCTATAATGAAGTCAAATAACATTCAAAACGTCCCCACATCCAAATGATCGAGCACAAAAACGTATCAAATCAATCTATCGCAGGTGCTATAGAAACATGGGGTATTATACCAGGGCTGGATCAATGGAATATTAATTGGTTTTAAAGAGCTCCAGGATAATCCCAATAAATGGACAGGGTCCACGGGGGCTTTCTGTTTGCGCTTTAGAAAGTAAGTACTATTACTTTCACTTTGTTAAACTTAAAGTTTGTTACTTATTGAAGTTTGTGATAAGAAAATGTTTTATTTTCTATAATAATAAAAAATAACAGCTTTACGCTGTGTCCTGTAAGTATTAAAGTACGCAGAAATTTTCCGAGGTATTTTCATACTTAATAGAGCGAGAAAATAATTCTTACTAATAATTCAATCAAGTGGGAACCAAAAGTGCCTTTGTGCCATGGCGGCCTCATTTCCAAATGAATATATATACTTCTTTTTCCTTTTTTCACCCAAAAACAGATAATCATCATTCATCATCATTATTAAAACGTGTAAAAAAGTGTAAAACCAAAAAAGCCAAAATTCCAATACATTAAAGGCGAAATAAAAACAATACATGCATAAAAGCGTTTACAAAAATGAAATTTTCAATTACACACTCGGAAAGAGCAAAAAGCTGTTGGAATTAATCAATTATAATCGACCTCATTCAAGTATCATCGAGATATAAATCGCTTTGGGCGGGCGGTCACGGCCGGATTGCCCGGAAAAATGCCTCTGCGTGCACAAACGATCACTAATGAAAACATCATATTTTTTTTTTATTTCACGCATTTCACGTGTTTGTTTGTTGGGGACATTACTTGGCTTTTAATTTTTTTATTTTTTTTGTGGATGTTAAAAAAATATTATTACTTCTTTAGTAATATACGGCAAAATATATTAGAAAGTTATCAGGGGTACAATCGTTGCTTGTAGAAATTCTTATATTTAAATTATCTTAATTTTCCTTCTTAATTAAAATAATACGCGGCGTTAAGTTTCGCCGCTTAACTTGTTATATCCAGGTATGGGGCATCATCATTAGTTTAATTTTGTAGGCGTAGGCCTATCCTGCAAGGCAAAAAAGAATATGACGTAATATTTTAAAATATTAATACCACTAAGTTTATATTAAATGTGCCCTTTGGGGTAAATATAATAGATATTTTTGTAGATCAACAAAATTTTATTTTTACATATGAATATTTATTTCCATTTCTTCGCTCCGGACAACAAGACAAAACGCGGCCTTAACTTCATCCACTCAACTCGTAACATCTCGAAAATTTGGCAGTCCTTAGGAAACGGAGTGTCTTAGCACTAGACAACCTTACCTTGAAAAAAATATACTACATAAACCCGTATATCCTCACTGACTTACCACAGCGTACGCACGGCACAGTTACCCTTACAATATAATCGCGGGCACCTGTCGCCGACGCCGCACCACTCCATCCCTCAATGTCCGCCGCTACACGAACAGTCAGCACTGCCATCGATGTTTTTATTTATCACGTGTACGTAGCGTAGGAGACGACATGAAACTGTTTTGAATTTCATTTGTTTTTTGTGTGAAAGTCCTTTTGTTTCAGAATGTGGATATGAATTTTTAAAGTAATGTTTAATATTATTGTTTGTTTCTTTTTGTAGCGTAGTGAAGAGTGTGCCTTTACACGCAACAGGCTTTTATGCTTATTTGTGTGGATAGTTACATTTCAGAATATTTTATTTTATTGGCAGCATCAGATTTCAAGATTAGTATATAAAAATTGTATTGAATGTCTGATGGAAGATGGATATTTAAAGGGCAGATCTAAATTGTATAATATTTATTTCGAAATAAACGAAGAATTAAGAACAGAACTTAATAAATATCAATATCACAAAAACTTTTAATTTATATTCTTTTACACAATAACTCGAACACACTCTCTGTATTTAACCCCATATTTACGTCATACGTGCTATTACCTCAAAGGCCCGAATTAAAAATAAGTTATTTTTGGCTAGCGGTCGATCAAACGCGAAGTACAAATTAATTGGTACTGCGTGGCGTCGCAGACACGTTTCCAATCTACTCGTAATCCATACTTTGGCCACATCCTCCACAAGCAGCTTTGACATAGCGGGAAAAATCAATCATATATAAGAAAACAATATTACACAATTTAACTAGAGTTGAGAAGAAAAAAAAGTAGCTAATGCTATATATATTTATTTTTATTTACTACATTAATATATTAAGAAGAAGTTAACTTGAATTTAAATTTGTCAAAGTGGTTTTTATTCACCCTTCAAAGCTAAACAATAATATTATGTTTTTTTAAGTGACAATGAAAAAGCAGTAGTATCCTAAATAAACAAGTAGGGCTTTGACGGTTGACCTACGACGTCTTCTTAAGAGATACTTTAAAAACAATTTCAGATGCAACATAAAAAAATTTAAATACTAGGTATTTTTTTTAATGAAACAATTAACATAAACACAAAAAAAATATGACTACTTGTAAATTTGATCGAGCTGTTAATTTATATAGGCTATGTTCAAAATTATTTATAAGTACAGGTACAAGTTGTATACATTTTTACCCTTCACAGGACGGATATATGGGGCCTTCGCTTTCCTATAATGTATATAAGTGATAAAAAATATTATTATAAGAGACCATTTAGCATAGATAGAAGCATATTTATATATGATGGAAAAGCGATCGGTAAGAGGTAGGGAGAGACCTCGGTTGAGCTTCGAAAACCTAGTATTAGAGGTACTGGAGGAAAGTCACTTAAAAAAGCACGAGGACCCCCCAGAGGGCACGTATGACGAGGTTGATGACAGTAGACGAGGCTAAAGGGCTATGTAGAGACCTTAGAATTTGGCACTCCGTTCTCTTTGACTAACTCGCTAGGGATACAGAGTGAAGCTAAGTTAAGTTGTGTGCCGTCGCGGCGCAGTGGTTTAATGTTCTACTATAGCCGTTTCAACGACGCAAATGCAGTAATAGAAAAATAACATAGTGTATGACAGTCTATTTTTAAAGAAATACAATAAATAAAGTGAATATTATAATTTTCGTAGGTGGAATCGAGCTACCCACAACTAGCTTTTACTACGATAGTATCTCTTAATTTCATATCCTTATATTATAAGTTAAAATGAAATAGAATGACGTAGCATTACAAATAAAAATAAACCTATTATAACAATCTTAAACTGCTTTTTTTTATACTAGAAAGGCTTACAATATTTTATTTGTTAACAAATGACTGGGCGTTTTGAAAAGCACCTGAGACCAAATTAAGTGTACACGCACTACAAGGAAACATACATCCAATCTGTCCGTGAATACTTCCCCTACAGACGCAGTACAGAAATTATTATTTTACTATAGATACAAACACGGCTTCGCCCGCTTAAGCTTAAAGTTATGCTTAAGACAAATTATACAAAATCATAATATAACTTGATGCTTATGTTTAAATCTTATGTACATGTAATATTGCTGTAAAGTTTTATCTAAATTCGTTCAGTGGTTTTTATGCAAAACTGTACCAACATCCAATTCAATCAAAAAATAAAAAAAGAACCATCCAATCTCCAATGAAAATATTTAATATTTAATTTCCTCGAGTAGGAATCGAATCCAGAACCGTAGTGTTTACACGTTTGTGTCCAACGCCACGACGGCGTCTGAATAATAATAATTATTATTAATTATATTAAATAGAATATTACGTAATACATAACAACAACAATAAATTAAACTAAACAGCGCCTACAATTCACCAAACACTAAACACTAGTGTAAACAAGTGACGACGCGTGAGTGATTCAACCGCCGCGTAAAGCACCTGAGGCTCAATTAAATATCTCAGCTGAGGGGTTACGGGATATACTGGATTATAAATGTTTATATTTTTAAAGGGTTCCTTTTAAATATACTTAATATTATTGTAATAGAGATCGAAGATATATTTAAGACCGTCGTCAGTGGCACAGCCAAAAATAATGAATATATAAACATATATATGAATTTTAAGTTTCTATTATTAAAATTACTTGATTATACCGAAAGTAAGATTTTTTCCGAAATGCCTCAAAATACGGCAAAAAAAGAGTAATATTACGAAAACTACGATCAACGTCTTCATTTAGATCCTTACAAAACAAGGAATGATTCTTAAGCAGTCATTCTCCGCGCAAGACTCAAGACAAGACAGTTCTTTTTTTTTTGCCATTTGAAACACGAACATAATGAGCTTGCTTGTAAAAAGAAACACGAAACTACACAATTTTTCTATTACACTTGCATTTTTAGAGAAGAATTTATCTTCACATTTTACAAAACGAATCTTCTCACTAACTAATGGTCACATCTTCCAATCTACGGAACATTTTTTTATATTTACTTTGCGGGTTAAACTAATAATAAGGAGAAAGAGAGTGATTCAATTGCAAGATTGATAGACTTCGTACTCTAATTAAACTCTTATATTATCTACAATAACATAAATGAATATCATTTTTCTTCAGAAAACTTCTTCAGAAAACGATGAAAATGTTTTGATTCAAAATTTACTTCAATCAAAATATTTTCATTGTTTTCTTTATATTTTTTTTATAATTTCCAGGATTAAAAATACAGAAAAGTATGAACATATAACCATATCCTATCTTAATCCTTAAAAAAACACTCATCCTCCAGCCATTACCACATATCTCCTAAACAAAGAAAATCCACTACAGAAAGAATTATGTAAAGAATACTCCACGCGCGCCGCCATCTTGTGCATCATTACACATATTTACGAACAGAGATTAATTTGAAACTGAAGAGGACTCGAATTGAAACTAACATCGATGTAGCGGGTTCAAAACCAAAACAGAGATCAAAGCGACAATGCGGGAGGGTGCATTTTGTCTGTTACAGATATATGAGTTACTGGATGACCTGGTATGTAATTATTGTTGTCAGTATTTATCATGGATGTTATATTTACTTATTTTTGGATAACTTAAACGATTTTTTAATATTTATTACGAAAATTTCTTCATTATTTGTATTTTTCAATTGTTTTCATTTAATTGTCAAAAAGTTGATTTACGATACTAGTCTGGTATTATCACGAAATCCGATGAAAATCGGAGTAGCAAGTCTCTTGCAAAACGGAAAGAACTATAAATTAATACAGACCCATAGTAGTGTTACATTATTCTAATATGGCGTTTGTGGGGGTTATGATGGTTGTGGGGTTGATTCTGACTCAGGAATAAATTGCTTAATGTTTTCTATTTCTTTCCTCTGGAAAAATACAAAGCACGGCGTTGAGTTTAATCACTCAATACGCAACATTTCCAAGATTCAGTGGAATGTGGCGAACGGAATGAAGAAAAAAAAAAAGAATATTTAGTCATATCTAGCAAAACTACCGCGGCAGCTCTAATAAGTGCGGTGGATACAACGTACGTCATTACGCCACGAGACGCAACACGTCGAGCCGACGAACACTTTGTATCAGCAATATCGGTTTTTCATGACACCTTCCGAATATGGCTTCCGATTTGCCTTTCTATATTTTTAACCTTTGTAAAGTGTTAGAAAAGAAAATACTTTTTTAGAAAACGTATCTATATTTGTTAAAAAATCGTAATATTCCAATTATTAAACTAACACTTAACCATAAGATAACTCTATTTACGAATTACCGTCAATAGTTCACAAGTAGCTAACTGACAGGCCGTAACTGCTTCTCATCTACTGACACCATCAAGATTTCAAATGTAAATTGTTTTGAAATGTGTCACCTCAAGGAACATTTCCTTGTATTCTGTTATGTCAATAAACAGAGCCCTTTGATACTAATATTATATACATTTTATTTATTTTAAGAAATAAACAACCTATAATGGTTATAATTAAAAAATATAGGAAATCTGCTATCGTTGTTTAGAATTACATCTTGTTATCAGAAAATCTACTACCGTGTTTATCAGATGATCAATGAAATATTTTCGTAGAATGAACCTTAGAAACCTGCTAAGAAAACACAAACTTATATATATTTATTTCTATTTTGTAATTATTTATACAAATTATTAATACATTGTCATATAGTAGCTTAATAAAAACATTACTTGGCAGTTCAAATTTCACTATTTTGCGATTTTCATAGAAAATGATCGAAAGTTATCGAATAAGATTAATCTATATATTTGTTTGTTTTTTAACAATTAACTTAAGTCAAACTCTATCAAATAGTTCCCATTACCCATCTCACATCCTTCTCAAAAAATAATCAGTTCCTTAAAGCATTAACATCTAAGTTTTCTATATTTATTTCTCTACATTTGACTCAGAAATGTCACCTCAGGGCGCTGTTACAGTAGAATTGCTAAGCAGATGCAAAATGCAACTGCATCGTCGATCCACCTTGTTAGGAATAGGGGACCATACATATGTTGTCTATTGTATCATTATTCTAAGTTACTTTTGACTAATACTGTTTTGTTTTTACCTAAAAATAGATAAATATTGTGGTAGTTTTAAGGGAAAAAAATATCGTATTTATGAATATGGGTAGAAGGCGATGCTATACAATATTTTAGTATAAATAGTTTTTTTTTGTAATGATCTACATACGACTTCCATTATGTATTGGAATTTAGAAATTCTTGTTTTTTTTAATCATTTGACTGTCAACTCTTGAATTTAGACCTGTTCCTTAGAGTATCAACTGGTCACGTCTTCCTTTGCCAGCCACTTTCTTTAAATCATCTCTCCACTGCAGGGCGTCCTGCGCTTGCCGTGTGGTCTCCACTCTAAAATGTGTCGCTTCGTCAGCTCTAGGTACATTTGGACAAAAGGGCCAGTTTCACTTCAGCCAGGTGGTTTTACGCGACTTAGATATAACTTTTGATTAGATATTTTTTGTAGTTTGTTATAAAGTTCATATATAAAAAGTGTATAGTGGTGTAGTGCATATCTCCCATAAAAAGTGACTGAAATAATTACTTAAACAATACTTAGATATGTGTTCCAGCAAGTCACTAAACGAGTGGAAAAAAAAACAATTTCCCGATAAATCCTTGTAAAAACCACTAAATCACAATTTCCACTAAACTCCAAGGTGCAAACTCCGAACAAAGTTGGTCAGAGATTCAAATATTTCCAACAAAGGCGTTCTGCATCAATTTGTCTGAGAGTCGTTAAAATTATTTCCCCTTATTAATTTTTGCCCCCGCGTCCTAAGGCCGGAAACACGTTGTTATAGTCAAATTTACGATATTGATAGATGTTCTATCGATTTTTGGGGGAATGCGGCGAACGTGGCGCAAATTGTGGCAATTCCATACTTGGGAAATGTATGGGAATTTGTGCAAAAAAAATCTCTGATCATTTGCGGTTTGACGTGTAATGAAAGAACACGACCATATTAGTTTTCTAGGGCTTGTACGGCTTTGGTTTCAGAAATAACTACTAGATATAAAAAAAAATGTTTGTTTATAGCTGCACACTTCGGCTTCACGCTGTAGCCTGCATATAGCAGTGTAAGTAGAGGGAAACTGTGCCTAATTTCCGGGATATTGCGTGTTTAGTGGCATTGTTTGCTAAGTATTTTGTTACCAGTGCGAGGAACTATAAATGATTCATTCCTTCTAGTGAGAAGCGAACCCGCGTACGACCGTCGCGTTAACAGTCAATCTCACACAGATCAGATTTCAAACTTTTTTTTTCCTAATAAGGCTCGGAACCATAACCATCATCTGAGCCATACCCTATTCCATTGTTATACTATATGTAATAACCTTAGTTTCTATATCAAAGGGTTTATATAACGCTAAAACGTTTAATATTAAAGTGTATAATTAGTCCATCAGCCGCTAGTACAAGAATACCTCGCGCCTTTGATGTGCATAACTTAAAATCCTCTTGACTAAGTTATTATCTGACTTTGTTCCTAACACCACTTAAAAGATGGAGACACGTTTTAATACATATTTCGTTAATATAAATTTAAGTAAATATTGCATTTCCTCCAGTGGGGATCGAACCCACAACCAGTCGCGTGCTACACTTAATGCCTCTGGGCACAACTGGCGAGCTTAATGGTGTATCCCGCACATAGCAGAGTAGGCAGAATTAACCTGCGAATCCATTGTTAAAACACTATTTTCGAAAATGGACACGTCCATGTGTCTTTTCGAAGGTCAACCGAGATCTCCCCCTACCTCTCTTACCTCTCACTTTTTCTTTATAAATCTATAATAACTAAACCTAAAAGATAAATAAATCAATGTCAATATGTTTTTTCATACGATAGGTACGCAAGTCCTCGTCGATCTTGAAAATATTGCAAAAGTTTAATATAACCTAATAACTAAAGTAATAAATACACTCCAGGAAAGTTAGAATATTACCTCTTACATATAATACGAGGCTACTTTAATATCGAGGCACTTCAACAGGTAATTTCAAACGAAAATATTGTAGGAAAATTTTTGTGAGTAATCTCAGTAGAGATTTTTTTTTAAATAATTAAGTGTTGTCCAGGCTATTACAGCGTAGGGAAGCTTTTGATTGTAAACGTAAAGATTGTGGATTCGATTCTCACTTGGGGGAACAAATTATTCTAGAAGTACTGATAAGAAATATTCAGAGGAAGAAAACATTGATCCTGTAACGTGATTTAAATAAGATTTTATAGTTTTTATTTTTTTAATAACCTAGTGATAAATCACTTCGTCTATCAGTGTCTGCAATTTAAAAAAAAAGCTAATTTTTACATTCCACGTAAAATATAGTATAGATTTTGTCTTTATTAGTGAGAATGATTTTATTATACTATATTTGTATAATTTTCTTGCTTCAGCGAGTAAAGCTAGGCGTTAGGTTACGCTCCATAGAGACCTTATGTGTAATGCTATAAAATTTTCTTGCAACGTGGCGAACCTAACCCTACACCGTGTCTATTCTAACCGGAACCTCTAATTACGCTATTGTATCTACTTAGAATAGCTTTATAAATATTAAGTAGAATTCGAATCTGTAAACGATACCTTTTATCAGAATTACCTAATTGTACCAAAACAGTATTTCTTTCTATAATTTCAAAGACTCCGTGAAAAAATCACTTCAATAATAAATTATTAAACATTACCCACTCCTACATAAAAACTGCCTCTCAAATGACGCACCTACATACGTACGCTTTCTTTTATATGAAAATTTAAAGTAAAACGTCATGATGATCATTCTTAGTACACATAAATCATACTCCAAGTCGATTTACACTGCCTGTATATTCCTTTCGAGATTTTTACACCCTCTGGCAGCTCTACACCCCTACTATAAGTTTTGAAAGCCTATTAAGGTATTATTTATATTTTATAATATAATAAATAGTTTTATGCAATAAAATAACGTGTGATTTTTAAAAAAACTTATATAGAATATATAAAATACTTACGTTAAGACTAAGAAAGTTAAATTTTGGAATGTAGGTAGATTAAGTAATGTTAAGAGATGATTTCATAAAATTCCTTTTAGTAACTGGAAAAAACGGGATTTCTGGTAATCTTACCTCTTTAATTTCACACAAATAAAGTTGCGGGAGACGACTTGTATGTAGAGCATACGCAATGCACATCAACACGCAAAATCGGTAAATAGCCAAAAAATGAACAATTAAATAACATCTCTCTTGTAGGGAACATTACTTATTCTAAATTAATATTATTACATTTACTAAAATCATCCGCACGCAGCGCATTGGAACAATTCAAACCTGTTCCGAGTTTTTTTGCTATGCGTGTCGTAGGCTGCTAGCTAGCATCGCCACGTTTAAAGAGTCGGCTTCCTGCGATGTCTGGAATGGCTCCGGGAACGCTGGAGCGTAAAGTAGTAAATGTAATAATATTAATTTAGAATAAGTAATGTTCCCTACACTCTATTACACAAAACAGAAAAATAAGTAAAAAAAAAAAAACAAAAAAAGTCACTCAAAACTCACACACACCTCACAAATAGTTCCTCATACAAAGGTAACACCAAGGCTTTACTCCCCCAAGGCAAACTTCCGACACCATTTGAAATTCATTCTTTAAACGTGTGATGTAATAAAAGTAGCGCCGGCGGTACTGCCACTAGGCTGTATGATAAATTATGCACCCCTACATCCAAGATTACTCTACATTAAGGCCCTTTTGATATATTTTTTAAAGGTAAATTGAAGTCAAACGTGAACGAGTGATGCGATATAATTATTTATTTTAGCTCTATGCTATATCCTGTACATAGCAGGATAGACAGAAGGAACCTAGGAACCTAATATTACGTCGACTCCGTTCCCTAAGACACCGATTTTTTCTGCCAAATTTTCAAGACATTACGTTGCGTAGCGGAACTCAACGTCACACGTTGTCTCTTTATCGAAGCTAATAAATATTTAATTTTCTCGAGAGAAAATCGAACCCATAATCATCGCGTTAACATGTAATTGCTGTATTGGGTAATTTTATTTCTTATTAGTCGAATTTGAACCTAACACCATCTGGGACGTCTAAACAAAAAACTCAATTTCAAATATTTTTTTATATATATTGTAACATAATAAATGAAAACTTTCTCTCATTTAATAGATCTCAAGGTAGATTCTCAAACGTATGTGCATTTTATCATTTTCAATGCTTTACGTGCTCACTGTTCTCTACATGACCATCTCTAATGGCTTCTCAATTGAATATCAAATATTTAATAATACTTTTAAAGACAGCATCTAGACTCAGTAAGCAAGTGTCTAGATGCAATGGTTGTGGGTTTGATCCCAACTCGGGCAACTTTATACTTACATAGAAATCAAATATCGGTATGTGATTTTAAAATAACTGTGTTTTTGTTATTTGTGTATTCTAGTAGTACACAAATGAACGTTTATAATATTTTGTTTGTCCGCTCTTATCTCAAGAACAGCTGAACTGGTTTTTATACGACTTTCACTGCAATATACAAAAGAGTTTTTATATATTTTTTTATATGCCTTTATTCATATTTCAAAATCTGGAATACGAAAAATGAAACATTTAGCCGAAATGAGAACTGAACCCAGAACCATCAGAAGTGACAAACAACTACATCACAATCGCTTTGTAGTAAATAATTTAAAACTTCTTCCAATTATGAATACAATTATATTTCCATTAGAATCTCTTCCTTATCTTATTCTTCGCTAAATTATCCAAAGCAAAACACTTTGTACAATCGCCCTCGCAAAACGTTATTTGCTGATTCACCACCGTCTAATATAGAGTATGTGTGTATTATTTAACTTGTATGGGATGACTTGCAAAGGTGTTTTGATTTTATCCTTTTAATTTGATAAACTATTCAGGTTGCTAGCTACCATCTTTATTAATTTACTAATATTATTATAAATAAATTGAACTTATAATATTTTCTATAGACTACACGGCAGCTCACAAACCTATATAATTACCTTGTTAAAACAAAAAAGATCTTTTTAATATTTCACAGTGACTAATTCAAAGAGTAACACTCAGTCTGGACTCCGGCGCCATGAAGACCCCATGTTCCTTACCTATCTGCTGAATCATAATATGCTTACAGAGTATAAATTATCTCAGAACATGCATCCAGGGTGACTATCAATTACTTGTCTTTTGCTAATTTACAACCCTATTTGGTGGTTAATTGCTCGTAAAATTCTATTTATTTAACATAGGTAGATGTCGTAGTTAGTTATGTATGTTTTGAAAGCACTGAAAGGGTTTATTTTTCGCTTTATTTTTTATCTAGCAGGGTATGCAAAGTGACCTTAGTCGAGTCGTAGCGCGGTTCAGCTTCAAATTTAAGCGAAAAAAACTACAACGGAGTATTTTAACACTAGGTTTATCTCTGTCAAAAAATACCGTCACAATTTTCTTGCATGGCAAGGCTGATTGATGTGTTGGAAAAGCATTAAAGTTATGTTTTAACGCTATACATAAAACACATATACTTCAGTTTTTTTCGCACTTATGAAATATTTACTAATAAATCTATTTTACACTTAAAATAGTAAAAGATTGTAGAAGCAATGATAAAACTAGAGCAATGACTTTTAAACATACCGTTAGGTAACAAAGTTTATGAAAAGTGAGAAAGTTTGTTTTTGAAGTAACCCGAAGCCTTAAAAGTAGGCAAATGAAGGAAGTTTTTATCTAAAAAGGTACAAAAATATAAAGGTATTTCCTTATTTTTTGTTTAGATTTTGTACAATTATATTAAGTTTTATTATTATAAACATTTCTAAGGAAGTGACGCTACCTCAACTCATCTAAACTACTCTACGACTTGTAATTAATAAACGGTCGCCAAGAAAATACTCTCATACGGTATGATACCTTAAATGGAAGACAATGGTGGCACCACCATAAGAAATTACCTTTTACACGGTTTAAATTGTTTTACAAGGCTGTCACTGTGGAGTGGCGTAGCATCTGAGAGTGGATTAGATTAGTGATTATGGATTCGAATCTAATTCGAGGACATTGATTATTTTCATTTCCTTGCTCAATACTAAAACAAAATGCAGTCGCCCGATCGAACGTCAAATGACGGCCTTCTCTTTAAAAAAAACCCATGAAAACGCTTCCGTTCATTACTTTTCGTCGAATATTATTGCATTGCGTCTAGAGCGGCGGAGTTCAACGCCGTACTTTGCTTTACTTTAAATATTTAATTTTCTCAAGTAGGAATCGAACCGACAACCTGTAGCGTTTACAGTTAGTTCTACTCTTTAAAACTTCATACATAATTTCATATATTTTAATACAGAAACAGCTTATTAAGCTCAAATAATAACTTGCACTACTGACTACTAAGACGGTAGTATAACTTATGTTCTACAAATATAACATATCCCCACTCCCCCCCACCTCCACGTCCCCCCCAAGTCCACAATATTTGTTATCCGCTACAATCCCTTGAGATAACTATGTTTATTTTCCATCTAATTTGATCCGCTAACTTCGCTAATCCTCTCAAATAATACGTCAAAGTGTAACTTAGTTAGCTACAATGTATGAATACATATCTATAATTCTATACTTAATATTATAAAGCTAAAGAGTATGTTTGGTTGAACGCGCTAACCTCGGGAATATTTTTATGTCGAATACTCTATTTAAAATCTCTCTCTAGTAAAAAAAGTCGCAGTATAGGTCTCTCTATTTTTGCCGCTCAACGTGCAACGTTTCGAATGTGAATCCGTAAAAACTTGGAAATTTGTAATTTGTAAAAAATCCTTAAATACAAAAATACACTGGTAAGATAACTAAATTGAAGCTTCTCACAGTGTAATCTAAACAAAAGTTTAAAAAGATATAAATAAGTACCGTATTCGTGATCAAAATATTGGTATCTATAAATTTGTACCAGATCGCCTAAAAATATTTTTTTTTTTGCAGTAAATACCTATTGTTATTAAACGTAATTTACCCTTTAACATTTACCTCACTTTTTAACCTTTATCCATCACGATATAAAAATTAAATAACTTACCGCATTGAGAGCTTCCATTTCGTAAGGGCTCAGCTTATAGGATGCATCCGATCCAACCAGGCGTAGAGTGGACCTAAAACAAAAAAAATCCTTAAAACTATTTATTTAGATATATTTTAATTTTCAGGTAAAAAAACCAATTTAAGTACTATCGCCTTGAGTACTTGACAATGTATTGAAATGTCAATACTGTATGGCGGAACTCAACCGCGCACTTATTTTATATAAACAAAATATGGAATTAACAAGTCTCAAACAGAGCAAGAGGAACATAATCTATAAAAAGGGAAGTTTAAGATTTTGCAGTCGAGTGAATCCTTGCAACCTTGCAATTTTCCAGTTTAAAGGGTATATATAGTATAGTCTATGAAAGTCAAGAACAATATAAAATTTATTCTTTATATGTTAAGGTGACAACCAATACGCTTTGTTTATTACTAAATCAACCAAAAACTTATTTTTTTAGGAGTAAAACGCTGACGGAGAAATATGACATTTGGCACAATTATAGTTTATGATTATAGAGAGAGTTAAAGTACTATAAATAACAAAATAACTATAACACAAACTACCATAATATTATACGTTTAAGAATAATGTGACATACACGTTGCTATGGCAACGCGTTTTGTAGGCGTCAATTCATTTCGACGTTGAAAGTGAATTGTGCTCTACTGGCACATTCGAAATGTCATAATAGAAAAGCTAAAAAAAAAGGAACAAAAAAATCGAACCTAGAAACGTATGCTTTTAAGGTTTTTTCTTTCATTTGATAAATCAAGATACAATTTTTTATTGCGTTGTTTTCACGCTTTCATTTTGTATCATAAAAAACGCAAAGGCAATAATGGCATACGAGTAATTTTCATCTTTTATACCTTTAATAATTAACACAGTAAATGTTAGTAAGGAAATTTATGAATATGCTACTAGTTGTAAAATCTGTGGTTCTAGTGTGCGCGGGTAAATTATTTTTTGTATCGTGACTTTTTCTGTTTCATATACATATTAAAAGAATTGCAGAAAATCACTTCGTACGCAAAAAAATATGCTCAGATATATAAAGTATTTACTTTTTATAAATCTGAGCCTGGCTCTATTGTCAGACCAGCTCTATAATGTGTTTCATGATGATACAAGTGTTAAAAGTGATTCAAATTCAGATTTTAAGATTTTATTACATATTCACAAGTAGACCTAATAAAAGCGTGTTTAAATATATTATTTATCCCTGACAAAAACAGAGAGGTGTAATAAGTTTGACGTGATTGTATAATGTATGCATGTGTCTGTATGTATGTCTGTAGCATCTTAGCACCTAAACGAATGAACCAATTTTGATTTTTTTTTGTTTGAAAGGTAACATCGTCAATTATATTTTAGCTATGATTCGAGAAAATATAATCAGCTTTGAAGATTATCAGTTCTATACTATTTGTTTGTCACTATATACTTTTTAGCGTTTTATATAATTAATGATTTTTAATTATTTATAAGCTAGTTACTTAAAACGCTCACACTATAGCCCCACCTCGCTCAGGTAAGACAAATACGCTCATTTCCTACGTAGAGCGCCCAAACGTCCGAGCCGACAAATTGCACCGCCGCCGGCTTATTCACGTTTTATATTTACTTGTTGTTTTTTTGTGTAATTTATTACTTATTTGAGAAAATAATTGATTCGCGATTTATATTGGTGGTATTTCTATATAGTAATAGTATGCTAGAGTAAGTCCTGATTATATTTTTGATTGATATTGTCATTTACTTTATAATTTCAAATTGTATCCCGCATATAGGAAGGTAGACAAAAGGAACGTAGATTTAATACATTTTGCATGTTGAGTGGCGGAATTCAACGCCGCGCTTTACTTCATTTTCAGAGCGATAAAATGAAAATGTGAAATAAATAATAATAAGTGGGAATCTCGCGTCTGCAGTCCCACATTGTGCCACTGCCCCACGATGGCCTCAATCTCTTAAGCTATTTCACTTAAAGTCTCCAGAATACAGCCAGCGTGACCTCAGAAGGCGGATGACGGAAAGTTTGCCCGCTAGCTTTATTTACGACGCTTATGCACTAACGAATATAAGTTTTATATAATTTTCCTTTCTTTATCAGATCGTTTGGGAAATGGCTGGTTCTAAATTACAAGTTAATAAAATATTTTTGGAAGGAAACAGTTTAGTTTTATGTTAACAAAAGTTTATTTTTTGTAGTGAAAAAGGGGCATTAAAGAGGATTTTTTTTGTTAGAAAAGGGGAAAAAACTGGATTTTCCTTTTACTTCTTCAAGTCGACACAAACATAGTTGCGGGTGAGTGCTAGTATTATTTGATACTTAGCCATTATGATTTGATCTTATAACAATGGAATATACGAGTAATATATGCATGCTCAACTGTGCCTGAAGGTATTTAAGTATTACAATAAGAAAACTTCGACTATACCTTGGAAATGAACAAGCTATTATTTTAAGATTATACTTTACATTCAACAGAAAGTGGTTAACGGAGTGTCTCAACACTAATATCACTCTACCTACCCTTCTATAAACAGGATATAACTTCATACGTAAAACAGTAAAAGAAGATAACATTATAAATTAATATCCTTAACTACGATATTAGATAAATATTATACCAGAGATATGTAACTAAGTAAATAATTTAGATTTCACCGCCGGAAGCTGACTCCCTTATTAATATTCCTTCGTAGACGCCGTGTGAAATGTCATTACTTAACTATTAATTGGCAAGACGTAGACATGCATACATTGATATTGTGGTAAGTACGGGTAGATTTGATATTAACTTTAAATTATAGAGATTATGATAGGAATTATGTATTTTTTGGCTTCACGTTGTATCCCGCACATAGGTAGGTAGAGAGAACGTAGTGTCAAGACTCTCCGTTCCCATTAAGACAGTTCTTTCCACAATTTTCGTCTATAACTTATACATTACATTAATACATATTACTATTGTTTTATACAGGGTGGAATTGTCAGCGCCACTTTAAACGAAACCACAGTTTTAACTACTCTATAAAAGCCTAATATAATTCGGAAAAAAAATAATTCTCAAAAGTTTTTTTTCAAACAAAATAAATAATAAAATTATCGTTTTAAAATAAAACGCCATTTGTAAAGTATAACATAGGCACGCACACACTTACCTGTCAAAGCGGCAACGTCGCATACGTATGTTTGCGTGACACGAAATACAGGTATGGATAAAAATCGTGAAATGTAAAAAAAATCCTACGTCCAAACCGTTGAGGTACCTTGATTATTTTTTTTAATTCTGGGTTTGAAATATTTTACCCTATATGCAGTTTCAGTAAAAGAAGCGCTGCCTCTTCCACCCTGTATAATTGCGCTATGATATATAGTATATTATGTACATTTTCTTTTATCACGCTCTTATTAGGGCAACATGTAACTATATAACTATATAATCAAAACTAATTAAATACTTCTAGCAGCTAGGTTTCATCAAGCAGGTATGATTATGGAGACAGGACTTGAATTGTGGAATTCTTCGGAGGTTACTACTACACCACCAGAGTTTAGTCTCATATAGTCTGTTTTTAAGCATATTTTATAGCATTTGTAAGCATTTTATGTAGAAAAGCATGTTTTTTAAATATATTTTAGAATCGATATATTAATCAAATATTCATTAATATATTAATAGAATCTCATTTAGGTTCCTAAATAGTATCCTAAATTGTTTATTTTAGATTTTCTTAATTTATTTTGACATATATTTTGATAGAAAAAGAGATTTATGCTTTCTTGATTAAGCAGCAGATGAATAGCAATAAATACGAATACCTATAAGTACCATAAGTGTCAAGCACGGCTAAGATAACGCCTTTTTATTGTTTTGTTTGACGCGCTCCAAATGTCCAACATTAGTGGAGTGACAAAAGTAGAGTACAAATATATGATTGAATTTACACGTAAGTACGTGTTATGTGTTCTTATAATATCAATATCATATTGAGACCCTCGTGGCGCAGGGGTTCAGGGTTGTTGTGGGTTCGATACTTACTCAGAAAAATGAAATATTTAATATCTTCATTTCCTCCGCTCTGGTAACAAGGTAAAGCGCTGCGTTGAGTTTTGCCAATCAACATCTATTGCTTCAAGAATTCGTTTCTGCCCAATTCTATAGGGAAGTGTCTAAACAATTGATTCATAGGTTCCCTTTGTCTATCCTGCTATGTGCGTGATATAGAGTTAAGCTAAAATAATACAGCTAAAATATCTTATACTATAATATTTATTATTATCTTTCAAATAGATAAAATTAACGTTTCTCCTCATAGGCGAGATTGGTCAATTACGTTTAGAAATTTCCATGTCTAACTTAATAATTTACCTGTAACAGAAATAATTTAGCAGTGAATGTGTACTTGTTGCGTTCACATTAAAACTGTTTAAGTGAAAACATTGAATATAAACGGCGAACCAAACATAAATGGTGAATGGAAGTGTCTTTATGGGAACGAAGTGTTTTAGCACTAAGTTCCTAGGTTGCCTCTACCTACCCAGCTATGTGTGATATAGCGTGAAGCTAAAAAAAATTGTACATAAATAATGGATTATATTAGGTATTACACATTATGTAAAAGAAAAGTAGAATTAGAAATAATTATAATAATAATTACAAGCACTTTCCTTCACTATTTAATTTACAAACATGTTTAGTCGCGGAATTGAAATATAACCCATAACCGCTAGCTATAGTATCAGGGAATCCACTGAGCCACGGTGGCCTCACGACTGTTATTGAATTAAAATTTTCATTATAAAATTATGCTTACTAACTGTGAGAACAGAACAAAATATAAAACGACAATTCAACACGAAATTGATAAATTACGTAATTTGTCACGTTGTCTGCTACTGGCCAGTAGGGTTGACGAAAATAAATTATAATATTTTTAACTTTTTTTGAGGCATCTAATACGTTTTACAGATTAAGCAGAGATGACTTTGTGATATATAGTAATTGAAAAAATAATTAAGCATGAAGAGACCACTAAGTAAGTCGTAGTTTCATATGGGGGTTGTCTGTCAGTCATTCAGTAACATGAGAGTTTTATTTCATACTTAGGAAAATGAATTACTACGTTTTCAATTTCCAATTTAAATATAATATGTACATGCATTACAATTATTCAAAAATATTCATATTGATGACCCCTGGGATGACCCCTGGAGTTAAATTCAAATTAACAAATTATTAAATACAATCAAGTCTTACTCTTAAAAGAGAAATAAAAAAATATTCTTGTACATTCAGCGACAACCCTATAATTCATCAAAATATCAACATTACTCAAAAATAACTATTTCACCCGCGAATGTTTTTATACTAATTGACACTTCAAAGACGTCTGTCTCCGCTTGGGGTGTAAACCCTCCGTAATAAAAATAACTCCGAACATCTGTTGCAATATCCATACTAAATACTAGATGTGCTTATATTTTGTATTCATTGTAAACAAGCTTTACACGAGGTTACTGAAATCAACAAACTTTTTACCCGACTGCGGCCAAACGCAAAAAGAGGGTTATGTTTTACTTTAAACTTGTTAATTTTTTTATTGTTTCTTTTGCTAAGCCAGCTTCTACAGTCTGGGTATATTGTCATTTGGTATATACTCAATAGGTATCAGTCCGATTCCCAATTGAAACATTATTGTTTTAGCTTCATATTGTATGCCGCATATAGTAGGGTACACATAAGGTACCTAGCAGAAACTTAAGAATTATTTATTATACTTTCATTATAATTTATTATAACTTCTACGCTCTCAAACCAAGCATCGCTTATAGTCAACTATTACCTATGCTATTTACCTTTCTTCTTTAATTTTAAAATAGTGAAGAAACAATATGAAAACATTCAAAAAAGAAACTTCCCTTAGCAGGATTTGAACTCGTAAACTACATGTATAATCCGTCCAAACCTCTAAGGCGTCTATCGCTATTACGTCAGTAAAACTTTTAAATCAATTTCATAAGTAAAGAATAAATAGTAAAAGTTCTATAGAAAAGGGATTTTAAATTTATAAAGCAAACTATTGAAGTCTTGAAAAATTCTTTTAATTAAACTTTATAACCTCTTAAGATAAAAGAAGTGGAATGTACACTTTTTACTTTGCTATTTTAGTTTTAATTAATTGAATATTTTAAATAGCCAGTTGTAGAAGACATACAATAAAAACTGGTAGATACTTTTCGTATATAGCAATATATGTATACATAGAAAATCAATTCATTCATACAAACACTAACATGCTCAGTGCATGTTAGGTGCCGCGAGACTATAAAAGTTTAAATAATAAAAATTAAAATATCCCCATGGAAGGGTAGGCAGAGGAAACAAGGGAAATAGTGTTAAGACATTCCGTTCCCCATTCAAATACTTCCATTCCTCACTTTCCGCCGTTATTTGCCCGGATACCTGAATGAAGAAATTAAAATTATAATCATTTCATTCCCTCGAGTGGAAATTGAACCCATAACCATCTTGTTTACCGTCGCACGTTCGTGCCCCTGCGCTACGACTGCCTCAATAGACAGAAAAACCTCTCCAATAAACAGATTTAAATTGATTATGTATTCATAATACCAGACATACCTACCTACGCAATAACAATAAGAGTAAGTATACTCTTTAAAGAAGGACCCCCGACTTCGTTAACTTATAAAAATTGAGAAATATTCGTTAAATATATTAAATATATACATATATATGTATATCCAATATAAGGCATTTTCTAGAAAGTTATTCTTCTAATTCATTTCTTCAATTCCATATATTCTCATATACTGAGACCTTCTAGGAATCACAACTATTAAAGAACCAATAATAATAACGATGTCGAACTGTTATAATCAATTTTTGTTATGTATTAATGGACATAAGTAGGCCGATCCAGGGGCACAACGCGACTGGTTGTGGGTTCGATCCCCATTCGAGGAAATGAAATATTTATTTAAATTTTATATTTTCATTCTATCGCTCTGGTGTCGAGGCAAAGCGATTGCTTGTTAAGTGGCGAAACTTAACGCCTTAAGTTTCGCCACTTAACAAGCAATACCTCCATAATTCGGCGTAAAGTGGGGAATGGAGTGTCCTAAAAAAGTTTCCTCTGCCTACCCTGCTGTGTGCGGGACACAGCGTGAAGCTAATTTAATTTAATTTTGATTTATAAATTTTCTACTATAAAATAACATTAACAAAATTAAACACACAAAAAAATACCGACATCTCGTTTGGTCTCAAGAATCTTTCTGCTCGATTTGTAGTGCCACCTAGCGGTTTCTATTAGAACTACGTGAAAGGAATTACTTTCTAACTTCAAGCACTTTTCGATAGATGGCGCTACAAAGGTTTACCTTATGATATCTGTAAGAGAAAACGCTTCATGATTTAAATACTTAGATCTTCACCGATGATGGTATGTTACGGAAGTATACGGATACACATATAATAAATATTTCGGTTACGGTTTCGAATGTAAAATTAATATAGAATATGAATATAATTGTTCGTTAGTTTCTGATAATTTCAGTTAAGGATATTAGAATTTTGAATGTTGATTTGAATATCTTTTAAGTTTTTGTGTGTTTATGATTTTTTTATGTAAGTAAGCCTTGGCAGCAGTTAGCAGTATATATTTGGATACAAAAGCGAGTACCTATTCGTTTAATTCTTATTACTTGGTTTTCCATGACGCTCCTGAATTATTAAAATATTAATATATACGGATTCTGACAATAATTTATATAAATATATAGTAAATTTTATTCGATATAAAAATAACAAATAAAAAAAAACATTGTGAAAAATATTTACGTTCCATTACCATCCCCACAAGACCAATGTTTTGGTGTTATCAATGTATCCCTTACCATAATCGACCCCACTTTAGCCCTTAGTTTTAAGCGCAACAATCCTTTATAAGCTATAAATACTTTTCTTTAAGAATTTATGGAACTCAACACTGCGTTTTCTAGCTTCACGCTGAATCCTGCACATAGCTAAACATAGTGGCAAGATGCTTCGCCGAATGAATGGCGGAATCCAACGCCGCACTTTGCCTCATTACCATAGCGAGGAAAATAACGTAAATCGTGGCTACAACCGCCACATTTACAGTCGCCTGCTTGTGCCCCTACACCACGGCTGCCATAGAAGAATTTTTATAAACGTCAAAAAGTAAAAGAACATCCTATCTTTCGCTACGCTTTCGTTGGAACACATTGTCGTATGCATTTCTATAGTTCACTACTATTATCTACCCCATATAACGCATGAGCCGTAGTATCGGATATTCTACTGCAACTAAATCATATGAATAATGAACTATTGGGAGCTAAGGAAGAGAGATGGCATATTTATAGGCCTGCGCCTAGCGGGCGCAAGAGTGCGGCTGCAGACGTAACGGTCGTGGGTTCAATTCTCACTGGATGAAATGCTTAATATTTTCAATTTCTCGCTCTCATTTAACACGCAATGCCTCAAGAACTCGGCGGCAAGTAGAGGAACAAAAATAACGGGCAACGGACACTCCGCGCTTTTCCTCTTTACTAAAGCCAGGAATTATGAGACTCGAGTGGGGCGCTACACCACCACCTGTTGCGTTTAGACCCTGCGTCAGGGCTGGTTTCTTTTAAGTTTCAAATTATTCACGACCTCGATGACTTCACGACTTATCCTACATAGGATAGGCAGATTGAATTTAGTATCAAAATACACCATTCTTGGGTAGATATCCCCAAATAAAGACATAGCATAAAAAAGAGGGAACCCAATTAGTCATGCGAGAGTACGAAAATGAAAATTATTCATTCCCTGAGTGGTCTTAAGGTAAGCAACTTGAATTTTATAAATAATTCAGAAGCATATGAACATCGATATAACAAATTTAATATTCAAAATTTCACTTCCGTTCTGAGACGGCACCAGATTCGCGATGTTTATAAAAGTAATGTTTAAATGCGTAACGTCGATTTACCCGTCTTTGATCTTGATATAGAACAATCGATGCCACGTGAGATCGTTTATAACTTTTTTAATGTTAATTGTTAATGTTTCTCTCTAAATTGATAATATATTTTTGTATGTTCTTAGGCCAGTTAACGCGGCTGGTAGTGAGTTCGATTTTCACTCGAAAAAATGAAATATTTAAATTGATATTTCCAATTCTACGCTCTGGTGTCAAAGCGCGGCGTTGTGCTCCATCACTAAATATACAATGTATGAGTATCGCTCTACCTACTATTCTATACGCGGTATACAGCGTGAAGCTGCTAAACGTATTTTAGATCTGAACCAATAGTCATCGTGGAATAAATAGGAGCAAATATGTATAAAAAAATTGACGCTAATTTACAGTACAATAAGAACAATTATTATAAAATGACTTGTACCACTTCGATATATTTATCTTAGAGACTCAATACTTCAAAGTCATTAAGAAAACAGACTTGCTTTATTATAATCGAATAGGCTACCTCGTCCATATAAGTAAGTCCACATGTCCATTAGTACAATGAACGGTTTGTTGATACATTCATTGCGTCAGACCAGTGTTTCCCAAAGTATAGGTCCTAAGTTCCAAATATTTCTACATAATAATGATTATTTTTAATTATATTAATAATGATTTATTTTTTCTGTCATAATAATCAAAATTAATAATTTTAACATGTTTATGTCTCATAGAGGGCGTTGTGGCGCAGCAGGAACGTCTGACGGTAAATACTGTATAACATTGGGTTCGATTTCCAGTCGAGGGAACGAATCAATATAAACATTTTCATTTTATACAAAACAAACAAAAAGTACAGAATTAAAATATGACTCGATTGATGTAAAATAACAACGAGTATATTTTTCAATACAAAAATTTACAAATTCTAATTCATTATAATTTGTCATACTTTACTTAAAAGTATTTTTATTGATTGTTTTTACCAATAATTATTTACTAAAACATCATAAAACACAACAAAAATATTTTAAAATGTATTTCCATACAAATAAGGGTTAATTTTGCATTTAACTCAGAAATGTACTAAGAAAAGTAATAACTGACCATCTCAACGTTAGCACGTGTAGAGACCACATGGCGGATCAAAGGCGCCGGATGCGGGACAATAACGTGTTCACGGCAAAAATTATATACGTACGTACGGAAATATGTGTTTAAATTTTATATACATAGTAGCGAAGGAAATTTTTCGATTTAAATTAGGAAATAAAAAAAAACTATTAAGCGGCCGTGACGTAGTGGAATAGGATACTAATTACCCGATAGGGTTGTGGGTTTGATTCCAATGCGGGTAAATTAATTATTTTCATATCCTAGTCCTAGTAAAGAGACAATTTTTTTTGTGATTGAGTTTCGCCACTCAACACTCAATATCTATTACCAATTTGGATCGATATCTGAGGGACGGAGTGTATAGACACCAGTTTTCCTGTGACTATTCTATTACATACGGGACATAGGTGTAGAAAGAAAGTGAAACTACAGGAGAACTGTATCGTTTATCCTAGAGGATAAAAAGCGCTTAAATTCCTTTCCATATGTAGCATATAAAAATTTAAAACTCGATGTCGATGGCCCTTCCCCTTTTTTTTCTCTTAATCATACATATACTTACACACAAAAATAAATAAAAATAAAGCATTTAACAGAACAATTCAATAACAAACCCACTGCATTGAAATCTAACCTGAGCCTAATGAATAGACCAACCAGAAACGAAATGCGAAAAAAGTAGAGTAAAAGAAGATCCTCAAAGGCATCCCGTATGAGTACGTATCATTAGAATTTTACAAAGAAAAATCCTTTGAAAATTGCGTAAAATTGTCATTTTGATGACATGAATAGCTTAACACGACTTCGTTTTGCGTATTAACATTACGTGGAAATTGCAACATTAATGAAGCTTCAATCAAAAGGGAAACGGAAGTAACAAAAGTTACTTTACTTTAAAGTCGGCAAAGTACCGGTAAAACGTGGAGTCGCGAGTTAATGAAATGTTTTAATTCTGTCCAAACGGTAAATTCACAATTTACATGTAAAATGAAACGCACAGCTTTTTAATAGTGTCGCCACTCAATTTGCGTGCGTGAAAACGGCTGGACGGATTTTAATGAGGCTTTTTCGTTGTGTAGTCAAAAGTTTGGATTAAAACACATAAAGTTTAAAGTTAACTGTGAAATTTGTGTTTTTCTGTTTTTTACTTATCTGAATTTGAAAGCCATAAAAAGTTCTGCATTCTTTAACCTTTTTTTCAAAGAATCTGTTTAAAAGTAAGTGGAACCCAGCTGTGCACTATGTCCAATCAAAATAGGGAAGTAAATAGTCTAAATGAGATTTGAATTCACGATCGCAAGATTTCGTCAGGTAATTACGGCGTGGTGGTGTATGTATCTCAAATTTTACATTATACTTTGCAGTTTTTATGCAAAATGTATAAATCTAGTTTTATTTAACACACCTAATAGCAAAATCAAAGGGTTTATTATTAAGAACTTTCTCCGCAGTTCCAAAGCTCGATACAAATGTAAACATAATCTAAAACACGACCGGAAAGCGCAATGTTCCATTCTGAACGGGAATTAGAAATAGATTTTATGTTCCAGTCATGTTTTAGTTCTATTACTATGATTGTTATCAGATACTTGATATAATACATAATAACATAACATAACATAAAAACTCTTTATTTCACACCATATTAAACATATTTAACAAAAAATAATATGTTCATAATATATTGTAAACATTTTATTTTGCTTTTCTTTCAGCTTCACGCTGCAGGATAGGCAGAGGGAACCTAGTGGTAAGACACTCCGTTCGCCACTTTCTGCCGAATTCTGGAGGCATTGCGTATTGAGTGAGGAAATTCAACGCCTCGCTTTGCCTTAACACCGGAGATAAGTTATAAAAGTATAAATTTAAATAAATATTTAAACTGACTGAAGACTGGCCTCACAGACCAGTATATTAGTACGTGAAGCATATTTCAATCGGTTCTTAAATAAAAACAAAAGATAATATTATAAAGTTGTAGTGAAACGTAAAGTTATTATGTATCGAAAGTAATTCAGTTGAAAAAATAAATAATTATGTAGTATAAGCGGGCGAAGCCGCAAGCATACATTTTCTATGCCGCTTCACGCTGTATCCCGCACGTAGCAGGGTAGGCAGATAGATACTTTCACATTCCGCCGAATTCTGGAGGCGCCACGACTGACCTCCGAGTGTTATTGCTTATAAGAAATAATATAATGAGAACACTATTTGAGTTCTCTTAATTAACTATTTCACTCATTTTATCTTAAAGCTTGCCGCTAACAATTAAACTTTGACCTGCTCTTAGCGGAATTAGTTCGGTATATTTTTGAAACAAAGAACAAACTTATTAAAATTCTCAACCTAATAATTTTATTGAATCATAAATAATATTTTTATGCAGGTTTCAATAAAATACATTTATTGTTATGAGAAAAGTTGGTTTAAGTTTTATAGTAGGTACGAATCCACAAGCTTCAGAAAAGAAATTACTTTGCATTTCTGATCAAAATTATAACCTACATGGAGTTGAAAATTATGTGGAAAGTAGAAATTTTCCCTACATTTATATTAAAGAAAGTCACTTAAAATGAATCAAATTTCACAATACATGTTTGGTAGTTTTTAAAATGTTATTTTTATTTTTTTGATCTATATAATTAAAAAAAATCTATGTCTAAATATATATTTTATAGTAAATAATTTCACAAATCATTACATAGTCAGGATGGCCGAGCGGTCTAAGGCGCTGCGTTCAGGTCGCAGTCCACTTCTGTGGGCGTGGGTTCGAATCCCACTTCTGACAGATATTTTGCCTACAGGTATAAAAACAATATATTTCATTTTGAAAAGATTACTGTGTAAAACATTCACTTGCCCTGCGACTATCGGATTTACTGCAATTTTTTTCTTTATACTATCTAGTTTTTAACTTGAGAATTACGCGTTAACTGGGAAAGAAGCTATAACATATGAATAAAATTTTACTGGTTCCTACCTAATATTTAAACTAAAAAAATAAATGATAGTATAACACAATGCCTTCCCTTACCCTTTCCCTTTCAATCCCTGCATCTTGGTTGTATTGCATCGTTTTATTTCTTGTCTGATAGAAGATTTCAAAAGAATATAAAGCATTGTCCAGAGTGCCTCCATTATGACCGCTTCAATGGTTACTGCAGGATGAGACGGCATTTCGCTTAGAAGGGCCATAGTGAATTATAAAATGTAGAATAGTTTGCAAGGCTCAGCAATTGCCTGTAAACGCAAGATTTGTGGGTTCGATTTCCAAAAGTATTATTATTATTTCCTCCTTCTGTTAACAAGACATAGCGCAGCGTTGAGTTTCGTCACTTAACAAGCAATGCTCAAAATTTGAGCAGTGGAGAATGAAGTACTAACACTGGGTTCCCTCTGCTTATCCTTCTATGTATGGGAGACTGCGTAAACTAAAAAAAAATGTCTTTAAAGAAAATGTCTTTAGAACAAGAGCGAACTCATTCTTTCATTCAAGATCTTATTTATCTATATATATAAAATCGAAAGGTCACTCACTCATCACGAAATCTCAGAAACTACATGTGCTAGAAATCTCAAATTTTGCATAGGAGTTACTTATAGGACATAGGTGCTCGCTAAGACGGGAATTTGCAATATTCGACTTCTAAGGGGTTGTTTTTGGGGTCGAAAGTTTGTATGAAACTTCGTTACTATAAATGCTAGGAGTCTCAAATTTTGCTAACGTCACTAGGACGTAGTCATGGAGACAGAAATGAACAATAACATAGTTCACGCGGGTGAAACCGCGAGTGGGCCGCTAATGAATTATAAAAGTAAATATGTTACTTACATATTTACTAATTTAATATACTACTCCTGCTACTATTCCTGCTTTTTCCATCTAATTTACATAGTCAGGATGGCCGAGCGGTCTAAGGCGCTGCGTTCAGGTCGCAGTCCACTTCTGTGGGCGTGGGTTCGAATCCCACTTCTGACAAACATTTTAGTTAATCTTGATGATTTGTTCATAAATTTGTACGAACATACTATAGACATTTTTTTACCTCTGGTTTTATTAAGTACTTGATAGATTAGAACTAGTTCTGAGAATTCTTTTTTTACTTTTAGTTATTTTTTAAGATTCTTGGTGTATGGAAGGTAATAAGGTAAATAGTAAAATCAAAGCGACGTTCACTCAGTAACATCCAACTTTATTTATTAAATTTTAATCAAGTTTAATTAATATTGTTATCTTTTTTTATCTCTTCAGGCTATATTCTGCACGAAACAGAGGAGCCAGAGGGAGACTAGTGAAAAGGCACTAAGTTTCCCACTTTCCGAATATTCGAGACATTGCTTGTTGAGAGGCAGAACTCAACGTCGCTTCGCCTGTATCTTACTACGAGAGCAAATAAATGAAAATATTTATTAAATGAATAATCCATTCCCCCCAACCTGAATCGAACCCAAAACCGTCATGTTTAGAGGTACACACTCGACGGCATCAAAATCTTAATTTATTCAAATTAAAACATTAAAGTCGAATGTTTCCCAACATTCCGTCTCTAAATCCCTGATCAACTCGCAGCGATGGTACTCAAATGTCCCCCAAAGCGTTTCAAAGACCGGCGGAACCACTCCACGGCAGTCGAGCCGGCCATTGAGAGCCGGCAATTCTTTGAAATGCCCTGTCTTTAAGTAATAAGGGGAAAAAAATAATTTTTCAATGACTTAAATGTCTACATCATCAGTTTTTACTTGAATGATGGAAAACGAAAGGATTTTTTTCAGATAAGCTTTGTGTATATTATGAGTTTGTATTTTCGTATAAGCCTTTACGACGACGTTGTGGTTGTTAACGCGACGGTTGCGGGTGCGATTCCTAACGCGACTTGGGTTACAAATTATTTTCATTTCCTGGTTTTGGTAATAAGATAAAGCGCGGCGTTGAGTTTCGCCGCATAATTCAACAAATTTTCGCGAAGCGTATATAACAATGTTTCTTAATAATAGTTTCTCTCTGCCGGGTAGGCAGACTTCATATGCGAGACATTTGTATAGGAAGAAATAAAATATATTTAAATCTTATTAATACTTTATTTGACTATTTAAGTAGTTCCCACATCAGGAAGCGAAATATTTTCATTTCCTGTTTCTGGTAACAAGACCAGTGTCGAGTTCCGCCACTCAACACGCAATACCTATAGAATTTGACGGAAAATAGAGATCGAAAACGTCTTAATAGGAACGGAGAATGTCACTAGGTTCCCGGTACCTACCTTGCTAATGAAGAAAAAAATAAATAAAAATATAGGTACACATTTTTCAATAAAAACCTTAATTACAGTTTGGGCAGACAAACAGTAATTAATGTAGCCAGGCTCAGTCACACGTATAATAGGGACTGGTTACTATTAAAACGTGAGGTAAAAACCATTAAACGTCTGTATGGTTCAGTAGATCAAACAGATGCTCCCCGTACACGTACATACATACATACATACATACATGCGGGTGGAAAAATAAATATTTTTACATTTGTCGACGGTAATACGTTCAAAAATGAATGCATTTCACATGAGTCCAGGCGTTTTCGATGACAGCGTATAATAAACATATGCACGTGTGTTGTGTAGTGGTGTATGTGATAGGATGAAGCGGATAGTTATTTCTTTGTAATATTTTTAGACATTGAGTTATATTTTAAGACATTTTTAATCCATTTGGAGACAATGTACACAATGTGTGCATTTAAATTTTCCCAAATAGATTTGAACATGGAGTTCAATATGCAGGTAACCTATGAATATTGATCTATTATTAAAAAAAATAATGTCATACTATTATTAATTGGAAGCAAATAAAGTGTGTACATAAAATAAATATAAGAGTACAAACATACGACTGTTAATGAGACAGATGAAATATTTAAAAGTTAAGTCAGTCAGCCGCCAGTCAACACGCAATGTCTCCAGATTTCAGTAGAAAGTGGAGTACAGAGTGTCTTAACATTAGGTTCCCACGCACCCTCTGCCTACCTGCAACGTCCAAGATACAGCGTACAACTAAACAAAAAACTTCAGATTGACTTTACAAATGTCTCTTTAGTTTTTTTATTCTTTTAATATATTATTAAAATCGTCATTCCCTTCTCTCTTGTTCCGTTGCTACGGTACAACATGTACGCAACGCACCGCCACGCAACTTATTAATAATGTGTAACACCTAAAAACATATTTTTTATTTTTTACAGCCTTTTACACTATTGGCATTTTAAAAATTCATTACAGCAGTATTGTATTACAGATGACATGTTATTTAAGCTTAATGGATTACTTACAGTAATTAAGATGAAAATAGAGGTTTTTGTTATTTTTAACACGCGAAAAATAAAGTGGAGAATGAATTGTCTTAACTCTAGGTGTTTCAACATTAGTTTTAGTTTGTGTATTCTGCGATAT
Organism: Heliconius melpomene rosina; assembly: GCF_056956725.1. Taxonomy (NCBI): domain Eukaryota; kingdom Metazoa; phylum Arthropoda; class Insecta; order Lepidoptera; family Nymphalidae; genus Heliconius; species Heliconius melpomene. The sequence continues at coordinate 14,964,279 of NC_140407.1, read as the reverse complement.
GCAATATTCTAAAAATGTAGAAATTGGAATGTTATTTATTTTCGTAAACATAATCAAACGTCAGTCTTTGCGCAAGGGCACAAGCCTGTAAATGGAAACACGATAGTTATGCGTTCGATTTACTATTTTCATCTCCACGCTGTCGTAACAGGAATAATTGCGGCGTTAAACTGCGCCACTCAACACGCAATGCCTCGAAAATTCGGCAGAAAATGGCCACAGGAAGTATCTTAATAAGAACGGAGTGTGAGGAAACTTGAACCTGCAACCGCCAAGTACGTTTAACATATCTTTATGCCGTCAAATTAATGCAATCCATATAATTTTATTATATAAATAGAGACCAGCGCAAACAAAATTGTATGCAGCTTACGACAGAAAATATTTCCGGTTTTAATAAAAGCTGTATCGGATATTGGACGATATTTATTAGTTCCTCCCGATTCCGATATGTATATAGGGCATCCGATTCAGGTAGGAATACTAATATAAAATTTTATTTATGTTTTAGTATGTTATAATTATCATTTTTGGCATCAATAAAGTACTTTAAAATTTCCTTAATTTTAAATATTATTATATGTATAAATTCAAGACATTGAGTAAAGGAAGCCAACGCCGCGCGGTGTCTTACCAATGCGGGAAAATAAAACGAAACTAAATATAATAATTCCCTCGAGTTGATATCAAACCTTGGACCATTACGTACACAGTCAGACATTCCATTACTTGCGGGTGACCTCAAATACATTCTTATCAGTATATAAGTATATATATGTGTATATAGAGACAGTTAATAGGTCAATAGTAGTTTATATTTATAGACATTTAACACTACAGAAGGCGACCACCCGCAAACTTCGGAACCCTTTAACCAAAGGTTATCTGGTCTCCTCACGAATGACATAATACTTCAAGATATTCATAGTTCGAAATATAATAAAATTCCATTCAATTTTATCTTCATAGGTAATAACATTAAATTTCCTAGGAAGGAACCTAATGTTAAGACATACATCCCCCCCCCCCTCACACACACACACACACAGACATCACTTTCCGCTCAATTTTTGAGATTACGTGAGTAACAGAATTCAACGCCCCGGTTTCCTAGCAGAGGGAAATCGCTACTGCCTCTTAAAATTTAAGTTATTAAATAAGAAATTACTTAATAAAGAAGATTATTTAAAATCGAAGAAAAAACTTTGAAGCTCTCAGCAGCGCAGATTCTAGATTTTGGCGAAAATTGATGAGCAGAAGTATCTGAACTTGAAAAAAAAAACGATTTATAATATTTTGAACCCGCATCTGTCGGGAATCGTCCAAGCGCTCTGGGAACTAAGCCATACGTTCTCATGAAGCTCCGATTAATTCGAAATTCATATATTTATGTAGTTACCATCTCTGTAGATAGGTTTTAAATTAAAGTTAACTATTTAAATGTCAAATACAATGCACTTAAGATGTGTAAATAAGATTAATTGACGACATTTTGACCACTTACTACTTGAGATTGACATTGACAAGTGATAACGTCGAAAAGAATTTAGCAAAAATGAAGACTAGAAAAATATTTTATAATAAATATAAAAATAGCATTTCTGTAAAAAAAATTGAACCTACAACCATCATTAAAGCAAAACGTTAGCAAAATTCAATTCACTAGTAACTAACAAAGCTTCATATACTCAACAATTTGAAATGACAAAGGCGGATTCCGCCATACTCTGTTCCACAAGGGTTCGTATTATATCAAGTAACAGTCTGCATCTACGCGGTAACCCTATACTGCACTTGTACGTATTTGTTTAATAACTTTGTCGTTCCTAATATAATATAGGTATGAAATAAAGTTTTACTGCAAATTATAATATTAAAATTAATTATCGTTTTAATTTGGAAGCTTTTAAATATATTTTTTTATTTGTGTGTAGATATAAGTTTAAGATTTTATTAAATAAAAAACATATTTGTATGTCTTTACTAACCTCCTTCACTGAAGTTAAACTATATTAACATGTTCATTGCCCTTGGAAGTATTTTGTTTCAAATAAGTAGGTATTCATAATTTTCAAAGAAATAACTTAATCCATAATAATTTTGATTAGTTAAGTAAATGTGATGCGTAGATTCTGTAAAAAAATACATATAATATTCTTCATATTTCCTTTTTTATCATTATGGAGTGGAACGATTTCGCAAAGAAGATTAGAATTTATGAACACAACCTCCACTAATGAGACCGTGGATTGGAAAAAGTCAACATTCGAAAGCTTATTACAAAAGTTACCTTTAATATATTTTTTATATAATTTAATATTTCTTATAAAATGTCCGATTAATAAAATGTTGTGCTCTTTACCTGCTTAGCTAAGAAATTAGTTTCGCGTCTTTTTACTACATAACTATATAATTAACTCCGTTCCTCACACACTGCCGAATTTTTGAGAGATTACAAGTGGCGGAACTCAATACTGCGCTTCATCTTCTCGAGTGGCGCTATCAAATAAAACATAATTATTCCCCCGAGTGGGGATCGAACTCACAACCTTCGCGTTTACAGTCAAAGGCTCTAATTACAACTTACCACCACCACAACCACCAAGACTCTAATTTACGACTTACCTAACAACCTAAAGCAAAAAAAATAAGCCAAAAAACAAAAAAAAAGAAAACACGATCATTATGTAAAACCAAACTAACAACCGTCGTTTCACTCCACGCAAGATTCTCTAATTGCAGACGCAAGCCTCTTTGTATCAGATTATAGTTAACTCTGGTCTGGTACTCGATACTGCAGGATACAGACTGCAGGGTACAGACTACAGGGTACAGACCAATCAACTTGGAATGTATTCATGTCACGTCAGACGAAACCCACTATTGGCAACGCATGGTGTAAATTATCAGTAATTATGATACGGATATATTATGAACATGCTATCGACATTTGTAGGGAGGGTTGTAAGGGTTAACACAAATTGTGTGTTTGTTTTTTATTTTAATTATTTTGTAGGGACAATTTAGAGACATATACGAGTATATAGCGACTATATGCGGCATTGAATTTCGTCATTCACGTAATGTCTCGAATTTGGACCAAAAATGTCTTAAACATTATAATTTCTTTTCTTACCGTACTGAATACGAAATAAACATACGTGTAGCTTTGAATCGAAAGGAAACGAAAATATAATTTCCCCAATAACAATCGGGGATCAAACCCAGAACCTTTTTATTCAGTCTCGAGACAACATCTACAGGCGGTCTTTAATAACATTACTTAAAATTATGTTGCTTAGCAAAACTTCAGGTCCCCATATTATTAATAGAAAAAAAAACATCTAAATTTATAAAATTCTTATAAAATCCTGCATTTATTTTCCACCATGTTTTCTACATAACATTGCACGATCAAAAATCACAACCACAATTTATTTTCAAAGTATATTTCACCGACAACGAGTCCGCGCGACGCATTGAATTAAAAAATACATCTCTCCATATTAAAGTTTAAACGCAAATGAAATGAAACATAACGTTCCTCCTCCTCCTTCTCTCAAACACTTGTGACTCCTACTCATATTATAGAAGCTAGATAGTAAATAATGGACGTTCGTTTTTATGTTTTTCAAGTTGTTATGGTATATCATGACGCAGTGGCAAAGCATCTATAAACGTGAAGGTTGTAGGTTCTATTCCTACTCGGGGGTAAGAATTATTTTCGTTATAATGAGTTGTTTAAGTATAACGAACTAATTAATAAATAATTTACCTGAAATTATAATTTTATCATCGGTAATACTAGAATCAAAGCTCTGGGGAAGCGCTGTGCACCTCAATAGGTTTAGGTAATCAATATTAGGTCTATTCAAGTTACGTCAAACGCAACGGAGGCTTACGTTGAGTGCAATGACGAATTTCGGGATACGAATATCGAAACTAAGATTTATTGCGTTTGATATTGTAAGTGTAGGACAGAGTGTTTGAACACTAGATTTTCTTTGTTTAGCCAATTAGCAAAATTATAATTTTGTCCTTAAGGCACTCATTCATGGTTTAATAGTTATAAATTAACAGTTCACGATCTTTCCCGCATAGAAGCATAGTCTGAGGGAATCTTTTATTAACACACTCTCTTTCTTAATTTTAGCCCAATTTTCGAGACATTGCTTCTTGAATAGCAGAATCCAGCACTACGATTCATACAAACGTTATATAAATAAGCTTAAATTTTTTACAGGGAAGGTAGTATGATAGCATTATATCTAGTCAAAAAATTTTGACATTTCATTACATTAAAAAGTTTCTAAATATTTGAGTGAAAATTTCTAAAATACATTTATTAAATACAAGTACACAAATAAAACCGGGATATTCCACTAGTTGCAAAACGGTTGAACCTGACTCTAGGCACGTGAACTCTCCCATAGAAACCTCGAATAAACTATCAAACGTATTGCTATCGTTTGGTCGGCTCGTTTCAAAGTTAGACTAGGTACCACGAACTAGAAATTGTTGTATTATGTATATTATATACTTTAGTTATGTGTTGAGGTCGTCGTGGCGCAGTGGCACACTGTGGACTGTAAACGCGATCGTTATGGGTTCGACTTCCATTCGGGGGAATGAATTATGTAATATTTTCATTTCCTAGTTCTAATAACATAGCAAAGTGAGCATAGCAGGCACACAGATCCTTTAGATAAAAGTTACAGACTGGAATTTTCAAGTCTTTTGACAACAGAACTCGACACCATGCTTCATCTTCAACAATTTCAACTCTGCGACAAGAGCAATGGTCTCTTGGAAGTGTTTATATGTTTTCTATTTTCCTGACGTACGGCGTTAGATGGACAAAACTTAAAAATCAGAGTGATTTACCACTATGTTCTATCAGCTCTACAAAAAATGGTAAATCAACAGAGATAAAAAATAATCCAAATCCGTAGTGGAGCAGTAGAACAGCATCTGGCTGACGCAACGGTTGTCGGTTCTATCCCCATTTGAAGAAATGATTATATATAATTTATTTACTTTTTCATCCGATCAACACGCATAACTCGAAAAATAGGCAAAAAGTGGGGAAAGGAGTGTTTTAACACTATATTCCCTTCGTATCCTGCTATCCGTAAAGCTACTTTTTTATAAAAAAAATCTACATGCAATAAATTTCACGCAACCATAACTTACTATTCAATTTGACGACACATCCCATATACAGGATGATATTAATTAAAAAAAACCCGCGCCAAACAAACTCAACACCCTGTAATCGTCTATAATGTGTACATACGAAGCATTTCGATGACGCGATATGAATACACTTCATACATACCTTTTGTTCGGATGACGCTATTGAGAGGGTATTATGACACAAATACGATACCTGCATTCGATATTATTCAATGGAGCCTCCCACGGGAGGTAGTGGGAAATTCAAATTCGTTATTTTCATATAATGATTAGTTTTAGCTTTTAATTATGGAGTGGTTATAGTGGAATTAGTGACGTTTGGATGAATATTTTGTTTGTAACCCTTTTCATTAGTGAAATTCTAATTTTAATAGAAATCTATGTGATTTTTTGGTTTATAAATTTGTCGCATATAGGTAGGCAGATTGTCGTACTAAACTCAGGGTAGAAATATATAATTTACGACTTCATCTGCATGGGAAAATAAACTGAAATAACTTTTCAATCTATGAACCAATTGTAAAAAAACAAACACTAAATGTCATCTGAAGTTTAGGCCAAGCCGTTTATGAGATAAGCATACATAAACGTAAAGAAAAACAGACAAAAGTTTAACAAATCGTTATTTTGGTTTCATTACTTTGCAAATCTCCCCGATAATAGATACTCTCATATAGACCTTTCGTATACAGACATAGATTAGTTAAATATTTTTTATTATATGTATAGATATAAACATTCTCCAAACGCGGATTGAAACCACAACCACTGTGCAAATAATCAAATACTTTAACTATTACACCTAAATTGTGAATAAAAAATCATAGTTTAGTATAAACCACATAATTTGTAAGCAAAATAGAAATCCAATATTCGCAGATTCTATACAGTCAAATTTCAGAAAGCTAATTACCTCACATCATCAATGACAATTCTAGTAACAAAATATATATTGAGGTCACTCGTAACACAAGGGCAAAAGCGACAGGTTGAGGGTTCGATTCCTACTCAGGAAAATTAAATATTTAATATTTTTATTCTCTAGTAACGAGGCAATACGCGGCGTTAAGTTTAAGAACTCAACACGCAATGCTTCTAGAATTCATTCGAAAGTAGAGAACGGAAGAATCTTTTTGGGAAAGGAGTGCCTTAACACTAGGTTCCCAGGTTCTCTATGCTCATCCTGCTATGTGAGGGATAGGTATCACGCTGATACAATAAGAAGTATATACTCAGGTGCCATTATTCTCATCGCTTTGACAGTTTATATCAGAGTTGATTCCCTATACAAAACTTCGAGTGTTCAAATTTACATAAAGATTCGAGCTTTTATAGCGATTCAAATGTAAGGACTGGTGAAGCAATCTCGAACTTAGAATGGGAAGTCTATCAGCAAAGTTTTTACGAGTATTGAAGATACTAAAAGATGAACGTACGAGAGTTGTCTTTTCTATATTTTTTGTTTGGTCTATGCAAGTAAGTAATTTGTCTTTAATGTGTGATTGTTAAACTTGTAATAATGAAGTTTTTGCATGTTTTAAATGTATAATTAATGCGATTGAATTATATACAACAAAAAACCCGAGTTAAAATTAAATTTCATATACAAATACATACATTCTCAAACAACCCTCTTTGTGGCGGCGCAGTGGGGTAAAAAAGCAAATTCACTCCTTAACAAGATAGGCACAGAAAACATAAAGTTCAAGACACTCCGTTCTCCACATTCCACCATAATAATATTGCGAGATAAGTGGTGGAACTCAACGCCGCCGCCGCAATGTCATATCCCTTGAAAGGGGAACAAACTCACAATTATATTATTTCCAATTGTCAAATGCGTTTCCAATGGTCTAAAAATAAAAATATCATAACTATGTAAAACAATGATTTATTGTGAAATAAGTGGTGCGTTAAGTAAGTGATATATGTAATTTAATATACTGTGATGTATAAAAACTTAGCCCCGATTTTAACACGTGTGGTATAATAGACATTCGTCACGTTTCTTTTTGGATTCTGGATGAACTAAAAATATCTTTTTTTGTAACTTCACTTTCGTTTTTTCTGTGAAGCATAGTGTTAAGACACTGTCGAATTTTCGGAACATTGCTTGAGTAGGTATAATAAAGATATAATAGATTTTTTTTTAATAAAATCGAGCCAGAACAAATAAGATCCCAAAAGGTTTAAATTAAAATAAATTTACTTTATATTTTAAACTGTACAGACTTTATTGAAATAACTAAACATATTTATCTATACACTAAAATAATATTACATAAATAATTATAAAATTCAAGCGGGCGAAGCCGCCATCAGGCCGCAAGTTAATAAATATAGATACTGTCAATTGCAGTGTACATTAGAGCTTTCATTATATATTTATTATACAGACTATTTTAGCCGCCCGTATATTTTAGCCAACACTTTGATAGTTTAAACAGATTATCGGTGATGTAAAATTTCACTAGTTTTTACGGGCTATGGATTACGGTGGCCTTGTTCCTTATATTAATAGGTATGGAAATAGTCTACTTAGTGAAAAGCATTTTTCCTTATTGAAGTTTTGTGTTTTTTTTTTTATAAAAATACTTTTCGGAATTTGAACCTGTAATAGTTAACGAATAATAGTTAAGTTATTTGTAGAACGACTAAAGCAATTATGTTTTTATTTCCCCGCTCTGTTAAGATAATGTGTGGCATTGAGTTTCGCCTCTTAATATGTTATGTCTTGTCTTCGAGCGGAATGCGAGGAACGGAGTATCTAAGTTTCCCTCTGCTTGTACCACAAGCTGGGTGCACACGCTTGTGACTCTCGCGACAGGCTATGGGTTCGACTCCCAGTTGAGGAAATTAAATATTTACGTCAAATTATTTTACTTTGTAAACTTTATAGTAATATAGCTTAAAATGCATACCAATACCATATAAGCTACAATTTATATAGAAAAAATGTATAATTTTTCAAGTATAAACTCACCTATTCGGTAGTTCCTTAGGCGGCGGCATAGGTGTGGGTATCCGCCGACCACCCCGCATGCTGCCTTCCATAGTGGCTCCGTGTATGAGGCTCTGGAACAAAACTACACTTCAGATGATGACGATTAGCTATGGTATGCTACTCTAGAGATTTGGTGTTTCACTAGTGTTCTTGTAAATAAGAATAAAAAAAAATGAAAAATAAAATATTAAAATTAATATGGTATAAAATATATTTTCTAAAATGGATGGGGTACTTTTTTGCTTATATTTTTTATTTTTTTTATAAATAATTCATATTTAAAAAAGTATATTTATTAGTGACGTTACAACTTTAAAATTTCACGTATGTACGTGTCTGTCGAATCGTAGCTTCTGAGACCTGAACGAAGGAACCGATTTTAATTTAGTTTGTTTGAAAGGTGACTTTATCGAGACTCTTCAATCCCTCTACCTACGAGCTATATACTAGATTTCTCCGTGTTTTTTTGTACATTTTTTTATTTTCAGATACAGTGAGAACATAAAAAAGATGAAAAATTACAAAAAACATGAAAAAAAATTACAAAAAACATGAAAAAATCTAGTTTCCTTTCAACTATTATCTTCCCACATCTCCCTGACGAAGTCTAACTCTAAATGAAGGAGCTACCGCTTGGCTATTCATTAAGACCGACACCGTGCTATTGTGTGCAGGTCGTTGAGGCTCATCGTCTATACTGGTTTTAAATAAGAGGACTGAAAGATACAGATTTGTATACATTTTGTTCCAGCTTGTAATGACACTTTGACGCCTTTGATGGTGGCTAGTATTGGATGAGAATCAATATTTTTGATTTATCTGTAGGGCTGATATTCTTTGGTAATTTAGATTGAAAATGAATGTTCTTTATTTTTTTGTGAAAATTTTAAATGTTTCATCCTCCTAATGCGGAATCGATGTTTTCCGCCACAAACATCGTGTTTTCCGCCGCACGCTTGTGTTGAAAATCTTACAATTAAAGTATTTGAAAAGTTTAATCTTTTTATCAAAAATAACTTTTTATTTGTTAATTTTAATTATATTTTTGCTTTCCAACTCCACAATTCAGATATCAAAGGTGGCTTGAAGAGATTGTAATACCTGCCTTTGTGTTTAACGATCTATGGCTATGCGTATTTAAGATATTTGTAGATACTTCTTACATATTAGGGGAAAACAAATCTTTTATTAATTTAAAATATTTTTTTTAAAAATAAAAATAAATCATTTTTTTCGATTATATTAGACGAAATTTCGCGATGGTTCCGCTGTCGACCACTTAATCTCTTAAAATTCTAAAAATAGAAAAACAGAATATTTTTCCGAAGAAAAGTTATGAAAGGTTATTCTGAAACTACTAAAATTAAGAATGTTATTATTTCTGTGTTTCAATATGCATTAAGGCGCAAGAAGCCCCGCGTCCATTGGTCTGTTTAATTTTAAAACTTTAGAGCTTGCAATCTCCATGTTAAATTTCCATATCGAATAATTTCTTTATTGATATATTGCTTCTAAAGAATATGCAACTGTAAAAATAAGAAACTATATCCTATATCTTATAAAACAAAGTCGCTTTTCGTGTCTGTCTGAACTTTCTAACTCTTCTTCTTCTAAACCACACAACGGATTTTTATGCAGTTTTCACCATTAGGTCGAGTATTTTTCAAGGAAGGTTTATATATAGTTTATTATTTGTACATTCTTATGTAAATTAACATAAATACGATAAATGTGTCTAAAGTCCTACCCGTTGAGACACTTTCGCGCATGCGCTGCTTTAATGGGAAGTACTACATGAAAATAATGTACTGGAGTATTGTTCCTCTTAATAAGATCTACAGAAAAGTCCGCGAGAGCATATTTTTATCTTTTAAGAATAACGTGTAGTGATCATATTTCTGTCTAAAAATAGTAATTTCAATATATTTTTTATTGTGAGGGATATTTTTCCATAATGGTATTAATCCTTATCCTTTAAAATACTTTATTAATTTTCTACGTTAAACGAAGATAAAATTTGCTTTTTAAACTATTTCGAAATTGCGAATAGTATTAGAGAAAAACGCATTTAATTGTTGATACATCCCGCCGTTGATACATCAGCAGTGCCGACTCAAGTTTTACTTATCCCTTACTCTCAGCATATAAATAAGTATATTAGTTACGTTGGCCATTTAATGTAGATCAAAACTGTCTTTTACTGTTTTTTCATTTTAATAAGTACTTTAGAAGTTGTTACAATTTTGCGACGTTTTGCTTATACAAGCGCGTCATGAGCAGTCATCGGTGGTTCAGTGGTAGAATGCTCGCCTGCCACGCGGGCCTGGGTTCGATTCCCGGCCAATGAATTCTATTTAATTTTCCTCACAGGCAGCCACATAGTGCTTGCTTTTCATCAGGGACAGAATACCCTCTTCAGCATTAACCACAAGCTCGAAAAAAAACCCGCCCGCTATAGAGACATAGCAACGAAGATTTAGATGCGTTTGCACGTATTGGATAATTGGAGTTGAATGTATTATTTCAGCGCGATTTATTTGGTTTCATATTTTTTGTAGTAGTTATTAGTAGGTAGGCTTTTGTTTATAATTTCTTCCGTTTAAAAATAGACATTTAACTATCTAAAAATAGTCATTTAAAAATATTTTAATAAGTACTTGAAAAGATTAGTAGCACAGATTTAAAATTACGGTACCTACTAAAAAATCCTTGCTGTGTAAAACAATTGAAAAATCCTTATTGAAACTACGAAAATGCGGGTTGCATTAGAGTTTAATTAATTTTCACATTATCTTAAGTGCTTTGCAAACATACATTATATGAATAATCCAGTAGTAAAAGCGGGCGAAGCCGCAAGGGGGTCGCTAGTTTAATAATAAAATATATATGTAACATATAGTAGAGTAGGCAGAAGGAAATAGTGTTAAGGCAATTCCTGTTGAATTGTGGAACTCAACACTGCGTTTTATCAACCAGACCGGAAATCAAACTTACAACCTTATACCCATGACTGGCCTGTATACACCCCTTAATATATATGAAATAAGCAAAAACGCATCCACACACAAATAGGAACAACATTTAAAATTAACGGAAAATTCCGAAAAATGCAAACTAAAACAAAATTTTCAATTCTTAAAATCATAGACAGAATACTTATCAAAAATATTGTCAATCTCAATAAGAATTCAAAATTGAAAATTAAAAATGCAAAGTATGCGGCCAGGAGGACGAGATATATCGTCCAGCAGAGATAGAAGCCCATATGAGATAGAAATGCTGACCGTATAGTGCAACGAAAGCAATGATTGACGATCCCATTACTTTGAATTTTCTACTATTTCGGACTAAATTGGACTAGAATCTAGGCTAGTTTTTGTTTTCGGTCTATTTTGAAAATTGACTGGTTGATTTATATCACTTGTATTGTATTTCAATAGAAAAAATAATAGATTTTTAGTTAAGAAAGATAAAAATGGCTAGCTATGCCTTGCCTCATTATAAGAGTATATGTATAGTAAACATTACACAGCTATAAGAAAAAACACACCTTACAAATTTTTTTCAGCATTACATTAACAAAATGAAATAAAAGGTTTAAAGAATTTTAAATGAAGTCGTCTCATCAGTTAACTCGAGCGCACCTCCCGCCACTCGAGCGCGTGACTACGCATAGTATTTAGCACTTTATTTTATTTTTATTTAATCTAATTGGATATTATACCTAGTATGAATAACGAGAGGGTCGTGAAAATGTTAACAGTGTAAAATCTTCAACTTATATAGATAATATAATAATTAAATTTTTTTGCTTTTTTTTCATTTTTAGCTTCAGGCTGTATCGAGCACAGCAGAGTAGGCAGAGGGAACCTAGAGAAGAGTTAAAACAGTCCGTCCTCCATTTTCCGCAGAATTCTGCAGACAATTAAAATAATTGATAATATAATCATTCCCCTAGTGAGGATCAAACCGACAATCATAGCGGTTACGATCACACGCCATGACGCTTCGATGATGATTACTTGTAATAATTAATCTTTTTTTTACCTTCACCCTGTATCCCGCATATACGCAGAGAAACTTGTGTGAAGGCACTCTTTTCTTTACATTTCGTGTTTAGTGGCGGAATCGTAATAAAGGAAAATTAACAACATCAACACAAAACAATATTTTCACTTTTATATTTCATTATCACCATTTTACATAACAAAATTGAAAAGTTAATTTCAAGATATAAAATGGCTCACTGCAAATTCGCTGTGCTAACTCACTTGTTTGTTTTAAAACTTAAGAAATTTCCAAGTCCTTTGTAACACTTTTCAATTATTTCTTCAAGTACTTGAGAAATTTAAGAAGAAGATAACAAAGAATAACAATGATGTACTTTTAATTATATAATTTTAATGAAATAACTCTAAAATGAATATTTGCTAGATATTTATTTTCTACTGATATAGCGTCTGGTGGTCGCTGGTAGTGTATTTTTATTATTTCCGCAAGCTTAACAAATCGACATATAGGAATAAACATGATAAACACATTACCTCACTTTCCGTTGCACAATAGGATAAAAATGTTTAAATGAAACCAAGTCAATATTCATTTAAGTCTTATTGGCATAAGATCGAAACCCTACGTAAGGCTGAATCGTAAGTAGATTGATTTCCACTCGGAGACAAGGCCATTTTACGTATAAAATTTCAATATCACTGTTAAATGAGATTTCTGAAAGGGTGCGCTCGTTTCTAGTAAATGAAATTGCATTTAATTTTTTTTAATCATACGGTTTCTTCATGGAGACTGATAAATATAAAGAGCTAGCGGCCCGCCCGCGGCTTCGCTACGTTATTATTAATTTCTGTCTCCATGAGTACCTACGTCCTATAAGTGACGTCCATGCAAAATTTGAGACTCCTAGCATTTATAGTAACGAAGTTTCATACAAACTTTCGACCCCAAAAACAACCCCTTAGAAGTCGAATATTGTAAATACCCGTCTTAGCGAGCACCTATGTCCTATAAAGAACACCTATGCAAAATTTTAGATTCCTAGCACATGTAGTTTCTAAGATTTCGTGATGAGTGAGTGACCTTTCGATTTTATATATATTGTTAGAAACTATTGAAATATTAAATAAGGTGGAAAAGGTAATGAATTAAAACAAGGCTTCAAATAATTATTAAACAACCAAAGAGAATTATCTAGCAGTCTAATAACAATATCTGGTTCTAAAGAATCCATCGGGCAGAGTGACGCTAGCGATCCTTTTCTTTCGGTCGTCGTTGACAGCCCATAAAAGTGCCAGCCAGTAATAAGAGTCGTTCTTATATAACCTTTATGGTCATTATTTGATTATTTCTAACAATATAGATTTCATAAGAAGTGCTATGGCACTACTTCACTTTTCACTTGAATTCGAGGCATTGCATTTAGAGAGGCGGAACTTAGCGCTGCGCTTTGTCTTAAAAGAGCGGGGTAATAAAAATGTTGCCACTGCACTGTGCGGGATACAGCGTGAAGCTAAAAATATATAATTTGTCTAAATTATAAGAAAAATGTCTAAAAAAAACAAGAAGATATAAAACTTTTACATACATTAGGAAAAGATAAGGCTGTTTCAAATAACATTAGATATAATCAAATGTAAACGGCAAAGGTTCGTGGCTCTCCTCGTGGTTTACCTTAAACCAACATTTTTCAACATCAACTTTGACATTTTGTTTAAATAGATGTCTAGAACGATTTTATAACGATTAACGATCTAAGAGAAGCCGTCGTCGGTTCGATTCCCACTGGGGAGAATAAAATATTTAACATATTAATTTCTCGCTCTGGTAGCGAGATGAAGCGCGGCGTTCAGTTCTGCCATTCAATACGCAATGTCTCAAGAATTCTGCGGAAAATTGGGAACGAAGAGTCCTAATGGGCGAAATATATATCTCTTAAATAATATATATCTCGAAACGTACAGAGGAGGGAGGTGTTACGAGAGCTGTGTGGATGTGACCTTAATAAGTCACACCCTGCTCGGCAGAGCGGAGAACTGGAGAGTGGACCGAAGTCTGGTAACATCCGACCACAACGCAATAACGTTTGCGCTGCGCTTGGAAAGGGCACTGGAACCCCTGAAGCCCATCACCACACGCAGGTACAATACCAAGAAAGCAAAGTGGTCGGACTTCGTAACTGCCTTCAGGGCCGCACTAGCCGAACACAACATAGCCAAAGACAACGTACACAGAGTCTCGAGCCCGGAGGAACTGGAGAAGATGTTATCGAACTACACATCCATAGTCCACAGCTCATGCAAAGGAACAATACCCAAAGTTAGAGAGCGGAAAGGCGATCCAAGGCCGCCATGGTGGTCAACCACCCTAGACAAATTACAGTCTGACGTGCTTAAGAAGAAACGCCGAATCCGAAACGCTGCGCCCCGACGAAGAGAGTTCACTGTCGAAGAGTACATGCAGGCAAGGGACACATACCATCAGAAAGCAAGAGAGGCAGCCACCCAGAGCTGGAAGGAGTTCTGTACTTCTCAAGACCGTGAGAGCGTTTGGGACGGCATCTACAGGGTTATAAGGAAGACGTCCAAAAGACAAGACGATATGTTGCTAAGAAACACAGCTGGCGAAACACTGTCACCAGATCAGTCGGCGGAGCTCCTGGCAAAGACGTTCTACCCTGACGACCAAGTAGATGGCGAAACTGAACTGCACAAGCAAGTCAGAGAGGCCACTGAAGGAAGAACTCCCGCGGAGATTGAAGATCTGTCGGAGGACGACCCCCCCTTCACGGACGCGGAATTGGAGATGGTTCTCTCGAGCCAGAACCCAAAGAAAGCGCCGGGACCGGACGGGCTGACCTCCGACATATGCAGCATGGCGATCAACTGCGACAGAGAGGTATTCTTGGCGATAGCTAACAAGTGTCTAAACCAGCAAAGGACGACTACACCAACCCAAAGTCGTACCGTCCCATAGGGCTACTACCGATCCTCGGGAAGACGGTCGAGAAGCTTTTAGTGGGAAGACTGCAGTGGCACCTTTTACCAACGCTTCATCCCAGCCAATATGGGTTCACGCCGCAAAGGGGAACCGAGGACGCACTCTATGACCTAATACAACACATAAAAACAGAAACTAAACAGAAGAAAAAGACAATACTCCTTGTATCCCTGGACATAGAGGGCGCATTCGACAATGCTTGGTGGCCGTCACTTAAGAGCCAATTGGTGCGGAAACGATGCCCAAAAAACCTCTACTCCTTGGTGGCCTCGTACCTGGAAGATCGAAGAGTCATCATCAACTACGCCAGAGCAACCAGCGAAAAGGGTACCACGAAGGGTTGTGTCCAAGGATCCATCGGCGGACCAACCTTCTGGAATCTCATCCTGGACTCGCTCCTGCACAAAATGGCGTCCAGAGGGATATACTGTCAGGCCTTTGCTGACGATGTGGTCCTCGCTTTCTCTAGCCATAGTACTAGTGAGTTACAAGCCCAAGCCGAGACCACCCTAGCCGAAGTGCAGGACTGGGGAAGGCTAAATAAACTGAGCTTCGCCGCGCATAAGACCCACGCGATGGTAATTACCAAGAAGCACAAGTTTGAAGCCCCCGAAGTCTACATGTCCGGCACCCGACTCAGTATGGTCTCGGAAATAAAACTCCTAGGACTCGTAATAGACTCCAAGCTGACTTTCAACGCGCACGCATCTGCAATATGCAAGAAAGCTGCAGACATTTACAAACGACTAGCGTGCGCGGCGAGGGTAACGTGGGGTCTTAATGGCGAGATAGTGAGAACCATATACGTGGCGGTGATAGAGCCAATCGTCCTCTATGCAGCAAGCGCGTGGTCTTCGGCAGCCGAGAAGCTGATGATAAGGAAACAACTAGACTCGCTGCAAAGAGGATTTGCCCAAAAAATATGCAAGGCGTACAGGACGGTGTCTCTGACATCGGCACTGGTCCTCTCAGGCTTAATCCCCCTTGACCTTCGAATCCAGGAAGCCGCCAATCTGTACAAGATCAAAAAGGGGTACTGCGTGGACCTCCTACCACCAGGACGCGAAATAGAGCGCAGGGTGGGACCATTACAAAATCCACACCCATCACAACTCAAAACAACCGAGTACATGCGCCTGGAGAGCCTCGACCAGGAGACCCTCGATAAACACCAAATAGCCGGTCCCCTAATCTTCACCGACGGCAGCAAAATCGAGGGTAAAGTAGGAGCAGCCCTAACCTTGTGGGACCAGGGTAGGGAGAGGAAGTTCTCCACATTTCGCCTGGAGCCGCACAACACTGTCTTCCAGTCGGAAATGTATGCACTCTTCAGGGCAATAGAGATGGTTAAAAAGTCGAAAACGAGCGCTACCAACATCTTAAGCGACTCGAGATCATCCTTGGATCTACTAAGATCCCCATCGACGACTCACCCTCTCGGCCTACATATGAAGAGCTGCATACATGACATCCAGAACGAGGGCAGGACAGTGCGGTTCTTCTGGTTGAGGGCCCACGTTGGAACACCCGGCAACGAAAGGGCAGACGAGCTGGCGAAAAGGGCGGCAATAAAAAAGAAGACGGCACCGGACTATGACAAAGTGCCAGTATCATACGTCCGAAAGCGGATACGCGAGGAAACTGTCAAGACATGGCAAGCGAGATATGAGGCCTCCCAAACAGGATCAGTCACAAAGCTGTTCTTACCAGACGTCAAAAAGGCATATACTCTGGTAAGGAAAACAAAAATAACATCAACAGACACCCAGCTACTGACCGGCCACGGAGGTTTCGCCGCCTACTTGCACAGATTCCACTTAAAAGACAGCCCATCTTGTCTCTGCGATCCGCAATGTGAGGAAACGGTCACGCACGTAATCCTGGACTGCCCAAGATACGGCTCAGATCGAGCGATGCTGGAGGTCACCATCAACAAAAACCTAGACCAGCAATCACTCCACACCATCTTAGAATCAGAAGCCACCAGGACACCTTTCCTCACCTTCGCACGTAAAGCCATCATAATAGCCGCGAAACGCAACAGCTCGCTAGTGGCTCCCCCCTCCGCGCCAATACTCGCGCCACCCTCGCAAACATCCCAAACACCAGCACCTACACCATCACAAACCCCTGCACCACTCATACAAAATTCCCAAACACCAGTACCCACACCACCAACAACACCTGCACCGCTTCCACAAGCTCCCCAGATACCAACTTCCGCACCACTTCCAATCCCCGTACCAATCCAACAAACACACTCGACACCTGCTTCTCCCACACCAACAATACCAACAACACCAACAATAAATACACTACTGGCTTCCCTCAAAAAGACCACAGGAGACCTGCCTAAGAAGTGGAGAAAACTAACCACACAAGGAAAACCGCCACAGCACAATCCACCAACACTGACCACAACCAACGTGACGGCAATGCTAAATGAGAAGGCAGCGGACGGACAACCCGGAATAAGGGTCAGAAGCGTAGCCTTGTTCATGGCCGAGGAATCAGAAAGGGTGGGAATAGCTTTCAGTCGCTCGGAGCCGCCGGATAGAGTCCAAATTTCACCAGGACTAGCAGCCCTACTCAAAGGAAGCACGAGTAAAACATCGGTGAGGTCAGGAAAAATAGACTCACTGACATGGCAAAGGCTGGCTGAACCCCCCTGCCGAATACTGCGGTCACAGAATAAAGTGATCGCATTGCTTGAATGTGGGGAGAAACCTCCCTTTGCCCAACTTGACTCGATCCTCCGAAGAGTTCGGGAATGCACGCCGCAAGGAGCCCCTAAGACCATAAGCGTAGACGCAATGAGGGTAGAACCTTATAGAGGCAGCATAGCAAACTACTACGAATGCCTGAAGGTCGCCCACAAACACCAGCTAGTCGTCTACGAAGACAGGGGGGAATGCCTTGACTTCCTAAAGGCAAAGAAACATCTACCTTCCCCCTCAACAGAGGCTCCAACCGAAACGCCGAAGCAGAGCGGATCCGAGAGGCTGCAAGAGAAGCTGTACCCCGAGCCATCCACAAGCAAGACCAACACACCCACCCCCAAACATAACATCTCGAGGACTTTGGCGAGGGCCATTCTGGGAGTCGTCGCTCCAAGGGAAAAAGAAACCCCAAAATGCTCTGCCTCTAAGGCTGCGCGCCAAACTAGCACGCAAGAGAGAGAGGTCAAAGCCTTTTTCGATACCCGAAATCAACGGGAACAAAAAGGACACCGCGAAGGCGTACTAGAGCACAGCAGGGGCAACATAACACTACCAGACCTAAAAATGGCCAGAAGCCCAAAGGAGCATGCTATAAATGCGTTCATCGAGTTCTTAGTCACATTAAAGGCAACCCGCGAGGTAAACACCAATGTCTGTAAAAAGATCCTTCAGACTTTCCAGAGAGGGAACTTCAAACTCCTGGAAGTGGAGCTCGATGAAGCCAAAGCCGCCATCTATGACAACGTCAGCTCCCGCGTCATTCACGGAAGCATGACGGGACAGTACATGGCGGCCTATAGCAGCACCAAGGGCTTTATAGGCCTGGTCGAAAGTGCAAGAGTAGACGATCCCCCCAAATTCCTAACATCAGAGAGCGACCAAGTGGTAGTAGTGGCCGAATGCACGAGAGTGATGCTGGACGATAGGATACTCGGAATGGCAAACGCCATTTCAAGCGATCCTGAGCCGGGCGCAGCCTTCGTGAATTGGGAGCTACCAAAACTTTCCTGGGTAAATGGGGCTCCGGGGTGCGGTAAGACAACTCACATTATCAAGCATTTCGATGAGGACACGGAAGTAGTAGCGACAACCACAGTAGAGGCCGCGAAAGATCTAAGAGAGAAGCTGGCGCACCGCCTTGGCACGAAAGCGACAAAGAGAGTGCGAACAATGGCCTCGATCTTAGTCAACGGTTTTCATGAGGGAATAGTTATAAACCGGCTAACGGTGGACGAAGCCCTCATGAACCACTTCGGGGCCATTGTTATGGCGGCCAGACTGTCAGGAGCGAACGAGGTCACACTCATCGGAGATATCAATCAGCTGCCTTACATCGACAGACAAAATTTATTCGAACTAAGGTACTGCAGGCCTAGCTTGACAACCAACATCACATGCGAGTTGCCTTGCACACACCGGAGCCCAATGGACGTCGCCTATGCCCTCGCCGGAGTATATAACAGCATTTACTCCGCAAGCCCCATTGTCCACTCCCTAAAGGTTCTCGGATACACCGACGCGCGAATACCACACTGTAATGACGGCACCCTATATCTGGTCCACACGCAGGAGGAGAAGAGGCAGCTGAAAGACCAGGGATATGGAGCTGGAGCAGGTTCGCGAGTCATGACTATCCATGAGGCCCAGGGGCAGACCTTCGCAGACGTCGTCATCGTCCGAACCGGACGCGCACGGATCCGAGTACATGAGAGCGTCTCTCACGCAGTCGTCGCAGTGACGAGACACACCAACACCTGTGTCTATTACTCTGACGATGGCGGTGACGCAATAGGCAACTTCATCAGCCGAGCGGTGGGCGCTTCATTTACGGAGGTGGTGGAGGCGAACCTAAAAGGGGCAATGTCACAAAGAGATGATAGGGTGATAGAGGCACTGATCCAAAAACTTAAGGAAGGCGTTCTGCATGAGCCAGGCCAAATCTAATAGGCGAAGGTGTTCTTTACATGTATAAAGTAATTATATAAAAAAAAAGATGTCGGTAGGGGTCTCATCCAACCCCTCTAGTATAAGCTCTAGATATAAGTACAGTTTAAATTGTCCCAAAATTAAGTACGCCACATAAAAATAACTTTCATAAAATAAAAAAAGGCACGGGCAACTATGCGCCCGTGGATGTAGCTGTTAAAAAAAAATAAAAAAAAAAAAAAAAAATATATATCTCTCTTTTTCTCTTTCAAAAATCCGTGATATGGTTATCATATGAATATTAATCTTTACTCCCAATGAGAATCGAACCTGCCACAATTGCATCTATAATACAATTTACAATTTACAAAATATATTATCTAACTTTATTATCAATAATTTTACAAGAAACAAAATTTTACCAACTATTAAATAAGAGAAATTCATGTGAAACCTCATCGTAACTTACATAGTTTTATATCTAAAACGTGAGAGCATTGAATGTTGGGAATGCAGGTCTGGAGCTAAACCGCTTGTGTTTCCGTTCATCGAGAATACGTACTTAACTACTAAATAGTTTAGAAACTTAGTTATTTAAGCGATTTTATGCTTATATATAGTGTAGAGTATGTGCCATTGTAAACGTGATAGATTGTAAGTTCGATTCCTACTCAAATGAAATATTTCATTTTTCATTTTCCTCGCTCTGGTAAAGAGGCAAAACGTGGCGTTGAGTACCGCTACTTAACACGCAATACATCCAGAATTAGGCGGGAAGTGGGAAACGGAAGTGACGGAGAGAACAGAGTGTTTTAACACGTGGCGGAACCTCGCGGGAACTGTGTCTTACAGAGAAAATTATATATAAAATTTATCAGTATAGTTTTTCTGGTCCTTTTAGCATACCACATACCTACTCAAGTAATAATGAAATTTGATATAGAATTCTGGAACTCTCCCGGAATGTTTAAATTAACTATCCCAGGAATGCTCTTTCATATATTTTTAATTGTTAAGTTATTAATGAAATTGTTACGGTCTTTGTGCTAGACTATTTGCTATGTTGCTTGTTTCATTTGAAATATTTTTATTTATTTTCATATTTTTTTTTTTTTTTTTTATGCATTTTTTCTTTTTTAATTTCACGCTGTATCTCGCACTTTGGAGGGTAGGCTGATGGAACTTACTGATAAGACTATCTATCCAGAAAAGTAATCTACGTTTGTTTTACACTTTTTTAACCTACATACATTTATAAGCACTAATTAATTTGTACACTGCCAGTCAACAAATGCAAAAATGCCAAATTCTATTTAACTTACATTGCAATTGCAACTGACATGACTGACTGACTCATGTTGATTTTAAAGCAAACATAATACTCCGCTTATTGACAGCCCTAAGCAAATAAGGGGCGGTTCCGATTGTGAATACACTGCTTTAATGTTACAAATTAAAAAAGGGTCGAATATCTATAAAGTAAATTTAGTAATGAATAGTGGGTTATATTGATTTTGGATTAAATTGAAAGTGGGTCCTCCCTCTCAAATTGTGCACTTGTTACTTCCTTTTCAAAAGTATAAGAAATAGTTTCGTTGTATTCCGCCGTAGCATAGTAAGTAGAGGGAACCTGGCTGGGAATCTAGTGTTAGGGCACTTCGTTCACATGAAAATATGTCCATTTTCCAATTTCTGTCTAATTCGTTGAGACATTGCGTGCTGAGAGGCGGAACTCACGCCTCGCTTTGCCTCGTTACCAGAGCTATCGGGGATCGCACGGACAACGATAACTTTTACAGTTGCACGCTTCATCTTTAATGTTAAACTATTTTTATACATATTTTTAGAGTCCCGTACCCAAAGGGTAAAACGGAACCCTATTTCTAAGACTTCGCTGTCTGTCTGTGTGTCACCAGGTCGAATCTCACGAACCGTGATAGTTAGACAGTTAAAAACTTTCTTTTCTGTTGCCGCTAAAACAACGAATAGAAAAAACATAATTAAATTAATTATTAAGAGGACTTCCATACATCAAACATGATTTTTTAACGTTTCTATAAATAATAAATAGTACGCAAACCTCAACGCACGAGCCTGACTCGCACTTGTCTACTTCTTGTTATTCTTATCAAAGAAAGTAAGCAAATTATCTAATTTTAACCTTTAAATTCTGTCTCAGGTACAATAATTCACCCATTTTATGATTCCTCCTAAACTAGTATACTCGTAGGTAGTTTTTTTAGTAAACTGTTTATAAAATGAGCGCCGGCGTGATTCCTTCAAAGCTATACATATGTGGTTCATTGACTGTAATGTTATTGTAACACCTCTATACTGTAGGTATGTGTGTAATCATCTAGTATTAGGGCTTGTTAAATTTATTTCAAAGTTATTAACTTTTTTAAGATTTTTTTTAAATTAAGCTTTATTTTTCCGTATATTCCGCCCAATTTCGAGACAGTTTCTACGTTTAATTGCAGAACTCGACTGCCTTTGCCTGTTTTTTGTTTATTATTTCATCATTATTGAATTATACTTAAAATAATTCAAGAATGATAATATAATAAACATTTTTATTTAAACTTTTTGGTTTTCTCGCCTGTGTTTCCACTGCGTTGCGTTCTAGTTATTTGATATACCAAATGTGGCAACCCTATAAAGTTGGTGTGTGTTTATGCGTATGCGCACCGGTGCCGGTGGTCGACTGATTGATCTATGGACTTTAGTTACATAGGAATAATTACTTATATTTTGGTTCAACTAAAACTGCTGCTAATTTGACTGAAAGTGCTATTTTTGATAAATTATAACTAATTAACAAATAATATATTATAAAGACCATGGAAAACTATTGATTGGGAAGCAAGTTACAAATTTTCATTAAATATAAGAAACGTAAAAGGTTGAGCTAGAACTAAACGAATGATAGTCCTATACTTTGCTCAACGTAGAAACATAGTAGGTACAGATTATTCCTCTAGGAGGTATCAAGAAATATACTAAACACTTTTTTTACATTCACGCTTTGTCCCGAGCGGGGTAGCCAGAGAGAAATGAGCGCCAAACATTACGGTCTCTGCATACCTCTTTTATACGTGGCCTCCGGGTGTCCTCATGCTTATTACGCAACCTTCCTTCAGTATCGTAGATACTTTGTTTTCAAAAGGTCACCCAAGGTCTTCCTCTGCCTCATTCATTTTCTCTATTTGCCCAAACACCTGAACATGTTCTTCTCCATTCTCCCTTTATCATCGTATTGTCCTCTAAAGTGTAATACATTTTAAAGTAATTGTTCGTACATCAACTAATATGCGTAGCGCAGTACCGAAATTTTTGCTCGCGTTCGACGGTCGAGTGGGCTTTAATCTACTCTACTGTTCATTTTTCCGTACTAAAAATACAACGAAATATACACTTTACCACCTTAATATAAAGCTTAGATTCCCTTACGATAAATTCTCAAGAGTCCACATTTCGCATTTCGCTGATATTTACAATGAGTCGTGGTGTGTCGATGCACTTTAAATTGATTGGTTACATATTGCGTGAAAATGTATACACATTTTATATTATAGTAATTACTTTCTATAGTTCTTGTATCAGCTACGTTTTTTAGCTGCAAGCTCTATCCCGCATAGCAGGGTAGAGGAAACATGGGAACCTAGGTTTAAAATAATCTGTCCCCATTTAAAAAAATCCGTTGCCCACTTTCAGCCGAATTCTGGAAGTATTGCACGTTTAGTGGCGGAACTATAATTTGCCTCGTTACCAGAACGAGGAAATGACAATATTAAATATTTCATATTTTCGAGTGGGGAGCTAACACGCTACATGGCATATTTACAGTTCAGCTTGTTAAAATAAGGAAATAAATATAAGAAAATTACTTTTTAGTTAATCGACTCTCTTTCTGTTTTAAATTGGGATATATGCATTTAAATTAGGTAATATACCTATATAGATTGTTAGGCATGTATGAAGATCATTAAAGCTTTATAACCCTAATATAATAATACTTGTGTTTATAAATGCTGGGTTTGATTCCCATTCCGGGGAAGTTTTTTTTATTTAATCGTCTCAAAAATTGGCCAAAATATAGGAAAAGGAGTGTCTCGACACTCTACACGCTCATTTTTCGATATCCATATACGGGAAATAATGTTTAGCTTCTTTTTTTACAAAATTTTATTAAAAAAAAATTACAAAATTGAAATTTTTCTACAAATCTGTCAAAGAGGTTCGACAGTGTACACGTCTACATAAATATATCCGTGTTCAAACGATTTAAATTTCATAGCGTCAACACACCATGCGGGCATTTCATATAAAAAACAACAAAAAATGTACAGTGCCCAAATAAGCGTGGGGCTCAGCTGTTACTTTTAAACCTTCAATATTTTTTTTTAAGTTTTGTCACGTTATATAAAAATCATATTTTTTGTGATTTTTAAATTTCATCTGTACTCTATAGTAACATTATAAAGTTGAAAAGATTGTGTGGGGAAATGGGAAAATGGAATGTCTTACTTAATAGGAAAGACAAGAGAGTGTCTTTACACTAGGTTCCCAGGTTCCCTCTGCTTATCCTGCTATGTGTGATCCAGTGTGAAACTAAAAAAAAGGACAAGCACTCGTTTGATAGGCAGTTTAACGTGCTACTATTATTTCACTTTCGCGTTACAAAAATCTAACACAGTTTTATTATTGGCACAAAAAGATCTAATTAGCTTTTTTATACTTATTTAACTACTAAGCTAAAGTAAACCAAAAAATATACGTACACGAAATTCTATGTAACTTTAGTCCGTAGTCGGCACTTGCATTTAGTAATGTGAGAACTTATTAAATACTCACAAAATAGTGAAAATTTTCTGTAAAACGTGGAATTCCACCACCGTTGAAATGGTTGTACAAACTTAACCCGAATTCAGGCGTAAGCAAAACTAAAACAAATGCACCTTAACGAGCGTTTCCCGCTAACCAGAAAGGTAAATAGAAGTTAAAAAAAGTTTAAATACTTCCTTCGGGGTAAAAGTTGAACCTTTTTTGTGTTATTGTATTATTCTATGGCTTGGTGGTGTCCGATTGGGATTGTTTGTGAAGTAGTTAATATTATAAGTATTATAGGATTTTCTTTAATATTTTGGAAATATAATCGCAAAACTCAATTTTTTATGTATGACATGATGATATGTCGATATTTTTTTTAAAATTAGGATGTAGCAGGGAACCTAGTGCTATGACACTATATTCACCACTTTTCGACGATTACACGATAATTACAAATTATTAAGTATCCATATAATTTAATTAAATACAAAATGACACCTCTGGTTGCAGCATTGATAAAATAAAATAAAAATTACAACATGAAAATTTGTAAGAATAACACTAAATATGTATTAGATATGTTTTTATATCTAAGACATAAAAGAACTAAAATTAAAAACTAGTCTAGACTTATAGTTGTTAGATAGATTCGTGAAGCTTGGAGCATTAAATTGATAATTCAAAAATCAAAACTTTTCCAAATATACTCTTAATACTATTATTGAACCAATAACAGTTTATTATCTGTAAAATAATACGAAAAAAAAATGTTTTGAAATTACATTTTTGTGTTGAAATTATTTTAATAAACATTTAGGAGCCACCTTGCCACAGGGGTACTAGCGTGGGACTGTAAAAGCGACGGTTGCGGATTCGATTTGAGTAATTAAATCATGCTCATATATCATGGAACGATCATTACAAAATCACAAATTACTCTAGAAAGAAATTGCTTAACTAAAGTTTTACTACTTTATTAGAACTTAACAGTCAATGCACTTTACGATAAGCACTTTATATTTCTCCTAACACATATTAATAAAAAATAATGGCATTATTAATTGACGCTAGTCATGGTGCAGGAGTGCAAGCGTGTGACTGTAAACGGGACAGGCAGGTTATGGGTTCGATTCTCACTCGAGGAAATAATATATTTAATATTGTCATTTCTTCGCTCTGGTGCCGAGACAAAGCGCAGCGTGTTCATCCTCCACTCATCATTACCTCCAGAATTAGAAGTCTTAACGCTAAGACAGAAAGTCTACCCTTCTACAGCGACATACAGCGTAAAGCTGATTAAAATTAAATAATAATTCACACTCTAAAACCACACAGCCATTAATATTTTTTTCTACAAAACGAAAACATATGTTAAAAGTGACTTCTTCACTCTCACATGAAGTGGCCATCATAAAAATGTTATCTCCACACTATATACTCAACACACATCAGACACAATCGTCAGCTTTTGCAGCGAACAATGAACCTATTGAAAACCGTTTGGAAAACGCACAAAGATATGTTTACACTGAAATCGCGAATTTACCTAAACTGGCAAATTTTGGTGACGTGACAGCTTGTGGACGGGACGACGTGTCAATAACGTGTTCTATTTGGCTTAGTGCCGTCTATTCAATGTGTATGATTGAGGTCCTGAGGCCGAATACGGTGATTTTTCATTGTTCAATTCTATAAAGGTTTTGTTTGGGTCCAATCTCCACTCGGGAGAATGAATTATTTTATTTTTAAGTGGGTCTAGAGTACCGAATTAGTTATTTGTTAAACATATAATTGTAATAAATTGATCCCTTTCTTTTCTTTATTCATGGTAGGAACACTATATTTGAATTTTAACATCTACAACGAAAGGGTCTAAATCTCAAATTTAACGTACAGCATTAAAAAGCACAAAATGAAAGTAGTAATTAGAAACTTTACTAATAAATTGAGCTTTTCTACGTTTAAAGCTGATGCCGAATTATTTTTACCTCAACAGCGGAAGGGTCTGGAGGGTTGGAATTTCAAAGCGAAGGATTACATCAAAGGCCTTTGTTTGCATTCCAATACGAAATGCTATTTTCAATCTAGTAATATAATATGTTATTTTCAATCTTTTTTATAGTTTCACGCTGTATCCCGCAAATACCAGGAGGCAGAGGGAACCTAATGTTGTTATAATCCACTCTGTTCCCCATTCACCACTCATTTTTTTTATTGCATGTTGTGTGGCGGAACTTAACTTCATGTTCAATTCCTGCAAACAGGAATCGATCCCCCAAATGTCGTTTTTACCATAAGACGTCACGTCTTCTTATTTTCTCTTATAAATAATAAAAGATTTCCTAATTGCCTAATATCAAATTTAATTCTTTCTCCTAATTTAATTGCTTCTTTTTTATTATTACCGCACATAGTAAGGTAGGCAGAGAAAACCTGGGGAACTAGTTTTGAGATACTCCGTTCACATCAAGACACTTCCGTGTCTCAAGAATTCGGCGAAAAGTTGAAAATTATTTCTGAGTTTCTATGATGAATAGTAAATTTTCATACAAAAATTGACAAAGCCAATGTGGACACTGCTTAAAACTACCGCACTAAAACGTCAATCATGAGGGGTCATGCATACAGAGAGGAGGACCACCAAAAAAATCGCACCCTCGAATAATAAACAAAAGGAACCAATTGGATCCTTGTACAATCGATATTTGAATTTTTTATAAAGCTCTCCGCGTACTTTGGGCATAATATAGTTCGGTGTAATTGAATTTTCTATAGCCGGGCGTGAAATTTGGAGAAGTTCAACGGGATTACCGGTTTGTTTGTTGTATTTTTTTATACTTATAATCTTTCTATTGTTGCTGTTCAGGCGAAATTGGAATAGGATGGATAAAAGTTCGATCCCCATTTAGGGAATATTTATATTTAAAAACTAGAAACATTAGAGTTTCATTTGCGTTGTATTTACAGCGCACTTATAGTGCTTCTAATATAAAAAATACTTAACTAAAATAACTTTTTTTTTTCTTTTTAATAATATTTTTAAATTATTTTTTGACTAATTTATCAACTCGAACAACCAGGTCCTGAAGTTAGCGGATTCAAACAAACTTATACTTATATAATATTAAGTATAAGTGATATAAACTCAAAAACTTTAAAAATTTGTCAAAATTCATGCACAAGAAACGGAGATAGCAGCTGCACAAGTTTTCCACTGTAAAGTTTTGAATGCGAGCAAGGTACGTGATGTGGGAACTGACAGGCGAGCTGGTGGCCCAGTTGTTATAAGATACTTATGTTTCGACTTCTAGACTGCGAGAAGTCGTTTAAGCTTATAAGTTTCTTTTATTGGTTTTTTTCTGCTTGGATTTTGTGAAAATAACTGTATTTTTTACCAGCTTTCCTCTTTATCTCGCATAAAGCAGAGTAGGCAGAGGAGTATTACGATACTTCCGACGAATTCTGGAGGGATTTTATATTGAGTGACGGAACTCAACGCCGTGCTTTGCCTTTGTTACTAGAGTGAGGAAATGATACCATTATATATTTCATTCACCCGAGTGGGAATTGAAATCACAACCGTTGCGCTTACATTCACACACTTGCGCCCCGCCACAGCCTTATAAGAAAACAATAGTGTTCCAGTTAATACGAAAAAGCTTGCTATAGTATCTAATATTTACGTATAACTAATCAAAAAGCTATAAATAATTTATAAATAAAAAAGAAAACGTGTAAATTGTGAAAATATAACATAATTTTGTAACAAAAATGAAGTGTCCTCCAAAAAGCAATGTCCAAGGGCGTCGTTTGAAAATTTGGCTGTTGACACATTTACTTGGTGCGAATACTGAACAATTTGGCCTGCGCACTTTACCTAAGCCATTTTTAATTGGTTTGACCCAAAAAAACTCCTTTTTAATAAAAAAATGGGACGCAGGATATTCAGATTTGGTACCTTTTAATGTTATTTATAATTTTTTTGTTATGTTTACATAAATCTAGTTGTTTCGTGAAGTACAGTTTGAGATCTTGAGATCATCATGGCACAGGAGCATCAGCATGTGACTGTAAACGCAACGATTGTGAGTTCGATTCCTACTCAGGGAAATGTATTATTTTATATTTTCATGAACTTCCTCTAATCTCTCTTTTCTTATTAAAGCACTTCAAATAGAACTTACTTTCATGTTTCTACAATTGTGCATGTTATTTGTTAATAAATATCTTTTATATCTATCTTTATCTTTATACACAGTACTTACTCATAAATGCTGTCTTTTTCCTTTACAGTAGTTTTAGTGTGAAACGAATCTGTTTTACGTCCGCAGCTATTCTTGCTGATAGTAAAACGCATAGCGCGTAAACTACAAATGTCTTTGAAAATAATAACATGTTGGTATATCATGGAGTGTGTGAGGTCTTTCGTTTTAAACTAACTTTTGTAGGCGGCTTCGCCCGTGTGGCCCAATGGAAATAAATAAGTTTCTTTTCTAGTTATTTTAGTTTCACGCTACATACCGCACATACTCGGATAGGCAGAGGGAACCTGAGAACCTCTTGTTATGACATTTCCGTTACCCGCTTTCCGCCTAATTATTGAGATATTGCGTGTTGAGTGGCGGAACTCAACATCACTTTTCACCTCGTTACCAAAGGAAGCAAATGAAATAACCTACATATTTCATTCCCCCGAGTGGGAATCGAACCACAACCATCGCGTTTACAGTCGCACGCTTGTGACCCTGCGCCACGACGGCCTAACTAAGAGTTGTGTATGAGATATTATGATACTTTCATAACCCTCCAGGTAATTTGACTGCAGGTACAATGGGACATCGAAACTCCTTCTTTGATAAAAAGGAATATTGAACACAAAAATATTTTTCATTTTAAACTAATAGTTCCTGTAATAAGCACTTTAAATCTTAAACAATCTTCAGGTTTATAATAGAAAACAAGATAATATATATTTAAGCACCTACCGGTCTTTTAGACCATTGCTACAAGAAAAGTCATTGTAAATTTATTAATTTGACAATTTATTAATTTTCAAGTCGAAATCCTGATATTCTCATTTATCGGAAGTATTTGATGCAACAAAAAGATATAATCTACAGGTGGGTCTAGTAATTAAAAATGCCTTTCAATAGGGACGCACCCCTGCTTTGTGCAGGTACGAGAT
Organism: Heliconius melpomene rosina; assembly: GCF_056956725.1. Taxonomy (NCBI): domain Eukaryota; kingdom Metazoa; phylum Arthropoda; class Insecta; order Lepidoptera; family Nymphalidae; genus Heliconius; species Heliconius melpomene. The sequence goes on along the minus strand of NC_140407.1, from coordinate 14,934,410 downwards.
TCAAAGCGTTCTGATTTTCCAATAAATAAGAAATAAAAATTAAAAAACGCTAAGATTCCATTATTTTTTTAAAACGTCATGGTTATGAGACAATAGTTAGCCAGAAATTTGTACTTTTTTGCATTTAATAATTTTTTTTTAGATTCCTAGATATACGGCATATCTACCGCATATAGCAGGGGCCTACTCTGATGGAATTTTGTATTAAGATACTCCATTCCCCATTTTCCACCAAATTTTTTGAGACATTGTAAGTCGCAATTCAACGCCGCACTTTGTCTCGTTACAAGAGCTAAAGCGCGGAAATAAATAAGTAATATTAGTGTGTTGTTTGTATTTTGAATACATTTAGACAATAATTTGGACCCAAAATTGATTTTTTTGGTAATATTTATTTGGCATATAAATAGGTTAAAGACAGTAAGGGAACACAAAGAGAGGATTTCTCAAAATTCCTATGGGAACAGAAAAAGACGATATATTCATTTTACGTCTTAAAAACCACACAAACAAACACGGGTGACAACTACAATTATATAAAGCTAACTAAACTTGACAGTGCAAATAAAAAAACGACGAATGAAAGAAATGTAAATAAGATATTTTTATCCTAATAATCCCACGTCTGAAGATGACATTCCTATCCTTCCAAGAGCTCCTTTACAAATGTACCTAGCCCTACCCTTTTTCTGTGCGTAATTATAACATTTTAAAAGTACAAGTTTTTTTTATAATTATTTCATTCATTCATTCAATATAATGGCTTAATGTATATTTATTATATCTGAAGTATGACAAGTTGCTTCTTTATTTCAACATATATCTAGTAACTATTGGAGTGTTTTTTAAGATTATTTCCAGTATTAATTTTCATTAAGAGTATGTTACAAGAATTATTTCTTTCTCTGAACTGATAAAAGCATACTCATAAAAGTCTCATTGCTTATATTGTATTTAAAGAGCCTCATACAAATTTAGCTTAGACGTATTTGTATAAATTAAATTTAACATTTTAATAAACTATTTATAGAATGTAAATACTAAATATTATTTGAATTTTAAGCTTCACCGTTAAAAAGAAGCCAGCGTAAGTATAAGTTGTTCAAGAAATAGCCGCGCATTAATATGACGAATGTTGAAGACTGATTTGCATGTCATACAATCATTTAAAGCTACACTACAATAAATACAGTGTGTATGAAAGAAAAATGATGTTTTTAACAGTGTCTATAAAAGAAAATACTGTTCAAAAAACGGAAGGGCCTTTATAGTAATGGAGTGTATTAACACTAGATTCCCAGGTTACCCCTGCCTACCATGCTACATCAGGAAAGATACAAAATAAAAAACGAAAACCCAAGTTTATTTAGAAGTCAAGAGAGCGAGCAAATTGCCGACTAGACACATCGTCCAATTAGCGTTTAATTAATATAGCGTGACAATTTCAATCTCGCGTGAATTCATTATTTGTGATAACTATGCGGTTTTGCTCGGAATATAATTTGATCTTTAAATTGTGTTACATATGCTGTTGTGCCCATACTTGTGGCTTAGTAGTTCTGATATGTGTCAGAGGTAGCGAGGTTCAAAAACAGAAAAGGGGGATGTATTTATACAATAGATCCATATCTAATACTGAAAATTATAGAGTATACTTTAAAGTACAGGTATACTACAAAATTCAGGATTTTTATATCTTTAATTTAAAAATGTTTCCTATAGGTATCTAAAAATATAAATAATCTTATATTACACCAAAAGACAAGAACTCGACAGTCTCTTAAGTAATTAATAATTTTGTTCAAGAATTTAACGGAAAAATTAAAAGTACCTACGACACAATTTGGAGTTACCCAAGTAACTTTATAGTATTTCCATCGTTTATTTCCTACCATTATTTTCCGGTAAAACCTTCTCAAACGATAAATCACAGAAGTATACAGAAGTTTTTCGTAAATTTCCAAATGGCCCGAGAAGTTAGTTTTTCCAGTTGACATTACACTCGAAGAAAAATTATAGGTACTTATAAATTATGTTTAAATATATATTTTATTTAGTACAACAAAAATGTATCTGCATTTTTTTTAAATATAACAACTTAAAAAAAATCTATTCTACACTAGCAGGGTTAACAGAGGAAACCTGGCAACGTAGTGTTAATACACTTTCGTACACCACTTTCCTTCGATTTCTGGTGGCATTGCGTATTGAGTAGCAAAACTAAACTTAAAGGAAGGCCCTTTAACTTTTAATGTAAATAGATATTTATACTTTTTTTAAAATCTAAAACACACTTATATTTTAACCAAAAAAGCATTAAAATCTACTACAACCGCCTACAACCAACATTCCAATTGAGACAACCTCAAAGCCACCATACCTACGACGTATAACTGAATACTTACCTGTCTACAGAACATTTAATACATTTTAAGTAAAGGGTTGCTCTGTAAAATGAATTCTACTTGTGAAATAAAAGAAGGAATTCACGCATGTCATCTAAAATAATGAAGAATATAACTTAAATTAAACGCTTTTAGTAATGCTGGATAGTAAATGAGATGTGTCATATAAAATCTTTGTATTGTATAAAACGAAGCTCGAGTCTTAACCACGCAGCAGTTTTTAATGCAGTTTTCACTAATAGATAGATAGAGAGAGTCAAGGGGAAGAGTGTTATCCAAACGGGTGAAGCCTGTAGTACTAGTATATTTATATAGTAAATATATGTAATATTTATAGGTATGTTACGTTATTTTTTTTTAGGTTCTGTGCCTCAAAATAAAAAATGGAACCCTTATAGCATGACCGTTGAAGTCTGTCCGTCTGCTAAGACCAATTATATTGAGAGTATGGTAGGCATAGGGAACATACCATACATACTCGTACTCAGCTTCACGCTGTATGCCTGGTAACCAGAAAGAATGAAGCTCCAAATGCTACGGTACAAAGAGCCATGGGTTTTTTCTTCTTCAGTCTTTTCGAGGACTGCAAAGTTGAATCCGCCACGTGCACCATACGAGAACTCACTGATACGTCGTCTCCCTAAGGTGACACGAACCAGTGCATCCCCGCTGGTGTGATTAGTGGCAATGAATGTAGCGTTAGGGATCACCACCCAACACGCCATGTCCGGAGCGGCGGGAAGTGGAAGAGAGAGTAATCACTTTGCGCTGTCCTCCACTTCCGCCCGGCCATCTAGCGTCAATAGTAGCGGTTCAGCAAGCTCGTTTTCCTTGTCTTTTCCATAAAAAAATAGTTCATACCCTGACTCGCACTTGGCCAATTTAAGTTAGATGTGCCCACTACGTTTTTCAATAGATCGAATCGCCTCTGAGTGTCAAGACTTTCTCTTCTCCGTTTCGCCCGAGTGCGAGATTTACGACGATCACTTTTAAAAAATTTTCTTCTAGAAACGCCGACAAGAGAGGCGGCTTCTAGTACAATTGAGTTTAATTAACATGTCGGTTGTTACTTACACTATTTACATTGTGTATCTACAACACAAGGCAGATAGAATAAATTAATTTAAAGTCTTATAAATTATTTTCAGTTCAAAGTAAGGAACGCCTACATTTTATTTTTGTCTTTGACTATGGCATGGACTTGAAGAATGGAGAATTTAAATACGGTTCTTGTAGAAAAGCTTTACAGATATCATGAAAATTATGTAATTTTAATTATTTCTCATGTTCCGCACCCATTTTTCTCTATTTTATTCTATTAAATTCTATTTTATTAAAACTTAATAAAATAAAAGTAAAGAAAACCAAATTGTATGTAAAAATAGAATTTACCATCATAGCATGTCATTTTTGTATCAAAAAATCTCTAATCTATCGTATACGAGTTACAAAAAGAGTGAATCGTTAAAAAGGCTTTTATTTCTGACATTAATAGGCTTATACGAAGCTCGGATTACGTACATCTGTCCGAATTTACTAACAGACGGGTGTTAATATGTGTACCTATAATATGTATTACATACTATATCCTTTAGATTTAATTACAGTAAAAATAAGATATATAATATATAAAAATAAGATATATGTTTAATGTTTTTAATAATAAAACCATGAGGCTATCGTGGCGTAGTGGTACAGTATCTAACTGTAAATGCAACGGTTGCTAGTTCGATTTCCACTCAGGGTATAAATTACTTTCCATTCCTTGCTCTGCCGATAAGAAAAATTGAATGCTATGTCCTGAAAAATGGGCAGAAAGTGGGGCAAGACTTTTCTTAATATTTGATTTTTTTAATTGATTACCTTTTGACCTAGACCGTTTTTTTTAGTGTTTAAAGTAGAATATTTTTGTGCAGGGAAACTCTCGTAGGAGAGTTTGAGACATTTTTCGTTGTCATTGTTATCTATCAAAAAATATTATTTCCACTCGAACAAATAGCTCCTAAGATTAGAATGTTCAACCAAACAAACGCTTTATATTTATATTATTATTAACTAATAATAAATAAGCAATAATAATAGAATTTTACTTCATATAATAAACGACCCGCATTTTGAAGATTTGAACGTGTACCTATTTGATGATGTAACAAAGAGATCTAATGGGCTATACCAACCCGTACGTTTACATTTAACCATGACGGTGTTCACGTTGATACGGTTGTTACAATTTTGTTAATTTATAATCGTTACATCGAAAACGTAAATGTGAAAGTAAAGCCAAGTTAAATGTTAAGCAATGCGTGGTTCTCGACAATAAACATCTATATGTGTGCCTTTGTTCTGTGTTCACTCGGGATAAAGTTCAAGCTTTAAATTTGATTTGACAATTTTTTACAAATAAATGAATAGTTAAACTTAAAAATTCTAAATTATTAGATATCACCATCGAATTGTAGAATCGATATTTTATTATGAGATAATTTTATTTCGATATATTATATTTTGTGGAAATTGCGCGGACGGAGAAATATGCAATTTGTTATACTTACAATTTATATAGAGAAGTGGGAAAGTTAATATGTTTTCAAAATAATGTTTCAAAATACATTAATAAAATCACCAGTAAGGTTATATATATACAAAATTACTCAAAAAAGAGAAATGAATTCGAACTACTTACCCAACAGGAAACATGTCAATCTAAAAATTGGTTGACATGACCTTCAATATTGGCATTGTAGTCATTTAGTATAGCAAAGTATATCTAGTATTGTATAATATAGGGGTTGTTTTATTTATAAGGGCGAGTGCAAGTGACACGAGGGGGATGTAGGAGAGGGGACAAGTACAAATGTAGAGAAAATCGCGTTATTTTTAACTGTGTTTTGATAAAATGTGGATTAAATATGCATGGTGGGTGTATAGAAGATATAAGGATTATGGTACGTACCTATAGAAATTGTAAATTATTGGTTTTAAAAATATCCGCTGAGTTTCTTACGCCTATTTTTATCAGTTTTGAAGCAGTAACTTTTGTGAACTTGTGATATTTGACAATTAAAAACTGAAGAAGGTAACTTCTTATTTTCAATCAAAATTATTTAATTTGAAAATATTCTATAACATACTGGTTGTTGCCCGCAACTTTGTTTATGTGAAAAAAAAAACTTAGAATCTCGTTTACTTTCGTTTTTATAGGAATTTCGGGAAAACCTTCTTCCTTCCTCCCTTGCTTTCTCTTCTTCTTCCTCCCCAAAGAACCTATATGCCAATATTCAGCGTTCTACGCCGCGAATTTTCATTTGTATATAGCCTGTCTCAGTTACGGAAGAGTTTTATGTTATCAAAAGTATAGATCGTAAAGCTCACAACAAAAATAAAAATCAGATGATTTTAAATATTGTCTTCACAATTCTTAACTATTATTATAAAGTTGCAGAGCTTAGAAAGCATTCCATTGACCACAGGGGAGAAGCCGCATCTAAAAGTTCGTATAAGATAATTTAAAAAAGTTTACTAATTTTTTTTTGTTTAATACTTCTTAAGGAAAAGCTAATTTGTACCTAAATGTACTTCTATCTATCTTAATAGGAACGGACGTTCCCTGATTCCCTCTGCTTATCCTGCTATGTGAGGGATACAGCGTGAAGCTATTCAAAATAATTTTTTGGCTTAATTTAAGAATTTTTCAAGTGACATTTTCAAACGGTCATAAAAAATAATTAAAATCACTTCACCGTTGAATGATATAGTGTTGTAGTGTATTGTTCAGAAACAACCCTACGATAGGGGGTTTGGGTTTATTAATTTCTTGTCAGTTGTTTAGTACTCATATATTTTAATTTAAAAAAATCTATTGACATCAAGTGTTTCACTTCGTACTCTTGAAATAATTAATTTCATTTTAATTAACTAATATTAAATGTATTGTAAATTAATATATTTAATTTCAATAATATTCAATATAAAATAATATCTTATTAAAAATCTAGAAAAAAATTACTACTTGGTGGTACTTATTTTCTTTCAATTTAGTTCAGTTATTTTAGCCTCACGCTGCCGCTGTACTGTGCTGTCACGATGTCCCGCATATAGAAGAAAAGACAGAGGGAACCTTATTTTAAGACGCCGTTATTTTCCTGTAGATGCCATTGCTGGAGACATTGCGTGGTATATGATAGAACTGAACGCCGCGCCTTGCCTTTTGACCAAAGCGAGGAAATGAAAATAAGTAATTCTCCTGAGTGGAACCCGAATAGATCGACAGCTGTGCCGATGGACCACGAATAGCTAAAATATTTATTTGAGTTCAGAGTTTTCTCCTCATTATATGTATGCATTCCTGAAACCCTATTTATGAAGGCCTACTTAATAAATTTCTTCGCTCTGGTGTCAAGGCAAAGCGCGGCGTTGAGTTTCGTTACTTACATTTAATAATGCCCCCAGAATTTGGCGGAAAATAGGAAACGTGTCCTAACACTAGGTTCCCTCTTCCTACCCTACTGTATGCAGGATATATATTCATATAAACTTACTTGATTATTATATTACTTGAGTACCACAACTAAATGTAACCTTATTCGGGGCCAAGAATATTATTCTAGGTTTATTAGGGACCTGACGGTTATTGCTAGCCCGCCCGCCAAATATTTCACCTGAAGTTATTAACTTCATAATTTAGTTAATACATAGGTATATGTAAGAAGATATTTTTACTGTAGGTAGAAACTGAGATAGTCTAGAGGTAAGACATTCCGTTCTAAAGTTTCCTGCGAATTTTCAACACATTGAATGTTAACACCGTCTAATCAAAGCAGGGGAATATAATGATAAGTAAGCCGAGTCGTGGTGCAGTGTGAAGCGAACTCGGTTGCTGGGGGTTTAATTTTCACTCGGAGGAATTAATTTGAAATGTCTCGTAATTTGGGCGAATTGCAGAAGACGGAGTGTCTAAACTCTCCTTTAAGACCCTTTGATTACCATGCTATGCGTAAAAAGGTGTGAATCGTAGATATTTATATCAGTATATAGTAGGTATATTTGAAACAAAAACAATCTATACGAATACTCATCTATACATAGCAAGTATTTAAGACAAATTAAAATGAGGGAGGGGTGTATAAGAACAATACAAAACAAATATTTTTAGAAGGCTTGTCCAGTACAGTAGTCCTGTTTCATAAAATTGGTTGCGGTTTTTGTCATTTCTATTCTTTCTTTTTACTTGTTATTGTAACAAAAAAAATCAAAAAATCTTTGTTTACTTTTACAGGTACAAAAAAAAGAGAAAAATTATGAAAAATGAGTTTAACTCGCATTGATTATAATTGTAATTATATTTGTATTGTTTTGTACTATTCTAACGGGTATCAAAAATTGCAACTAAATAGAGCAGATTTGTGGCCCAGCAGCACAATTTCTCATTGTCTACGCTATTGTTGTGGGTTTGATATCGACTCAGGGGAATGATTTAATCTTCTATTCAAGAAACAATGAGTATTTGAAATTAATTTCAGCTTAATACCTCCACGCGATCTCGAGAGAGATCTTGACAGACGGATAACAAAGTGATCCTATAAGCGTACCATTTTTTCCTTTTAAGATCCGGAACCCTAAAAATGACAAAATTCAAACTGTCAAGCATTATTTAGTAATCCGAAATGAGAGCAATAACACTTCGCTTGCACACATTATAGAGAGAGAACGAGAGAGAGTGCATACGCAGATAATACGGCAATCGGTAATAAACTAACGGTCCCCCGCTAGCCAGACAATTGGGGTTGCTCTGACCTCTAAATAGTCTACAATACCGATTTCATTCAAAATTATAGTTAGATTTGAATACAGTGTTTCAGTACTGTCCGATTAAAATATTAACTAACTGATGTTTTCGTCTCGTTTTACTTTGAAATTTTAATGGTAGTTATATATTAATTCAGGTTTCAGAGTGTAGCTATAAAGGTAAGGTATTGAGATGAAGTAAAAAATATAATATATTTAAATGTATGTGTATTTATGTATTTTTTATTATTTTTTCTACTACAACTGTTTCTACTAAAATAAATTGTCAATCTAATCATTTAATAATATGTTTTAAAATTATATTAAAACTATTTGACTAAGTATGAATTTTCATATATTTTTTAAATATAAGAACTATCAACTATTTTAATAGCAGATTCCAATACTGCAAAATATCCAATATTTTTTTACCTTTTTGGTAGGTTGGTATTTTCAGATATTTCATACTAATATAGAAAGGCAAAGAGACCCAAAGTTTGTTATAAGGGACGATCAAATAAAAAGCCTGAAGACTTTGACCATTCCATGACATGAATGACAAATAAAAAAAAATAGAAGAGACAAAAGTCACGTACAAATTGATTTGATATCCCAAGAGAACTCTTTGTCTCATCAGAACCAATAGCTACCATTGAAAGACTGATATAGAGAAATCTTTCAAACATCGATTTGTATATTACAAAACTGAATTTCTGTCATACAAAGGAAGTATTGACGAATTACTTCGATTTCTTCATACAATATACGAATATAATTATAGCGTTATCTTGTGTATGTGTTTCTTACGTCATATTACAACTGATTCTATACAACTTAAACTTGTACAGATATTTTTTTGAGCTTTAATCTGTATGCCACACATATTAGTGTAAACAAAGGGAACCTGGGAATCTAGTGCTAAGATACTCCCTCCTTCCGGATGAAACCAACTCAATAGTAAATAGAAAGGCATAATATATACTCTGTGGTATTTTAATGTGGTTTTTTAAGCATTACAAAGCTACTTAAAGAAATTTAATTGGGGTAAAAACTTCAAAGACACCCTTACACACATTCAAGAGGGATTATACGTGCCTAATTTAGTATTATTTCTTCCCTTACTAAAGTATTTATTTTTATATTTACATTTTTTTCCGCAGGGAACCTAATGTTAAGACACTCCGTTCCCCACTCTCCGCCGGCTGAGGCTTTATGTGTTAAGTAGTGGAACTCAACTCCACGCCTTGTCTTGTTACGAGAATAAGTAAAAAAATATTAATAATTAATAATTCATTCCCCTGAATGGCATAATGAATGAGCTGAACCCACAACCGTCACGTTTACAGTCACACGCCTCTGCCACTGCGCCACGACGGCCTCAAAACATTTAAAATATTTAAAATTCGAATAAAACTCAATTGTTAAAACTATATTTTTTAAAAATAATTTTCTTCCATATTTATACATACCCTAAAAAAATATTTCCTATTATTATTTAAAAAAAAATACTTACCTATCACATAAAAAAATCCCAAAACAAACTAAAAATCATTTCGTAAAACAACACAACACTAAAATCGTAATAAGTTCAATCGTAAAAGCTCGGAGGGACGTGCGCTCCCTCTGAAACACGCGGCGCTTCTGGCGGGAGTCTGGCATCTGGATATCGTGAATGGGAGAGCTTATAGAATATAGACATTAGACAGTGTAATATATTATGTGATGTCTTTTTTTACATATTTATTATTTTTCTTTTTTTACAAAATAATCAAAATTATCCTATGAAAATATTTTATAATCTTTCTCTTAAAAATATTTTTAAATACGTGGACAACTATACAAGCAAGTCAAATAGCAAGCAGTGAGTCAAAATACTTATAGTATTAAAACATTTTCTTGCATTGATTGAATGTTGATAGGATACAGGTAAGACTAATCACTACATTTAATATAATTTAAGACTAAAATTTCGAATTTATGGCTTATGGAAATTGATTTATAATATGAAATAAGAAACATTTTTCTTTTCAAGTTCACGTAGCATCTAAATGTTAACACTCCGCTCTTCACTTTTCACCGAATTCTGGAAATGTTGAGTGTTGAGTGGCGGAACTCAACGCCTCGCTTTGTCACAACACCAGAGCCAAAATATGAAAATATTAAATATTTAATTTCTTCGAGTGGGAAAATAATGATCCAAGTCCAAGTGAAACTTTCATTAATATCGAATAATGATGTAATGTAATGTTCATAATGATTGAATCGTAATGAAAGCTGAAGCCGATGAAATCAATTGCTTCCTTAATGATGTACCTAAGTATAATTATTAAGACAACTTTGTATCTTTGTATCGGGTCTCTTCATTTTTTTCATAAAAATTATAATAAAAGCTATAGTAGCGAAGGACTCTCGAAGCTAAGGCCCCTTGGAATATTATTGTTAAAAATAAAAATAATTAAATCTTAGCAAAGTAAGGCATGTAAAACAATATTATAAAAATTTAATCATAGCAGAAAAAGGAGCAAAAGTTGGCCCACTCGTATGTTATATAATTTCTTTTTCATATATTGCAGTATAAACTACTGCAAATTTCATTAATTTTGTAACTATTTGAATTTAAATGTTACATTTTAAAATCAAATTTTAAAATTCAGATCAGATTTTAAAATTTAAATTTTTAAATCAAATCATATGGAAAGTACCATAAAATATAATAAATAATTGAAAATAAATATAACATGTACATATTATTATATAAAACATAAAACAATTACATACTTTAACATCACGTCCCCGCGGCAAGGGAAACTCATTACGTATACAAATCTCTCGAGGTCCCTGTCAACAATTTTTGTTCATAAAAATATGCTTCCAGCCTAATTTACACTTATTTAAAAGCTTTCCATCATGTTTCGTGGCCTAGTTTTTACATGTTACATGTATTTACATGGAGTTAGTTATTAAAATATTTTAATTTTGAAAAGTAATAGCCTTTTTCAGATTAAAGCTGAAGTGTAATAAATATGGTTAGCAACTGTATTCACGTACCATTTTTTGTTCAGGATTTGCTCATTCATATATTTTTTTAAGACGAGGTCTGTTAAAAGTTAACACTAGTTTGTCTGTAAGCTAATAAAAAATATAATAATATACGAAATAAAAATCTTAACATTAATTATTTGACCATGTAGAGAATTATTAAAATAACATCAGCGTTAAGAACTTCCCTAGCTGGGGTTTTTTTAGTGTAATTTATTTATACTTTTAATGTAATTTTTTTTATTATTTTTTAGTTTTAATTTCTTATCAAAAACCAATCTGGGGTGACTAGACTATATGGGGGACAGGAATGGACATCATATTATTTGGACACGTGGCTCTCTTGTCTTCCTTTTTCCTTTTTGGATCAAAAGATAGACATATTACTAAAACAGCTGAATTTAAATTTTTTTAGATCTCTCCTCCTTATCTCCTATCCTTAGGTATCTAAGGTATATGTTAATGTTTATCACAATATATTTTTTGCTAACTATGAAATTAACTAATAACTTTTTAATATCGCCATCTAGTATAAAATGTAAGAAGTTTTGGTAGCACATGAGTATTGAAGTAAGCATTTTAGTTCGCCCTAGTTTTATTTCTATTCGCTAGATGTCAATAGTAGAATGCAATTTTAAAGCAGAATTTTGTAACTTATATATTATTTCAATTCCAATAAAAATACTTAATACCGTATAAGTAGGTATTAGGTATTTTTATCCTGTAAATATTTCTGAATTGTATAATATTATTTGTTACTATTAAATTTACAGTTACTTAAAATTTTTGTGGAAGCAAATTTAGAATACTCAAAATTAATTATTTTCTTTTTCTCACAGTGTTTATACGACAACAGAGTTTATTTCGGCCGGTTATCACGTAATAATTCCAAATTTGGACGATACGTGGAAACGGAGTGTCTTAACACTTGGTTCCCTCTGCATGCTCTGAGTATGAGCAAGATAAAAAGCGTAAAAAGCTATTTCTAAAAATAAGTATTTGAATAGATATTGTAAACTCATTATCAAGTCGTAGTCCTTTATTTAACAACAGAGTTCAAGTTGCAGGTTATCAATATTATTTAACTGTATAATTATATGTTATTGAAGTTTATATTTGTTATAGATACAAAAATACGTAAAAACCATTTTACCCTATACTTGATTTGGAAGTTATAAATTTTTAAAATTATTATTTTCTCAAATTGACGCACTCGTAGCGCTGGAGCACATAGGCGTGATGACTGTGATGGTAATGCAACGGTTGGGAGTTCGATATCGGGAAAATTAATGACTATTTATTAATGTTTCTTCGCTCTGGCACCAAATCAAAAGCTTGGCGTTAAGTTTCGCCACTCAACACGGAATGCTTTGAAAAAATCGGCGGGAAGTGGAGAACGGATTATCTTAACACTAGGTTCGCGCTGCCTACCCTGTTACATGGTGGATAATATGAATTTTGATTTTGATTTGAAAAAATATGCATTATGCCAAACAATGTTCAAAATATTGCAAATATACATATACATAAATAAATGCATACTTACATACATATACATAAATAAAACGAATATATTGAATTTGAATTACACAAACATATTGGATTCTTGGAATTACGTATTGATATAAATTATTTTTGGAATAAATTTTTACATAAAAGAAATATAACATTTATTTTTTACATGGATAATTTTAAGCAAGGTTTTATTTACAGGTATTTATATATACGGCTTCAAAATTAAGGCGTCAAAGTTGAAGTTGACTAAGAAGTTCCCAGGTTCCCTCTGCTTATCCTGCTAAGTGAATACAGTGTGAAGTTAAAAAAAATCAGTTTTATAACTGAATTTAAAATATATACAATAAAAAATGCGAAAATCAACAAACTTTACAGTTATATCAACTTAACAAACAAATAACATACAAACGTACATACATACAAAAACAAAAAAAAAACTCGAAACCAAAGCTTTTAGAGCACTTTCACTATCACCCGTTATCAAACGCACAAATACTACCGACAGTGCGATATCGCGCATGACCGACAAAAGTCGTCCACAGCCATACAAGCCAGTCACGCCGCAGCCTATAGCGCGGCCGCGCGCCGCTACCGTACTCCATACATACAAAAATCCATTAAAACTCCATACAAAAATAATTAATAATGGTTAAATATTAATAAAAATAACTAAATAACGTGTAAATTTTTTTATAGTGAAGTGAAAATGAGGCGAAACGTGAAAATCTTGTTTGGATTTGCGACAGTATGGTTTTTTGCGGTGTTTTACTATGTGCATTCGGACTCCACTCATACAAAGGTAAGGGAGATTTATTCAAGGGGTTGTTTATCGAGGATCAGCTGATGGCATCACTGCGCATGATCGTTAATACGATGCAGTATTTTTTTATTTTATTTGTATATACAATGTATATACAAGTAAAATAAAATAATGAGGAATGAAATGTCTTAAGACTAGGTTCCCTAATTTTAACACTAGGTTCCCTCTGCCTATAATACTGTGTGTAGGATATAGCGTAAGGCGTGATTTATTTGTTTTTTATTTTTTATGTAAACAAGAATTATAATACCTTAATTTGATTTAAACTTCTCAGTTTTTTTACAAGTTTTGCTATAATTAGACTATAAGGGAAAACCTATAGTTGTTTCGATAACTTAAATAATGATTATCGCGGGTATTTTTTAGGTTTTCCTTATATTACAAGCATCACGGGTCATTTCGATTAAAATTAAAAGTATCGATTCGATGTTAACCGAATTACATGTAGAGTTCACGTTTCGATCTCTACAATTGCTTGCTATAATTGTTTTAATTAGAGCCTTGAATGAAATAGGTACTGTAAATAGATGTTATTATGAGTGATTGCATATACTATTTCACAATAAGTTAAATTAATTAAAATGGTTAAACGATTTTCTCTACATATTTACTATTCTCCTGCAATTTTAAGGATATAAAGACAGTATTCGTTCTGTATTTATGGTGGAAGTTAGCGCAACCTTTTACTAAAAAGAGGAAATACTTCTTTCATATCGTAAATATTTACATTTGGGTACAATATATTGACAGGAGTGGGTTAAGATTTTTTTTTCTATTATGAGAATACATAGTTATAGCATAGTTAAAAATATAAGATATATTATTTAATTAAAAAATATTGTTACTATTTTATTTAAAAAGATTTTAAAAAGTTAAGTATCGGGAATTGAACCCGCGCCTCTTAGACATTGTCCAAGCGCTCTGATTACTAGGCCATTTACATTTTTTTTACCCCGAGATGACTAGAGATGCACCATACTAAAATATATAAATATATACAGGGTGTCCCAGGAGTCAACGATAAAACGAAACCAGGTGATATACCAAGTCATGACAGTTATGAGAAAAATATAAAAAAAAATCTTTGTTATGTATTTTTCATATTATATTGATTTTAAAAAATATCGGAAAAACCGACACCCTGTGATGGTTTTTCAAGTCCCAGGACTATAAATATTACTCTTTCTTCATTTTTTTTTCTGTAATGTAATCATGAGTAACCCTTCTGTGAATTACAGTTTAAGATTGAAACATACCTGCATCAGTTTTCAATAAAATATCGTGTTTTTGCCAAATATTAAATTCAAAATATTTATTACACTCAACTTTAACCGACTGTACTATAAAAAAAATGTACTACACTGTTTCTGCAAGTAACTTTAAAAGTTGGCGCATTTAATCTGGATTCCGAAATGGTACGACACTTGCTGGATTACTTCTTTGTTGAAGAGAGAAAAATCCAAATACACGATAATCGGGATGACGTTCAACGTTTTGGTATCTTTTCCGATACATTCTAGCTGCAGCATTAGCGTTACATAACCATTCTCCATGAATGAAATGCATATTGGCAATATGTCAAAGACCGAGTATATGGCCTGCGAGAGCCCAGACTCGAGCACTATCCTTATAAGTCCTGGGCCAGCCCCTAAGTCGGAAAACGTTTGGACGGTATCCTGCGATCACAGACCACACCAGTGACCTCCCGCCACTTAGCACAGGCAACGCTTATCCGACCATGGAGATCGTAATCGATGCCTCCAGACGCGTGCATGACGGATCTAAGATACCTGAACTTTTTCGACTTAGGGGCTGACCCAGGACTTATAAGGATAGTGCTCGAGTCTGGGCTCTCGCAGGCCATATACTCGGTCTTTGACACATTGCCAATATGCATTTCATTCATGGATAATGGTTATGTAACGCTAATGCTGCAGCTAGAATGTATCGGAAAAGATACCAAAACGTTGAACGTCATCCCGATTATCGTGTATTTAGATTTTTCTCTCTTCCAGAAAGAAGTAATCCAGCAAGTGTCGTACCATTTCGGAATCCAGATTAAATGCGCCAACTTTTAAAGTTACTTGCAAAAACAGTGTAGTACATTTTTTTTATAGTACAGTCGGTTAAAGTTGAGTGTAGTAAATATTTTGAATTTAATGTTTGGCAAAAACACGATATTTTATTGAAAACTGATGCAGGTATGTTTCAATCTTAAACTGTAATTCACAGAAGGGTTACTCATGATTACATTACAGAAAAAAAAATGAAGAAAGAGTAATATTTGTAGTCCTGGGACTTGAAAAACCATCACAGGGTGTCGGTTTTTCCGATATTTTTTAAAATCAATATAATATGAAAAATACATGACAAAGATTTTTTTTTATATTTTTCTCATAACTGTCATGACTTGGTCTATCACCTGGTTTCGTTTTATCGTTGACTCCTGGGACACCCTGTATATCTCTATTATTTTAATGCTCTACGCTAATATTAAAAGTGTTTGTTTGTTTTATTGCACGTGCTAATCTCAGGAACTAATAGCTGGAATAGAACAATACTTTTTGTATTAGATAGTCTCTTTATCGAGAAAAACTATACGTTATTTAACATCCCGTTCATCCTTTTTATGCTACCAAGGGTTACCAATTCTCAATTATTTCTTATTTTTTATTGCTTCACGCTATATCCCGAACGTAGAAAGGTAGACAGGGGGAACCTGGGAACCTACTGTTAAGACACATCCGTTCCCCACTTTCCTCCAAATTCTGGACATAATATTTGTTGAGTGGCGGAATCCAATGCCGCGCTTTACCAGACCTACCTTTCTTCGTTACCAGAGCGACGAAATGAAAATATTAAATATTTTATTTCCTCGAAATTGAACACACAACCTATCTATCGTACGCCTATGCATCTGCGCTACGACTGGCTTGTTAGTTATTTCAATTTTTATTTAAAGTTAAAAGATATGCAGTAGAAAATAAAAAAAAACACCAATCTATGCAGGATAATAATACATTATCTAGATTAACAAAGAGTCAAACAACGTGAAGTACAAATAATCGTTGTATTAACAAGGATAATCATTTGTATGACTCATACAAAATTGTAATAAAAGCCTTTGTATTGAGAGTTATTTTCACATTTTGCAATAATAGATGTCTGTATATTAATTTATATTTTTATTATTTTTTTAGTTTGTGAAACTAATTATAATAGGTAGGAGGCGGAGGGAATGTAGTGTTAAGATACTCCTTTCCCCATGTAGTGCCCAATTTTCTTGTCATTCCTTGTTCAGTGACGGAACTCAACGATATGACTAACATTTAATTATTTGTATTTTTTTATTATATAAGATATTTATTAAATACTTTCACTATATATAATTCTTGAAGTAAAAAAAAATAAAATATTAACAAATTTTGCCACTTTTAATTCAAGCGTAAATCCACCAAAATGTAACTTAATACCGCCATTACGACCCGGATCTTGTTATAATAACCGTTTAAAATATTAAATATGAGGATAATTAAGCTTTCTTATAGGTTAGTATTAATATTAAAATAATACATAATTTATATTGTTATTTAAAATCTTTATTTAAATTTCTGATTATATTAACAAAGAAATATCCAAAACTTATAAAAATATATAAATAGCTATTAGAACACAGTTGGATAGTGCCTAACTGAATATATAAAGGTAGGCATAGGTTTAAATTTAAATCTGGGTATTCCGTATATCATTTTGAACCAGTGTCAAAGCATCCTCCTCGAATTGCGGGTAAGTGGCGGAATTCAAAACTGCATTTTGTCTTTAGAGCAAAAAATGATAATGACTCATTCCCCCGAAAAAATATCAAACCCATAACCATCGCGTCTACAGCCCGACGCTATTCCATTGCGTCATGATGGTCTTATTTCGTTCATTAAGCCACTTAGGAATCGATTTTTAAATATTATTTACTAATAATGCCTACAATGTAATAAAAAAAATAAATAAAATAAGAAAAAAAAAACAAAAAAAAACACGCTTATCTACTGCAATGTAAACAAGTGAATATAGAATATGCTTCAGCGCTACAAATGTTATTATGAGCCTATATTCGAGTGCTTTACAAGTAATCACCGAAGAGTTTCAATATTCAGGTCCTGGCTCCATCACCAGATCAGCTCGATAACACCATATTCCATATTATATTGTCAATGCTACGCATAACTTCCACGTTTCTTAATTATATAAATACTAAAAGTGGGTCAAATTCATTTTCTTATATTTTATTACAAAATTTCAAGTTAACTTAATAAAAACATGTAAAAAGCAAAAATTCTATACCATTCTACATTATATAACACATTACTATAACGTCGACGGCGACATTGAAATCACTTTCTATTTGTTTATTATGGACGGTTTCTGAAACGAAACGCTTTTCACACTGTTTACTTGTAACATTATCGATTTCGATGAAATTTAGATAAGAAATTATGAAAGTTACAAAGTTACACTACTACGGTCTCAGAGTAGTAATAATATTATAATTCCCTCCTCTGCTAATAAATATTGGAGAACGGAGTGTCTTAACAATAAGCCTATAACTCTATCAATGCCTCTTCTATATATATACACTACGCTTGAAAACAATCAAGCATCAAATATGTAAGAAATGTCGTTACAATATATGAACCATATTATCAGAACCAAGTGACATAATAACAAACAATTAGTAGTAGATAAGCAATGTTTACATCAGCTATCTGGCTGAAGCGTGTCCTACTGAACATCTGATAACGCGAGTAAAGAGTTGAATGAACTTAATTTTTTTTTCAGCTTCACGCCGTATCCCGCAAGTAGCAGGATAGGCAGAGTGGGCCTAGTGCTAAATCACTCCGCTCTCCACTTTTTGCCTTATTCTAACTTAGATGAAATTTTACAATAATAGAAATTGTACATTAGATTTTATGTAACTTGCCTATAATATAACAATAAATTATAACGGACAGACCAGCGTTTGGGTCGCTAGTATATAATTTAAATTTCATGATTCAAAATTTAAAAAAATGCTGGAAACCCTGTGTTGAGCCACTCCGCCCCTCATTTTCCGCCTAATTTAAAAGCATTGGCGTGTTGAGTGGCGAATTTCAACGCCGCGCTTTGCCTCGACGCTAGTACGAAGAAATGAAAATATTAAATATTTCATTTCCCCAAGTGGGATCAATAATATCCTGGACATGTCAGAGTAGGTAGAAAGAACCTGCGCTATTTCCGTTCATCATTTTCCTGGAGCCGAAAACTTTGCGTGTTGAGTGATTATTGATTTTTTTTTGTGCAATTAGGTTGAAAATATTCCTATTATATGAGCTACAATAGCCTGTAAGAAAGAATAATTCATATTTTTTATTGACTATAATTTTATTAACTACATATAATAACTACCTGTTATTATATTTAATCTATCATTTCTATTATTCTAGAGGCCTGTAAACGCAAGTTTGTCTAACTAAAAAAATAAATAAATAATATAAATAAACTAGCGACCCTCTTGCGGCTTCGCCCGCTTTTACTACTGGATTATTCATATAATGTATGTTTGCAAAGCACTTAAGTTAATGTGAAAATTAATTAAACCCTAATACAACCCGCATTTTCGTAGTTTCAATAAGGATCTTCCAATTGTTTTACACAGCAAGGATTTTTAGTAGGTACCATAATTTTAAATCTGTGCTACTAATCTTTTCAAGTACTTATTAAAATATATTTAAATGACTATTTTTAGATAGTTAAATGACTATATTTAAACGGAAGAAATTATAAACCAAAACCTACCTACTAATAACTACTACAAAAAATATGAATCCAAATATATCGCGCTGAAATAATACATTCAACTCCAATTATCCAATACGTGCAAACGCATCTAACACTTCGTTGCTATAGAGGCAGGCGGGTATTTTTTCGAGCTTGTGGTTAATGCTGAAGAGGATATTCTGTCCCTGATGAAAAGCAAGTACTACGTGGCTGCCTGTGAGGAAAATTAAATAGAATGCATCGGCCGGGAATCGAACCCGGGCCGCCCGCGTGGCAGGCGGGCATTCTACCACTGAACCACCGATGCGTGTAAGCCAGGCGGGCGCGGCGGACGCATGGCGAGTGGCGAGCCGTTTCGCAGCAAGGATTTTTTGATATTATAACAACTTCTAAAGTACTTATTAAAATGAAAAACGGTAAAAGACAGTTTTGATCTACATTAAATGGCCAACGTAACTAATGTACTTATTTATATGCTGAGAGTAAGGGATAAGTGAAACTTGAGTAACATACAGCTGATGTGTCAACGGCGGGATGTGTCAACAATTAAATGCGTTTTTCTGTAAAACTATTCGCAATTTCGAAATTGTGTAAAAAGCAAATTTTATCTTCGTTTAACGTAGAAAATTAATAAAGTATTTTAAAGGATAAGGATTAATACCACTATGGAAAAATATCCCTCACAATAAAAAATATATTGAAATTATTATTTTTAGACAGAAAAATGATCACTACACGTTATTCTTAAAAGATACGAATATGCCGTCGCGGACTTTTTTGTAGATCTTATTAAGAGGAACAATACTCCAGTACATTATTTTCATGTAGTACTTACCATTAAAGCAGCGCATGCGTAAAAGTGTCTCAACGGGTAGGACTTTATACATATTTATCGTATTTATGTTAATTTATATAAGAATGTACCAATAATAAACTATATATAAACCTTCTACGAAAAATAGTCGACCTAATGGTGAAAACCGCATCAAAATCCGTTGTGTGGTTTAGAAGAAGAAGAGTTAGAAACAACAGACAGACACGAAAAGCGACTTTGTTTTATAAGATATATATAGGATACATGATATTTCGAAAATTAGGCGGAAAATGGAGATTGAAGTGTCTTAAGTTCCTTTTATATTGGGGATACTTCTAGCTAAAAAAAGAGTCTATCTTAACAAAAAACGATAAACTTAATGATATTAATTATTTTTCTAAGCCTACTAAGTTGCAAGATATACTCGTATGTAAAAATAAGAAAATTTTTATACATATTTATTAAATCAATCCCGCTCTAATACAAAAGTACTATTTGAAAATATTAGTTTCCACAATAAAATGACTTTTCATATTGACTTTGCCATTCATTAGACAAGGACGAACATGTAGAGTGTGACAGAAATAGAAACACATTAATAGTTCAAAAATAGGTAAGAGTAAAAGAGATAGCTATAGTTAAAGTATTTCGACTAAAATGAAAGCTTCCGGATCGATAAGGGTGTTTATTTGGGGTGAATGAGTTAAAAATTGATTTGTTTTGTAGGTATATAGTGATTTCTGAATGTAGATAGTAGAAAATATGAAAAAAAAATAAACATATTCTTATTATATAGCCTTTTAACACTTTTATAGTAGATCTTTTTCCCACATGGCAGGCTGTTCAGAGGGAACCTACTGTCACATGCTACGCACCGTCGAATTTTCTAAGCAAGTTCACTGGTGGAACTCGAAGCCGCACGCGACCAAAGAGAAAATATTAAATGTTTCATTCCCCCGACAGGGAATCGAACCCGTCGTATCGCCCGGGGTATCGTTTTTTAGTAATGCTAATTGCTAAAAAAAAACGTAAACATATTATAAAACAGTATAACTCTATCTATCTCAATTATTAAAATTACAGAAGACCGGAGTTTGATGTAACTGTTTATTACGTACATATCTTCTGTGATTGAGACCAGTGTGACCAGAGCAAAGAAATGATAATATTAAAAAAAATATTATCTCGAATGAGGACTGAACCCACAATCAGTCCCGTTTACAATCACACGCTGTTGCCCCTGCGCAACGACTGGCCTCAAAGTTTACTTGCTACAAAATAAAAAGATTTTGTCACAGCATCATTATTCACGAAAAAATTAGTCTCGCTGCTAATTCATTACTATGAAATCATCATGAGACAAACACGGATTTAAAGCAATATGAAAGAGGACAATTTTAAAAAATATGACTGAACGTGTGGGTTCAATTTCCAATGGAAGGAATTAAAAAGTCCTTCTTTATAGAGAAGCTTTGGCCATTAAAAAAGGAGTAGAGCTTTACAGCCTCTCCTACATAAGTATAGCAAGACAGGCTGGATAAAACCTGGTCTTAAATAAGAATAATTCAATCCCCCAGGTGGGAATCGAACCCGCAACAGTCGCTTATAGTCTGAGGCTGTACCACTGCTCCCAGACACCTTATAGTGTTTTTTAATTATAAGCAAGAGATAAGAACCACATGTAAATAAATAAATATAATTGTATAGGTATAATTCAAAGTATAATCTATTATATAAAGCTATAGTTTTTA
Source organism: Heliconius melpomene rosina (assembly GCF_056956725.1). Taxonomy (NCBI): domain Eukaryota; kingdom Metazoa; phylum Arthropoda; class Insecta; order Lepidoptera; family Nymphalidae; genus Heliconius; species Heliconius melpomene. The sequence continues at coordinate 14,912,471 of NC_140407.1, read as the reverse complement.
TTCACACACAGTTTAACTTCAAAAATAAACTTGTTTTTAATAAAAACGAACTATGAATATTAAATTTATTTAATATCAGAAGTCAAGGTCTGTATTATCGACAATATTTAACTAATCTATTCGTAGAGACGTCCACGGATAGAATACTAAAAGATAAGAATTCAACTACCCAGGATGCGTGGGCTGCATTGGAAGTGACCCTAGAAGTTTTTTATCATGTCCTTCTAGAAATAAATTTGGTTATATATGAATTATTTATATTAGTATTGTACTGTCACTAACGTGTCTACCGCATATATTACATAAGGCAAGCAATATTCACTTTTTCTAAAATTAAATAAGTCATTACGAGAACGGAGTGTCTTGACACTATAGAGAACCTATTCTCTATATTCTGCTATGCAGGATTGAAAACATAAAGAATCAATGCCATGATATTACACCATTAAAATGACACTGGTGTCATCTAAGATACAGATTTTTTCGTTTCATGTTTTCGTGTTCCGCACAACTCAACGCCGCGCCCGTTACCAGGGTAAGGAAATGAAAATATCAAATATTTCATTTTCTCGAGTATGAATAGAACCTAAAACCTGTCGCGCTTACATTCGCACGCTTATTCCACTGCACCACTGGCCTAAAATACTGATACCAGTATTTATTAACGTGGAACATAAACAACGAGACTTATATAGCAACAGTGTTTCAAAGGAAGGATGCTTTAAAAAGTATTAGCTCGTAAATTACTTGTATTTATAGCGTTGTAGGAAACGTGTTGCATTTGCATCCAATGTTATAATGAGGATGAAATTTCGACTTTTTTTCTTCTTTTTAGCTCTACACTGTTTCCCGCACATGGTGGAATAGGCAGAGGCGACTTAATGTTATCTTTCGGTAAAATTAAGACACTTCCGTTCTTCGCTTTCAACCTAATTTTCGAGTCATTGCGTGTTAAATGGCGAAACTCAACGCCGCGTGTTGCGCCGTTACCATGACGAAGAAATGAAAATATTGTGTGAGGATCGAAAATAACTTAATCTAACACTAGATTCCCAGTTTCCCTCCGTTTACCCTGCTATGTGCGAGACACAGCGTGAAGCTAAAAAAAAGATAAAGATAAAGTAACTAACTAACTAACTAAAAATATCTAACTAAGCAGTATAGAGATTGGATCCTTATTTTGTCTAGCCACAGCACATTACAGCACGTACATAGTTCAGAATAATCCACAATCGAAAGGTGGAATACATATTAAAAGTGGATAATCGACCTGATATTCTTAACACGAAGTAGAAAGCACTTGGGGTATTTTAAAACTAACTTAAATTCAAATCACGGTTCAACCTTATTGAAGTAGTCTACGTTTTAGTTTATGTGAACTAAAGCTATAAGGAAACTAAATTTTTGGAATAAATTTGAATGATTCATACATTTTAAAAGGATATTTGGTTGGAAAGTGTGTCAATTTCATCAAAATATCGGCCGTTTTGAAGGAAAGTGTGTGGAATTATTTATTAGTTGTACCTCATTGTTTTTGTGGAAAGAGGGCATATATGAAGAGGTTGATGATAGTGGACGAGGCGAAAGAGGTAAGCAGAGACTGTAGCCCTGGAGTTCTCTATGACTTTCTCACTAGGGAAACAGCCTGGAGCTAAGTAATAAGTAATTGTTTTTGATATTAATGGAAAATAAAATATATGGAAGCGAAAAAATTAATATAATCATTTCTTCGAATGGGGATAGAATTCAAAACATTATTTAATAATCTAGAATATTGTTCATTGTAATACAATTCATTCATAACTTCATTAAAATTTAACTGAGTCTCAAACATGATAAGTTTTTTCAAATATATTATGTAAATATATAAAAAAATCAGTTAAAATAACTTAATTTATATTTTTATAACAATTTTATGCAAAAAATATAACTGTTTTCACGCAGTAGTTATTTAGGCTAGTTAAATTATAATGTCATTGACCGTTCACTTGCAATTGATATAACAGATGAGGGCCATCGTAGCGCAGTGAGTAGTTCCTTACTGTAAGTACGACGGTTGCAGGTTCGATACTTGACAGGGATATATTTTTTTCAGCTATACGCTTTATTCCTCATTTAGTATAGGAGGCCGAGGGGTCTAGTGTTAAGACACTCCGCTCCCCCCTTTCTGCCAAATTCTGAAGGCATTGCGCGGGGTACAGCGTAAAGCTCATTTTATTTTATTGTCTATATATATACTCGTAAATATTATATATAGAAGGAGGTAGTTATTTAAACATAAAGCGAACAAATAATTAATGTTTACCGTTCTTTGGACAGTTAATATTACTATAGCTATCTTAATGGGTACTAAAAATATATAATAATGTTATAATTATGAAACTGTATTGGAGTTTTTTAAATATATCTTAATTATTTGTATTAACAAGTTTGCTTTTTATATCTTAAAAGACATTAAAAATTCTAAAAAACCAAAAGCCTTATTTTCAAAAAGCCCACATATATTTCTAACAACGGTATTAGAACGTAATGAGTATAATATCAAGCATTCTCCGGTCGACACTTCATTTATATTCATACGGCATAGAGGAAGATGAGGCTCGTTTAATATGAGATCTTAAAGGGATTCCTTATATCTCGAGGACGCCTGAGGCATCGTATCTAACTCAATTTCCTCACGTTTCTTCCCTTAAAGAAAAAGTATGAACAATTTTATTATATAATATAGTAAAGACTATATAAGTTTTTGTTCTTCCTATATTAGTATACTCGTATATAAAAAAACATGATAAGTAATAATAAAATTGATTTTAATAAAACTGCCAGATTTGAACCTACATCTATACAAGTCAGTCTATTTAAAAACATTCTTAAGCGATACACTGGAGCATTTTAGAGGATTATTTATGTTTATGTTCTCGCTTCTTTAAGTCAAAGTGCGGCGTTAAGTTCCACCTTTCAACACGCAATGTCTGAATTCGGGGGAAAGTGAAAGGATTGTTTGTATATTGACTCTAGGCTCTCTGCCCATCTTGCTATATGTAAGATACAGCATGAAATTAAATTAATAATAATTTAATAAATACTATTCTCCGTTATAAATATTTAAAACTTTCCCACAATGCTGGTGCTAGATTAGAAAATGACAGGATGATAACCGGACAGGCTTTCACGGTCAACGAGTGTTTAATTGCGATTTGCGATTTATACTTGTAAATGTAAATGGCGTCTTTAGAAACCATTTCCTTTCTTACTTTATGTGGGAAGTAGGATTTCACGGACCGGTAGGATTAACTTTTTTTCTCAGCTTCTTGTAGTATCCCGGATATAGCGGGATAGGCAATTTCATTCCCTCGAAAGAAAATCGAACCCATAACTGTCAAGTTTACCGCAGTGCCGCTATGGCCTCGTTTATCTTCATTTATGCAATAGATCAAATTCTTCCGTTTCCGTCACACTTGGGGGAGAGATTATATTAAAATTATATCATAAAGCCCAATGTTGGGTACTTTTCCAGGGGGGGCCTGGGCCTGGCCTCTTGTGGTTCACATAGCTTAATGAAATGGCACGAAATTTAAATATTATACTTATACAGTTGTGTTTTATTTACAAATTTATTTATTCTTCAAATTCAATTATTTTCAGGTTAGTTAACGTGCTGTATGCATCCTACGGTAATAATTCCCCTTAGTGCGGTTATAGTTCCCCATAGTAATATTTCCCCTAAATCTCTAAAGTTATATATATTGAGAACAAATTTCACTATAAAAATTGCTATAAATAAATATTTTTTTCACAACAATCACAACCAACGCTATAAATAACCATTTTTTTTAATAAAAACTTTTATAGCAAAAGTTACTAAAATTGAATTGTACGTTAACAACTAACTGCACACACGAGAGTAAAGTCAATAAGTGTCTAGTAACACTGACCTTGGAAACTTGCGTTGAGCTTTTAATAACTCGCTTTACAGTTATGAATGAAATGATTCTAAATAAAATAAACTTTGTCATTTCTTATATTAATTGACAAGTGTGCTGCAGTGGAATAGTGGCTGTGTTAGAGATAGTTTAGGGTTCGAAGAAGTTTATATACCTATATAAAAAAACTCTTCACTTACTGAGTAACAGACAGACAACGGAAACGAAATATAAGTATCTTTAAATTATTTAAAATTAAACTCTTAAATAAATAACCGAAAAAGAGCATTTAATATAATAGACATGTAGTACCTACAGTCGTTTGAGACCAGTTATTGTCCAGGGCCTTATTGTCCTTAAAATTATATTGTTATTAAAGTTAAACAATTGTCTAGTTTAAGCAGGCGAAGCCGCGAGCGGGTTGCTAATATTTAATATTTTTACAGCATATTGTATTTAATTTGAAAATTAAAATGTTCTTCATTTTGTTCTCATGGCCTAGATTCTTGCAATTAACCAATTAAGACAATTCCCAGACATAACAGTATTACATATGACTTTTAAATATTATTTATTACATTATACCTGAAAGGATTATACTAAATTACAACATGTTTTTTTGGTATAAATAGAAACACGTATATGTATACCACGGTCAGAGATAGCAATTAAAGTTTAATTAACATTAAATCAATTTCACACCGGGTGACTACGGTTATAATTTTATTAAAACGATAATATTTTCAAGCTATGCTTTCGTAATTGCTGGATTAGAACCCACGACTCTTATTAAGGCAAAGTCATTGTTATACCACCAAGATGTTTCGACGACGGCCTAGTTATTTAAGAGCCTAAATGAAATTAAAGAGTATTTCAATTATGTAAGCATCAAATTGCATAATAAATTTCTTTATCTAAACACTTTTAATGCAAATAATCTTTTTATAATGAGTTCGTCTCGGAAATGAGAAATAAATTAACAGTTTCCGTTGAATAACTTTAGAACGGCCATTGTAAGTAAATGAACTGATTTTTTTAATATAAAATAAAAAGATAATTAACAATAAAGTAATCGTTGTCATTTTATAACCTTTTTTTTTTGATGAAGAATAAAAAACTTGTGAATGTGTTGTTTTGTGACAATAAATGCTATATATATATATATATATATATATATATATATAGCATAAAACGAAATCGGGGCGTAGAGTTACGCCACTCAAAAAATGTTGAAAATGAAGCACAGATTTCCAGATTTCCTCTGCCTACCCTACTAAGTGCGTGATACAGCGTGAAGCCTAAAAAATTACATTTCTTTGAAACAATACCATATTAGTTAGAAACATATAAATTAACAAACATTAATAAAAACTGTAATAAGAAAGAAATAATCAGCATTTAAATCAAAAGGGAAATCAATGGGAAAAGTGTGGAAATTGACATCGTGGTAACCTTGTACACTTCTACTATGGGCATGCTACTTTCTATTGGCGTTTAATTATGAGACTTGAACTAATTAGACTAATGTGACGCCGCGGCGTTTCTTTTTTTAGATTATATTGTTTTAACAATTATTTTGTTAAAATGACGTCACTTCCTAACTTTAAACATAATTAAAGATTTTATATATTTCGTACAAGTAAAAAAGTATGGTCGATTGAAAATTGAAAATAAGCTTTTAGCATTTTTCATAAGTAACACACAATACGTACCTACTTGTAGAATTTTGCAGAAAGTGAAGAACGTAGTGTCTTAACAATAAGCTCCCTCTGCCTATCCTGCTACATGCGGGAAAGAACGTGAAGCTGAAAAAAAAAGGTTTTTTCACCCACCCACCTATTATATATTTAGCTTTTACAACGCGGACGAAGCCGCAATTAAGAGCTAGTAATACATAAGTAGACACCGTTAATCGCTCTCTTGCATAATACTGGCGCGTTAATGCAAACAATTTTTTTATTTATAACGATGCTTTTTATTACCGTAATTAATATTTTTACAACGTTGCTTACAACTATTTAATCTGTGTTGTTATGTAAGGATTTGTTAATTGATGCTTTTGATTTTAAATTTTCGCTATTTTTTTAGTCTTACGCTGAGGGAACCTGGGGCCTTATTTCGCTCGTTTTAATGGCAAAAAAATAAATGTCTTTGAACACTTGACAGTGACATGTCTTTTTGTATTATAATGGCGTTAGGTTCCGCCAGTCAACACGCATTATATAAAATAAATTATGCTACGATTTTGATACGAAATAGAATGAATATTTAAATATTACATAAGGACATTTTTATAATAAAGTTATTTTTATATTACCCTAGTTTAGTTTCACAAAGTACAGCATGGAGCTCGGGTAATCTACACGCAATATCTCTATTAAAGTGGCGAGTAGGGAACGAATTTGTGTTAAACTAAGTTCCTTTTTGCCTATTTATATTAAACGTATTTACTATGATCAGACCATCATGGCACAATGACGTAATCTATGATTATAAACACGGCAGTTGTGGGTTCGATTCCCGCTGGGGATGAAGATATTTTGATATGCTCAGTCTGGTTACAAGACAAAGTGCGGCGTTGATGTCCGCCACTCAAAAAGTAACGTTTTAAAATTGCTAGTGGATAAGCTTCTCTTTGATCAAGCTTCCAAGTTTGAAATGAAATTGATACGAAACCCTTGGTGACCGAATCCGACTCGCACTTGACATGGTCAATTATTTTCAGTTCAATTCCTTACTAATATGAACATAGAAAGCATAAACTTATATTTTAACACGATTAAACTCTTGACGTGGTCGATCCGTCAATCCTGTCATGTGTAGAAGCAGAAGCGTACTGAGCCGCTAGTGATGTCAGTAATTGCGCCATGTCGACGTTTGATATGTTACTTAAATAAATGAAAGTGTTTTAATTCGATTCATATTAGAGACTAAGAAAGTGATTATTTAAATATGTTTATATTATATAATGTATATGAGTTATAATAAGTAATGTAATAAATATTTCAACTTTCAGAGGAATGATTATATTTAAAGTAGCTTTAACCAGCGAATTGTTGCTTATTTTATAGTCTTAGAGTCTTCATCGTAAACTTCTTCCATCATGACTCGTTAACCAATTAGACTATAATTATGTATAAAAGTACATTTGTTAAACCCTGATTTATATAAAATTTTAACAATTTACTTCAAACAGTTATTGATATATTGACGTTTAAAAATCGGCATTTTAGTGACTGACTCACTAACTCATTAAGATCTAACCCACTTCTAGGTGACCTAGAAACTTGATATTTGGTACTAAAGCATACAGAACTCGGTACCCATATACAGGGTGAGTCATATTGAACTTTCCGGTTTTGGAAGGACGTTGCACGAAGAAGGGAAGGAGTAGAAGGGTGGGGATGGTGTCATTAGACGCGCCATGACATGCAGTTTTAGTGTGAGCAATGGCTTGGTCGGGACAACATCGTGCGTTCGTAGTTGAAGAGTTTATTAAAAATAGCGGCTCCGTGATCACAACACAGCGTGCGTTCCGTTTACATTTTGCTATTGGTCGACGTGATCCCATTCCCACTGGACCAACAATCAGAAATTGGGTATCAAATTTTAGAGCAACATCATCAGCATTAAAAACAAGACCACAAGGCCGAATTAGGACGTCAACGTCAGCGGAAAACGTGGATAGAGTGCGGGCTTCAATTCAACAATCCCCTCGGCGTTCTGTTCGGAAACATGCCGCTTCACTAGGATTATCTTTCAATAGTGTCCGCAGAATACTGCATAGAGACCTTAAATTTCACCCATACAAGATTCAGGTAGTGAAGGAATTAACAGTTAGAGACTTAGACACACGAACAAATTTATGCCGCGACATTCAGCAGATCCCCCGCACTGCTGTTTTGATCTTCAGTGATGAGGCACATTTTCACCTCGCCGGAACTGTCAACAAACAGAATTTTCGATACTGGGCTGAGAATAACCCACGAAACCTACACGAACGGCCACTTCACAGCCCTCGAGTGACAGTGTGGTGCGCTATTGCAGAGTTTGGTGTGTGGGGTCCCTATTTTTTTGAAGAAGATGGTCAAGTCGTCACAGTTACCTCTGCTCGGTATTGCGACATGCTTGAAACTTTTCTGAAACCGAAATTGGAGGAATTAACGCAGAATCATGACAACGATAACATCTGGTTCCAACAAGATGGTGCTACAGCCCATACATCCAGGCGTTCAATGGAAATCCTGCGACAAATGTTTCCCGGTCATCTCATTTCTTTGCGAGGTGACGTTGGGTGACCGCCGAGATCACCTGATTTAACCCCCTGCGATTTCTTTCTCTGGGGTTACCTGAAGGAAAAGGTGTACACGCATCGTCCCCGAACCATCGATGAACTGAAGGCTGCAATCACGGAAGAAATCAATGCTATTCCGCTGAATATGACTCGACGAGTAATGGACAACTTCCGGGAAAGGCTTCAGCAGTGTGTGGTCAATGGAGGTAGACATTTACAGGATATCATTTTTAAAACCAACTAAATTAAAACTGCATGTTATGTGCTTTCAAACAATAAAATAATTTTTACTGCATGTCGCTTTGTTTTTAATACACACCTTATTGAAATCGGAAAGTTCAATATGACTCACCCTGTAGATCTCCCATTCTTTTGTCATATTTAACTTGGCTCTTATTTCACATTTAAGTTTTCGATGTTATAAATTTACATATAATTTGTGCATGTGCACTTGTATCGAACAATGGCATAATTTTCCTTATTGACAACATGTCAAGTTCTCACTAACCTTGAAACGTTGTAATTAGGTGCTGTACTGTACTCTATAATTTTTTGAAGCTATATTTTTATACGTATTCTCGAACAAAGTAAATTTTACACGAGATTTCATTTTTCCTTTTTCTTTTATTCTTTCTTATATTTTCGTAAAAAATGCATTAAAATTAATAATATAAAACGTTAGGCACGTCGAGAGGAGTTGCTGGCGCAGAAAATAAGTGTTGAACTATTACAGTCAAACACAGTATGCATACTATACTTTACAATAATAACTCTATAATCAAATCGTGAATCGTGATCGTGATCGAATTATTCCACCATAGCGCAGTGGCATTGGCGTGTGACTGTAAACGCGACGGCTGTGAGCTCAATTCCCACTAGGGAGAATAAATTATTAATTATTAATATTTTAATTTCTTCACTTTAGTAAGAAGGCAAAGTGCGATTTCCGCCACTAAACACGCAATATCTCGAAAATCCTGGGAAAAATCCCTCCAGTTCCTCACTGAGTGTTTTAACACTAGGTAACCTCTGCCTAACCTGCTATTGAAAAAAAAATAATAATCATCAAACATGACCGGAAACTAGGTACCTAGTTTATATTGTAATATATACATTTATATTTTAATACTTCACACATCAGTTCCATCAAATAGCTGGTAATTTTTCGACTTATTACACACACATTATGTATAATACCGCATCAGCCTCCATTACAGTTGTCCTTACCCTATTGTCATCTTTTAATATTAAAAGTACTGTTGTATGTATTATAGAGTAAACTGTTAAAATTGTAATGAGTTCAAATTGAAGTTAGGTTTTCTCAATTTTTGCACGATGTTTACTCGGGAAGAAAAAAATAAAAAATATTATATCAGCTTCACGCTGTATCCCGCACACAGCAGAGTAGACAGAGGGAACCTAGTGTTAAGATACTCCATTCCCCACTTTTCGCCGAACTCCGGAGGCATTGCGTGTTGAGGAACTCAACGCCGCACTTTGCCTCAACACCAAACCGAAGAAACGAAAATATACATTCAAATAAATACTTAATTTTCTCGAGTGGAGATCGAACCCACAAGCAGTCGCGTTTACAGTCACACTTTGTACCCATACGAGGGGCCTCTAAAATAATAAAAAATTAAGAAAAATCCCAAAATCTAATCTACGCAGCATAGGCAACTTCAGGGCGGCCACAACTTGTTGGTCGTGCTGTACGGAAGATGACAACTATAATTAAAGAACTGAACTGAACTGAAAAGCTACGTGCTTAAGTACTGAAAAAAATAAGGCGTCTCGTGAAGAACATAGCTTGTAGCGTATATGTTTATATGGATATACTCCATAGTACAACGAATTGCATATTAAGCCACAAAATGTAACCTTACGTGAAATAATTGTCTGGGGCCGTCGTGGCGTAGTAGGGGCACAAGCGTGTATTGTGACTGTAACCGCGACGGTCGTGGGTTCGATCAATCGCAGGATAACGACGCAAAGACAGAGTGCTTAAGCATTAGGTTTTCAGGTTCCCTCTGCCTACCTTGCTATGTGTGGAATACAGCGCGACAAAAAAATCTTATAGATTTCTGTTTATTTATTTCGTTTTTGTTTATTTATCGACTTTATGCTATATTCCGCATACAATAGGGTTATCAGAGGGAACCTAATATTAAAAGAATCCGTTCCACATTTTCCAAATTTTAGATATGTTGCGTCGTCAAGATACGGACCACATAAAAACATATTATTCAAGCTATAGCCTTAAATACATAACACTCTCGTTAATTTAATAAATATAATATCTTAATTAATAACATATTTTAAGTTTAATGAAAAAATAATCGCATTATTCAATTTAAATTAATTATTAAATTATTTATTATGCCGAAGAAGATTACACTATTACGCAACTTTAAGAAGATAAAAAAGTATAAATTTTTGTCTGTTAGTACGCAAACGGTTACATCACTAGTGCTTTTACTTGCTAATGTCGGTCAATTTTTGAGTGCAAAAAAGACTCTGATTAAACAATCACCGTTTTTGTATTTTTTTTACAAGTAAAATAAAAACTAAATGAGGTCAGTCATTTTTTTTTAGTTTAGCTTCAAAGATAGTTTTTTCATAGATTGTTTTCTATTGTTTAGTTCTTAAATTTCTTTGTATTTAATTTTATTTTCTCTTTTGCAGGTAATATAATATTGAAAATTTGGAACTGGCTGTAAGGACGTACAATATTTGTATAAGAAATCTTTGCGATGCGGATTTGGAGATAGGAGAGCCTCGACCCTAGGTTGCGTTGCTTTCTGGTACGTGCGGGACACGTAAAAAAAAATAAAAAAAGTATAAAAAAAGGGTAAAAAAATTTAAGAATTCCTACATTAAAAAAACCATTTCAATAACTTCATTTTATACATAAAATATTTAATACTAGTATTTTGGATGACCATCCTTCTACAATAAGACGCGAAATCTGTTTATTAGCATCACTTAGTAATACCATTTGCTTGTAACGAGCGGTTTTGACCGAAACGAAAAATGAAAGTTGTATGGAGTGTAAATTCCTTTTATGTTATTTAATATAATGTCTTGTATACACTTACATATTCATGTTATTACTTTTTAGGGTTCCGTGTCTCAAAAGTGAGAAATGAAACCGCTTATAATATCATTTCTGTCTGCCGAGAGCATTTATCTCGAGATAGCGTGGATTTCAAATTCTTCTTCTTTGAAAGTCTTTAGTCCTTGGAGCACAAAAAAATCAAGCTAGAAGCTTCAAAAGTCAACGCAATCAAAAGATACGAGCATTTATTCGTCGATCGAAAAAATCTTATAATTACAATTATAATTAATGCTTTAATACTAAGTTAGGTTGGGAAAAGGTAGAGCTCCTATTTTACTAAAATTTCTATACAAAAGTGGAATAATAGCACGATTTGTAAATACTTAAAATTCATGTCGTGTACCCTAGTGGTGGCATTGCAGGAAAATGATAAGGACGCTAAATGTTCTCACGGCAGCTTCGAAGAAAGAAATTCTTCAAAGTCAATAGAAAAGTAGAAAGAGAGATCTATATTATGTTTATATGCTTAATAGCCACCGTTTGAAGAAACATTTCATAGATAGCCCGATTTAACTACATATATGATTATTTTTCTAATAAACTAAATTGATTTTGTTGTTCTAATGTATTTTTACAATGCACTAATAATGACAGCTTAAACAGAGAAATAACAGTAGCTTACGAACTCTCCCACTTTCTCTATATATCGAATATCCAACACAAAAGGTTTTTCCAATTCGAACAAATTGTTCCCGAGATTAGCGTGTTTAACCAAACATATTATTCTATTTTATATTAGTTAAAATTAAAAGTGAAGTTTTAATATAAATCATGTGTAGATACACCGCTGTGGGCATGATGAGCATGTCCACAACCCTAATTGACTTATGAGGTTGCACTTTTTGGTTTTCATATACCTTCACGGTTTATTAAGGTCGATAGGCTGAATATATAATCTATAATTACTGATACTATGACCTAGGGACTTTCCATTATGTTTTTTTTAGCGTCACGCTATATCCTACACACAGTAGGGTAGACAGAGGGAACCTAGTGTTAAGACACTCTGTTCTCCATTTTCCACCGAGTTCTAGAGGCTTACGTGTTGAGTGGCACAACTTAACAACGGGCAACAACTTTTGTGCCAAAGCGAAGAAATGAAATTATCCCCCAAAGTGGGGATCGAACCCACAACCGTCACGTTACAGTCACACCCTTGCGCCCCAACGTGCAACGCCATAACGGCCTCACTCACTCTCGAATATTCTAAAACTTTTAAGAAATTCTATCATATAGATAAAAATATTTCTGGTAAGTAAGTAAAGCTTTCTATTTCAAAGCGGTACTTATGCAAATCGAGTAGTAACTATACGAGTACACTTGTATCAGGTCTAATCTACTAAAAGCTTTAATCAATGATTGGTCTATTTCGATTAAAGCTGAGCTATTGGATACCTTAGTCTTTGTAGAGCTTGTAGACTAAACTTTTCAAATTTGTAGGCATATTTATTATTTAATGCACAAATATACTGCATGTACTACATTTGTTTTTAGTATGCTTTTTGCGTATAACAGTCGTAAAATTATGGGGTAGGCAGAGGGCACCTAGTCTTAAAGCACTCTGTTTCCCATTTTGTGACGAATTTTCGTGGTTCATACTCAACAGAGAGGCGGAACCCAACGCTGTAATTTTAGATAATGATTCATGAATAAATAATAATTATAATATTTAAACAACCATAGCTGAATGGTATTACAGAAAGTTACTTCTTAACATATGCAATATAATATGCATAATTACAAATGCGCCCTTTAATTATAGACTAATCGATAGATGTTAGTGCTCTATAAAATCTAGTTTAAAGAGAAAGCAATATTTGCTAGACTAGACCAGTATCCAGATATTAGAACAAAATAAATACATATACAATATATATTAAAAATACATTTTAACCTGTTTCTAGAAATATTTTTTTATTTTATTGTCATTAATCTCTGGAAGAGAGAATGTTAATTCTTTCTCTATTGCGTAACGGTGCTTAACTCCGCATTTACACCTACATTTTTTTGATATCCTTTGATTACTAAATAAACTCTCGTGTATAAAAAGTGCGTGCGTGCGTGCGTGCGTGCTATGTCTGTGAACTTAGCAGAGCATTGTCCAGCAGATCAAAAAAAAAATGGAGTTCTCTTCGCATGCACCTGAGTTCTATAGTTCCTGATAGGTTTTATAAATAGTTCTGTCGTTTTTACCCCTGAAAAAGTTATGTAAAAAAATGATCTGCTAACTTCCTTTGGCAGATCATTTTTTTGCAAATAAAAATCGGGGCGAGATCTGCACTCATAGGGATGAATAAAATAGTTCCTGATAATTTTTAACAATAGTTCTGTTAATTTCACGAAGAAAAAAATTTTTAAAAAGAAAAAAAGAACGTTTGTTTCGAAAATAGTTCAAAAGGTAAAGTAATTTTTAAAATTAATAAAATGATATTCAGACGCGAGAACTCTTTATTTTACAATAGAATATGAGTAGTTCTACGATATTTAGCCTGAAAGAAAACCAGAACTGTGAAAAAACTGCCAGCAGAGCATAGTTGATTGTATGAAATATTGAAAAATGTCCATTTCAACTCTTCATATGTAAAAGTACTAAATTATTTTTTTGAAAGTGTTCAGACACGGGAACTCTTAAGTTTCTATTAGAATATGAGTAGTTCTATTATAAAAAGCTAATTATAAAACTAGAACTCCTGTAAAAATGCCAGCAGAGCATAGTTGAAAATTCGATTTGTTGAAAAATATCAAACTAACTTGTTGCGACGAAAAATATTTTTTAAAAATATTAATATTTTGCTCAGAAGCGAGAACTCTTCATTTTTTAATAGAACATAAGTAGTTCTACGATATTTAGCCTGAAAGAAAACCAGAACTCTGAAAAAACTGCCAGCAGAGCATAGTTGATTGTATGAAATATTGAAAAATGTCCATTTCAACTCTTCATATGTAAAAGTACTAAATTATTTTTTTTGAAAGTGTTCAGACACGGGAACTCTTAAGTTTCTATTAGAATATGAGTAGTTCTATTATAAAAAGCGAATTATAAAACTAGAACTCCTGTAAAAATGCCAGCAGAGCATAGTTGAAAATTCGATTTGTTGAAAAATATCAAACTAACTTGTGGCGACGAAAAATATTTTTTAAAAATATTAATATCGTGCTCAGAAACGAGAACTCTTCATTTTTAAATAGATTATAAGTAGTTCTACGATATTTAGCCTGAAAGAAAACCAGAACTCTGAAAAAACTGCCAGCAGAGCATAGTTGATTGTATGAAATATTGAAAAATTTCCATTTTAAGTCTTCATATGTAAAAGTACTAAGTAATTTTCTATTTTAATGTGCTCAGACACGAGAACTCTTTGATTTCTAACAGAATATGAGTAGTTCTAATATATAAAGCTAACTACAAAACCAGAACTCCTGTAAAAATGCCAGCAGAGCATAGTCGAAAGTTCGATTTGTTGAAAAATATCAAATCAACTTGTTGCGACGAAAAATATTTTTTAAAAATATTTATATCGTGCTCAGAAACGAGAACTCTTCATTTTTAAATAGATTATAAGTAGTTCTACGATATTTAGCCTGAAAGAAAACCAGAACTCTGAAAAAACTGCCAGCAGAGCATAGTTGATTGTATGAATTATAGAAAAATTACAATTTTAACTCTACATAGGTAAAAGTACTACATTTTTTTTTTAAGAAGTGTTCAGACACGGGAACTCTTGAATTTCTAACAGAATATGAAATGTTCTGTTATACAAAGCCAATTATAAAACTAGAACTCCTGTAAAAATGCCAGCAGAGCATAGTTGAAAATTCGATTTGTTAAAAAATATCAAATTAACTTGTTGCGACGAAAAATATTTTTTAAAAATATGAATATCGTGCTCAGAAACGAGAACTCTTCATTTTTAAATAGATTATAAGTAGTTCTACAATATTTAGCCTGAAAGAAAACCAGAACTCTGAAAAAACTGCCAGCAGAGCATAGTAGATTGTATGAAATATTGAAAAATGTCCATTTCAACTCTTCATATGTGAAAGTACCAAATAATTTTCTATTTTAATGTGCTCAGACTCGGGAACTCTTTGATTTCTACTAGAATATGAGTAGTTCTATTATAAAAAGCCAATTATAAAACTAGAACTCCTGTAAAAATGCCAGCAGAGCATACCTGATTATTCAATTTGTCGAAAAATATCACATTAACTTGTTGCGAAGAAAAATATTTTTTAAAAATATTAATATCTTGCTCAGAACCGAGAACTCTTCATTTTTCAATAGAATATAAGTAGTTGTATGATACTTAGCCTGAAAAAAAACCAGAACTCTGAAAAAACTGCCAGCAGAGCATAGTTGAACATAAGAAGTATAGAAAAATGACATTTTTAACTCTACATATGTAAAAGTACTAAATTATTTTTTTTTGAAATTGTTCAGATACGGGAACTCTTTGATTTCTAACAGAATATAAGTTGTTCTATTATAAAATGTCAATTATAAAACCAGAACTCTTGTGAAAATGCCAGCAGAGCATAGTTGAAAATTCGATTTGTTGAAAAATATTAAATTAACTTGTTGCGACGAAAAATATTTTTTAAAAATATTTATATCGTGCTCAGAAACGAGAACTCTTCATTTTTAAATAGATTATAAGTAGTTCTACGATATTTAGCCTGAAAGAAAACCAGAACTCTGAAAAAACTGCCAGCAGAGCATAGTTGATTGTATGAAATATTGAAAAATTTCCATTTTAAGTCTTCATATGTAAAAGTACTAAATAATTTTCTATTTTAATGTGCTCAGACACGAGAACTCTTTGATTTCTAACAGAATATGAGTAGTTCTAATATATAAAGCTAACTACAAAACCAGAACTCTTGTAAAAATGCCAGCAGAGCATAGTCGAAAGTTCGATATGTTGAAAAATATCAAATCAACTTGTTGCGACGAAAAAGATTTTTTAAAAATATTAATATCTTGTTTAGAAGCGAGAACTCTTCCTTTTAAGTAGAATATAAGTAGTTCTACGATATTTAGCCTGAAAGAAAACCAGAACTCTGAAAAAACTGCCAGCAGAGCATAGTTGATTGTATGAATTATAGAAAAATTACAATTTTAACTCTACATAGGTAAAAGTACTACATTTTTTTTTTAGAAGTGTTCAGACACGGGAACTCTTGAATTTCTAACAGAATATGAGTAGTTCTATTATAAAAAGCGAATTATAAAACTAGAACTCCTGTAAAAATGCCAGCAGAGCATAGTTGAAAATTCGATTTGTTAAAAAATATCAAATCAACTTGTTGCGAGGAAAAATATTTTTTAAAAATATTAATATCTTGCTCAGAAGCGAGAACTCTTCATTATTAAATAGTATATAAGTATTCTAAGATATTTAGCTTGAAAGAAAACCGGAACTCTGAAAAAAATATTTAGTACTTTTACATATGTAGAGATAAAATTTACATATTTCTACATTTCATATGTTCAACTATGCTCTGCTGGCAGTTTTTTCAGAGTTCTGGTTTTCTTTCAGGGTAAATATCATAGAACTACTTATATTCTATAAAAAAATGAAGAGTTCTCGTTTCTGAGCACGATATTAATATTTTTAATAAATATTTTTCGTCGCAACAAGTTGATTTGATATTTTTCAACAAATCGAACTTTCGACTATGCTCTGCTGGCATTTTTACAGGAGTTCTGGTTTTGTAGTTAGCTTTATATATTAGAACTACTCATATTCTGTTAGAAATCAAAGAGTTCCCGTGTCTGAGCACATTAAAATAGAAAATTATTTAGTACTTTTACATATGAAGACTTAAAATGGAAATTTTTCAATATTTCATACAATCAACTATGCTCTGCTGGCAGTTTTTTCACAGTTCTGGTTTTCTTTCAGGCTAAATATCGTAGAACTACTTATGTTCTATTAAAAAATGAAGAGTTCTCGCTTCTGAGCAAGATATTAATATTTTTAAAAAATATTTTTCCTCGCAACAAGTTGATTTGATATTTTTCAACAAATCGAACTTTCGACTATGCTCTGCTGGCATTTTTACAGGAGTTCTGGTTTTGTAGTTAGCTTTATATATTAGAACTACTCATATTCTGTTAGAAATCAAAGAGTTCCCGTGTCTGAGCACATTAAAATAGAAAATTATTTAGTACTTTTACATATGAAGACTTAAAATGGAAATTTTTCAATATTTCATACAATCAACTATGCTCTGCTGGCAGTTTTTTCACAGTTCTGGTTTTCTTTCAGGCTAAATATCGTAGAACTACTTATGTTCTACTTAAAAAGTAAGAGTTCTCGCTTCTGAGCAAGATATTAATATTTTTAAAAAATATTTTTCCTCGCAACAAGTTGATTTGATATTTTTCAACAAATCGAACTTTCGACTATGCTCTGCTGGCATTTTTACAGGAGTTCTGGTTTTGTAGTTAGCTTTATATATTAGAACTACTCATATTCTGTTAGAAATCAAAGAGTTCTCGTGTCTGAGCACATTAAAATAGAAAATTACTTAGTACTTTTACATATGAAGACTTAAAATGGAAATTTTTCAATATTTCATACAATCAACTATGCTCTGCTGGCAGTTTTTTCAGAGTTCTGGTTTTCTTTCAGGCTAAATATCGTAGAACTACTTATAATCTATTTAAAAATGAAGAGTTCTCGTTTCTGAGCACGATATTAATATTTTTAAAAAATATTTTTCGTCGCCACAAGTTAGTTTGATATTTTTCAACAAATCGAATTTTCAACTATGCTCTGCTGGCATTTTTACAGGAGTTCTAGTTTTATAATTCGCTTTTTATAATAGAACTACTCATATTCTAATAGAAACTTAAGAGTTCCCGTGTCTGAACACTTTCAAAAAAAATAATTTAGTACTTTTACATATGAAGAGTTGAAATGGACATTTTTCAATATTTCATACAATCAACTATGCTCTGCTGGCAGTTTTTTCAGAGTTCTGGTTTTCTTTCAGGCTAAATATCGTAGAACTACTTATGTTCTATTAAAAAATGAAGAGTTCTCGCTTCTGAGCAAAATATTAATATTTTTAAAAAATATTTTTCGTCGCAACAAGTTAGTTTGATATTTTTCAACAAATCGAATTTTCAACTATGCTCTGCTGGCATTTTTACAGGAGTTCTAGTTTTATAATTAGCTTTTTATAATAGAACTACTCATATTCTAATAGAAACTTAAGAGTTCCCGTGTCTGAACACTTTCAAAAAAATAATTTAGTACTTTTACATATGAAGAGTTGAAATGGACATTTTTCAATATTTCATACAATCAACTATGCTCTGCTGGCAGTTTTTTCACAGTTCTGGTTTTCTTTCAGGCTAAATATCGTAGAACTACTCATATTCTATTGTAAAATAAAGAGTTCTCGCGTCTGAATATCATTTTATTAATTTTAAAAATTACTTTACCTTTTGAACTATTTTCGAAACAAACGTTCTTTTTTTCTTTTTAAAAATTTTTTTCTTCGTGAAATTAACAGAACTATTGTTAAAAATTATCAGGAACTATTTTATTCATCCCTATGAGTGCAGATCTCGCCCCGATTTTTATTTGCAAAAAAATGATCTGCCAAGGGAAGTTAGCAGATCATTTTTTTACATAACTTTTTCAGGGGTAAAAACGACAGAACTATTTATAAAACCTATCAGGAACTATAGAACTCAGGTGCATGCGAAGAGAACTCCATTTTTTTTTTGATCTGCTGGACAATGCTCTGCTAAGTTCACAGACATGTGCGTGCTTTAGTGCTTGTTAGTAGAGTTATAACCGAGTAGGTAATAAAATATATAATGTATTTAATTTTCCCAAACATTGTTTTTAACGCTTCTGTTAGGTCAACCTGTAACTTTGTAACCATTTAATAAACTATAAGAAATTAAATTTAACCTATTTGTTATAATTGTAACATGATGCGAAGCTTAGTTCATAATACAATAATATTTATGGTAACATTGAACTGGCCTGATAATGGAGCCAGGACCTGAATAGTGGAACTCTTCAGAAGTTATTAGTGTGTTCGTGTTCAGGCTCATATAATTTGAAACTCCGAGAACTAAATTTAGAAAAGCGTGAATTTAAATTTATTTCGATATCATATAAAAACATTAGAGTACGCATGCACGTTGAGCAAAATATTTTTTTTTCCTTTGTTCTATACAAATGCTTGTAGCATATGCTCGCGAAAAAAAATCGCTAAAATCATAACAAAACCAAATATACAAATATCTGTATTTGTAATATAACTAAAGCTAGTATTGTATGCATAAAACTAAAAATATTTAAGAATGTTCATAAGATTACTAGGACAAACCGTCTAAAGGGACGCAGGTTCAAATTCCACTACGTTCAAATTGTTATACTCCTTACTAAAAAAATATGTACTACTACCTATCTAAGATGATAGACATTTAAAAATGTTAAAAAAATAGTATTACACATATAAGTATTAAATATACTAGTGTAATTAACGCGACAGGTTCGCTCGAGTCCGTGGGAGAGCTCTCGGTACTATCATAGAAACTAGAACACCATAATAAAGCTATATTTCAACCACGCTTAGTAAAATACTAAAATATCCCTTATTTTCATATAGAAATAGAGCTTAAAATTACTTATTACTTACAGCCTATAAGACTTTCACTGCAATCTGATAAGAAAATGCCAAAACCACGTATGATATAATTTCGACAATTAAACTTTTGTAATTGTTTTAGATAGTAATTCGGAACTTTCGCTTTCGCTTCATTTCACATAGTTAAAACAGGTTTATTTTGTTTTGTAATAATTGTGAGGTGACTTTTGTCTTAAGTAAAACTAGTTCTTTCACATGGCATTGTTCGTCATTAATAAAAATATATTTTATTAGTTCATTTTTCAGGAAAGAAGTAATTTGGAGACTCGCATAAACTTGGCATCAATTTAAACTTCAATGTGTAAGACACTGGGTAAAAGTTAAAAAAATATATTTCTTTAGAAATATACATATTTATACAAAAAATAATAATTTATCTTTTACGATCACCGTAGTCGCCTTACATTGAAATGCGGTAACAAAATGTAACAACGGTCACGAGAGACCGTCAAATTTTATGACACAAGTGTACGAGTAAAATGTATGACACATAAAAATATTAAAGTATTGCATTTTTGCTGAGCATCGTAATAAAAGTATTTTGTAATATTTCAAAAAGTTTTTTGTATTCGATTGTAAAAGTATTTATTTACTTTCACGCTGTATCCCGCGTATAGCAGGGTAGAGGCAATTTAGTGTTTGAACACTCCATTCCCCAGTTTTTAGAACATTGCAATTGACTGGCGGAACTCAACGCTTCTAACGTTTTGTCTTGTTATCAGAGTGAGAAAACAAAAATATTTTATTCCCAAAAATGAGTATCGAACCCACAACCGTCGTGTCGACGTGAACCGACAACAGTCAAAAGTTTATACTTATACACGACGGTCTCTTATTGAATTATGAATATAAAAATATTTTATAAAACTTGGGCTTTGTTTCAAAAGGCGCAAAAATAAAAGATTTTTAATAGAAGTTCAATATGCATACAAATATTCGTTTTTTTTACCATTAATAACAGTATTTTCTTTCATAGTCATTGCTTTTTATCTCCTTAAAAACATTTTTACAAAATCCGCCATTTCAGCAATAATGCAAAAAGCATTTTCATTTTATATTCTTCATTCTAGAGAAATAAAAGAAAAAAAAATTTACAAATATCAAATTTTACAAATTCACTACAGAACTAATGGAAATAATTTTTATTTAAATTTAAAAGTGTCAACTCTGTGTTAACGGGATATCCGTGGATCAAAAACATTACATAACATTATTAATGTAAATTTTATTGCCGTTTTGAAATTATCATGGCGCAGCACCACAAGCGTGCAACTTTAAACAGTTGTAGGTACGATTCTCACTCGGGGAAATTAAATATATAATATTTTAACTTCCTTGCTCTGGTAACGAGGCAATACATGGCGTTAATGCCGGCACTTAACACGCATTGCCTCAAGAATTCTGCGAAAAGTTTTATTTTCCCACCCTAGTAGGTATAACACGGCGTTGAGTTCCACCACTCAACAGAAAATGTTCCGAAAATAGTATATGAAATAGTGGCGGAGAGTGAGGAACGGAGTGTCTTAAAACTAAAAGCCCTTTTTCTACCCTGTGAGAAAAAGTTTCATTTGATTTAAAAACCAGTGCCCATAAAAACAACTACATTACGAACTTCCGCCGAAATTTGAGGCATTGCGTGTTGAGTGGCGAAACTCAAGAGTGAGAAAATGAAACTAATAAATATTTCATTATTCCCCGAGTAGGAATTGAACTCACAATCGTCGCGTTTACCCTTGAGCGACTAAGCCACGACGGCTTTATATAATTAAACTACAATATTTAACGTCTCAATATCTAACTTCCATATAACAATTTCATACATAATAGAACAATAAATTGCCATGCAAATGTAATGGCATATTATTCTATAATCTATAGGTTTGTACTTTAACCCGCCATTAGATCTAACTACAGCATGTATAGTAACTAACTATACACTGTGCAGTAAACGTTAATAGTCGTTACGCAAGAATAATAAAACTTTCATTTCGTTACTGACCTAGGTCGATATTACAAAGCGTTTTTATGCTAGAAGTGATATGTATATGTTTTTTTTTATTTGTAATGAATTTATAGTTTTTTTTTGTGGAGTAAGCAGCGAGAATGTAGTGTTGAGACACTCTGTTAATCACGTTTCGTAAATATCTGTATTTTATTCCGAAACCTAACGTCGCGCTTTGTTTAATCAGGTAAAGTATAAATAATAAACTGTATATCGATCAGTAATTAATGTAAGAAAATTATATTAAATATTTATTTAAATTTATTTTAGGCTACTGCTTGAAAAGTTAAGTCAGCAAGCACACTTTGCTCAACGAAAATAAAATCTTATAGACATTTACCAGAATGAGCATTGAATCCACAACCATCGAGCGTACAATCAAATATCTTTCAACTGCACCAAATATGAATATATAAATATACATTATAGATATTTCTAAATATCTTATAGCATTGCCTACTTAAAATGTTAGAATGAATGATATAACCATTCGGTTTAAATGTGAGATAAATTAGTTTATATCGTATACTTACTTTGATAAGTATAGTCCTTATTATCGTACAAATTGGACAAATGTTACAATTTTATATGGAAAGTTCGTAAAGTAGTGCCTTAACACCGTAGTGACTGGACTCAACCCTATAAATACACAATATCTCTTCTACTAAATCATGAGAGCTCGTTTGTCTTTAGCTGTCAGAGCGCCGATTACACACTATGATTAATTATCCAAATTATATATGTAAATGTATATAATTAGATACTTCCTCTGTCAAAATATTGTTCCAATTTCGTAAATCATTATGAAAGCCCACGTGAGCTTTGTAAAGCTTTTAATACAATTAAGCTTTGTATTTCAAAGTTTCTTATGAAGAACTTTGTTTTTTAATTGGCTTTATTGTGAAACTTTTAATATGCCTCTCAAAATGGTAAATTAAATATTTAAAAATTTCATATCCTCGCTCTGGTTTCGACGCAAAACGCGGCGTTGGGTTCCGCCTTGAGAATTTGACGGAAGAACAAGAAACGGCAATGTCTTAATTGGAGCGGAGTGTCTTAACACTAGATTCTCGCATCCCCTCTGCTTTCCTATGTGCGGGATATTACAGCGTAAAGCTTTTAAAATAACACTTAATTAAAAGTAATCAGTTTCGAATCTCTTCGTAATAACAACTTTAATATATTTCAATAGCATAATAATCATTTGCATAGCGCTTTGCACTGCGGTTTGCAATTTCTTTATGTCAATGATCGTTTTAAATTGCAAATTGATTAAAATTTAAATCTGAATTTTATGATTTCATGAATTTTAATGTGATAATTGACACAGTTATTTTGCTCAGGACTAGCATTTTGGTACTTTCGACCTCATCCTCACGTTAAACTGGCTAGGGACTATTACGACAAGTGAAATAATTCTAAATGTCCTAGATAAGGGTTCTGATTGCAGCGCAGGCATAACGTATTTTAATAGTCGTATAGCCTTCTTCGATAAATGGATTATCTAATATATTGTTTTTTTTTCTACTTTAACCAGTTCTTGAGATTAGTCCCTTTAACCGAACAAACTCTTAAATTTTATAATAATTATTTATTAGTATAACTTGACTTGAACATATAAACCAATATTTTAAATCACGACCGATCTGTCTACATTCGTCGTGATGCTTACGATTAAGCAACTGACGAACTAATTTCGTGTTTCATGTAAAAAAATTCAAAACACCTACCTAAGACTACCTAATAAATTGTACCTAATATGAACCTATAAAAAGTCTAATTGTACATTAAAGAACTGAAAATTAATAAGAGTTTGCTTTAAAAATACAAACGTCAAGTTAATCTAGCACTACTTTTAATTTCAAAACGTCAAGAACATAATAAGCACTGCAAAACAAAAAATTAATAAATAATAGAAAATATCTTTAAAATAAAGTACCCATATACCATTTTACAATCAGAAATAATAACTTTTAACCCAAGATTAATGCAAAGTAACATATCGTGCGTATATATATTTCAACAGGAATTAATAAATTTCAACACACTGCAATTGCAAATTGGCTTCGCGATACTAAATATGCATATATTATATTATATAGAAGTGGTTGTACTCGTATATAAAACTAGGATCGGTAAGTCGTGACCAGGAAAGCGAGTACAACTTTCAAACACGTTTTCAGAGGCTGAGCCTGGGCTAGGAAGAGATAGTACTTGATTGATTTGTCGATTTTGCTTAAATATTATAGTACGCGGCCGTTGAGGCACAGTTGCTCAGCGTGTGAATGTAAACATGATAGTTATGGGTTCGATTCCCACATGAGAGAATCAATTATTGGATTTTTTATATTTTTCTTGCTCTGGTAATAAGGCAAAACGTTCTTCGTTCTGGTAACAAGGCAAGGCGCGTTAATTAAATAATAATATTTCCCCGTGTGAGAATCGAAGCCACAACCGTCGTGTTTACAGTCACACGCTTGTGCTACTGCGCTACGATGGTCTCTATATACTAATTGTGTTTGATAAAATCTCTTTATTCCGAGAAACGAGCCGATTAGACTTGGGTTTGGGCCAAAATACGAGAATAAATGAATATTTTTACCAAGAAAACAACTAATATTTTTAATTAGAAAGCGAGAAAAAGATTGAGATATATCTATTGTTTATTAAACAAAAAGAAATTTATATGTAAATAAAAGATTTATATAACTGAGTGACTGACAGACAATGCACATACGAAATAGGCGTAATGCGTTATATATAACTGCGCCGCGTCGACGCGGAACCTAACACCGCTCAAAAAATAATTAAATATTTCCTTCGAGTGAGCATCGAACCCTCAACCAACGTACTGTCTAACACTGTCTTACTTACAATAAGACATACAATGATCTTTCAAAACATAAACACGTTTAAGTAAAGTGCATGGTATCAATTAGCGCTAAAATATAAATACTAAAAGTGATTTTAGCGTTTATATTCGAAATAACTCTTCTAAAAATACTTTAATATTCACAAGAGGGTGTCAGATATCAAATATACGATGTGCCCTTGCAATAAGATACTCTCTTGAGACTCTGGAAATAGCTTGGGTATATTATGGGAATATTAGAAGAAAGATTATCGCAGTCGTGGCCCAGTTGTACAACGAGAACCTGTAACCGCGGTGACTATGGATTTGATTCCGATTCGGGAGAGTATTTGTGAGATTTTCATTCCTTCACTCTTGTAAAACATGGTGGAAAGTGTCTTAACGGAGTGTTTTAACACTAGATTCTCTGCCTCAAAATTCTATTCTCATCTATCGTCGAATCTACGAGTATTACTTTAAACAAAGCAATATTCTATCATCAAAACTACGATGGTTTAACTATTTGTTATCTAAAATTCAATTTCCCTTTAAATTTGAATCTGCAACTAACAGGGTCCGAGAAATTAACAATTTCATAATACCTTATAGTTACATAGTATACATTTAACCCGAGCTCGACTTCTTAATTAAGAGAGTGGCCTAGTTCCAAGCGTTAACTGAAAGGAGTTTGACCTATTCTAATATTCTTTAAATAACTGGAGTGTTTTACAGATAGAGCGAACCTAGTGTTAAGGCACTTCACTATACCACTTTACGCCTGATTTCAATTGCGACATGACTGGCGGAACCTAACGCCGGAGTTTATATTATCAGATCGAGGAAATGAAATAATTCCATTATTAAATATAAATAATATATTTTACAATTTCACCACGACGCGAAGGCGCCTATGTATGTTGACATTCTAAATAAAAAAATAATAATGGATAGCCAATTTAAATTTAGCACTAAAATCTACCCAAATCTATTATTAAATATGGATCTAGATCACATACTTAGCGACATTCTTCTACATATTAGAAGAGTATGAGGAATTTGTTACTTAATACTGAATTTATAAGGTCAAACGATTTAAGCATATCGTTGTTTTCATCATATATGAATATTTATCATTTGCGTAACGACCTTGGAGCTTCGTCTAGTATTAGTCATGCTATATATACATATAATTTTGTATATAATTTTTTTATAGGAAACACTGGAAATTTGTATTTTTTCTTTGGGAATTTTCAACTGTTTTGTGTGTGCTTGTTTTTCAGCTTCACATTTTTTTGTTCGTGAAAGTTTGTGAGGATGGACGTTTGTTCCACTTTCACACACAATCTACTGAACGGGTTTTGATGAAACTTTACATTAATACATAGGGTACAATTTACGTAAAAATGTTGTTTATTTTTGCTATAATACGTAGTATAATCAAGATTAAGCGGGCGAAGCGTTGTTTACGCTAATACCAATAGCAAGTAAGTCAGAGAAAACCTCCGTTCTCCAGTTTCCGCATAAATATTGTATATTTAATGGCGGACCCCAAGAGAGTAGAGTCGGACTCATTGCTTCACTATGGCCGGACCTATTTCAGTTTCAGCTTCAAGCTTTTTCTCGCGGCAGCCCGTCCTCTAGTTTCTGCTAATCTTTTCGTAATATTGCGTGTCTACCAGTGTGTTAGACCATTCTCTATGATGACCCTGTGCCTATCCCGCTATTTGCAGGATATAGCGTGAAGCTATTGACACTAACTACGTTAGAATGATCATAATCTCAATATAACAGAGCATAAAAAACCGGACCTTGCCAAGGACGCTTTCACATACCATGCGGCTTATATAATTATACCTCTATTATAATCGTAATAGATTTTTATTATCTCGATTTTGGGTTAACGATATTTATATTTTAATCATTATTTTTCATTGGTTTCCCATTACTATGCCTTTTTTAATGATGCAATTGTTTCGTATTGCTAAATGCAGTGAGAGTGGATTCAAATCGTATATTACAAATTTTATTTCAGTAGTTAGTTAAGTAATATCACCATTTAAACATTTTTTAAGCTTTTTCTTTCTTTCACGCTGTATCCCGCATATAGCAGGGAAAGCAGAGAGAACCTGGTGGAATACACTTTATAAATGTCAAAATAAGATTCATTAAGAAAATATCATTCAAATTATGTGTTGCTTGTCATTCTATCAGTAAAAGCTAAAGAATTTCATGAAAAGCTCAAGATACAAACAATTATTTCAACAAGTGTTTATTTATTTGTCCTACTTGTTCAAATATCCATAATCCATGTGTTTTGTTTAGTTTATTTACAGAAGATGTTATTTGTGGGATCATAAGAAATATGTTTCAGTGATATTATTTCAGTGTAAATTGTTTGAAATTTTTCAAAGTCGTTTGTAATACAAATAACAATAAATAAATACAGTTGAGGCCCGTCTTGCCGTACATGCACAAATGTGCGATTGTAAACGCGCTAGGTTATGGGTTCAATAATCAATTTCCAATTGATGAAATGAATTATTTAATATTTTCAACTTCTCGCTCTGGTTGTCCATTAAGACACTTCCGTTGCCCACTTTTCTCCGAATTCTTTAGGCATGTTGAGTGGTGGAACTCAACACCGTTCCTTGCCGCGTTACGGAGCGAGGAAGCCTGTCGTGAAGTACAGGCACAAGCTTTCAGCTCTAAACGCGACTAGTTGTCTGTATTCAATTTGTAGTTGATGAAATTATTTATTTATTATTTTCCCCACTTTCCTCCGAATTCTTGAGGCGGGTTAAGTGGTGGAATTCAAAGTGGCGCTTTGCCTCACAACCAGAGGGAGGATCTAAACCTATTAAATATTTCATTTTTTCGAGTGGGAATCAAACCCACAGCCGTCACGTTTACAATTACATGCTTGTGCCACTGCGCCGCGACGACGGTTATTTATATTGCCTATATTCGTGTACAAAAATTATTCCTAGTATAAATTATGCAGTAATTATAATAAAAGACCAATTTGATTATATTTATTTTAACCACACAAAAAAAATATGCATACATTGACACGCTCGATAAATGTACTTTTTTTTTAATTTTACTGACTGTGTCCAACAAAGCAAATTTTAATATCAATTAATATTGTATAATTAAACAGGAGTATTTCATTGTTATTGGATTTTTTAAAGCTTTTTAGCCTTAGATTCCTGCATTCTCCTCGAGTGGGGAATTTAATTAACTTATTTTTTATTTTATAATATTGTATTATATTATACAATATGTAATTACATTTGAAGCTTTTCTTAAAAATATAATTTCTCGAATTTGCTTATTTTGCCTTGTTTTAGGCCTTAAATTTGATTGTCTTTGTTATACTTTGTAGCACTTATACCAACCAACAACTAAAAACTAAATAATAAATCTAGTTCATTAGCAATAATTTGTGATATAAATTCAAATAAAATGCATACTGATATCGTTAGTAGCCGGACACGCTCGCTTCCTTCATGTTACTTGCACTTTCGATACCATATTTCCTTTTTCATATTGTGATATAAATCAAAGTTATACTACCCCTATGGTTCAGTTGTTAATGTTTTTTTTAACTAATAGTCCAAATAGTCCATTTATCCCAATATCTAGGAAGGCTGTAGGGATATACCTATACAACTCTATTATGTAAATGCCAGTAGCAATGCACACTTTTTATATAAGTTTTAGAAAGTAAAGAGAATGCAATAAGCAAAAACGATATTAAAATTTAAAATGTAGTTCGTTACCTGCGCGATGACAGCTGATGAACAAGCCAACACAGCACAAACACTTTACAGTCACACATTTTAATGTACTGAATATGGTATTATCAGTACAAATATCTATATCACTACTTTTTCACAAATTTCACCAAATTAAACAATAAACAATAATAAAGTTTTAATTCAGTTCAGTTCAGTTCTTAATTTATGGCGCTTCGAGCGTGCCAAACGTTTTAATTAATCCTGTGACATTTTTTTTTTGACGTTATCCTATCCTAGTGTTGCCACAAGACAAAAAATATAAAATTTAATTTTATATAATTATGCACAGATATTTTTTAATATAAATAAATATAATAGGTACATATTTTTGAACATAAATATGAATTAGGTAACAATATATTTTTCTGGTGGATTATCCTACTTTTCTTAATTTTCTGTTCATTATTGTACTTACCAACTTTGTTGTTTTGTTGATTAGTATCATCGTTTTTTCTTTAAATATTACAATTGGCACCAATGATCCGCCATTTTGTTTTTTATTTATTGCAAACACTATTTATGGACACTTTTTGGTTTTTGAGACGAAGATAATGACAACCTATATATATAAAAGGACTTGTCTTCACTGACTGAGGTAAGACGCACGCACAGCCGTAACCGCTGTGCGTAGAAACGTGAAAATTAGACAGATGTTTACTTTCGTAATCTGGACATCCACTAAGAAAGGATTTTGAAAAATTTTAACCCTAAAAGGGTGAAATGGGGGTTGAAAGTTTGTATGGAAAAAAAATTAAATCGCCACCGATTTTTATAAAATTTGAAACTTAGACTCTTAAAAATATATCATTGAACATATGTTTCGTGGTTGATTTTAATTCATCCGCTAGGGGTGTAAATAAGGGGTTGAAAGTTTATATGGAAAAATCTTTAAATCGCCACTGATTATTATAAAATTTGAAATTAAGAGTCTTAAAAATATTTCATTGAACACGTGTTTCATGGTTTATTAGAATTCACCCCTAAGCAATAAGCAGGCGAAGCGTTAATGTATAATTGTCAAAATCCATCCAGTAGTTTAGAAGACACGAGGTAATAATGGAATTTACAGACACACGAAAAACATACCATTTTTTGGCAGTAGAATAATAAAAAAAATCGAAATTTTGTCACGTAAGGTATTAATTTTATTCAATTGTCTAAAATTCATTATGCATAACAACAAATGTTCTACCTAACAAAAGAAGTGTATGAATGACCGAGGTCGTAATGTTTGTTGTTTAGTCATTTAAAAAGATTAAAATGTGAATTTATTTTGACAGCATATATATATTTTTTGTCATAAATATAAATCCAAATATATTTAAACTGGATAATTTACTTTTAATATGTATTTTTTAAACATTATCACTTTAAGCTGTTATTTTTTGATATAAATTGTTTTACTGTACGACTCATGGCACAAACGTGAATTCGATTCTTACTCGAGGAATTGGAATATTTAATATTTGCATTTCTTCGCTCTGGTGTCGAGGCAAAGCGCGGCGTTGAGTTCCGACACTCAACTCGCAGTTCCTCTATAATTCGGATCGTGATCGTGAAATGGGGATCGAGGTGTCTTAACACTAGGCTCCCTCCGCCTACCCTACATGCGGGATATAGCGTAGAGCTGAAAAAAAGACAAGAAACAAATAATGTAGGTAAATATGAAAATAATAAGTTTGTACTATAACAAAGTTACTTAAGACCGACATAAGATTGACGAAATCGTTTTATCTTGTCAGAAAATTGCGAAACAAACTAACAAAGTGTATTTTGTTCTTGTTCTTATTTAATTGCAGGCGTGAGAGAATTATCTATTAATTAAAAAAAACTATATTAATTTAGATAATTGTATTGTGTTTGCAACTAAATTAGTTTATTCTAGGACTTTCTATAGTTCGCGTGCGGCTGTAAGCTCAATAGGTTGTGGGTTCGATTCCCACTCAAGAAAAGAATAACGGCGTTGGCGCCGCTCTACACGCAATGCTTTTCCTCTGTCTACCCTCTATGTGCAGGATACAGTGTTAAAATAACTGAAATGAAGTAGTTTATCTTTCACTATCCTGTAGCGTGCCAATATTTAACGAAAAAGAAAAGTACTTTTTGAAAACATGTTATTTATTTAACGTATCGGGACTAGAACCCGCGTCTCCTGGACGTCCTCTTGCTAAATTTTAACTAGTTCACAATAAAAAAATAGGCAAATATTACGCAAAAAAAATCTTTAACCACGTTTACAACGTGAAGTTATGCAATAGACCTATTCGTGATACGTAATTCACATAGCGGCGTATCTCGCGTCACAATCAGTTCAGTTTATTGTAGCTTAAAGTAAACCGAGGCTAGTGCTATTCTAGCTTCTTGTTGTATTCCGCGCAAAGCAGGCTAGTCAGCGGGAACCTGGGAACCTAGTACTAAGACAGTCTGTTCCCATTAAGACACTTCCGTTCTCCATTTTCCGCCGAATTCTCGAGGTATATTGAGTGTTAAGTAACGGAACTCAACGCCGCGCATTACCTCGTTACCAAAGCTAACAAATTGAAATATTATATTACGTATATACTTTGATACAACCAACTGTACGTCAGTCTGACTTGCATCGAGCACTTTTTACCGCTGGTATGTAGTAGTTAAATGCTCAATGGGTTTATGTTATACAAGTGAAGGCCGTGAACTTAGTTTACATCAACTATAAAATGGAAATTCTCGTATTTCCCGTACTGTGCGTCTTTGTCAGTCAGTCAGTCATTCAGTAACGGAAGAGTTTTAATATATAAAGATTTCCAGTGCTACGCAGTTACCATCAGGTGATCCTTGCACTCGTTTGCCTTGTCTTTTCGATAACAAAAAACAGTTAAACGAAAGATACACAGAACTTCCTCATACGTACATAATATGTAGGTACAACGAAGAAGGGAAAAAATAGAATAATATCATAAATATTTTAACTTAAAATTTAGTAGAACTCCGACACAATCAGGTTTATTTTAATACATCTAAAAATAGACTGTTAAACTAACCTCAGTTCTGAATCTAGTGCCATAGCAAGGTTGCGCAACTAAAACTGGTTGTTGCAAAACAAAGTCTATATTTTAATTTGACTAATCTGCTCTGGCTTGACCATTTACATAATTCACGTATTCACCGTCTGACAGTGGCATGTGTCAGTGGCGTGTGTCATATATAACGTAGCATGTGTTTTGTGGCATGTGGCAGGTGTCAAGTTAATGTATAGAGATTATGTTACGTTTAAAGTTCAATATTGCTATTTAAATTATATTCTTTGGGAGAGGATATTGCTGGGTGTTTCAAATTGATAAACAATACTTCTTATTTTATCCAAAGACAAAAATACGATTATATACTTTATAAATTTAATTGGAAAGGAAGCCGGCGTACCATAATGTCAGGAACACGTCTGACTGTAAACGTGATGGTTTTCGATTCGATAATGAATTATTTATCTCCATCTTTTCCCTATGACTTACAAAGTTGGGCATTGTGGTCCACCACACAACACGCACTCTATCAAAAATCGAGGGGAAGGAAAACGGAGAAACTAAGCACTAAGTTTCTCCGTCTACTTGATATGCGGATAAAAGCGTAAAATGGAAAAAAATCCTGAATTCACAAACAACGATATTTTATATGTGAATAAAAAATAGACTATTATTAGATATACTCGTACATTTCTTCAACAATTTCAAAGGAAGCTATAAAGGAATTCCTTTAACCTTTTCAAGACTGCCTCAAATAATGTATTGACGATCACGATATTTTATAGGATGAAATTTTGTAGCAGCATGAGTATGTGAGTCTAGCACTTAGGCTTATTACATTACTGACAGCATATTATATGGGGGCTAAGTGATCTTATGAATAATGTTTGTATAGAAAAGGAATATATGACGTGAAAGTGTTTAATTATTTATACCGGTTTTTAGTCTTCCTAAAAGGTTTGGGTCTGTCTTGAACCGGACCCAAGGCATTCAATGCCGCGCTTCTGCCTTGTTACCAGAGCCAAGAAATAAGAATGTTAATAAATAATCATTCATTTCTTTGAGTGGAAATCGAATCCAGAACTGTCGCGTTTACATTCACTTTTTTTATACTTCGCCACAACGGACTCAGCCCATACTTAACATAATTTATAATGTTCAAAATTGTTACAGGAAGAAAACATAGCGCTAAGGCTAATAAAGCAACACGTAGACGAGCCTGAGAGCAGTCCAGCATCTCTCGAGGAATACGGTACGGGAAGTACTGGGAAGTATTTCGATGAGGCTGGTTACGTAGCGGGGGGCGCTAGAGACAATGACCCCTACGTACGGAATCGGTTTAATCAGGCCGCCTCTGATAACCTCTCGAGTAATCGAGCTGTGCCTGACACTAGGAATGCTATGTAAGTACCTATTGAACAAACACACTTTTCCAATTTTCAAGATATTGTGTGATGAACGGCGGAACTTAACGCCATGATGAACGCCAACTCAATCCCACTGATTTTGTAAAAGTTTTAATAAATTATTAATTAAATTTCTAACTAAAATTAAAATTGCAGGTGCCGCCTTAAAAAATACAACGAAGACCTACCTCAGACCAGTGTTATCATAACATTCCACAATGAAGCTAGATCGACGCTCCTGCGTACTATCGTCAGGTAACATTCTTATTTTCTGTCATTTTTGAAATTTTAAAGAGAAGAGATTTACAATATATTTTTTTTTCATAATATTAAATGTGGAAATATCTGAAGTATAAAATGTGGAAATATCTGAAGTACGAGTTATAATCGCCCGCTGATGATTCTGTATCAATTTGATGATTTAGAATTGGTCAAGAAGAGAAGCATAACTTATAAAAAATTACAAACTGTGTAGAATAAGCTTAATAGTAGACTAACATAATATATAGAAATATTACTGTTTTTAGAACTTGACATTACAGTGAATGTCAACTTTTAAGGCTCTAATGTCCTTTTGTTTTAGTGTCCTTAACCGGAGTCCGGAACATCTAATAAAGGAAATCATTCTAGTTGACGATTTCAGCGACAATCGTAAGTACTATAACACAAATATAAAAAAACTGCTTCACACTGTATCCCGCACACAGCAGAGTAGACAGAAGGAACATAGAGCTAAAATACTCTGTTCCCCACTTTACCCCGATTTTTTTGACGCAATGCGTGCTTGAGTGGTGGAACTTAACGCCGGGCTTTTGCGTTAGTGCCAGAGAGAAAGAAAAGAATGCGGCACTCAATAAACGAAAATATTAAATATTTCATTCCTCCAAATGGAAATCGACCCCACAACCGTCGCATTTGCCACTGCCTATTCCTTCGTTTATATGTATAATAAATACATATATACATATAAACGGAGGAATTACCTACATTTACTCA
Organism: Heliconius melpomene rosina; assembly: GCF_056956725.1. Taxonomy (NCBI): domain Eukaryota; kingdom Metazoa; phylum Arthropoda; class Insecta; order Lepidoptera; family Nymphalidae; genus Heliconius; species Heliconius melpomene. The sequence continues at coordinate 14,878,403 of NC_140407.1, read as the reverse complement.
TATAAAGCTAAATCAACACTTAAATAAACATTACGACACATTCATAATGTAATGTGACATATAACAAATTACAGTTGGCGAAGAAAAACCTCGTACACCTTGTAATTCGTAATTCACAGTGAATCTCATACGAAAAGAAATTATTTCTCAATTGTACAGTACGGTCGACGAGTTGTGGCCAAAGTGTGCTGAAGTTAGCTGTAGATAAATGCGCAGACAAAATTTTAGGTTTTTTTATTGCTTTTCATTAAAAATGAACGAAGCGCAAAAGTATAGAGAACTCACGATGCCACGACTCGTCCACCGTACTATACACGAAGGTAGTTACTTGTTGGAACGTTTAAAAAGTCATTTCGATTTGGTTCGTTTCACGTGGCTTGGAATCGTTATATTTGTATGCGAAGAAAATTATCACATTTTTTAAGTAACTTCATATGGAGATTTGAGTCACTCTGTCATACGTACTCATATGTCGATAGTCGCTCAAGACGCAATCTCTTAAATATTGGGCTGAAAAAGAGAACCAGAGTGCCATATAAATAAATTAAATCTGTCTTCCCTCTTATATGCGAAAAAAATCTAAAGCAAGTTTTAGCTTTACGCTATATCCTGCACATAGCCGGGTAGGCAGGAAGAACCTAGGAAAATTGTTGTTAAGACACTCTGTACCCAAAAAGAAATATATGTTCCGCTTTTCTGCGGAATTCTGCGGAGTGGCGGATCTCAACGCCGAAGTTTTTTTAATATGTAAAGAAATATAAATTGTAAGTCAGATGCACAAGTATTTGGTTCGTTGTTATTATGTGTTTATTTAAATCTTACTGGCTCATACAAATTTCCTAAAAAATGCATTGAATAATTACGAAATTAATGATTTCTTCTATAAAATATCCCATACTACTCGTACGCATAGATTTAAAAAGATATCTTTTTTATAACGGTATCATAAATTTAACAAACTTACTTTTTCCGCAAAGCAAGATAAGCACTCCGTTCCTCAATGTCCGTCTTATTATCAAGGTATTGCATGTTGAGTCGCGGAACTGATCTCCGCGCTGTCAAGCAGAGCAGGGAAATTATTTTTTTTCAGGGTAGGAGAACCTAGTGCTAAGACACTCCGTTGATTATTTAATTAAAAAAAATATTATGACCGTGCGCCACGATTGCCCCAACGCTAAATAAAAATAAATTAAATATAATCATTCGTCTAGCTGGTATCCATCCTACAACCATTACGTTTACAGTGAAACATAGCCCCACTTCACCACTACGGTTAATAAGTAAAGCACAAAGCACAGTAAAGTGCTTGAGCTTGTGCTCGAGACCTCATCGGAAAGTTGGAAACCGAAGTGTCTTAATGGGAATGGGCCATCGTAACACTAGGTTCCCAGGTTCCCTCGGTCTACCCTGTTATGTGTATAAAAAACAAATAAATATCTATAGATCTAAATGCAACTTAGATCTCTCTGAGAAATCAGTTAGTTGCATTGGGAAAGAGAACGCAATGATATATGAACAATACACAACAAATCTACACGAATTCCTGAGATCTAATCACATACATTGTTTTAGAACAATAAATTAATTTATTTATGTTATGTTTTTATTTTAATTGTTACTGATAAGGAAATTAATGTTAGTATTAGGAATTAAGAATAATTTTAGTATATTATTTGGGATTGGACATTATTAAATTTAACCTCAGAATTGAAAGCTTAATAACTACTTCACGTTTTTTAGATTATTCTATTTTTTTTAGTGAAATATTTGTCTTTCTTACAATTTGATTATTGATTTAATTTGACACAAGCGTGCGGCCGTAAACACGACCGATTGTTTGTTCGATTCCCACTCGAAGAAATAAAATATTTAATATTTTCATTTCCTCGCTCTAGTAACGAGGCTAAACGCGGCATTCTACCAATCAATACGCATTGCCTCCAGAATTCGTCAAAAAATCTGGAACGAAAGTATCTTAACCCTAAGTTTCCAGGGTCCCTTTGCTTCCCCTGCTATGTGCGGGTTACAGCGTGAAGCTAAAAAAAGCAAAATGTTTATTAAATCAAATATATCTATAACAAATAAAAATTCAAATCTCTGGGAAACGAAACGCATCGTTGAGTTCTGTCACTCAACACGCAATATCATCATTAAGACACTTCCAGTACAATGCCTTAATACTAAGGTCCTCTGTTAAAAAATAAAAAAAACATGCAATATTAATTAATAGCCATTTAAATATTATTCTGTTATCGTATTGTGTTTACTAAAATATTATTATTTTTACAGCAACGCTTCGGGTTTGGGTTCGATTCCCACTCAATGAATTATTTAATGCTTAAGCTAAAAATAAAATTTAAATAATGTTATTCCCCTATTAACATAAAACTATATTTCAGCCGAAGACGGCGCAGCACTAAGATCTATACGCAAAGTGCAAGTGATAAGGAATTCTAAGCGGGAAGGCCTCATGAGGTCGCGGGTTCGAGGCGCGGACGCGGCGACAGCGCCAGTGCTTACGTTCTTAGACTCACACGTAGAGTGTAATGTGCATTGGTTGGAACCGCTGTTGCAGAGGATTAAAGAGGTAAGATATTAATGCTAATAATAATATTGATAAAACTAAATCACGTTAATGAAATAATCTATATATATAAAAGGACTTGTCCTCACTGACTGAGGTAAGACGCACGCACAGCCGTAACCGCTGATGGTAGAAACTTCAAATTTGGACAGGTATTTACTTTTGTAATCTGGACATCCACTAAGAAGGGATTTTGAAAAATTTTAACCCTAAAGGGGTGAAATAGGGGTTCAAATTTTATATGGAAAAAAAATTAAATCGGCACCGATTTTTATAAAATTTGAAATTTAGATTTTTAAAAGTATTTAATTCAACACGTGTTTCATCGTTTTCTAGAATTCTCCGCCTAAGGGTGCAAATAAGGGGTTGAAAGTTTGTATGGAAGAAGTCTTAAATCGCCACCGATTTTTATAAAATTTGATATTTAGACTCTTAAAAATATTTAATTGAACATGTGTTTCATGGTTTTCTAGAATTCACCCCCTAAGGGTACAAATAAGGGGTTGAAAGTTTGTATGGAAAAATCTTTAAATCACCACCGATTTTTATAAAATTTGAAATTTAGACTCTTAAAAATATTTCATTGAACACATGTTTCATGGGTTATTAGAATTCTACCCTAAATACGCAAGCGAAGCTGCGCGCGTCCGCTAGTTTGTAATATAATATTAAGTGAGGTTTATCTAAAAGTAGTATTTTTTTCTCATTATTATTAGAGAAATATTTATTCTGAATAATAAATATTGAAACTGTCTTTTCTTCGATATGCTTCAATTCACAGATACTTTTAGAAAGAAAATCGGGAGCAGAGTGTCTTAACACTAAGCTCCCTCTGGCTACTTTTAGCATCCGGAACCCTAAAAAAAACAAAAAAATACAAGCAAAGACGGAAAAAATACATTATTTCTTAACACCCTCCATCTACAATTACCATTTCTGCATCCGTATATAATTTTGAAACATACTTATTATATATTAGATCACAGTTGAAGCAGACACGATTGTAAAAGTATGTGAACGATGTTTAAAGTGTAATCATGACTCTCATGTCGCAATGCTGGTGTCTTAATGATGATATTGCGTTACAGGTATGGAATTCGATTCCACGTTGTACCAATGAGGTCTGTCGTTTTATAATACAGAGAAGCAATCGTTGAGTTTTGTTGAGAGCTTTAACATTTTTAGAATAAAGAGTGGAATATAGAGTGTTTTTACACTAGGTTCTCTGAGCAAACACTGTTATATGATGATGAGTGAAAATAAAAATTAAAAAGCTAACTGCTGTAACCAAGGGACGTAGTGGTGCAGAGGCACAAGCGTGCAAGAAGAAGAAATTTAAATAACAAATCTTTCATTCCTCTGAAAACTTTCTACTTAAAAACTAGAACTTTATTTTCGTACCTACATCCCATATATTGTGTGATCTAAAACAAATATTTTACGTGCTTCCTGCCTAAGTAACAGGATTAGTTCATGAAATATGATACTATTTTCTTTATCATATTGACAAAAAATATTACTTTATTTATCCTATTTAGGAAGAAGTAATATGATAACGATCGTTTTATTTATATTTCTGATTAGGATTTCGGGTATACTAAAATAGTAATAACTGAGCCCTATATGAGTTTCACAACCACGAAAGGTGTGACACTTTTTACATTTCTGCTCGAAAAGCTAATTATGCCCAAAATTGTTTTCTACTAAGATCTTGTAGGGCATACAATAATCACTTTAGCGATATAGACATTTTTCATAACAATGTGAAACAATTTTCACGTGAAATTATCGATAAAATTCAACTGATGTAAAATCTTAACCTTTTCCTTTGTAACAATCTTTTTTTATTTCTTTTTAGACCATTAAATTCAATTTTAATTGTTAATTGGCAACGTATGTAAAAAGTTAATTTCTTTTATATTCACTCCATGTTTTATGTAAAAGTGGTAACTTTATTGGCAAATGTAATATACATATGTAGTATGCTAAAAAGTATTGTAAAAGCTGTTTGTTTCCCAATTTAAAATAAATAAATAAAATAATAATAATAATAATAATATGAACATATTTTTTATGATATAAAGTCAATAAAGTTCTTTAAAGCTATTTGTGTGTGGGCAGTGTAGACGAGAATGTGTACATCATTAACGCTATCGTGATCATATACGGCGTGTACACAACATGAAGTTGAATTTATTTTGACCTATTATGTGTAATGAGGCCAGCTCATTCCTTTGCTCTGGTATGAAGAACAGCGTTGAGTTCTGTTACTCAACAGGTAACTCAAGAATTCGACGGAAAGTGAAGTGCGACGGAAAATGGAGTATCATAACAATAGGTTCCCTATGCTTACCCTGCTACTTGCGGTAAACAGCGTGAAGCTGAAAAAAAAAGTGTATTGATGTCACAAGCATGAGACAGGTTGTGGGTTTGATTTACTCTCGAGGAAATGAAATATTGAATATTTTCATTTCCTAGTAGAGACAAACGCGGGGTTAAGATCCACCACTCAACTCCCAAGACCTCCAGAATTCGACAGAAAGTGGGGAACGGTTCAATTCAGGATTCAACGTAAAGCTAATAATAAAATAACACAAATATACATATTCAATTGTACACTCAGCCTTACTTGGCTTCCTGCAACTCGGTCATTTATCACGCGTCGATATCGTACGCGCTATGCAGACAGATGCTTCGCATTGTGCATCATTGGTAACATGTAGTCACTTTAGTTATGCAATATAACCTGTAAAGTATAGAAGAGAAGCTACTTTGTGATATATTCATGTATTATTCTGGATCTTTTAGTTTATACTGACCGTTTTTACAATACCTTTTTAGGGTTCCGTACTACAAAAGGTTAATAGTGAAACCTGTGTCAAGATTTTTTTATTCGATAAACTATTTTCTTGTTTTCATATACATATATATATTAAGCTGTTCGTATTATAAAAATGGATAAACATCCACACATACCCGCTATTATTATATTTATTATATTTCTATTAGGTACTTTAAATTCATGAAGAATAATGTTAAAAAATAAAAACTCATTTCCCCGAGTGGGGATCGAACCCTCAACCGTCACGTTTACAATTGCACGCTTATGGTCCTGCACCACGATTATTTTATTTTATTTCAATAGAAAAAAATATCTGAATTCAGTTACAGATACAAAATCTTTTCATTAAAACAAACTTTTAACATTTTATACAGCAAAAATGATTTTATTCACTAGTATATATAAAATGGGTCAAAAGTTATATAAATTTCATAGTTTTAAAATATTGGGCCACTAAATGCAGAACTAACGTTGAGTTTTTGGAGAGTCATTTGAATAACAAACATTTTGTATGCAATGTTTGAATCATTTTTAGACATTTTTTGACAATTTCATATGACAGATGGAAAAGAATTTAATTTTTTTATATATAAAAATATATGGTATTACTCTATTGCGGAGCAGTTGTGAAGTTTCTGATTGTAGCGGCGATGGTTATGGGTTCGATATCATTCGAGCGAACGTCACTCTAGTCGGACTAAATTGTTGTGACAATTGTTCCATTCAAGCAATAAGCAATGTTTTTTAAATAAACTAAATGTAAAGAAAGGTATTAATTAAAATTAGGCTATCCCCAATTTTCTAGATTCGAAAAACACTAGGAGATGAAACAAAAAACAATCATATTCTTTCTATTTTTACTAAAATTATAATTTCTAAAATCGCAGAAAAATAGATCGCTGCTAAATTAATTTAAGTTACTATAAAAAAATAATCAATTTTTATATATATTTAAGTATTTTAGATAAGATTGTCGTCAATTTTCATAGTAAAAGGATGTTGAAAGACTTGAAACAGTGACACACTGTATGTATATTCATTATTTGTTCAATGATTCACGAATAAAAATGTTGTCCTTGCTTTATGAGAAAGAACTTTGACTCGATATAGTTTATTTTAATAAAAATTGTAGCTTATCTGTAGGATGCCTTAAAAAAATATTAGTTTTTAAACGTTTTTAAATTAAATTTGATGAAATCTTTAGATATTTTTTTTCTAGCTTTTTTAACTATAATTTTTTTGATTCGTTAAATTAAGGCAGCGTAATATAAATTATTAAGTAGTACAATAAAATGGAAGCAAAAATAATTACTTAGTTATAAATTCAAAAATCATTTACTTACAAGTTCACAATGTTTAAATACAATAGATATAACAAATTATCTTCTTCAACAGTTTTCGTCGTCGTGTCCGAAAAGTTGACTACCTTTACACAGCAGGGTATGCAGAGTGAACCTATTGTTAAGACTCTCCGTTCCCATTAAGACACTGCCATTCCAAATTTTCCACTGAATTCTCCAGGCATTACGTGTTGAATGGGAAACCTCAACGTCAGGCCTTGTTAATAGAGCGAAATAGTAGAGTAAATATTTCATTCCCCCGTGCGGGAATCGAACTCTCAACCATCGTATTTACAATCGAATGTAAAAAATAAAACTAACTTAAACGAGTAACATGTTGTAATGCTATTTGCACTTTGGTAATAAAAAATAATAATTGGAGTTAGGCCACTCGAAAATGCAACGACTCGTCTTGAGTTTTCAAAATCGATGCACTTTCACTTTAAAAGTAAGGTTAAAATTTTTAGTGTCTAGTTTGTAGTGTTCTTGAGCGACGGCCAAGTACTTGTAATTTTGTAGTTTTACTTAATGACCTGGCAGAATATGAGTGTTTTTAAGTGAAAAACTTTTTTTTAATTAGCTTTATTACAATATATTTTAACATCGCAGCGGGACTCAAACCCGCGATTCTTGGACGGTTTCCAAAAGGCGCGAGTTGAAGTTCAATTAAAAAATAATATATTATTCTATTTTTAGTTTTTATCAATTCTTTTTTTTTATATCTTGCTTTTAATTGTATTAATCATGTTATTTTAAACACTACTATTTTTTTTTTTCAAAAAATTTAGCTATAACAGAAATTATTAATATTAAGATGTGCGAGTAGGACTCGTGCACGAAGGGTTCCGTATCATTATCTATAAAATTAGCAAAGTAATCAGCCTGGTCAGATGGACAGATAAACAAACAGCGCAGTCTTAGTAATACGGTAATGTTTTACCCTTCGTTACGGAACCCTAAAAAAATCGCAACAACACCTATAAAACAATAGTTAACTAAAACAATGCCTAGTAAATTTCGCATTGTCGTAACACTTTGCAAAATGAAGTCAAAATTTATCTAGTAATAAATCTAATCTAATAAATAGCATTATGTGTATTCTAAGTGCAACCGACGTTATATCTTCAGGTTAACGATTGTTTCGAAACCCGGATGCTGAACAGATTTTGATCATGTTTTACGCAACCAATAGGTAGAATAATGGAATAGATATGACCTAGTTGCGAATTCAAATACAATTGCTATTTTAAATCGTATGGAGTTATTTATGTAACATGTTTTAACGATTATTTGTTGGTAAAATTGCTACTTAACTATTCTTTTGATCTCGTGGCGCGGAGGAGCAGTTTCACTGTAAACGCGATGGTTTTAAGTTAGATCTCAATTTGGTTGAATTATTATGTTTCCTGGAAGACAATGGACGGCGTTGAGCTCCGCCAATCAACACCCAATGTCAGCCAAAAACAGTTTAACCTATATTTTTTTTTATTTTACACATTTCCCACAAAAAGGGAGTATTCTATACTTCTTAGAGAACGCAACTTACACTTTCAGCTAAAATTGCAAATTTCAAGAAATTGTGTGATGAGTGATAGAACCTAGCGTCGCGAAATAAAATTCATTAAGACAGAATAATATCCTATCGTGGTATTCGAACCCATGACCACCGCGCGTAATTTCCAAACGAAATAATGTAACAAAATTATATCTCTATCAACAAATGTCAAGGCTTATTCGCTATTTGTAACGGCCGGATGATCTTCTCGCTGTAATGCTCATAGATGAACACCTTGTGAAACGCGATTTACTTTGAAAGTCGATTGCCTCCTGCAGTCACAGGAATTCTATAATTTGTGATTTAAGTTAACAACTTTTGTCGTTTTTTTGACATAAAAAAAACTAACTGAAAGTTGCTTTAGTCTAGTCATGGCGACCCCACTCGAAGTGGGTTTGAAGGTGGGTTTAAATATTTTATTTCCTCGAGTCCAGGAATCGAACCCTTCTTCCTTCATTCAATTTAATGCTTACTAATTACTACAAATCTAATGTATTACAAGCATTACCTAGAATAAGACAACAAGACTTACTAAAAAAGATTATTCAAAATGAAAAAGCTATATTTTTAATCTATATATATCTAGTAATTTTAGCTAATTTTCGTACCACTGAAGTTACCCAAGCATAGTGAACGGTGATACATGACGCAACTGAGATAGCTCAATCTCCCTTCACCCTGTATGTAATACGTCCACGATCATTGCACGACCTCGTAGTTCTAGAATATTCACGTCGAGACGAAGATGGCATTTTAATTGATTTTTTATTTAACTGCATTAAATAAATATACTATACCTACTTAACCCATCGTTGAAGGTTCGGTCTAATCTTCCTCGATAAATAGACTTTCCAACACGAAATGAATTTTTCGATTTCAACTAGTAGTTCCTGAGATTAACGCGAACAAACAAACTTTCAGCTTTATAATATTGTTAGAATAAATTAGTTTCGTTTTTCCACTCTCCTAATAGAGCGTTAGCCTTAGCTTCCGCTTTACAGTTAGTATATTTTTTTGGTATCGAAATTGGAGGGAAAATGGCGTCTTATATGTATAAATATTATATCCAAGAAAATCATTCAACCTTGTAGTTCTAGAACATTCACATCTAGATGAAGATGCGATTTTAACACTTATAAGTCAATGTAAATGTAAAAGATTGAAGTTCGAATTCAATCGAGGCCATCATAACGCAATGGTAGTGTAAATATTTTGGTTGTGGGTTCGACTCTTGGATGCAGCAATGATTACAAAATTTCTCTACAATGATAAGTGTGTAGTGCTAAATTCCGCCGTTTAACACGTAATGTCTCGAATTCGGGCGAAAAATGCACCCCGCTATGCGGGATACTGCGTGAAAGTGAAAAAAAAACTTATCATTATATGTCTATACATATATGCAACTATGTTGCACAACATGTTATTTGATTAAATGTCTGTGGAGTCCGGTTCGGCCCATGACATTCGACTACGACCTTGACATAACCATTCGGAAGTCTTACATATCACATACATATGGGAGGCCTTGTCCGTGAAATGACTGTCAAAATCATGCAAAAATATAAAAAATACAATTTAGCTAATACGTCAAAAATATAGGAACTTACTTGAGATTAAAATAAATAAATATGTGCAATATGGCAATATATTTTAGTTTATGGAATATATGGTATATATGGTACCTATGTTCGATTAAGAAAAGAAAATACCTTTTAATAGATCCATAAAATATTTAATAGATCCTCAGTGGGTCAAGTTATATAGGCTTTGTGACGGACGCGAGTTAAAAGCTTAGTAGTTGGGTCTCGGTAGGCACTATAAGCGTACTTATAGGGATACCTACACGTTGTAGGTATCCCGTACATAACAAGGTAGGCAGACGAAAACTTCAATTGTAATCAGGGGGAACCTAGTTTGGGGAACGAATTGTTAATCGGGTGTTCAGTAGCGGAACTCAACTCCGCACTCTGTCTCGTTACTGGAGCAATGAAATGAAAACAATTCAATCCTCGAATGCTAACCAAACCCGTCGCGCGAACAGTCACATGTTTTGCCACTACGCCACGACGACCTCTACAAAAGATAATTTTACGTAAATTGCTTAACATATACAGTAAAACGAACATAATATGTCCGACCTTCAACTCTCACTCAATGAGTAGATCAGTCAAACGTCTCAATATCTAGAATATCGGTCACGGCTGCGAAATTACAGTATTTATGTTACTTCTTAATTTACTATTGACTAATAATATATTTTGTATGTTTATATGAAAATTTAAGTAAATATAGATTAAATTATAGATTAGGAAATAAAGATATAGAATTAAGGCCAGATGTGGCGCAGAGCACAAGCGAGTGGCTATAAACGCGACAGGTTGTGGGTTCGATTTCCACCTGACGAAATGAAATATATCAAATTTTCATTTCTTCGCCCTGGTAGGCACAGCACGGCGTTAGGTTCCGCCATTTAACACGTAATATCTCAAAAATCCAGCGGAAGTAGGGAAAATGTTAATTAATAGGAATACGTATAAGAATTACGATTAGAAACAGATTTTACGAATATACTTTAAATATTACATTTGATTCTTTTCTTAAAAAAAAAACATTAAGATATCAATTTCTTCTTTAGTAAAAGATTTTTTCTGTCAAAGCTATTACGTATGATGAGCAGTTTAATTTAAACATGACACCATTTTCCACAGATTCAAAATATTACATTAACTAAGCCACAATATTATGAGAGAATTACAGCTTCCTGATAGCTTGGTATTATAATTGTGATTTTTAATTGTATGAGTGTTTACTCAACATGCAATGCCTCCAGAATTCGGCAGAAAGTGAGAAACGGAGTGTCTTAACACTAGGTTCCCTCTGCCTAGACTGCTGCGTGCGGGATACAGCGTGAAGCTGATTTATTTATTTATTCTATTATTAAACTCAACTTCGTTGGAATGAATTAATTTAATTTTTTCTTTGTGGTAAGACTAAAAGAGACATCATATTTAAGAAAAAAAGAAGTCCTTTAATATTAACTAATAACTAATAGCTGAAATTAATGAATTTATATAACGTATTTTAATAAGGTATTTTAAACAAGAATATACTCGTAGATCCCACTCGAGAGCACGAATCATTATCATTTCCTCGCTCTGGTAACAAGACAAAGCGCGACGCTAAGTTTCAACAAACAATGTCTCATTCAACAAACAATGTTTTAAATTTTGTGCGGTGCGTGAAGAACGGAGTGTCTTAACACTGCCTCGCTAAATTTAAGTTAAAGCGTGAAACTTAATAAAATCTTACTAGATACTTTATGATGATTCACATATACTACATATATGTATGTGCGAGCAAACAAGTAGGAATGTCATAGCCTTGTATAGATATAATATGTATGTATTCGTATAGTGGTCAAGAACAACTACTGTATAATCTTTTAGTTTTATGTATCCTCCAAATTACCTAGTAATTAACGGGATACATAAACTTAAAGGCAGTGTCAGCAGCAACCTAATGTCAGCCTAGTGTCAAAACGTTCCGTTCTCAACTCTATGCTTATTTTGGATAATTTTCGTGATGAAAGTAACTTAAGCCCCATATTAGATAAAAACCAAAAGAGAAGCTTTTCCCGCATAGCAGGATAAGCTAATCACTCTATCACTTTCCGCCCAACTATCTAGATTCTAGATATTGAGTTCTTTTTCTAGAAGAAAATTAGCATATGCGAGTGCGAAACGAAGCCACAAACATCGTGTTTACAGTATACAGTAATAACTGCAATTCTCACTCGGTAAGATATTCATATTTAAAGTATTTTTATTTTATTTTTCGTTATTACCTTGTACAGCCTACATACTAAAACGAAATGGTCAAGAACAGCAACCTACCATACTGGTACCGATGCCGATTCAAACTATAAAATAAAATGTTATAGTAAGCACATATGTTTTGGAATACAGTTATTGGATTAGTGCATGTGATAGATCAGGGTTCAACTTCCAATTTGAGGAATGCTAGAAATATTTTCATCCTCATTTCCAACTTCTCATTGTATCCCCCACACAGCAAGGTAAACGCAGCACAACTGTAATAATATATTAAATATTTCGTTTTCCCAAATGGGGATTGAACCCACAAGTAGTCGGGCACACTTGTACCCCTACGCCGCGACTGGCCTCAAAAAACGCCTCAAGAAAACTAATATTAATAGATATTATTTGTTAGAATGGTAATCTATTCAGAATGGAACAATCACATTACCAGACTTTCTAATATAATTGACATTATTCAACGGAAATGGATTACATAAATATATTTGTTGCATTAATAATGTATTAAAATAACTTACTCAAGTTGTTAGTAATTGGCTTCGAAGTATTATATAGGTTCGAATCATGATTTGCAAAATCATCTTATTAATTATCTTTATTACAATAATTATACCCTCTTATGAAACTTATAAATAACTAGTAGTCCACTCGTGGCTTCGCCTGCTTGGACTAATATGCTATAGTGAATCACTTACGTTTTAATCTAGGGGTACATAATTGGGAAGTTACTTTGTTTTATCAAAATTCAGTTTAGACATTCAAAAAACGAGACAAACTATTTTACACTATTCAATTTCTATGAAGTTTTTTTTCTTTGCATATTTTTAAGCCTTCGTAATAAATATCTTAAAACAAATAGGAAGTCTCTAAAACTGATTCAAATCAATCCAAGCGTGGCACCGGCATAAAAAATGCTAAGCATCTTAACTTTCTAACTTTAATAAGATATATCGAAGTAATTATCCAGTCTTACACCACCTCAGAGATTTAATCTAGCTGCTATATGTAGATGACGTTCGTGTATTGAATATCTAACTCTTAAAACTATCCTTGCCATCACCACTTGAAAGAATGAGTTATTTTCATTTTCTGGCTCTGGCCAAGGACCAAGTGCGGCGTTGTGTTTCGCCATTTAACAAAAGAGAACAAAAAACAGATTCGCAGCTATGAGGGAAAACCATGAAGCTTTATAAACAAACCCTTACATCTGATTCATCTTCACGATTTTCCAGCATAGAAGGATTTGCAGATAGAACTTAGTGTGATTCATACCATCCATTTTCTACTATCCATCCGATTTCGAGACTGTGTAACCACAATTTTTCAACCGCTTCATTAAAATAAATAAATTTTCTAATATTAGAAAGATAGGCAGAGGAAAACTATTATACTAAGGGTACTCCGTTCCCTACACACCGCCAATTTTCGATCGATATCAAATATTAAATGGCGGGACTCAACGCCGCGTTTTGCCTCGTTACCAAACAAGGAAACGTACATAAATAAATTATTTTCGTTTTTTTACTGATTTCCGCCAAATTATTTATTATTATTTTTCTCTTTCTAGGATCCCACACGAGTGGTATGTCCTGTAATCGACGTGATCAGCATGGACACGTTCCAATATATCGGCGCGTCAGCTGACTTGAGAGGCGGGTTTGACTGGAACCTAGTGTTCAAGGTAAGCTACCTCTCGAATTACTAATTATTTTACAGATATTTATATACATTTATATATAAATATTCAATTTGCCCAAATATCGTTGGTATGTCGCCTTGATAATGTTACTTTTACTGTCTCGTGTAGGAATTGGTTGGTGTTCAATTTTGTATTGTCGTGTAATATTTTTATAGCACTATATAAATGTGTAATGTAATTTTTATATAATTAAATATAATTGGATAATTATTTGGCATTTAGATTGTATAAAGTGTAACTTAATTTTCAAAATGTCTGATGACTATCGGATAACAGTTTAGGCCGTAGAAACGACAAACGGACAAAATTACTTTTAATTACGCAGCCAATTCTACCTCTGCATCACGATATATATATACTTAATTGATTTCCTTTATAGACATAAATATGTTTTTTCATTTCATATACGTATTTTATTCAACGAAAACTGGATTGAATTCTAGATCTTTTCCAAGAACATGTCATCTAATTTGCATAGAATTTTAGTTCATTACGCGCCCACGATGCCTAAATGCTACTTGCCTATAAAGTTGATTATAGATATTATAAATGTTAATTATATTGACACTCAATATAATGCGTAAGCGCAATGGAAGAGATAATTTTGTTAATCTCTAAAATAAATATTTCATATTCATTCATTCATTTAATTTAATTTTAGTTAGGCCAGTCGTGGCTCAGAGGCTCAAAATGTGTTTGTAAACGCGACAGGTTGTGGATTCGATTCCCACTCGAGGAAAAGAACAGAGTGCCCTAACACTAGGTTCTTCCTGCCTATCCTGCTGCGAGATAGAGCGTGAAACTGATTGATTCTTTTTACAGTGGGAATATCTATCTCATGCGGAACGAAGCGCTCGTCTAAGCGATCCAACTCAAGTGATCAGAACACCCATGATAGCTGGCGGCCTGTTCAGCATGGACAGAGCCTATTTCAACAAATTGGGCAAATATGATATGAAAATGGACGTATGGGGCGGCGAGAATTTGGAAATATCTTTCAGGTACCTTTTATGTACTTTTATAATGTTCTACGTTATCTATGTTATCTAGCTGAAACTTATCAAATAGATAGTTGTAAGCAATTATTTGGTTCTCATTGACCCCTTAGTATATATGTAGATTCCTTTTTCCTTCTTCGATAAATTTGAAGAGCTGCGGATATTGCAGTGCGACATGCAACATCGGTAAAATATGTTGAAAGTGGAAAACGATGTACAAAGCTATACTCGTGTTTATTTTGTTATTAAACAAAATACAAGAGATGAATTGAAGTTAAAAAAAAATAATATATTAAAAAATGCATTTATTAAAATGAAACTCATTTGAGTTTAACAGATTCTGTTCTTGTAAATTATGAAATGTTAATTGTATTTGGAATCATGGGTAATTCCAGGGTATGGCAATGCGGTGGATCCCTGGAAATAGTGCCGTGTTCACGAGTGGGTCACGTATTTAGAAAGCGTCATCCCTATACATTCCCTGGAGGTTCCGGCGCTGTCTTTGCAAGGAATACGAGAAGGGCGGCCGAAGTATGGATGGGGGAATATAAGGAGCTGTATTATAGATCACAGCCGCTAGCTAAACAAGTGGAATTTGGGGAGTAAGTATCTTTTCATATGTCAAGTAAGTTGTTTAATGTATCAAATATTAAAAATGAAATAATTTGCACATATAAAAATGTGTAAGTGATACGAACTTACATTAATTAATTAGGAAATAACAAAATTATAAATTTAAAAAACCCCAACTTTTACTGTTTGTAGCTCGTTTAAGAGCTTACTTATCCGATTTTTATAACACATAGTCAAAAAACACCATGACAAACAAGGCTGTTGTTTAAAAAACAAATCTCACTGAAATTGGTTCATTAATTCTGGAGCTTCAGCGCCAAAGACAAACACATAGACACGTATAACACCCCTTCTTTTGCGTCGGGAGTTAAAAATATTGATATAATTCTCGACTTCAACAATCGTAATTTTTAAATCGTGCGATCGATAAATAATTAATAATTTAAGCGTAAAAATGTCGGAAAGACATTGCTTTCAATACTTGTAAATCATTTTCATAGTAAATGATAAAAATAATATCTCAATTTCATCTTCCAGCATATCAGAACGTACAGCAATTCGGGACAAGCTCCATTGTAAGCCCTTTAGATGGTATTTAGAACATGTGTATCCTGAATTGCAAGTGCCCGCCATAGGTAACTCGTACGCTATAAGACAAGGAGCGAGGTGTTTGGACACTATGGGACATCTCGTTGATGGTACCGTGGGTGAGTTTTAAATGATTTCTTTAACCTTTACTGCGTCTTGTGGAATACAGTGTGAAGCTAAAAAACACTTTTTGTCTATTATTTGTATTTAAAAAAATCTTATACTAAAATATTTTTTTAATAAAACAGGAATGTACCCATGTCACAATACTGGTGGAAATCAAGAGTGGCGATTCGACAATGGACTAATCCGCCATCACAGTCTATGCATTTCCTTATCAGAGGACCGAGTGACAGTAGTACTAGCAGCTTGTGACAACACTGATAACGCACAGCTTTGGAGGAAACGTGGATCTCTTATCAGACACGCAAAATTAGAAGCCTGTTTGGATTCTGACAGACCAGCGTTGTATTTGGAACAGTGTGATGACGATAAGATTAGTCAGCAGTTTACTTTTTAGATTTTAAAGGTTGAAAAGCTTAATTTTGATTTTGAAATTTTATTAAATTATATTTGATTTTTTTTAGTAAAATAGTAGCTTTTTTCTACTATTTGTGACTGTTTGATAAAGCTTTCGATGATTTGCCAATTTAGTTTGTTTCAATAATATTATAATTGAAAATTTCACCGTATGACATATATGTGTAGTGCCTTGACGTCTTATCAAAGTTAGAGGCAACTAAACTATTCTTGTATCCGTAGAACTTATTCTTACTTTATAGACTTACTAAATTTCCTAAAATAATGCATTCCTTAAAGTATTTAAAACGTAGCTTTTAAGGTGTGTTATTTGATAATGTATATTATAAAATCATTTTAGAATTTACATTAATTATTGGCCCATTGTTTTTATTTTTTTTTGTTAAAAGATAAGAAGAACAGAAATGTTGAGAGAGCATTAAGCTAAAAAACTGCTTTCTAGATTAACACTTTATATATTGTAATAAGTAGGTATAGTTTTACACATAGAAAAATTAAATTCTTATTATACAGCAGTCTCGATTATCCGAATTTCAGTTATTTACTGTATTACTTGTATTATATTAAATTGACCTATATGGAGGTACAAATACATTATAAGAATTATAAACGTAGCGTTAAGTTATAATTGTAAGTTCGATCCCTACTCGAGGTTATGTTTATAATTGTATTTTCTGCATTTCTAGTATTAACAATGTCTCGAATATAAAACTAAAGATCAAAACGATAAAATTGATTTTTATACATCTTTTTCTTATCCGAATACTGTACAACAATAATTCCGGTTAATCGAGTCTGTAGATTATAAAAAATATATAATTATACGAACAAACTCAAATACTCAACATATATCAATGTAATTTATATGAATCATTTGAAAACACATTTATGTACATATATCATTTATTTAAAATTATATTAAGATTAATAATAAATTAGTTACCATTGTGTAAATAGAACTAATTAACTGCGTAAGCGCCGGGAACGTGGAATGTGGAACTTTGTAAATATTACTGCTGAAATAACGCGTTATTAAGATATTATTTAGTTATAAAGATTGAACTATAATTTACTTAATTTTATTATATGAAAATATTATAATATTTTTATAATATTGTAATATTTTTCATTTATTTTCTATTTTTCTTTTGTACCTAATTCGTATATGAAAAAATACTGAGACGTTATTAAGAGTGTTTAAAATGTTAAGTTTCTAAATCATTCAATACATACCTATATTGACAATATACCTGCACTAACCCTATATTCTTATATATCGATATAAGTATAATAAACTTTAGTATATTATCTTGCTTGTGGCGAGACAACATATTTTTATATATATTAGAACCGAATTATTTATTGTTTTAAATGTACTGGACTTTATTTAACTTTGTATTTATTATAAGAACATTTAGCAACAAGTCAGAGAAATAAAATTAGATCTATACTTATATCTTAATCTTATTTAAGAACCATTGATATTAAACGTTTAAAACTATATATTTATATTTTCCAACTCTGGTAAGAAATGTTCATTACGGAAAATAATCAGAAGTAAGAAAAAATCGTCAAGTAAATCTGGGCAGCTATCTACAGCTAACTTCAGAGTAGACACGACTCGTCGACCATGCTGTAACATTCGTTCTAATATTAATTAATCTAAAAATACGGAAAGTGGAGAACGGAGAACTTGTCACTAGGTACAAAATGAATTGGAAATATAAAAAAGCGCCTCTTAACAAAAGTTAAAAATGTAATAACTTTTTTTTATTTATGAAAAAGTTTAACGTTTTAGCTTGTTTGTACGTACTCTATGCTTATACTATAAATAGCTGTAAAATGTTAGAATATTTTGTATGATACTTTTAGATTAATTTATTTTATAAGTATTTACTATTTTGTTTAAAGTAAAATTTTATTTTAATCATTTTAAATTGTTAAGTTATTTTTTTTTTATTTTTTATATATTATATACAAATTTTATGGATATAAATTGAGTACTTAAATTTTATACTTTAATTTTAATTTAACAATGTGTTCATTTGACAATTCATTTTGTTTTTTTATTGAATTTAGAAAAAAAATTACTATACTTGTTTTTGTTTAAATTGTTGTATTTAACGAAAAAAAGCTTATTAGTAACAAATTAATCTGTCCATGTTAAACTTTCAAAAAATATTATAATTATTTTTAATATCTTTTTCGTCTCGTTCGTCCGTAGGTATCTTTTGTTTATTTTTTCTAAATTATTACCTATATTTGTTTATTTAAAAAAAGTATAAACAACTGTAGTTAATAAAATAAAGTAATTTCTTGTAAACTTTTGTATAATCAATATTATTATTAAGGTCTGAGTGTGGAATTGAATAAATTTATACGATAAGACAATTTGCATACAATATATAAATTTTGTCTTTAACTGTCTGATAAGTACCTGTTAATTTATTAGACGGATATCCATTGTATTGCCTTTGCTATCAATCGTCACAAATAAGTATCTGTCAAATAAATTAATAATCAAAACTATTATTACATGCTGACATTATTTAAGTAAATTGTTATTTTTGCTATAGACCTATTATTATTATTTCTTCAATAAAATCTTTAGCGTTTCTTTTTTATCATTATATTTTCACTTTAGTTCATTCCTTCACTGTTGTTTTACAAAGAAATTGTGATTTATTTTAGTGAGAGTCGTGGATTTGGATAAATAAATAGTTGAATTAAATAATATTGTGTATTATTTACTCTACGAGACATTGTATCACCATTGTAATTTTTCTTATAAGTAAGTCTTTAATAAAAGAATTCTAATATATATTAATTAGTAAGAGTTTGTATGCGTGGGACAGGTTTCTTAGTAATTTTATTAGCGTCTATCAATATATCCATCATCCTTTTGATTATCCACAAATTCTGAACTTAGGCCTCCTCTAGAGTTCGTCTCTCCGCCTGATCCTCCCACCTGGTTAGAGGGCGACCTGAGCTCCTCTTGACAAAAGATGGTCGCAATTTGATAACCTACTCGTACGATCGTCTACAAAATTTTATCATTGCTGATTCTGTCGCTTAGAGAAATACCAAGCATTGCTCTCTCCATCACCCCTTTACTACATAATAATTGTTACAAACATTTAACTGAACAAAAAGATAAGGAAAAATATGTAAAAACCATTTTAATATAAGATTTTTTATTACACGCCATATAAAATAAACCTGTCTTAACACCTTTAAAACATTTATGTATGTGCGAACTATTTACTATCTACTTGTTAATAATTATCACATAATTATGAAAATAAAAGTAAAATAAAATTTTATTACATACCTAATATATATTAAAGTACTTCTAAAAAGAATTTTAGTTACAAATGAATATGATTACGTAAGTGTATCTATGTTTATATGTCTGTCCACAAATTTCTTGTAAACTAAAAATTATATCAAGATAATCGTTTTGGATTTAAATTATATTATTGTATAGAGTGTAGTTTGTTAATAATAATATATTTACACAGGTACATAGTATTGTTTATACCAATTATTAACATTTCTTACTATTGGTAGGAAAATGTTTAAGTAAACGTTTTATTTTGATTCCCTTTTTGGGAATGTCTAAATATTTTCATTTCTGAAGCAAAAAAAACCTAATGTTGTTCATACATGATACAATTTTATGACTTATATCTACTTTCTTTTTATTTTTTTAAGAATATTGAGTTTTTCTATTACTAATTATATAATTAGTAGGTTAATTTTGTTGTACTTGAACGCATATTTCATCTTACTTGTAGTTAATATCTCGTAACTAATATTATATCTAATATCACATATTATTTAGAAAAAATACAAAATAACTACAAGTTAGCTATGCTTAGCTAAAAATCTACCCTGAAATTATATATCACTACAAAAATTGAGAAAAAGTTATTAACATTAATGATTACATTACAAAATTCAGCCTTACTTTAAATATTGGTACACAAATACTATTGAAAATAAAATCATTACGGAATCTTAGAATAGATTTTAAATTTTAAGATTTTAAGATCACTATCATTATAGAAATGTGGTATATAATATAAATAATTTGCTTTTCAGAGCTGTAATGTATACAATATCAAGATTTGATTAAAATTAGAGTTAAGAATAATCGTTCTTTTTTATTTCTTGACAAGTGGGGAACAGTGTCTTAGTGGGAAAAGTGTCTCCTTTTACATAGTTAAACTCATTTTAGTCTTAATAAATCTGCCGATAACTTTGATTGCTCTGAAAGCGTAGTTGGGTGACAGCCTCTGTCTTATCAGATAGTAGGCGGCGAAGTTCATTCCCAATAGCATGAATATTAAAACGCCGAAGTCCACCCAAAACGATACACCTGACATGCCCATCATTTTGACGAAATACCTGGAAGGAACCGTTAATTAAGTTATCTAAAAAAGAAAATAAATTATAATATAAATAATATATATAAATTTTAATACATATATCTAGATTTACACTGCATTCGGGACATTTTGAGGTCTTTTAGACTAAATCTTATAAAGGAACTAGCTTTTAAAAGATGGTTATGTGTTGAACTTACTTTCCTTAATTTGGTTAATATTTCATTTTATATACTTACTGAACATTTTTATATTCACAATAGTCCACCTCCTGCGGACATATGAGGTCGTCCCTCGGCGGTCCATATATGGCCACTATAAGGCCTTCCAGACCGTATCTCATGAAGGAACAAGCGCGTGCTAGCCTCCAAACTATAGGAGGAGATTCATCTCCACTTCCTATACCATAGACTGCTAGTAACATTAGTGGTACTGCTGCTACAGGGCCCACAAACATTGAGTTCTATAAAAACATATGATAAATCAAGTTTTATTTTCTTTTTTATTGATTTTCAAGTATTATTTTTAAATTTTTATTATTTTTTTAGCTTAACGCTTTATCCAGCACCTAGTAGGGTAACATGGGAATTTAAATAATAAACAATGTCATTTTTTTCTAGTCTTCATTTAGAAATATAATTTCAAAGAAACCCTTTTCTACAAATTATAAATAATATCAAAAACTTACCACAACACTCAAACTACTCGAGATCAAGGTACCCATGGACTCAGATATCAACGCCACCAGTATACATATACTTATGAACATTGCAACTCTAGGAAGCTCCATGGGTTGAGACGTCAACGGGTAGGCTATGGCTAAGTATAGGAGACAAAAGAATATCGTCCCGGGCAGCCTCGAAACTACGAGTGCGGCGTAGTACGGCTTCAAGCCATACCAGCGGTTGAAATATTCGCGTTTCACCAGCAAGACTTCTGATGGATCTGAAATTTAATAAAATATACTTTAGAATAGAATATACTATAAGCGCGGTATTTGTGAAGTCGATTTAAATATTTGTATATTAATTATTTTCATTTTTTAGACACTGTTAAGAAGATGACGGGCGGCATTATTCATGGCGAAAGTGCGAAAAGTGGCGAATGGAGTGGACGGAATTAAGTGCCCCCCGTGTTGACCAGAGTTGGGAAATGAAAATAATTAATTCCTTTGAGTGAAAATCGAACTCACAATTATCGAGATTACAGTCAAGCGCTGCGCCAAACTGCCGATTTTCGAAAAATAGTTTAAATATTTTTACTAGATTAAAACCACCTTTTTTTGTAACTTTTCACTCGTGTGTTAGATACGCCTAATATTTTTAAATAGCAGCCAGGTCGAGGTGGTAACTCGAAACGTTGCGTCTATAAAATAAATTAAAAGTTAAGCTTTCTTTTTGACTATACTGAAGAACGGAATGTCAGTTCCACCACTCAAGATGCGATTTCCCAGAAGTACGGCGGCAATTAACCAACGGAGTGCCTTAACACTAAGTTTCCTCTACCTATACTGCTGCATAGACATAGGAATGAAGGGTGTTCCGTGCCCATCCTAGAAATTTAAATAACAAAAAAAATATCCTGATACATACTTAAAATCTAAAAATTGTTAGAATATTAATACTCACACGCTAATAAAATAGGCATCATAGTTGTATACAACATGGCAATGATACACGCGTAGCAGAAACCAAAGTTGAATAACGTCTTGGACGCGTCGTAGCCCATTTGAGCGAACAGAGCACCGACTATAAAACCGAGGAATACGTGCATGCCGACGCGCAGCCAGAGGTAATCCTGGAAAATATGAAATTTATATAAAAAAAAAACTTCACGCTGTATCCCGCTTACAGCAGAGCGGGCAGAGGGAATCTAGAGCTAGGTTCCACAAGGACCGCCAAGTTTTTGAGGCATGACGTGTTGAGAGGCGGAACTCATGTTATAGCAATGCAATGTTACGTTATAGCAATTTAGTCGAACTTAACACTATAATTATAAAAAAACATAATTTTATTTAAAATATAATTAACATTAGGTGCGAAAAAGTCAAAATGATTTAAACAAACAGGCGCACAATGTGAACAAAAAATGTTTATACTAAATCTTCATACGATAGTTCATAATGGATGTTTAAATAAAGGATATCCTTGTTAACACTGTGCGTCAATCGATGGCTCAAATGGACTTCGATCGAAGAATATATGACTGGTTGCAAATTTAGCTCTTTTATAGTTAAAAGCGGCGTTGAGTTCAGTCTCTCAAGGCGTAACGCCTCGAGAATTCGGAGGAAAATGGAGAAATATCGTAATGGGAACGTGGTGTGTAGTGTATATACACTAGGTTGCCAGATTTTCTAATTAATATAATAATCTTAACATTTAAATCAGAAAAGATTCTCTTGATATTAATATGACTAAAAAATATCCGTTAACACGTATATATTCTACATACACTTACAATACACGTGTTTGGAAGCCTCAAATATAATCCAATTTGAATAATATCACATACATACATGCCAAACACTTTAAAAATGTTAAGAAACACTTACCCTATTTCTAACAGTCTGTAATATCATTCTTTTCAACAGCACAAAAAACTGCTGGTACGGCGTACACTCGAACTTATAATTATGGCTCTCAATTACTCCTGCGTTCAATTGTTCTATATCGGTTTCTTCGTAGAAGTCGTCTGTACCGTAGTTCCGCCATTTGTCAGATTTCCCATTGTCAATGGACGACACCATACGATCCACATGAGGCCCATATTCACCACTTGATACTTCTATAACTGAAACAGAGTAATATTATTACTACAAAAAGCCCCGAAAATTCACCAAAAGCGCCAAAAAATCTAGTATTAAGACATTCCGTTCCCATTAAGACGCTTCCCCCTTTCCGCTGAATTCTGGAGGCATTGCGTGTTGAGTGGCGGCGAACAACGCCGCGCTATGCTTCGACGCCAGAGTGCTTGGAATTAATTATTTGCATTTCACCGCCTCATAATACAGAATGCGGCGTTGAATTCCGCCGCTCAACAAGCAATGTCTCGCCTTCGGGTAGAAAGAGGAATGTAATAACTTGACATTAGTTCTCTCTATAATGCATTGACTATCTGACGTATTTTTAACACTATTCATTTTTCTGTTACAAAAGTGTATTTCTAGAAATATAATAGAAAATACCAAATATCCATAATCTAGTATTAGGCACGGTCACAGCTAAGCAATTTAAAACAACTTTGCACAGGAATCTTTGCAATATGAAACAAAACATAATATTTACATGTTTCAGAAATATAATAGTCCGATTTGTAACGCAATTCTAAAGTACGAAATAAGTATTGAATTGCAAATACCCCTGCGTTTGGTAATATTGCTTTTGATATTTTCTCGATTTAAATAGATTATGGGTTCGAATCCAAATTGAAAGATGTTTCTATTAAAAAGATAAGTTATTCCTTTTCTCCACCTGTCATACAAGTTCTCTTTAATATAGAGATAAGATGTGCAGAACAGAGTGATATCTAACACACTCTATTATTTGTAAACAATACATAAAAATATAAAAGGTAAAAAATAAATAAAAAGACTTACTAAAATCAGCAGGATTATACGTCTTTGGGCAAGGCAGCTGCAGTTCCTTCAGAAATGGTATAACACCAGACGCGGTGCCCTGATAAGCGCATTTCCCATCAGATACTACATAAACGTGGTCGAAAACTGAGAAGATTCTTGCAGAAGGTGTGTGGAGAGAGCAGATAACTGTTCTACCACCTCGCGCCACTCGCTTTAGGAGAGAAACGCAGGTTGATGACGCTACGTCGTCTAGACCACTGAAATAGCAAAATTATTAGTCAAATTGCCATTATAATTATACTGGTAATAATTATTTATATACGAAAATTGAAAATTGTATTGACATTAGTAGACCTCCCGTTTTAAACTTTTCGTTCGATTTTAAGCTGCGCGGAAAATGAAAATATCTTTGTCACCGAGTGGGTATCAAACCTACAACAAGGAACACTACCACTGAGCTATGATGTTGTCCATGGCTCAAAAGGCTAATGAGGTGATGTGACCTCGTCAAAACAACAACTTTTATATTTTTTTGCAACACACTGCACCTGAACTTAAAAAAAATACGAATAATAAACAATAAAAATTAAGAATAATTTATTGTGTCCTTTAGTTATGTATGTTGTAATAATAGTCGTAAAATTAAAATAAATAATAAACATGCTAATTAAGTGAATGCAAACAGACGTTTGAACTTTGCAATATAAAATGAAAATTGTTGTTGAAATAATTGTATTTCTTTTTTTTATGATGCAGAGACTTGTTAAAATGAATTATTGAGGTAAATAACTGAAGCCAGTCGTGGTGCAGGGGCCAAAGTATAAACAACACTGGTGTGGGTTCGATTCCAACTAAGCTAAATATGTAATATTTCCATTTTCGTTGCTCTGGTATCTAAGCAAACCGCGGCGTTCAGTTCCGCCAATCAACACGAAAGGCTAAAATTCGGCGGAAAATGACGAACGGAGTGTCTTAACACTGGGTTCCCTTCTGCCTACCCTGCTGAGTGTCAGATACAGTATGACGCTAAAAAAAAAAGTAATTACTTTATAAATTTAGATTTCTTATGAAAAAAACTTAATGTTCTAAATTACCTATATATTATCATTATATAACTTCATTACAAAATATTCAAAACCGTCTGTTTTGCTTTGACACGCAAACGCTTTTGACGTTCGCATTGACAGAGTGACTTATCACCAAAAATTTCAAATCAAACACAGCAAAATACTCACGTAGTGGGTTCATCCAAGAAAATAACGGGTGGATTATTGAGTAGTTCCAAGGCGATTGACAATCGTTTCCTTTCCCCCCCTGAGAGACGTTCTGTTGATGTGTTCCGCGCTTTACCCAGACGCAGTAGCTGAACTATTTCTTCTACCTAGAAGGAAAGTTTTATCAATTTTAGTAAATTTTTTTTTGTACTGGAAATATTTTAAAAATTTAAAATAAATAAATGAAACTAATAAATATCTTTAGTACAGTAAGTCGAATTTTATTTAAATTTATTATTATTTATAGTTCTTATTAATAAATATCATGACAATATACGTATGTACAATGTTTCCTGTATTTTTACGCATCTTCCTATATCTTATAAAACAAAGTCGCTTTTTGTGTCTGTCTGAACTTTCTAACTCTTCTTCTTCTAAACCACCCAACGGATTTGGACGCGGTTTTCACCATTAGGTCGAGTATTTCTCAGGAAAGGTTTATATATAGTTTATTATTTGTACATTCTTATGTAAATTAACATAAATACGATAAATATGTATAAAGTCCTACCCGCTGAGAAACTTTCGCGCATGCGCTGCTTTAATGGTAAACATTACATGAAAAAAATGTACTAGAGTATTGTTCCTCTTAATAAGATCTACAAAAAAGTCCGCGAGAGCATATTTTTATCTTTTAAAGATAACGTGTAGTGATCATATTTTTGTCTAAAAATAGTAATTTCAATATATTTTTTATTGTGAGGGATATTTCTCCATAATGGTATTAATCCTTATCCTTTAAAATACTTTATTAAATTTCTACGTTAAACGAAGATAAAATTTGCTTTTTAAACTATTTCGAAATTGCGAATAGTTTTAGAGAAAAACGCATTTAATTAATGACACATCACGCCGTTCACACATCAATTGTATCGAGTCAAGTTTCACTTATCCCTTACTCTCAGCATATAAATAAGTATATTAGTTACGTTGGCCATTTAATGTAGATCAAAACTGTCTTTTCTGTTTTTCATTTTAATAAGTACTTTAGAAGTTTTTACAATATCAAAAAATCCTTGCTGCGAAACGCGCCTCGCGACGTTATGCTTATACAAGCGAGTCCGCCGCGCCCGCCTGCCTTACACGCATCGGTGGTTCAGTGGTAGAATGCTCGCCTGCCACGCGGGCAGCCCGGGTTCAATTCCCGGCCGATGCATTCTATTTAATTTTCGTCACAGGCAGCCACGTAGTGCTTGCTTTTCATCAGGGAGAGAATACCCTCTTCAGCATTAACCACAAGCTCGAAAAAAAAAACCCGCCTGCGTTTACAGCAACGAAGATTTAGGTGCGTTTGCACGTATTGGATAATTCGAGTTGAATGTATTATTTAATGTCATTTAACTATCTAAAAATAGTAATTTAAATATATTTTAATAAGTACTTGAAAAGATTGGTACCACAGATATAAAATTACGGTACCTACTAAAAAATCCTTGCTGTGTAAAACAATTGGAAAATCCTTATTGAAACTACGAAAATGCGGGTTGCGTTAGGGTTTAATAAATTTTCACATTATCTTAAGTGATTTGCAAACATACATTATATGAATAATCCAGTAGTAAAAGCGGGTGAAGCCGCAATAGGGTCGCTAGTTTGAATATAAAATAAAGATTTCTCTCTTATTGTTCTCCCCTTCTCATAATTTTTGCGACACTACTAATAAGCGAAACATAACGCAGTATTTCTCCTATTGAAGCCATAAAATATGACCTTAAACCTGTTATAATTATCAACACTTCTCCAACTAGAATTAAACCCACTGAAAAATAAACTAAAATACAAACAATAATTATCTTCCTCTGTTTCTCCATATCGTTCCCGAGTTTCAAATCGGCGGCCATCGTCATAGCCTCTTGCACAGTTATCAGGGGCTGGAGCAGGTCATCCTGCATTATGTATCTAGACAGTTTCCTAAAAAGACGCAGGTCTCTTGGTTCTCCATTGGTTGTTATAAGTCCGGTTGCTCCGTTTACTCTGGAATGAAACATGTTTTTTTAGTTTCACACTGCATCCCATAAGAAGCAGGATAAACAGGTACCTGGTGTTAGAGAGAACATAGTGTATATTTTCTCTACCCACCCTGCTGTATGCGGGATACAGCGTGAGGCAGATTGTTTTTTTCAAGAACTCTCGGCGATATAAAACTAAAAAACATGTCTTACCTATAACCCGCAAGTATATTCAGCAGAGTACTCTTGCCTGCACCGGAAGGTCCCAATATAGCGGTCAGCTGACCCGACCGGAACTCGCCGTTGATATTGCGCAGGATTAACTTTGAGGCTGCAATAGTATACATTATCAGGATTATACTTATCTATTTATAGTGTAACTCTACAAATAAGTTTCTTTTTTTTGTGTTTAACGTTTTATCCCTAGCGGGGTAGTCAGAAAGCTACGATCTCTGTATACCTCTTTCACCTCGTCCACTATCGACTTTTTAAGAGACTTCTGTATGAGGAGAAGGTTATCAAGTCGACTCTATTTTTTACGTGACCATTCTCCAGTATCTTCAATATTGTATTCTCGAAGGTCCATGAGGTCTCCCCATGCCTCTCTTATAATGTATGTACCTACATAAATCTAAAGCGAAAATATAAAAGGAAGACAACTCAATGATTGTAAATACAAATCCGATTCAGGCTAAAGTTTGTTATAATTTAAGTTTTGTTTCTTTTAGAATTACAGACGAACAGACGGAACCTGGGTACCTAGTGTATCCATTCCCAGTAAGATAATTCCGTTCCTAGGAATGGCCTCTCATTTTTTTACTATACGAAATCATGTTAATTATAGGTAGAATGATACTTAAAAACACATCAAAAATCATTGTGTAAATAACTTTCTCTCGCGACAAATGATCATTTTTTGTAATAATCTTTGAATAATGATGTCTTACAAAAAAGTTCCTACTGAGATGCTTCCTATAAAAAAAGTAGAGGAGTTGACAGACTTGTGGTTTACTGTATTGTAGGTATACCATCATCATCATCAGTATCATACCATTACTATGATAGGTATACCATCAACACTAAAATTAAATTAAAAAGCTTCACACGTTATCCATCCATCCATCTTTTGCCGGAGCCGGAAAATTAGATAATTAACGTTCCCGATGGTACAACCTTAAACCATCGCGTACAGTCGCTGGCTTACTGTGCCACAATAGCCTCAACAAATCCTACTGTATTTTCAAATCTACCTATTAATACGTTAAGCAAAAACTATATACGTACCCCAAGATAAGAGAAGCACGAATATTAATATTTAGTTAGAATAATGCATAAAAAATACTGTAATATGTTTGTAGTGACATACAAGTTGCTATGACAACGCGTATTTTACGCGTAAATTCGTTCTCTAGGAATTATAAATAGTTCGATATTCTAAAATATGCATATTTCAATTAATTCTATTAAGGCCAGGCCGTTGAGATCCGCCACTCAACACGCAACGCCTCCAAAATTTAACAGGAAATAGGAAGTTGAGTGGCTTAACACTGAGCTCCCCCTGCTACATGTGGGAAACAGCGTGAAGCAGCGTGAAAAAAAATCTATAATGATGTTGATCTCTCAAGAATATCTTATCACGACATTGACGCCTTTCAAAAGTTTTTTTGATGTACACCGACCTCTTTTGAACTCATCACTTAGTGAAAGAACAATGATCGAAAAAGTTTTACAAATCTTAAACTTAACCCTTACAACTTTTTGCAAAACAAGTTTCGGAACATTGCTTATAAATAAGCCCATCGTAGCATAGTAATAGACAGCGTGTGACTGAAAATAAGTTTATTGTGAGTTCGGTGCCGGTTTGAGGCAGTTAATTATTTTTATTTTTCGCTCTGGTATATTGTAGACTCGAATTTGGGCTTAAAGTTCTCTAGCTTTGCCACTGAATTCTCTTTTCCTACTCTTCTATGCGAAATAAAGCGCGAAGTTCAGTTTCAAGGAAATATTTTCAATTAAAAATGAACTTCAAGGCCGTAAGATTGTTGAACTTAATAGATTGCAAAAAAACTGCTTGTACGAGTATATGATGTAAGTTTTTATATATTTTTTTACATAATCATGCGAACTCGTAAAATAGTTTATGACATACCATAATCTTCCTTTGATTTTATATTAATTAATATACGTTTTAATTACTGTATTTTTATATTATTCTTTCATGGAAAAATTTATTATAGAGTTATAGCTCCGTTGAGTTCTGCCACTCATCACGCTATGTCTTGGGGAATTTTATAACGGGATCGGAGTGCCTTAACACTAGGTTCCCAAGTACCCTCTGCCTACCCCGCTACATGCGGGATACATGCTGCGGGATACAACTAAAATTACAACAACTCCGTGGAAAATTGTAAAGTTATCGTCGAATAATTCTTGACATTAATTTCAAGAGTGCCGAGCGTCTTATTAACCTTGATACATATGCACAGTACATGGCACAGTAGAAGTCACACGCGGGGTCAAACATAGAATATTTATACAGCTATTATGAAAGTCGAATGGTGACATTTTGAATAATAATTAGATTGAATGCATTAATGATTAATAATTAATGAAAAATCTATAGTAATGTTATAAACAACAAATGCGTAAACTCAGAAACTATAGATTGAGATGAGATTTCAATAGTTTATTTACCGTTGGAATGTTATATTAATTAAAGGGAACCTAGAGTTTAGTATTCCACGCTTTTCTCTATGTAATCAGATAAGACAATCTAAGTAAAATCTAAAAAAAATAGCACAAAGGTATTTAGGTACCTAAACGACTTGAAATTTATTTGTGAAATAATAATCTAAATTACTCTAACTAAATTGAGGCCAGTCGTGGGTTCAGTTTCCACTCGGGGGAAAGAAATATTTCATACGGTTATTTCCTTGCTCTGGTAACGAGGCAAAGCGCGACGTTAAGTTCCACCATTCAACACACAATGCGTCCAGAATACGACGGAAAGCGGGGATCACAAATGTCTAAATGGGAACGAAATGTTTTAACACTAGGTTGGTAGGTTCCCTCTGCCTACCCTGCTATGTGCGGGAAGCTAAAAAAAAAATTTTAATAACGCGTAGAATATTTAAGCAAAAGTTTTATATTAGTGATTTAAAAAATATGGTTTTATTCATTAATTACAATAGATAAAGGGTTTATTGACATAGTCATAGTTGAATGAACCATCAACTTGTTACTCAAGGTTATCTATTTAAATCACATTATGAAAAAAAAACAGTAGTAACAAAATAGTAGTACAGTTAGTAACAAATATTTGTAAATTCAAACAATAGGAAACTTTGACATATTCGTTTTTTTTTATTTTGTTTCTTTTTTCTTTTATTTAATTTTGTATTTTTTTTTCTTTAAACATAAGCAATGACAATATATATTACCAAGAATATTTTTTTATAAATATATTTACGAAGATATGAAAATATTAAACATTTCATTTCGTCGTGTGGAAATCGAACCCACAACATGTCGTTCAAAATCACACGCTTGTGCCACTGCGCCATGACTGGCTTCTAGTTACAATTTTGTTATAGGTATGTGTGAATATAGATTTAATAAAATTTTCATATTACTAGCGCAAGGCGTTAAGAAACATCCGCTCCATAAATCTTGCTAAAGTTGGTTTTAAAAATGTTACTACAAATCAAGTAAGTATTTAGAAATTCAATCGAATTCGGACAGAAATTCGAATTTCTACTTTAACGTAGATAAGCGTGGAGTTTTTGTTTTTTTAGTTGGCGCTACCTCTGAAAGGGCCCCACTTTCAAGTTAGTAATTTTAGCTTTGCTAAAATGACGTAGATCTGGGCGCCCAGGGATCTTAGGCTATTAGATACTTCCATTCAACTATGCCGGCCAAACCGCAAGTAAGAGCTTGTATTAAGTTATATTAAGATATTTAGAGCGGTCTCGCACGAGTGTCACAATCTTGTGGCAATTTCCACTTGGGAAACATACTATTCATATAGACTTTACTTTCGCTCACTTAACTTACCTTTAGTGTTACTGTAGGTTAAATTACATGGTTTTAGAATTTTATATATATACATCTACGAATAATATAAATTTTGAATAAGTCCTAAAATTCAGAGTTGACACAGGAAACGTATTATTAAGGTCACTTGATTTCCACCTTCCCCTTAATTTTCAAAATATAGAGTGTTGAGTGGCGGTACCCAACGCTGTGTTTTGTCTTGTTACCAGAAAAAAGAAATGAAAATCATTAATCCGGCTTAGAACCTGACATTGACAAGATATCGCCATCAATACTTAAATATACCGATTATCTATCGTAAGAACAAATCTTAGGACACAGGACGGTCGCTGGTCACGTGCTTATAAAATAGTGATGTTAGCAACTAATTGTCCATATATCGATATTAAAATAATATACTTACCTAAAATGTTTTTGCATAGATAAAAAAAGAGAGTAAGATTTCTTAAGTTCTATTTAAACAAAGAAGAAAATAAGTTTATAGGATCTATTATATTTACGCGTGAATCATTTTATAATCAACATAAGTGAACTTTGAACTTATGATTAAATCCTTACTAATACGAATAATAAAACCAATAAATCAGTATGGAAAAACATAAATAATATGAGTAATCGTATTTATAAAATCGTAATGAAAAAGTTAAAATAACGATAACGCTATATTTATCTAAAATAAATATTACAATACATAGTAGACTATATATATAGTAACAAGGAGGCTATCGTGGCTCAGGAGCATAAGCGTGCGACTGTTAATTTTACGGTTGTAAATTCGATGAAATATTTCATATTTTCATTCCTTCGGCGAGAAAGAGAAAAAATTCCGCATCTCAACACGCAATGCTTCGAAATTCGCTAAAAATTGGAGAAGTGCCTTGATGGGAACGGAGTGTCTTAACACTATGTTCTACATCTTCTCTATCCCCTGTAAAACTAAATAAAATCTCACATCACACACCCACAAGCATAGCCATATACTTCCTAACTATGCAAATATATCGTGACAAACAAATATAAATTTACAAACACCTAATTACCAACCGTGTACGTAGTACCGACATAACATATAAATTATAATAATATTAGCAACAACACTTGCATTAGAGAATTAGCTAATAAATACAAAAATAGGGTAAGAATGGGAAATAAGAACTATCGAACCGTTTAATCAATAATTAATTATTAATTATAATTATTTATTACCGTAATAAATATTACCACGGTACATTCCTACGGTGTTTTGTACGAAGCTTTCGAAATGCTTGGCCAATGCGCGCAGGAGGTAATTATCTTGCAACTGATTTTAGAATTGTAGATGTAAAATAGTGATTATATAGTCTTCACGTGCAATATGCAATTTATAAAGAGAATGTAGTGGCACGACTCTCTACTTTACTTTATATCGCTCAAGTGAGCCCATCCTGGCCCAGGGGCACAAGGGTGTGACTAAAATATAATGCGAACGTTGTCGGTTCAAATGCTCTCGTAGAAATGTTTATATTTCTAAAATAGGTATTTAGCTTTTCTCAGCAAAGTACGGCATAAAAGCATTCGATATACAAATGAATAGACAAATACCTAAACTTTGCATCTGTCCAAGCACCAGCCTATTAAAAGATACGCGGTCTCGTCGGCAACATTAACATTTTTATACAGTTGTTACAATTTTGTTGTTAACATCTTTGTTCTTATCTCAAAGTTTTGCTCCCAAAAGATTATTATAAATTATGATCATTTGACAAGATTCAATGTAAACTACTCAATTATTGTACAACATTTTAGATCATTATTATATGTATTTTAATAAAATATAAAAATTGTGATGCAGGGGCACGCTCGTGCACCTGCATGTGACTAAACGCGACAGGTCGTGGGCTCGATTCCCTCTTGAGGAAATGAAATATTTAATATTTTAACACTGGGCTCCCTCCCTCTGCCTATCGTAACATGCGGGATACAGCGTGAAGTTAAAAAAAAACACAAATACACTTACATTTTCCATTAGACACGGTATATGACAGATCTTGAAAACTCAAGCTTATAGGAGGACGTTGGGGCAAGTGTGACAAGTGCGCTTGGCCCAAGGCGGCCGGAGCACGCGGAGTTTCTATTACATCCATTTTGTTTTAATTTGTCATATTTGTAATATATTAATCCAATCTGAAACAAAGTAAAATACATTTAAATATTATTTCTTTTCTATCGTTTTTTTTTGGGAAAGAACTTTGTGTTTATTCGTTTCATTTCTCTTAGTTATATTGTTTATGTATAAAATATATATAGCATACAGCCATTTTTTTTAATTAAAAGAAAAAAAATAATGAATACATAAATCATAGCAGATCGCTGTGCAGAGCCACGAGGCGAGGGTATAACTGTAACGTGACAGATGTGAGTTCGATCCCCACTCGTGGGAATGAATTATCATTTATTAATATTTTCAATTTTCCCTCTGG
The DNA here is from genome assembly GCF_056956725.1 of Heliconius melpomene rosina. Lineage (NCBI taxonomy): Eukaryota > Metazoa > Arthropoda > Insecta > Lepidoptera > Nymphalidae > Heliconius > Heliconius melpomene. The sequence goes on along the minus strand of NC_140407.1, from coordinate 14,844,148 downwards.
CACCAAGGCCTAGCCCGGCGTTGAATTCCGTATTTTTGAATCATAGACAGATGATGCATAGTTATATACAGTAAGTTATTTTGATTTTCGAAAGAGTGTGTCAATAGTTAACAAATTGTTTTACTTCAATGGATCATTTCAATAATTGATGTTTTCCGTGTTATTAATGTCCATTACATCTACTCATTTATTTTATATAATAACTGTCTTAATTAGTATTTTAATAAAATAAATATAACAACAATTATATTATTGTAATAGTAATTGCTATTATTATTATAATTTTCACATCGCTCATACGACAATAGGGAAATCTAAATAAATGCATATAATATTTATAAATAATATATTTACTGTAAATAATTGTCTCATAGTAACACGCGTTAGTTATTAAAATATTATCGTTGTAGAATTTACTTCCTTTTATACATGCGGTTATGAGTTCGAATTCACAGGGAAAATTTTTTTTATATATTTTTTTTAGCTTCACCCCGTATCCCACACATAGAAAGGTAGGCAGAGGGAACCTTGGAACCTAGTATTAAGAGGAAGAGGTATTGGGTGTTGAGTGGTGAAACTCAACTCAAAACCTTCATACATTTATTTCCCCGATCAAAATGAAATATTTATTTACATTTCTTCGTTGTGGTGTCGAAACAAAGCGCATATGCCTCCAGAATTTGGCGGAAAGTGGGGAACGGAGTTTCTTAACACTAAGTGTCCTCTGCCTATCCTGCTGGGTACGGCGTGAAGCTGTATAAGATAGACAAAGAAGAACGGTGACTCTAGTGTTTTCGTAATACTTTACGCTAAATATCAGTTGAAGTTATTCTTCCTATTTAACGCCCGACGCAAACAGAGAGTTGCTAATAAGTTTAACCTGTCTGTATGTGTGTATATTCATTTATATTATATGTCCACGGAAAATGCCCTATAGGTTTTGATTACGTTTTTCTATTTCATACTAAATACGTCAAAAATGTATTTGGATATTAGATTTTAATATCAGCTTGACACATAATCTTGGAAAAATATCGACAGATAATAAGATAGGCCATCTCTATGAGGGTTCTGTTTTTTTTTCATTTTAAGTACAGAACCCTAAAAACTACTACATATACTTATTAAATATTTTTTTTGTAATTTGAAATATATTGTACTTAAAGCAATATAAAACCTGAGGTTAAAAGTATGAATTACTAAAAAAGTATATAATATATCGTCATAAAATGTTAATTAATTATACTCTGCAAATAATTTGCTTAATTTTGTATAAAAAAAGGTAATCAAATCTTAAAAAGTGTACGCTTCGTTGAATCTAACGGATTGCAGTTATATAATGTTAAAAATTTATTTTTTAAAGTTTATAAAGAAACAGATAGGTTCTAGAAAAATATAATAATTCCATTTTTCCCTATACAAACAAAATAAAAGGAATAATGTTTCAGAATTCATCGTTTTAATTTATAAGCCAGTTGTAAGAAGTGACATAAAAAATTGGAATAATACTTTAAATTATTTTTCAATAATAAATGCCCAAAATATGCCACAATAATAGATTGTTTCATATACCTTCCATGTACAGACAGCGAACAGAAATACAATTTTATTATACGTATACATAATATAATTTCTTTATAATTTCAGCTATAATTTCTATGAAAAGCTTATTATTATATAGGAACTATTATATATGAATCTCATCTCGATTAGCAAAGTCATTACGGTTATTTACATAAGAACTATTTAGCATACATAATTTAAGTAAATTTATTAATAAAATTTTTATTAATATTATTGCAGTAAGATTTTGCCATGTAAATGTAAAAAATGTCTTAAATGCCTAAATTTTCACGAATAATATTTACAATGAAACCTGGTTTATTGGGATCTCATGGGACCAAGGATTTTGTACTATTTTAAAGATGGTTTTTATTTAGCACAGTTTTCAATCGGTGTTAAAAAAATATATATTAAGAAAGAGAGGAGAAGGGTTAAGGGATACGAGCGTGTAACTGTTGCGGCACACTGCCCGCGACTGGTTGTGGGTTCGATTCCCACTCGAAGAAATGGACTATTTAATATTTATATTTCCTCGTTCTGATTGACGGAGAGTGGGGAACGGCACTTTCTTAACACTAGGTTCCCAGGTTCCCTCTGCCTACCCTGCCTTGTAATACAACGGGAAGTTAAAAATATATTCTATCCAGACGGATACAAAGCTACTACCATCGTCTAACTGACCTTTAGAACAGATACCCCAAGGACGTCGACGTCCATACATTACCTATATTTAGTTTTCGCGTGTCAAAACATAATGTATTAATAGGAACAAGCAAGTTATTTTTTACACGCAGCAATTATATTATTATAATATCGTTATATGTATTTAATATAAAGCTATAGCAACGAAACGTAGTATAATCTAAGAACTATTTTGGCCTTGGTTAGTTTTTAATAGAACGATTTCTAAATAGTTTGGAAAAGAATGTATAATAAAAGCACGGCGTTAAGTTCCGCTACTTAACACACAATGACTCTCGGGTTGAAACTTTCACGTATCTTTCAGACTACTATACCACTTTCAGCCTATTTTCGCAACGATTGCCGTGCTCTATCTCTCCTCTACCAGAGCGCAGAAATAAAAATTATTACTTCCTCTGAGTGAGAATCAAACCCACAATCGCCACGCTGCGTTGTGTCACTATGCTTAAATAAAGTGATTGTAATAATTATTACGTAAAATATATTTTTTATGTTTCCCAATATGATTGTTTATTATTTCGGTATTGTTTTAACATGCAAAATTAATATATTTCTAAGTTCATTTAAAGCTACTTTTAAATTAACTAATCTAAATTTCAGTTAATAAAAAAATATTTTCGTCAATCGGGACTTCAACCTAATACCTTCTAATTGATATGACTTAACACGTTTTACATTTAACTATAGAAGTAAACCGACATACTGTATTTACATAATTATGCATATAATTACTGTTAGCACACGAGATTATAATGAGTTTCAAATCGTATTCAGATAAATGTTCCTATTAAGATCCCTTTAACAACTTCTATGTTAAAATATTTAAGCTAAATATTCAGCTTTACACCCAATTCTGGAGGAATTCCGTGGTGAGTGGCGGTACTCAACACCGCAATTTGCTTGACACTAATGTATATTAAAATAAATATATATTTATATATGTTTTTAAAATAAAAAATAAATAAATATTTTTTTAGCTTCACGCTGTATACTGCATTAGACAGGGTCGCAGAGGAAACTTAGTGTCTAGACACTGCGTTATCCACTTTCCTTTAAATTTTCGAGGCATTGCGTGTGAGTGGCGAAACTCTATACCGCACTATATACCGGCTTGTTTACTCTAATCTTGAACACAACTGAACCAATTTTGATTAAGTTTTCACTAGTATTTTAAAAGTTTATATATCTGTGTTAGTCTAATTTGGATTGTTGAAATCTGAATTTTTTTTTCCTTTACGCATCTCCATAGTAAATATACCTACTTATAAAGAAGATAAGATAAGTAACCTGTATCAAAAATCTACTGGGAATCGAACTGACAACCATCGCGTGTTCATTAATGCACGATAACGATACTTAGTTGCGATTTTTAATATCGCGTGCAATCAAAATATTAATTACATTTGTCTATTTTTAAAAGGGAAAATCGTATATTGCGATGTTGTACGTGCAATGTTTATATTTAAAATTAGTTCCAATAGACAGTTTGTGATGTTGATTTCCTTTAAATAGTATGCAATATTTTTTAATGAGTAAATAAAAAAAAATGAATAATAAGTATGTATTTTGTATGAGGTAGAAAGCAGGTGTGGCGCACCGGCACAAGGGTGTGACTGTAACGCGACGGTTGTGGGTTCGATTCCCACTTGAAGAAGTGAAATATTTATTTACGTTTATATTTCCATTTCTTCGCTCTAGTGTCGAGGCAAAGCGCGGCGTTGAGTTCTGCCACTCAACACGCAATGCATCCAGTATTCGGCAGAAAGTGGGGAAAGGAGTGTCTTAACACTGGGTTCCCTCTGCCTACCCTGCTGTGTGCGGGATACCATTCTTCACTATTTAAAATTGAGACATTGGATGATGGATGGTGAAAATCAACGCTGCGCTTTGTAGCGAGCCTATTACACTGGAGGACTAAAATAATTATTTTTTCTAATGGGGACCGAGAAAGAGAGATAAGAGAGAGAGAGAGAGAGAGACAACTATGATATCAGTTCAATATGTCAATTGGGTATAATTTAATTTTAAAAAAACTTTTATTGTTAGTTCAGCTTCTGCGTGCGGAATAGAACGTGAAGCTGATCTTTTAGCTTCTTATTTCAGGGAGGAAAGAGTATTTATTCATAACTGCAAAGCATATTATGATACAAAATAAATCACGATTGCTTGTTTATTATTAAAGTTACGTAAAAGATTTTGTACAGAGATAGCGTGTGTTGTAAAGTAAATTACACGTTTTCATTGTTGTTAGTTTCTTAAGAACTATATTTTTTTAAGATTATTTCTTTATTATTTAGCCTTAGACTGGATATTCATTAGGCCTAAACGATCCTTTTTAAAAACACCTGTGGGGAGACGTCGTATTTAAGATATGGAGAGTTTCGAAGCAGGACGGAAAGCAAAGAATAAAGAGTCTTAACACTAGGCCCTCGCTGGCAAAGTGGAAAGTGTGTGTGTGTAAGTGTAGTAAAATCGGTCAAGTGCGAGTCAGTCTTGCTCGCTGAAGGTCCAGTACCAATTTCTGGGTTGTAGAAAAAATTTGCGGGCATATGCACTCATTCATTATGATAAAATGAATTATAAATATACCTTTATATTTTTTTGTTGTATAAAATATGTAACATTTACTTCTCGATTTTTTTACTTTAGTTGTATTGTGAGTTCTTATTTCGAATCTTACGAATCTTGACATATAGACAGACGGACAACAAAGTGATCTTATAAGAGTTCCTTTTTTTACTTTTAAGACACAGAATCCAAAAAAACAGCACCAGTGTCATAAACAGTGTCTTTACTCTAACTTCCTTCTGCCTACAAATCCATATAAATATAGTTATATGATTTTTTTTATATTTTAACAAATATAAAAAAAATCATATATTATCGTTTCACATTACCGTTATGGAATCACAGATAAATAATGACCCCAACTACAAAATCTCATCTCTACAATGACTAAGACTAACCTAAATGAATCATTGTCATATAAACGTTTTGTAAAAGCTTTAAGACAGCGTCCCACGATTTACAACTTGACAATAGTATAAGGAAACCATAATGACTTTGTTTTTTATATCGATTAACGTTATGATTCTTTGTAGAACACTTTGAAGTCAGAGAGAACGTGGTAAGCGGTCACGCAGCTATGTTCTTCGATAATAGAGACATTCTGTGGGGAACATACTGTATCCCGTATATAGCAGGCAGGCATAGGCAACCCAGTGCTAAGGCACTCCGTTCCCGTTCCCATTTTTCCACCGAAATCTCGTGGCATTGCTAGTCGACTAGCGATTTAGCGTACATCACTTATTTATAATGATGAAATATTTATTACAATAGCATGTAAGAGCTGATGATAGTATCGATAGTTAATCATCTTGTATAACAGATTGACAAATCGTTTATCTTTTTATATCTAAAGCGGATATTAATGTTGGAAATTAGAAATTGTTATATTAAAATGACAAATGAGTGATGTAGTTACAGCATAAAGAGATAGTATGAGAATATGACATAAAACATTATGCAAGTAAAGATTAAGAAAAAAGTGACAATTAATGTTCGAATCGCCTTTAATTTTTTTTTATCATTGAATCATCGCATACATCACCAGCTTGGAAGAGTTCCGCTGTAAAAAGAGTAGAGCCGACACTGAAATTCAACTAGCTGCTCTTTTCGATTTTAAAGTTTACTTTTACTCTACATAATATTTAAAAGAACTTAAACAAACATATGATTTCATTTTTCCTGTTCATTTATGAAGCTATATTTATTAAAAGTGTTTAGAATTGCAACGAATTTTACTCGTATTTAGTTATACTAGAGACTCCCACGCGGCTTCACTCACTTAAATAATAATAAAAAAACTAAGTTTCATAATAATCGGTTGAGTAGTTTTAGCGTGAAAGAGTGTCTAACAAACAAAGTTACAATAATATTTGTAATATTAGTATAATATAAAAGATTACGAGAATAATCAATTTAAGAATTAAATTAAATTAATTAAATATTAAATTTTCTATAAATTTTCCAAGCAAAAACCATTATCACTAAGATATTACCATTATCTCGATAAATCACTTTTAAAGTATTTTTTTAAGATAAGCTATAATAATTCGCGATAATTGTAATGCACTGACGTTATGCATTTTTTTACCTGTTTAATAGGAATAAGTATAGTTTAATATTTACTTTTTTATCAATACCTTTTTTGTTCCATCTACTGTTATGCGTGCTATATTATGTTTATTTGTCACCCTTTTCCTCCTAAACAGCTGCACCGATTTACATGAAACTTTGAATGTATCTTTTAACACGTTCCTAAATATTACGAAAATACAATAAGAGTCGGTCATTGGCGTTACAGTCAGTTCGTACTATCAGCTGAATTATTTTAAACCTTGATATCACAGAGAGAAGATGAGATGAAATAGGTATATACTAATATACAATTATAATATACTAGCGGCCCGCTCGCGGCTACACCCGCGTGAGCTATGTTATTATTAATTGATGTCTCCATGACTACGTCCTAGTGACGTCTATGTAAAATTTGAGACTCCTAGCATTTGTAGTAACGAAGTTTCATACAAACCTTCAACCCCAAAAACAACCCCTTAGAAGTCGAATATTGCAAATTCCTTTCTTAGCGAGCATCTACGTCCTATAAATAACTCCTATGCAAAATTTGAGATTCCTAGCACATGTAGTTTCTGAGATTTCGTGATGAGTGAGTGGCCTTTCGATTTTATATATATAGATTCACATATTTATTTACTTCTGAAAAATTGTTCGTTAAAAAACAAGCTTATATTTAATTTTAGGTATAATTTATAAAAACTGATTAACTTACCAAAATTACTAGAGAACAAAATTCAAGGCGAAAATTTTAATGTTCCTCAGGTTAACAAAAACTAATTACTAACTGAGATTAAATTTAATTAACGAGTATAGGATAGAAAAATGCAGTAAAATAATATTTTTTCACTATACTCGAGATTATGATATATTTCCAATAGGATTACTACGATAAAATATATATTTTCGATATTTTATCATTCATATTGAATTTTAATACTTAATTAGTGATTTGAGAATTTTTAATCCACGCTGATGAACAGCTTAGTCACTTTTATTTTGCGTTAAAATGGATATTGCACAAATGGACCGGTAGTAAGTAGGTAATGGTTCGAATCCTACACTACTGCGTTTGTGTGCATTTGCATAAAGCGGTAAATAATTAATATTGTAATTTCCTCGCTCTGGTGACGAGGTAAGGTGCAGCGTTGAATTCCGCCATTTAACACGCAATGCCTCAAGAATTGATTGTAAAATGGATAATGGAGTGTTTTAACACTAGATTCTCTCTGCCTACCCTGCTATGTGCGCGATACAGAGTGAAGCTAACAATAATTAAATAAAAATTAACTACTAGATATATTACTTTACAATTTTGTTTAAATATAATCATTTCCCGAGTGGGAATCGAACTTCACAACCATTTTTTGCAGTCAGGCGCTATCCCATTACGCATTAAAGAAAAAAAATTATTTACAAACTTTAGCTTACAAATGTAATTAATATTAGTACGAAATGCCCGGCCGTGACAGTACAATACCTATTCGTATTAACAAAGCCTGGGGAAGCCTAAAGAGCAAATACTGAATTTTGCAAGACTCTTGCACAATTAAGTCGTTTAGCGCAACACTACGCAATACCTAGATACCTATACCTATAATGTCAGTACTAAAATAATTTAGGTGCCGTAAAACTATAGGTGTCGTATAATTCTAATTAAATTGTTGACGACATTTATGAATTATCCTTATATATAACTTATATTATTAATTATCCATTATATATAACTTATATTATTAATATAAGTTATATATAAGGATAATTCATTACCTCGCAAGTAAGTTGAATATAACATGAAATGCGATTAAAAAAAACAATAGAAAAAGCCGGTCGTAATGCAGGGGCACAAGCGTGCGATTGTAAACGCCACAGATTGTAGGTTCAATGCCCATTCGAGCAAAAGAAATATTTCTTATTTTCATTTCTTCGCTATGGTAATAAGACGAAATACAAGCGCAACGTGGAGAACGGAGTGTTTTAATACTAGGTTCCCTCGTCCTACACTACAAAATTTTAAATTTTTCGACTGTACTCTGCATCTCTGCAAAAGTTCATATAATAACTAATATTTTTTAGTTTGTGATATTTCCTATAATGACATCGAACTTTCACCTTTGACATATATTTAATGTTTATCAATTTTACGCCTACAATACAGTATAGTGTTTTTTATCAACTGTGATTTATTACACATACACATATGCAAAATTTTTTTTCAGATTCGCTTTTTTTTCCAAGGGAACCTAGTGTTAAGACACTCTATTCTCCATGCACCGCCGAATTTTAGAGCCATTGCGTATTGAGTGATATATCTGGAGAATACATTTAATTATAACTTAAAGTTCGGATCGAACCCAAAACCATCGCATTTACAGGCACACGCTGATCCTCTACGCCACGAAGGCCTCAATGTACATATGTATGTTGCCATTTGCCGCCGAGTTCTGGAGGCATTGGTTGCTGAGTGGAGAAGCACAACGCTGATTTGGTTTTTATTTAAACTTTTAAATTACAGACAGTCTCTGTTTTACACACTGCTTAAATTAAATGGCAGTAAAACCCAGATTACGTTTAACTTTACATAGTTCTATAATAGTTAACATAGTAAATTACATATAAATGAGAAGTGACATCTGCCCCACGCCTCCAACCCGTTCGTTGTTACGATTTTAATGTGCATAATAGTATTTAATTGCTAAATTATATGATTACCTATATATAAACTTTTTTTAGTATCATCACGTTTTATCTTGATCACAGTAAGGTAGGCAAGTAAAACCAACTGTCAAAGACGCGAAACTCAACGCCGTAGTTTGTCTTACATATACTGTGATATATAAATAATTTAATAACTCCAACTATGGACATTGAACCCGCAACCGTTGCGCACTTTCCTAGCCGCGCCACGATGATTTAAATAATAGGTATAATGTAACTATTGAAAACAGATGTAAACTTTGTTATTAGTCATACGCGTGGGTTTTAGATAAAGCTTATATTAAATTTACAGATGGACACTTCAATTTTATATATATTGTTTATAAAATATTTATTAAAATAACTTTTTTAGTATAAATGTTTATGTCTACATCATTTTCTGGTCAATTTTAATTTACTAATATAAAATCTCATATTTTCCTTTACCTGCAGGTCTTTCGAGAAATCCTTATTAGTGCGGGTAGCACACACTCACCTACTAATAAACTACTACCTTCATCTTTACTCACTGACCCAAGAAACTTGCTTGCCAAATTTTACCGTTCTACGCCGTGAAGTTTAGCTATGGGTAGACTGTCAGTTGCTCAATAACGGATTAGTTTTGTTTAATAACTATAGATTATAATATCACATTACTCTATGAATCTTCGTCATTTAGTTGCATAATTAAGAATAATTAAAATACTTACAGTAACTCTCACTCTCGACTTTAAAGATAATCCAAACAACCAATATATTTACTCAAATTATTATTTCTTAATTTTTTTAAGTATCTCAATAATTTTTAAAGATTATACAATTATGAAATTGTTGAAGCCGTCCTGGACGGTTTCCAGGAGGTGTGGAATTTCCAATTATTTTAACCCCATATTGCATCGTATGAAGTTTTACTGTTTTCGACTAACTTTAAGTTATTTTTATATATTACGTTTGGGCAATAAAATGATAAAGAAATTTTAATTTGCATGGTCCTGATTTTTCATGGACCGATCCTACCTATCACTAGCCTACTACATCATGTTGATTATATTTACCAAATAGTTTTCTTATTAAGGGGAGGTTGTATTTTGACTAGACTTATTTCTAACACAGCCTTATATTCTCCAATCGTGTAAACTGACACGATACGAACGCCATAACAAATTGAACTGAACAAAATAAGTCATTAATTATACCACTTTTTCTATCTAAATGAAGAATGTCCATAAAAATTCTAATGTACATATTAGGGTTTATTGCTGTCGTTAATTATGTTATTCTAACAGCATAAGGTTTGTTGTAAAAAATGAATGTGAGGCCGCAGTGGCGCAGTGGTGCTGCGTCTGACTGTAACGGTTGTGAGTTTGATTTACACTGGGAACAATTAATTATTTCCTTGTTCTGATAAGAAAACAAAGCGACAACGTTGAGTTCTCAAGACTCCAGCGGAAAGTGGAGAACGGAGTGTCTCAAAACTCCCCTATGTCTACTCTGCTGTGACTGTAAGCGCGACGGTTGTGGGTTCTATTCCCACTCGGGAAAATAAATTATTATTTTGTAGTATTTTCATTTCTGATAAAATTACTTTACTTAATTTAAATAATTTTAATTTGAATTTAAATAATGTTAATTTCCCATTTTCCACCGAATTCTGGAGGCAATACGTGTTCAGAGACGGAACTTAACGTCTTAAGTCGAAAGTATGAATTTTAAAAAATCATATGAACTAACTGAACTTAACTGTCATTAGAAATTTATAAAAATATCTTATTAACACATTCTATGTAGATTTTATTTTTAAGTCCTAACCTTGAAAGATGCCAGAATACAATGAAAGTAGCCAGTTCAAAATAAAAAAGAGGTCAATATCAATATACGATAATTGCTAAATGAAACAAAACAATTATGTTTATAGTTATAATTAAAAACGAATAAAACAGTTTTGTTTACACAAAAAAAAGCAAACTGCTGCCCGAATTCGAGTGGCGAAGTTAAACACCACAATTTGTTAGATGAGACCGGTAGAAGGAATCATCCCTTAGCTGAGAATCGAACCTACAACCATTGCGCTTACAACCACCCTACTGCGTCAGAATGGTATCTTACATTAAATTACATAACCGGTTTGGTTGTAACGCGATTTGCATTCGGTTGTAACGCGACGTTACAACCGAACGACGCGACGAAAATTAAAAAAAAACTTAAAAAATTGTTAAATTACTCTCGTAATATAACACCCCGCTTCAATCGCAGTGAAATTAAATATAATAATTCCCCCGAGTGGGGTTTGAACCCATAGCCAACGTTTTATTTACATATAGATAGGAAAAGGCAGATGACATAATTTTATATAAAAGTTTTATCAAAGGATTATCGTAAGAATGATGCATTTCTTCATCGATAATGACAATGTCATTATAATGTCTTTCGGTTGCTAGTCATGTTAATTAACGTTTAATATTATTACTTCATATATTATAAAGCAGAGTGTCTTAACACTACGTTGTCTCTACCTATTGTGCTATATACGATTAGTAAAGCCAAACATATTTCATAATACATATTTTTAGAGTTCCTATTTTTTCTTTTAAGTAAAAAACAACGCTAATAGATTAGTTTGTTGATCGTTTAAGTGTGTGTCTATCACTACATATTTTTCTCGAGAACTTTTGAAAATATCGAATTGAAATTAATATCAAATACCTGGAGGGAAATCTACTTAACTATATTTGTTATTAATGCATACAACTGCAAACTTAAATTTATCAATTTTCATAATTTGTAATCATGAAATTGGTACGGAACCCTCAGTGAGTATTTCTGACTCGAACTTGACCGATATTTTTTTACACTCCATCATAAAAACTTTAGATTTAAATAAAAGTATTAAAAAGGTAGTTGAACTTCAACTGCGGCTTACCAAAAAAGTTGATTAATGCTTTTAACCTTTAACCCATGGTATAATTTTCCCAAAAGAAAAAAAAATACGTGTAATTATTATAGAAGTTACTTTGTGAAGGTTCGCTTTTTTTTATTAATGAATATATTTCATAAATAAAAAAATAAATAAATATGGCGCCAGTACTATGTTGTACTAGTTTTTATATAAAATTAAATTTAAATATGGATAATAATTATTTAATATTTGAATGTTTTTCAATAAAAGTTATCTTTTAAGCTTCAGATAATGTGTCTATTCTTCTGCAGTAATAATAAGACATTATAACTAATAATTCATAACTTTTTTCTTTTATATTTTGTAGCTTCGTGGTGTATCCCGCACATAACAAGGTAGACAGAAGGAACCTAGGAACGTAGTGTTGAGACACTCCATTCCTATTAAGACACTTACGTTCCCCATCCGCTGAATTCACACAAAACAAAAACTAGATATTCTTAAATCTAAATACGACATGATTACAAACTAAAAATATGACTAAATAGGTCACAGGTTCAAGTCCCGTTGCGTTCTACATACAAAATAATACGCTGCATTCAAAAGCGGACGCATTTGTTTATTTTTTAACTAGACCAAAACAGTCTTAGTAAACCACGCTACTCTACTATGTTTATAATTTTATATATAAAACTTACCAATTTATTTTTTTTATTTATTATAAATATAATTACACTTAACTTTTATAATATATTTTATTAAGTTTTATATATATTTTAATATAGTTTTATATATTTTTCACTCACGTTCACTGTGTACTAGAATCGCGTCATACATCGCCAGAGACTAAAGGCTGACTGAACGTTCCAAGTATTAGAGTAACAGTAGTATGCTGGTATCGATTACATTTTGAATTTTTTATTGAAATAATTACATTTTTTATTGATAACTTTGGATAAAGCGAATTAAATTTGGTTCGAATTTTAAATTATTAAGAAAATACTTGTCTAAAGATAAGGAACAAGTCATATTTTTTAGGGAAATATGTAAAAATTGTTAAGTAATAGAAGAAATATATGTAAAGAAATTGTAAACTTATATTATATATTTTTTATGTTAAAATTAAAATTAAGTTATAATTGGCGACTGTCATGGTGCAGGCACAGTGTGTGATCGTAAATGCACACAATGGGGTGTTAGTTCGGTTTCCACTCGGCGGTATATATGATTTAGGCACAACTTTTAAAATAATGTACAAAGTAGAAAAAAATTAAATAAATATTAATTAAATTTTAGGCTTATTTACATAAGTTTACTAAAGACATAAATGATTAATATAAAAATAATATATAGTTTAAAACAAGGGGAAAGAGTAGAAGTGTGTTAACACTGTCTTCCCTGCTGTAGGCGGGATACAGCGTGAAGGTGAAAAAAATACAAAAAAAATAAGGGAAACCTATAAGTCAAAATCGATCCCATAATCATCGCGATTAATAATTCAGATGCGAATCGTTCGTTCGCATCTGAATTGTCGAATTCGTTATTCGTTCGAATAGTTCGTGAATTCGGAAATCTTTATAAAGCTTCTTTATCAAGAGTTGCTTAATAAAACGCACTAATCTCAGCATTTTATTTTAGGAATGTTTTTAACATTTTTGTGCTATTCCACACTTAGGAACGAAAGTATGGCTTAGTTGGCTCAGAACGCTTGGAGGGTTTCCAAAGAGACGCAGGTACCAATCGCGTGACGTTCAAAATTTTGATACGGTTTCTTAATTTAAAAAGCGCGGAGCGCGTTAGCCAAGTTCTTTTACAAACAGAACTGGCGAGCAGCACCCTGTGTTATTTTACACTAACCATTTGAAGCCACTTTTTACCTATTCGTGACTCAAAAACTATTCCACCTAAACTTGTTATATTTGGCTCAAATATTTAGACCCCCTACTTGTATACGTGCATTAAATTTCATAAACACAGCTCAAACAGTTATTTAGATAATGACGTCCAAAAATCGTTAATTTTTAGGGGGGTGACTGACCTATAGACCTTAATGTTAACCAAGTTCCAGATGACCTAGAATGGTGAAATTTAGCATCCGGTTAAGTAATTGGGTGTATGTCAAGGGAAAAATCCGAAACTAGTATTTTTTTAATATTTTCTTATAACTTTTCAATAAATAGATTCAATTAGGAACATTTACTTATAGTGTAGCGCCTGGCATAATATAAGAGCAATGCATTATTTATATATGTTGCTTTTATTTATGTCACACGTTAGTAAATATTTTATTTGTTTTGTAGACTAACTTCACTATTACTTACGTAAGCCATCTAAAACAACACGATACTTTCAAGTATATTTTAAGATAAGATATGTCTCCATTTGTAGCTGAAAATAACTCTAATTTATGTCCTGAGAAAGCCTGTCATCATGTGGACTATCTATATATATATATCTATCTATATCTATCCCATCAAAAACATAAATGTAAAATGAAAGCCAAGTTCTGTAATAAACTAATTTGAAAACTAGCCAAGTCAGATATTACACATAAATAAAGTCTCCAAGTTGTAAGAAGAATGGGCATTTACAGTTGTTATAAAATATTTTATATTGTTAAAAATAAATTTCAGGACTGACCATTGAACTTGGCATACATTTACATCTAACTTCTTTTATCGCTGAAAGTATACGTTTTATTACAGAACTTGGCTTTCATTTTACATTTATGTTTTTGATGTGATAAGTATTATTCTTAATAAGTACGTAATTATAAACATATTACATGATTATATTATTAAATCATTGCAAATATTTATTGTTTATCTTCTTAAATAATGAGGAGCTGTTAATTATTATTTTAAAAGACAAAGTCAAATAGATCGACTAATGTCAATAACAAAATAATAAGGAATAACATAACGACTTACATATAATAAGAATTAAGAATGTCATTTAATATATGGATATATTAAATAAATAGTGCTGCAATTGTTTTTTTTAAATTTTATTCTTGCTTGACGAAATGTCAATAATAAAAGATAGTGATATAATAAAAATAGATTACGCCGTAAATACAGGAGCTACATATACTTAGAAGATGTGTTGAAAATAATTAGAGTCTGGAATAAGTTCAAAATAATTAAAGATTAGAAAGTCAAAAAGATAATATATTTATTATGTGGGAATTATATATTTAATATTTTCATTTTTTCGCTCTTGTGACCAGGTAAAATGTAGCGTTGACATCCTCCACTCAACACGCAATGCCTCAAGAATTCGGCAGAAAGCGCGGAGTGTCTTAACTTTCAAAATTAAGACATTCGACAAGATATGAGACATTCACTCAGGATGTCGCAAACAATATAATTGATATAATTAGTTTTATAGGATGTAAAACTAGATTAAATGTCAGGGCTGGTAATAATGACTGTGATTTTTATATGGTTATAAAAATATATAAGAATTTATTTATATCTTAATGACAATGTAAAACATGTATGCACATTAACATTACTGTATTCTGAGAATTTGTTTTTTAACACTACGAACGAATTATTTTATAATCTCACGTGCTTTTTTGATATTTGCCATTTAATGTAAAAAGTATTGTAATCTGTGGTCGTTGTAGGGTTATGCTCTACATATAGCGCCAAATCACAGAAGTGATGAGTGTTCAACTGTATGACAGCCATAATGAAAAACTGAACTTGGACAGAGAACAGAACCCGGGACCTAGTGTTAAGACACTCCGTTTCCATTAAGTCACTTCCATTCCCTACTTTGTGCCGAATTCCGAAGACATTGCCGAACTCAATGCCGCTCGAAAATATTAAATGTTTAATTCACTATGTTCTCTACTTCACTTTAATTTTAGATACATTATGTGTTAGAGTAAAGGACCGTTAAAGCGAAATTTGTTCAGCAGACCGTGGAAATAAATACTACCACATCGGAGCCCAAAATCGATAATTGTGGGTTCGATTCCTTCTTAAGTGTAAGTAGATGTAGTAAGTAAATGAATTATTTACATTTTCCCGCACTATTAGAGAACATGTGGCGTTGAGTTACGGCACTCAACATGCCGCGTCTCGAATTCTGGACAGAGGAGATCAGTGCCTAGGTTATCTTTGCCTACCCTGCTATATGAAAATCAAAATGTGAAGCAACAAGAATAGTCGAAATTACACATATATAGTAAATATATCTTCTAGATAGTTTCACGGTACTTACTTTTTGAAATTGCAAACTGCAAGTTAGTGTTTTACCGCGCTCACTGTTCAAGAACGCATAGCGACAATAACGCTACTTTGTTATATAAATGTGTACAGTGAAAAAAATGGGAATTACTTTTTAGGGTACCGGTTGCCAAGGGAACTAACGGAACCTTTATAGGACTCTTGTTAACCGTCACCGGACACTTTGTTGTCTATCTCTTCAGTGGAAACATTAATATGAAATTAATATGAACTATCCAGGTCTACACTTGAAGAACAGTTCGTTTCTAAGTCAACTCAATAAAAATACAAACAAAACCTTACTGCTTACTTCCCATGGAACAGGGAGCAAATAAATGAATAAATCCGATATATAGCTATTAAGCTATAGAACAAAATAAGTGTCCAAGATATATTGTTCTACTATCTTCAAATA